>NW_026596046.1:10406180-10477136 GCF_907164565.1 Psammomys obesus
CACACACACACACACACACACACACACACACACACACACACACACACCAATCCAAAGCATCAGTATTCACAATATGCATGAAACCCCAAATCATTATGGTAAGAGAAGCCATAATGAAATGGCTTGATTTGGTAGTGATAATGATTTGATCCCTTGTATTAGAAATTCTGCAAGGTTATAGCCATAGCAATGGAATGTGATGAGGAGCTAAAGGTACTGGTTGCCAACGGGCACTTGAAAACAGGACAATTCAGAATCCTGCCAAAGAAAATAGTTACACAGCTACTGTCAAAGTGATTTCTTGTTTTGTATGCTTTTGATTAAATTTAAATATAGTAACACTTTTAGAAAGAGCTTACAAAGTTGGTTGAAATAAGAGACATATACTAACAGGAAGTGGTGGCACACACCTTTAATCCCAGCATTTGGGAGACAGAGGCACGTGGATCTCTGTGAATTTGAGGCCAGCCTGGTCTAACAGCAAGTTCCAGGACAGCTACAGCTATTACAGAGAGAAACCTTGTCCTGTAAAAATGAGAGTCAGAGAGAGAGAGGAGAGAGAGAGAGAGAGAGAGAGAGAGAGAGGGAGGGAAGGAAGGAGAGAGGGAGAGGGAGAGCCTAATATTGACCTACAATACCTGTGTAAGTAAATAGAGTCACTACTCTACTCTTCTGGCATGCTAATCATGTGAAGTTTGTAACCAGATAGGAATAGTTAGCAGCGCTGGGACAAGAACTTAAGCACTCATAATCCAAGCCCAGATATGCCAATTTCAAGTAACCAGGCATCAGTTCCAATGCTTCTAATAACACTTGCTTCCAACACTCCTTTGTCTGCATTCATTTCCTTGGATTGCTTGAATAGTTCACCCTGCCTACCTTGGAGGAATAGCTGGGAGAGGCCTGCTTTTTCTGTGCTAGCCTAAAACAAAATCTCATCTCAAAGTGAGTGATGATGATGAGGCTTCCAGTACGTTCCAGGCAGTTCTGCTGGAAGAGGTCATCAGGAGCCAAAACCAATAAAGCACAGGGAAGCTGTTTGGTGTCTATGAACCAAGCCCTCAGCAATGATGTGACATCTTTAGGTCAGGCAAGAACTTTGCTCTGCTGAGAGTCACCTCCAGACACCTGCAAAAGTTTCTTGCAGACTTTCTAGTTGTTATCATGATTAGCAACTTCTTATTTATTTTTCAAACATTTCTATTCATGTTACAAAAATTACTAAGATAGAACACCTCACCTTCCCTTCCTATTCTCTTAGGCATTCTGGTAAAGTCAGCTGCTTGCTTTTTTTTTTTTTTTTCCTGCTTCCAGCTAAATTTAGCCTATTAGTTCATGATATGTAGAGATGAGACCATAGCTTCTAGGCATTTTGTAGCTGTTCATTTACAATTTGCAAGTTCAAGAATGTAGACATTGTCAAAACACTTGACCTAGAAAAATAGTCAAGGCAATGTTCACTCCTGCTGGTTCGACTGTAGTGATAAATCACACTGAGCATTTTCAGTTTGCTTCTAGGAGTCAGGGTTTGTGCAGAAGCTGGGCTCCTTCTCTTGCTTAAGGCATTTGGAATTAAAAAGCTCCAGGCATATTGGTACTCCTCCTTGAGAGAATCCTATAAACCAGACTGTGCAATGAACAGCATAGAAGGATTCTTCTAGAGCAAACAAATGAAAATGAAGCAGAGCTGTACAATAACTGGAGTTGTGACTTGAAAATGCAGCCACATAGCTTAAAAACCACACAGTCTGTAGAGATGTTTTGCTGGTATCCAGAAATTTTTTCTTTCATGCTAGGATGAAATTATATGCATATATTCTTTACCATCCACATATAATTAATGGCATTTTACTATGGGCTGAGGACTTCAAATTAGAAGCTCAGAGCCAAGTCCTGCCCCAATCAATCCTAGTGCACAAGCAGAGTGTGACTTTTATATACCTTCCTTTGGATTCGACCTAAAATTACCCATCTGGAAATTGTGTATAAACTTTGGATTTCTACCTTTCATTAAATACAAAACAAACAAACGAAACTTGATTCTACTTGTGTATCATTCTAAATTTATTCAGGTAGTAAATATATGGGTGGCACGAGAGGGCTCCTCCCCAGGGACTGTGTTATAGGTACCTACAAGGCATAAATTACTCCAGGAAAATAACTGCAAGAAAATACTCTGTGATCTGATGCTGCACTCACCCCAGGGGTTACCTAGCTATGGAAGAGTAGCTCTCTATGGAGAAGGCTGCTCAGTTTCTGGGTTCCAGTTGTCCACACTCCTCCTGGGTGTGTTTCATCATTTTCTTCACTAATTTACATCACTTTCCTAAACTCTTGTCTCTTCCCTTCTGACTTGCAATGTCCTGTGTAAGTTTCCAATGTGACCCCTACACTGAATATCTCAGTAATGTAGAGAAGGCAGGCTGAGACTGAAGCTGACCCTGGGGCTGGACAGCAAGGCTGAGAGCCTGCCTCATGGTTTTTAAGAGATTTGAAATCATAGGCAGGTTCTCTCTTTTTTTTTTTTATGAAAGATTGCAAATCTATTTTTTTATTTTTTTTTAATATTAGTTACAGTTTATTAACTTTGTATCTCTGCTGTGTCCTGTTCCCTCATTCCTTCCCAATCCCACCCTCCCTCCCTCATCTCCTCCCTGCTCCTTTCCAAATCCACTGATAGGGGAGGACCTCCTCCCCTTTCATATGACCTTGTTTTATCAGGTATCTTCAGGGCTGGCTGCAAAGTCCTCCTCTGTGTCCTAGCAAGGCTTCTCCTCCCTTTTGGGGGGGAGGATGTCAAAGAGCCCACCATTGAGTTCATGTCAGAAATAGTCCCTGTTCCCCTTAATAGGGTACCCACTTGGATACTGAGCTACCATGGGCTACATCCGAGCAGAGGTTCTAGGTTATATCCATACATGGTCCTTGGTTAGAGAAACAGTCTCATAAAAGACCCCTGTGCCGAGATATATTTGGTCCTTGTGGAGCTCCTGTCCTCTCCAGTCATATTAACTCCCCCTTCTTTCTTATGATTTCCTGCACTCTGCCAAAGGTTTGGTTATGAGTCTTAGTATCTGCTTTGACACACTACTAGGTAGAGTCTTTCAGAGGCCATGGGCAGGTTCTTTAATGCCTTCTGTTTCCCCCTTATTGCACAGGATGGGGTAATGGTCCCTAAATCATAACAATTATTCTCCAACATACATCGAGATGGACCCTTCACCCTGTTTATTGATCATAAAGACTTAAAGATAGGGAATTTTTTTTCCTATCTCTTTCTAGTGGGGTCACAGGAAATAAGCCACAAACCCAAGGTTTCCATTGAGATGTTAAGAACTGACCTAGCAACCTATTTTGGGAACCTGAGATAGACACCCGACTCAGATTACACTATCTTTATGAAAAAATTCACTATGCTTTTTAAATGTTTGCAAATGCAGTAGAGATGACATTTTCTCCAGGGCATTCATAAGTCTGAGAATCATTCTTTATAAATTGTGTTGTTTATTCAATTATAACTGTTCTTCAACACCAGTTTTCACTTAGATCATAGATGTACCATTCAAATGCAAATATTAGGATGGACTCCAGGTGGCATGAATTATGCTAAAAGAGGCCATTTACTTTAAAAAGACTCAAAACACCTTTTCCTCATAAATGCGTAATTTGTTTTTTGTGTCTTACCTTGTCTAACCCAACTGAAAAGCACTTATCATGTCAAGCACTCTGGCCAGTGTCTTCAGTAAATTGTTTTATTTGGCGTTCTCAGAGTCTTTGCATCAATTTTCATTTCTGTGTTCTGCTTGGAACAATACAACTGGAGAATGTGATATTCCATGTTAGTTTCACATAGCATCGAGGAGCACACACCTAAATCTGAATCCAGCATTCCTTCTCCTCTCCTCTGCTGCTTCATGGAAGGCTGGCATGGGCCATGGTCCTTGAAGTCTGATGTGAGGTAAGCTGTATCAGAAACTTCAGAGAAATTAGCAGAGCTGCATTGAATATGTGCACCCCATGAATCTCTGTGAATGAGAGCACCATGCTAGTCATTTGGTGAATCCGACTGATAGCTGAGCTGGGGGGCATGGATTGAGGCTCATCTCTGCTGGCCATTTTTTTTTTTTTGGTATATTGTTTTATTTTATTTTATTATTTTTATTATCATTTATTACAATTTATTCAATTTGTATCGTAGCTGTGGCCCCCTCCCTAGTCTGCTGCCAATCCCACCCTCTGTCCCTCTTCTCCCCATGCCTCTCCCCTAGTCCACTGATAGGGGAGGTCTTCCTCCCCTTCTGTTCGACTCTACCCTATCAGATCTCATCAGGACTGGTTACATTGTCTTCCTCCGTGGCCTGGCAAGGCTGCATCCCCACAGGGGGAGGTGATCAGAGAGCCTGTCACTGAATTCATGTCAGAGAAAGCCACTGCTCCCCTTACTAGGTACCTCACTTGGAGACTGAGTCTATGGGCTACACCTGAGCGGGGGGTTTTAGGTCCTCTCCATGGGTTGTCCTTGGTTGGGGTATCAGTTTCTGCAGGGCTCCCAGGGCTCAGATAAATCTTCTGGCCATTTTTAATTTGATCTTCACACCTGCCTTTCAGAGTGGGTAGTTGCTATTTTCAGTATTCATTCTACCTCCACTTTTCTGGCACATGAACTTTTAAGTAAAATATGTCTGCCTTCAACAGTTTAAGATTAAAACAAAATCTACTTGCTGATGAGTTTATTTGGCTGCTCAAATCACTACAGTGTATATCATGTAATTGGTGTCTCTATGATAACTATAAGCCAAATTATATTCTGAAGTATTAACGACCGACTATGCATCAGAAGAAGTCTAATATTTTCACATAGAAAATAAACTAACATATCAGCAAGTTGCTGATTCCTCATAATTTAATGTTGGAATAATACTCCTGTTTCCTGTATATAATAGAATTTCACTTCTAAATTTTGCAGTGATGCTATCAATAATTTTTAGTGCTTTTTTATTTTTGTGTTTATAATCAATCTAGGTAAATGAAGTATAGAATCATGAAACTGTTCAATCTTTGTAACTATTTGTGGTTAACTTACATATCATTTATTTATAGAATTGAAGATTGAGAGACTCATGTAAGTAGGATGTTTCCCTGCTTCCCTCCAACTCTGCCACGTACACCATTACAGAATTAACTCTGTGACAAGCAGCCGTGTTTTAAGTAAATCAAATGACCAGCACCACAGTCAAGGATAAAAACAAAGCAACACCAAATTCTGAGGTGGAAGGCATGAAACAAATCACCACCTAATTCTAAAGTAGTGATGGCAAGCTTACAATGTCAGTCATTAAAAGACTCCTCAACAGCTGACACTATCATGATTCTACTAACTTCCATCCCACCTTAATTTCCATTTCTCACAGCTGACAGGCAGTCCTGACTGAAGCGTGCAACAAGTCTTGGCACATGGTAGTGAAAGCTTACATGTATTTCCTGTTTCTCAGATATTTTATGTTTGCTGATACTCAGGAATCCAGTAAGGAAGAAGATGAGATATGCAAGCTAGGTAAATGGGGGCAATGCCACTTGGAATCTGCCTACAACGGCAGCAACACCGCACCATAAAGGCTTCCTGGCTCTGTTGTTTTGCATCAAACATTCCTCTTCAGTTCGAACAATGAAATGGCCCTACTGTTAGGTGTTTTGAGGAAATCCTGAGATGCCAGCTCTATATGAGGCCATCTGGAGCCATTTGGGCTTGACCAGCCCCTACTGATGGGTTTAGCTTAGGCCACTGGATGAACTTTTCTCTCCTTTTATCTTCCTTCTTTGCTCCTCCCTTCCTCCTAGTTATTTATTTGCTTTTAGTACAGTTCACATTACTTACTATCTGAAAATCTGGCATGATCTATCCTTTTCATAGCCTTTGCCATCCCTGGAATTCCTCAGGAGTCACACTCAGTCACTCTGCCAGTTACAACAGGATCCACCTTCCAGCCATAATGCTGTTGCCTTGAACAATAACAGCACTTCTGCTGGCAGAATTAAGGCTGGTAGACAGTCTGTGACGCGTTTAAGAAGCAAAACCATAGCAGGCATATAAAAAAGAAACGTGTATTAAAACTTTTAACTCACAACATGCAAAAATGGGTCTCTAATTAGCCAACATTTTGGTCTAGGGCCAAGGCCTTGTCTGCATATGGGCCTACTAACAGCAGCATCACATCGCCTTTCTGCATAAATCACACCCGTTAAGTGGCATCCATGATTTCTAGTTTCCCCAAAGTGGAGCAAGAACTTAAAGACTTGCAGAGCAATCTCAGACAGAGAATTCATCTAAATTTTAATGATCTTTCCCAATCTTATACATTTGTCTAGCTCACACCTAATTTAACAGCGATTACATCTGAGCAAATCGCCTTCATCAAATCTTCCCAAGCATTCAACTCAAGTTTTCATAGACACAACATCTCGATTTCTCCTAACACTAATATTTCACCAGTTTACATAATGTTTAATGAAACTAAGCAATTAGAGTAACACATGCAACTGGCTTAAATAGAAGCAGAGACAAGTATACCTGGCTCTTGGGAAGAATCTAGCTCTATGGAGAGAAGCAGTACTGTGTGGGAATTGCTGTGCTGCCTTGTAGGTATTCTGTCCACCACAGAAATGATGGAAGGGATCACTTTGGTGGGGAGTAGTTGCCATGAAAATGTATTCTGGTTACCTGAGGCAGGTATCTATGGAAACCTTTCTCCCCCCCCCCAATACTGACTCAGAAATGATGAGGGTCCATACTGTGGTTTGAACACATCCTCTATGTTTCATTTCTTGGATTCTTAAGCCATAGTAGAACCCTGTTGACATGTGGAGCTTTACAGAAGGGATTAAGTCATGAGGCTTCTTCTGCCTTCATGAATGGATTAGTGTTGATTTCCTGGGGGTGGGCTAGTTCCCAAGCATCTGGGGCTCTCTTGCCCCCATTCATGCAGTCTTTCATGAATGTGATGCTTTCTGCACTAAGATGATGCAGAAAAGGTTCTTATCAGATTCTGCCATTGTTTGTTTATTTGTTTGTTTGCCTGAGGCAGAATCTCAAGTAGTCTAAACTGGACTCAAACTTGCCTTGTAACCTAAGATGGCTTTGTACTCCTCTTATTCTGGGTCCCCTGCCTCTGATGTGCTTTCTTTGCAGGCATGCCTCACCAAGTCCATCTATTTGGATGTTTCCAGCCTCCAGAACCCTGAAACAAATAATTTCCACTTGTTTATAAATTGCCCAGTTGTGCTGTTCTGTTACAGTAGCATTAAGTGGATTGAGACAGATAACAGGGGTCTTCAAGTGATTCATGTAATTTAGATTTCCATTGAAATTCTTTCTTGCAAAATCCACAGCAAGGTTTTTCAATGTCCTCAACTATGTTCTATGTGACTGGGAGCTAGCAGAATAGCCTATTTCATAGTTGGACAGTTCTCAAAGCTGAAATATTTCCTGAACAGCAAGTCAAGACTTTTCCTTGCCATGTCACTAAGTTCAATGTCGTAGTGTTCATTAAGTATTCTTCAAATGGAGTGTCCACTGGATCACCCCCTTCCTTTAACACATTCTCCTCTGGGCCTGGTCTATATTGAGGCTATTAATTTTCCTCTTGCTCAGAAATGAGACTATTTGGCTTCATACTGCTGAAGGAGAGTAGGAGGCAGAGGCTGCCTGGCACTCCCTATCCCTCAGGCTTCTGCTTGTATCTCCTTACATTTTAAAGTAATTGTATCAGATTTTCCACTCACCTTAGCGCTTGGTCAGCCCAAGTTTCCTACCATCATTACCTGAATTATAGCAATCTGTTTATTTCTTTTCTGCTCTGTTTTACCTGTTTCTTTCTCTTGTGCCACTGATTTTGGCTTAAAGTTTGTTAATACCATTCATCTGAAGCACATTAATTTGCTATTATTATTATCATACTGATATTTTTAACTGGGAGCTATGGAACATGACACTTTGCAAACACTGTCCATGTATCCTTTAATATTCATAGTGATTTTTGCCAGGTAGTATTGTAAAAAGACTAAACTACAATAACTTCAAAGATGCTGATTTTCCTTAGCAATTTTAGAATCAGGCTATGTGTTCTAATGAGCTGAGCTGAGCATGGTGACTTCAGGGACAGGAGATAACTGAGAAAAGTAGAATCCCAGTGAGAAGCCGATTGGTTGTTTGAGAGTTCTATTCCTTCACATTGCTATAACAGAGGGACTCCCTCGTTAAGCCACTTAAAACTGGCCTCTTTGGAGGTCTAAAAGTTCTTTCTCCCTTCTGATTTCTTATACTTTTGTCCTTATGCATTGGGCACATAGTGTGATGACTCCATTTTCATTTGTCTGTTAAACCTAACATAAAAGCATGGTCCAAGTCACTATCTTATTATTTTTTATTAATGCAACTCACTGCACAAATTTACTAAGTGAGAAAATACATGTTAGCTGAAGCAAAATATATACTAACTTTTTTATTTCCTTGAAGGCATGCACATAGCAACTGGTAAATCTGAGACAAGTGTCTTTATGAGGTAGGACCAAAAAGAAGGATTCTTAACATTCTACTATGATGCATTTCTATATTTCAATTCATAAAGAAAATGTTAGCACTCTATCAAGCACCAAGTTCATAGGAAAGCCATATTCAGGAGGATGAGTGGATTAAGGTCATTTAGAACATACTTTATTTTCAGGCATGGGCTTATTGGTACATAACTCTATTGTAAGTTAGGAAATATCTATTCTTATGAAGACCAGGGGTGAATGGATGGATATGCATAGAATTATTTTCTTGGAGAAAGAGGGGAGGCCTGTAACAAGGTGACAAAGAGAAGAGAATCCTGTATCTTCTGGCCACTGCTCCTCAGGAGAGAATGCAGCCTTCTCAACAACTTTGTTTGGACAGCTGGGCCTTCCCCTGTTGGGGCTGGGCACTCCTTTGAAGTTAGGTGAGAAGTGAAGAAGAGTCAGGAGAACACTTGTATATGACTTAGAGGAACAATTAATCATCTTGGCAATTATCTCCATCTCAAATCAGCCCCCTGTGGAGCTTCCCAGTATACCTTCTCTTAATTTCCTGGGACCAGCACTTCTATTTCCCAGCTTCAGGTGGCCACCAACCAGGGAAGCAAATTAATGATCTCATTCTACAGACTCCTTGAGTAGATCTTACTCAAAGAAAATGACAATATTAATAAGTAACTGATTTGTCACTAATGATAAAAGACTCCTACCAAGAGCCTGGTTTGTTTCCAATAATGTAATTTGATCCCCTGCCCTTTTCTTTTGAGACCTAAGTATTCCTTTCTTAGAGAGCCTAGGAGTGTTGTGCAGCAATTATATACAAACATGAAAAACATCTAACTCACATCTTAAATTTGGGTAAATATTTCATTTAGATATGATGTATGCTGTTTTAGATCTGGCTTGACTGTGTCCATGAAGGACATATATGTTGACATTTCCTTCCCGTTAAAAGGTATTAAGAACACAGGTGGATAAGTCATCTACTTATGGAGTAGAGAAGTAGACAGAGATTTTTAGACAGAGATTTTAGACAGAGATTAAGATTAATTCAGATCACCTGAGTGGAGACTGCATGATCCTGGTGGCTTTCAAAGAAGTAGAGAACAGAAGCCACACACCTATGTGTAATATGTTGTCCTGGGTTCTTCCCCCATATTGCTGTTTAAATATAATAATCTCCATAGACTAGTGCATGCATTAATACATGGCCCAAATATGGTGGGGCAACCAAGAGAAGATTGGTTCATAGAGGCTCTGACCTTACTAATAGACTGATCTACTGATAGTTTCATGCTTGGGAATCAGTGGAGTTCAAGCTGAGGTAGAGGAAGTAAGTTAAAGGATGAGTATGTATCTTGAAGAAGCCCCATCTCATCTGCTTCCCAGGTGCAATGAAGCGAGTCAGGTCTTCCATCACCAGATCCCACTGCCTTGATATTCTACCTTACCACTGGACCAGAAACACAGATCCATCTTACTAAGGGATAAAACCCATCAAAGCATGAGCCAAAAGAAACATCCATCTCTTAAACTGTCTTTATGAGGTAGTTCTCACAGCAGTGAAAGGTAAGACACCTTATGGTGTTTGAGCATCCTCAGGATTCTTCCAGTGGGTAATTTTTTTTTTTTTTTGCTTAAATTGTTACCTAATTTCAGATATTTCATTATTGTAACACAGATCAGTACAATGGAAAAAGCTCACATCTTATTAATTTCTGAGTATTGAGCAAAATAAGAATTTAGGATGCCTGCACATAATCTTATAATTTGAAGTCTGCCTATCTCTTCCCTAAACTTTATGCCCTGGGTCTAAGGTAGGCTCCATAGCCTTCTTTAACAGCTCATTCAGTGTTTGAGATTTCAAATAGCTCCTGCAGTTTTGTTATTTGTTCTTTGAACTGGAGGAAACGGTTGGTTGATTCAGTTTACAGTTGTGGCGGTGAGTGGTCTGTGGGCAATCATTAGTATTCACTGCTTAGTCGTTCCCTGCCTACTATCTGGAATACATAGGTCAGCCTTCACCTAAAAATTTGATTTTATACTTTTATGCAGTTGGAGTCTACTGCCTGTGTCCTGGAGAACCTCCTACTGATTTTTCATCCCTCCTGTGAAATATTATTCTTTCTCCTGAGTTGATGGTCTAACAGAGAAGCTATAGAGAATATTCTCAGTCTATCTGGGCTTTTAGATGGTTTTGCTTCAGTTTCAGTAGCCCTCACTCCTTTTGTTATTGAAATGGCTGGAAGGAAAAGCCATTTGTCTTTAGGTTACTACCAGCAAACTTTGGCCTCTGTCTTGTCTTAGAGAAAACAGAAGTGTTCTCCAAATTGCATTTTTGGATATCATAATAGTCTCCCTGTTTCCATAGAATCCACAGTAGCACTAATAGCAGATTAGTCTGTGCTGGGACTCCCAACACAGTTTAAGCGGGAGCTGCTTCCTGTGGAAATCTATGTATATTCTTCCTGAGATGTTGGTTCTTATTTACTTCACCATCAATATTTTGTAAAACACCTCTATAGTAACATGTACTAGATGAGACAGAAAGATGATTAATTTAAACCTGGAAGACCAGGATCCAAAAGCATGGTGTGATAGCAGTGCTTGAGAAACTTGATCTGGTCAGGCTCTGCTATTATAGGGTGAATGAATGAATGAATGAATTCACCTAGGACATAGGTGATATTCATGGCTATTACCTTGCTTGAAGTCATTTAACCGAGAACTAGCAGGCTCTACTTTAAAAGCCTCATTCCCACCACTTACCCTTGCAACCCCAGATCAAGACACTAAGATTAACGCTTGTAGCAGGGCTGAAGAATGTCAGGATAAAGGATGGAGGAAGGAGGACACAAGAAAACAGGGGAGTGAGTGATCTGTGACAGGCCTCTGTGACCAGGTAATAATGCTATGTGGGGCTTCATGGGACAAATAATATGGAAAGCAATTATATTTGAGTGTGAAAGAGAAGGAAACGGAAAGATCTCTGTGGGATGGGGAGTTGAGCAAGACCATGCTTTAGAAGAGGGAAAGTGAATTGAATTAAAATGATGAAATTATTGATATAACCACAAATATGTATGAATATTTTATTTGAGTCTTTGGCTCACATGATTTAGAAAAGTATTTCTAATATGCAAAAGAATTATAGCTACATATATTGGAAAGACTCAGAAAATTTTCTCTCTGCTCCTATAGTCTCTATAATAACAAACTTTAAGCATCTCTATTAATAAAATAGACCTTGAGAAGCATAATACATTAAATCACCAAGTAAAATATCAGTGAAGTTCCATATGTCACAAGAGCTAGAGGCACAGAGGTGAATTTATCCATTAAAAAAATAATGTAACAAAAACAAAGATAGCTTTTCATGATAATCCATTGCCAACAATAAAAACTCTCTGTTTCAGGCTGAAGCATAGATGGTTCAACCATTAATAGTATGTATGTACATCTCTTTCAGAGAATTCAGAACACACAGGAGGCTTTTCATAGCTTCCTATGCTCTTGGCTCAGAGCATCTGATATCCTCTTCTGGCCTCTTCAAGAAGACACATTCACATATATGTGCCAATACGCAGAAACACAGACATACATGCTTGCATGCATATGTACATACATACATACAGCTTAAAAAAGAGAAGAATAAAACCAGAAAGCCCTATTTCCTAAGCATTCTACTTAATTGACATGTCCTCCATATATAAGATGTCAGAGTTTGTTTGAGATGTGATGCAGCCAGCCTAACACTATACATTACATGACTTAAACAAGAGTTAGAAGTGTAATAGACTTGGGCTTTGGTGTGGGCCTGCTTCCTATTTCACAGATAGCTGTCTACTGTATCCTCAAATGGTAGAGAGAAGAACAAACTCTGTGAAGTCCCTTCTGTAAGATCATTAACACCATTCAGACAGCAGCAACCCTGAATCCACGGCAACAGCATAAGACCATTCTTACAGTCCTCACTCTGCAATCACAGTTTCAGCACACAAAACAACTTCTGGTAGGAAATATAGTGTATCACAAAAATATACCCATCAAGTTGTTCATGTGAATTTTACGAGAATAATTTATCAGTGTTTTCCATTCTGTGTGAAATGGAATAGATTTCACTAAGCAAATCACTATAAATAGATTTGCTTGGAAACTTTCCTTGGTGGCTGTAGAGACATGTCATTCAATAAAATAAATACAAAACAAGGTTCACAGAGATGACTAAGGTTGCCTGCTGGCCAAGCCAGTTGGCATTGAATTCTGCCTTAGGTGAGGGCCTGCTTCCAATTCCACAGATAGCTGTCTACTGTATCCTCAAGTGGTAGAAAGTAAAACAAACTTTGTGAAGTCCCTAAGCCAGGAAGTGAGCAAGAAGATATAGGCCCCACCTTGGCAATGGAGAAAGAAATGGTAATAGGCCTGTCTGCTGATGGGAATTCTGGCTGTCATTTGACTATTTAGAAGCAAGACTCAGGTGAGCTGATGATAGATTTGTCCTTTCTAAAACTCCTATTAAAATGCAATTCCACTATGAGAAATAAGCAGTTGATACCCCCGCACATGAGCTTTAAGTCATTAGTCTATCCATGTAGTCAAAGGGTTAATGAGCAATGTGTCATGTAGAGTCAGTTTAGTCAAGTCTACCTTGTACTCCCTGTCGATCACCATAAGATGCCCACTCTGTCAGCAAAATCATAATCATTTATGTGTGCCCGCTTGATCTTGTATAAATCTCTTTTCTTCATAATGTACTCAGTCTGTGGGATTATATAACTGGCAGCAGAATATTGAATAACAGTAGACTTAATAACAACTTCATCCAATTTAGTTAATTCACACAAATCAATTTTCTTCTATGTAAAGTGAAAATTCTAGCAGCCCCTACCTCACAGATTTGGGAATAGGTATCATATGTGTGGTTTGGGGGAATGAAGCAAGTGAAACAGCTTAGTGATCAGCGCAAGGCAAGGCAAGACCATAATGAATGTTGGGAGTCTATAGCAAGACTGCCGCAGAGATGCCCTGCCTCATCACTGCACCAAATACATCACAAGGTAAACTTTATGAAAAGGGAACAAAGGAATTTATTTCAACTCACAGTTTTGTGGGAGAGGAGGCATGGTGGTTCAGGCTCTGCTATGGTGTGGCTAGCCACATATCTATTACAAAAGGAAAACAAGGCAAGGCTGTGCTCATCCACTGGCCTCTAGGGACCTATTTCTGTGAGCTAGTCAGGCCTTATATCCCAATGGTTCAGTCTCCTCCAAACAGCACCACCAGCTGGGCAACCCTCATTCAAACACAAGCCTCTGGGGGAACACTTCATATCACACCTTCACACCTTTGAAAGAAAGGGATTGGAAGAATAAGAAGGACGGGACGGGGTTGGGGGTCATTAGAAAATTGCATCTGCATGGAAACACATCAGCCGAATGCCTCTATCCGAGTCACAGTAATGGTAACAATAACAAAGGAACGTTTATTACTTCCTAGCTTTCCCATGGTGCCAGGCGCTATTCAGGGATCCTTGCATGAATTGATCCACTTCACCATCACAAGAACCTTATGAAGCTGATACAAAATCACAATGTTGCCATTGGCATCCATGTATACCTAAGGGGGTCCTGTTAGTGCACTGATCAACACTTGTCTTCATCTAGACAGGTATTTAATCCAGTACCATGAGGAAATGGTATTTAGGGAAAAGGTCATCTAGAGATGTAGAGCCAACAGGTCAATTTAAAGTTTACTAGAACCACTTCGAATTAATGAAAATCCTAGAAACTTTTCACAAATAAATTTCTTCCTGATAAAGGAACTGGGACAGGCAAAGGGCCTTCGACTCAGCAGGTGAACTGCACCTAGGACCTTGTTCGCAGCAGCTCCTAGAGTTCAGTAATCTAGACCTGGCTCCTGCCAGCTGGGGTTTTTAACCCAGAGCTGCCCTGGAATCCATGCCAAGCCAGAACTAAAGCTTTTCAAAGATATTTGTTGAAATTCTTTCACAATGTCCTACAAACAATCCCTGTCTCCTTCCTGTATCCTGTTATAAATCAAAAATCATAATCTACATTTTACCTACCACACACACACACACACACACACACACACACACACACACATACACACACACACACACACACACATACACATCATTCTTATTTTGTGTAATAGTCTCAATACCTTCACTTGATTTCTTTCAAATCCTTGGCAGATTACAATTAAGTCTTATCTGTTTTGTTTTGCTTTTCTGCTTTGGTTTGGTGGCACTGTCCCCTGTCAAGAATCAGATGACCTCTCAAGCCATAAGTCACCTCCCTCTTAATACCCAGGAGCTGATGGAAATCTTAACGAGGTTCCTCTTTTTCATAAGAGAAGAATGCAAGGTGGTTTTAGGTTGTTTTTAACATTCCAATGAAAATCAAGAAAGGAGTAATAGTAATAAAGATTACCTACTTAATAACAGTGACATGTTTGACTTAATGATTGTCTGCTCTTTGATCAAGTTTGCAAAATAGTCCCATTGTTGGAAAAAGTCAATCATAATTATGCTACATTCCACATTTTTAGAATAGTAAGAATAATAATTATTCTCTTGGAAATATGAGTAGGGCTAAGTACATGGCAGAGCAAAAAGAATCAGTTGTATGTGTTCGCTTAGAACCTGAGGTTTTAGAATTTAACCCATTTCTCTGATCTTCCCAGTACAACACATCTCTGCCTAATGTTTCTCTGAAATATTAGATTCAAACTAAATGAAGTTAGAATGTACTGTTTCAAGATACTAAGGGATCTGGACTAAAAATACATTTTCACAATACATTGTTTGAGTGATGTCAAACATGGAAATGTTGGAAGTAAGCCTGGCATTTAATATGTTCATTTTTCACTGTGATGCTTCAACATTTCAGGAACTCTTCTCAACTCACCTTTTCCTCTAACGAGTTTTGAGTTGTGATCCCAGCTGTCAATCATTTGCTGGGTCATCACAGGGAAGTGTGCAGAGCAAGGCTCTTTGTGAGTGAATAGGGAAAGCTCTAAAGTCTTGTAGCAGCATGCCGCTTCTGAGACAAGCTCAAGGGTTTTGCATATTTTCATGAGGATGAAGGACTCACTCTCAAGATTTTGTAACAATTTCTCTCTGTCTGCGACGTATGCACACACTCACACATTTGGTTTCACTCCTTAACTCTTTCTTAGGAAGGTAGTCATTATTAACTTGTTTGTGAGGTTACTGGTGGTAAGTAAGGATTCCAGGTTGGGCTAGGTACCCCAGGAGTCCATATCTCACTATTGTTGGTTGAGATCCCTTAGTTATGTTTGAGGGACCTCAAAGCAATAGCAGAAGGCAATAGATATGGAAAGAAACATAACCTCACTGCTCATACTCCCTGTAGGCCTATTTCTGAACAACACCCTCTTCTGGGTGTCTCTTACTCTTCTCTACCTTGTAAACTCTCACTTCTTTCCTCAGATCTCAACCTTCGTAAATCTAGAAAAACTGTCCAAGGTCTGCTAATGTTTGTCTGTTTACACATTCATAGTTCCATTATTTGTCTCATTTGGAATTCAAAATTACATCTCCCAGATATAGTATTCATAAACAGGGATTAAATTTTGTCATCTTACAGTCCCTAACTCTTTTTTCCAGGGCTTGAGATCTTTTTGGTCTTAGTAACACCTGATGAAAGATTTTACTGAACTCAAGCTGTGGGATATTCTTCATCAAACAGTATCTGCTATTAGTGAAAGACTGAGTGTTCATGTTTGAGTATCCTTTGTACACTCCAGCAAGGCCTCTGTGTGCTTCGGATCAGGTTCTATGTCCATAAAAAGTGATTTACCCTTCAGAAGCAAAAACATGCCTAAACATTGGATGGATGGGATACTCATTAAGCCCAGCAGAGCAGCGGGTACCATGACTGCTGACAGGTAAAGGGAAAGGAAATCTCTAAGAGGGTTATAGACAAACATCTTTTCAGATTGCCTAAAGAAGGGTTCTAACATGTTCGGTGACACATGGAAAAGATAATCTGAATAGTCACAACATATGCTAAAAGCTAGACGTAAGAAAGAACAAGGCTCGACACAATAGAAGAAAGATTGATTACTGTCTTTATTTTGTAGTGAGCAGGGAAATTTTTCCACAATTTTGTCAAGTTCTGGAGAGACCAGAGGGGAAGGAAGCAAGTTTTGGGTTACTCAAAGAAGTGTTGTTACGTACTAAATACAGAAGGGGTTTGAAGGCAAGCAGAGACTTGGATTCCAGTACAGGGAGAAAGGGTCAAGGTGAAATAGCCAGTGGGTGGGTGGAGGAAAAGAAGACAGTGACACCCTGTCAGGAATACTGGCCTTCAAATACTTTAGGACAAAACTGGCTGAATGGAAGTACCTGGTTAATCGGTTAGTTATCCTCTGCTTAAAACTTTACTAATCTCAACTTTGCAGGATAGACAAGCCCAGTCTTGGGTGGGTAGGGCCATCAAAAGAAGCCTTGTACTGGCAAATGAAAACCTCATCTTTTTCCTGCTTTCATTTGCATTAGAACAAAGTTCAGAGTTAGGGTTCAAATCTCTGTCAGATTAGAAGATGACAGAAAAAAAGGCCCACTCTCTCTCTGAAAACATGTGCTGTGAAAAGGGGACATGAGGTGCTCCTGCAGCCTACTGAGTGGGACTGGTCAGATCTGAATGTTCCAATCCTGCACTGCTGCTGCGTGCCTGGAAAACAAAGCTAGGTGGGTGCTGATCTTAATGGTCTTTTCCGTTTCTCTCTGGACAAAGATTAAAGTTGATTAGGGGTGCATTCCAATCTTATTAAACACTGTGTGGCTCCCACCAGACATTTCAGGAAATGAAGCATCCACACAATACAAATTCTTTTGTGTTTCTTCTTCTGTGAAGGGGTGAGCTGGGCCTTCAGAAAGGGGATGAGGCAGCTTTAATAACAAGAAGGGAGGGGGGGGAATGAAAGGAGAAGGGAAGAAAGGTACCTCAGTTGTCTCGGCAGCTGATCAACAAAGGAGCAGTCGTGAGCTGTAACCTCTTGGAGCCGCAGCCTGGAACATGACACATGTCAGCCCATGATAAATGGTGCAGAGCGTGCGCAATTTCAAGCTCAATGCCCTTGAGATGCGCAGGACCCCGATCGCAAATGTTATTGTTAAATTAAACCTTAAAGGAAGGATTGAAAAGAGATGGGTGTGTGTGTGCACGCACACACAAACACACAGAGGAGAGAGAAAATAGAAGACAAGGTGAAGAAATAAAACTTTAATTTTCACCTACCTAAATTAAAAAATATATATACTATGAACTCTTCCCATAGGAAGCTTGCTTTTCTTTTTTTTTTTTTCAACATTCAGTATTCTAAACTACTTCAATAAGAAGGGCTAACTGTACTTTCTGGCTTATGATTTAATCTGTTCATTTTTTTTTTCTTTTGGCCACCTGCACTGTTTTAGGACTCTCTGTGTATCCAGCCAGCCGTTATGAGTGTGCATGAAGGCAGTGCTTGTTTAGCTCACTCCGAAGTAGTCAATTTGTCTCTTTCTCTCTGACTCTATTTCTCTCTTACACCCAGAGGAAAACCTCTACCCTCCAAACTGATTAATTAATTTAACGGATAAGGTAGAGTGGCATAAAGTAACAAAAGTGTAAGGATATCTGACAGAAAAGCCATGAGTGTGAACGATGTCCAGGCCTAAATTATCAGTCATCAGTGATTGGGTGTTAGGAGAGACTAGCTAGAAAGGAAGAGTAGAGGTCTACCACAAGGAAATAAAATCAGGAGAGCAAGTGTTAAGCAGCTTTCACCAGAGCAACGTACAAATGAACAAGTGACTGGGCGAGCATCTGTGTCATGTGAAGGTGTCTGCCAATCACAATGAGAAATGTGCCACAAAATGCACATCGCATCCGGCTTAGAAGCTGAAAGATCAGAGGGTTTGGGTCGTGAAGAGAGGTGTATAACTAACTGTGTTCTGGACAGAGTCCACCCTCAGGGAGGTTTGTTTTCCTTTCCTCTCCCCACAACACATTTAGATGAAAGAATGTTTAGTAGCAAAGTAGAAACCCCAGATCACAAAGGACAGGGCACCCAACAGTGGCTTTGTGCATTTTGGCCAGGGCTGCCTAGCACTTATGAAAAACTAGAATCTTTCTTTAGGGGGTAAGGGACTCTTTGGAATAAGTTCACCCAGGTTTCTTGTTGTTAAAGAAAATAAACATCAGACAAAACAGGACTTTATCAAAATGATAAATAATTCAATACAGATGGATTTAAAAAGCAAGCAGATTTTCAGAGTAGGGAACGCTGCAGGGTTTGGGTGGAAACAGGGAATACAAACAACAACAAAAAAGAAATGAAATTATGAACTTGTTGAGAAAAATAAATAGACACATAAAACTAATTGGAGAGAAAATAAAGAGGAATTTTCAGACAACAAGGCAAGCTTCCCAGAGTTTTGAACAGAGGCCTGCTGCCTCTATTTGTTGACTGGAGACAGCCCCTCAGAAGCTATCACTGAGGGTGGGCACCAGAACAAAGGGAAGCAGCTCCCTTGCTTTGATTATCAGTAAAAATCAAGTCTGGGGTGGGTGGGGTCACTCCTGTCTCACATCAAAACCGCAGAACCAAGTGGTCTGGGTCCCTGGCCTGGAGCTTTTCAACCAGAGGACACCCATTGCTGCCATTAACCTCTGCACAGCACCTTATCTAAAAATCAAACCAACCCACTCTGCACCCGGCACCATCTCACTGAGCAATATCAGCCCCCATACCCAAACTTCGTAGTCTTCCCGAACTCCAGAACGGGAAACCCCAGAGGCCAAAGGAAACTGAGCCATAAATACCTCTGGTAAGGAATAAAGGGGAGCCTGGGAGCTGAGAGGTCTTGGAAAAGGTTCTAATTCTAAGTTGAGAGAAGTGTTGGCTCACCCAAGCCACGTAGGAAAAAATGTTAGTACCCACCACGCTGGATTTCCTCTCCACAACTCCTCTCTCTGTCAGGCTGCTGAAGAACTAGACTGGGACAAACAGCATGCCCATGTTTTCCCGGATGAAGATGAACACGGACTCTCATTGCTACCGCATTAGCGGATGTCTCAAACTTGCCCACTTCTCTCCTCCGTGCACCAGCCCTTGCAGAGAGTGTACTGACAGCTTTTTATTGATTTATTGAAGATGGATTCATCAAGGCTCACACTGAGTTATGTGTGCCAGGTAACAGCAGAAGAGAAACATTTTTATATTTCTGGGCGATATCAATAAATCTTCCATGGAAATTGTGGAGTGGATACAAACAAATTTACAAAATGTGCAGTGTTTGATTTTTAATCAGCCCACAAATACTATGTGGGCATTGGCTGCTCAGATGGCATTTTGGTAACATCTAGACGTACGTTTCTGGTGAAAGCCTGCCCTGGGCAACACATCTATGGCCTCTGATCACACGGGGTTCCACCAACTGAGCACAGAAGCCTTTCCTGTTATCATGTTGTTTTCAAAGAAGAGGTAATAGTTTCAAGTTGACAACTGAGTCAGAAGGCATCTGCTGGACCTATCATACTTCCTCCTTCCCTAGTTTTGAAGTCACAGGTGTCAAACGTTACCTATAAAACATTGAAATGAGTAGTCACCAATGCTCTTTAGTAGTAGTAGTCACGAATTTGCTCTTTAATGCTTATGGAGGAAAAGACACCCTCCAATTAACTATGAGACTTTAGTTTATTCCATACAAAGCATTTCATTCAAAAACAGTAGCATCTACATCACTGTTCCTATCCATTTATGTCTCTCTCCTTTCCTGCTGCTCCCTGGAATCCCCTAGGTCTGGAATCTCCGATTCAGGTTTTTAGAAGATTTAGTGTCTTAGGATGGCATCCTGCCACCCCAAGTTGATGATGGGCTAATTATTATTAGAGAGTTTGAAATTGTACATTTGCAATCATATTCCAATTTCCAGTTAGTACATTAAGCGCTCTAATGCAAGCTGGCAGCCTGTTGTTTCTGGCAGGTGCATGCATTGTTAGAAATAAGCTGAGGAGATTCCACCAGCATCAGCTTATACTAAGGCATAGCTAAAAATGCATCCATCCAGCATGAAGAGCATCCCTTTAAAACAATAGTAACGTTTTTCTTATGTTTTATGATATAATTCCCTAGTTCTATTCCTTTTGTGTGCTTTGCTAAATAACTCTAAAGTCAATTGAAATTTTGTGACTGCACGCACTCTCCCTCTCTCTCTCTCTCTCTCTCTCTCTCTCTCTCTCTCTCACACACACACACACACACACACACATTCGTAGATAGTCTTTATGTAGGCCAGGCTGTCCTCAACATCACAATCCTTTCTTCTTACCCTGCCAAATCCTAGGATTAAAGATGTGCACCTCCACTCCACACAAGCCCTACTGACCCCACAAGTCTTTTGCCTCTTAAGATAATGGGAAAACAGCTCAGGGAATGAGGAAAGTAGGTGTGGCATAAAAGAAAGCTGTTTGTATTGGCTTTGTCAGTGTTCAAGATTTCTAGTTCAATCTGTTCATTATATACACAAGGCAATGCTCAGAAATTCTCCTGATGCTCTTAAGTACCTTTGTTTATTAGTTTCTCCACAACATAAATTCCTACCAGTCCCCACTATCAGCTATATCCTTAGCTCACAAGAAACTTCTTGATTTGCTATAATCTATTCAGACCACTTTCTAACACTTGCTGTCCTTACTGGAAGGGTTCATCCCTTCGGCTCTCCATGTAGCAAGAGAAGACGCTAAGTTTTCCATAAGAAACCTACAAGACATCATGACCTTATGGAACTATATTTGACCATACCTCATCCTCTTCCCTCCTTTCCTTTTTGGTTGAAAATATTGCTGTTCTACATGACTGGGACTAGTAAAATCAATTTGCAGAAAGACGTACATGACCTTTTTTCTCAAGAATATTGTAGTCACCCTTTCCCCTTCTTCCTTCTGTAGTATCAATGTGCTCAGATCATTCCACATCAAGAAACTGTGTTAGTCCCTTGTCTATATTCATGGGCTGAATTCTATGGCTACAAATCCATACTTTTTTTTTTAAAATCTGGAATGACATCCAATAAAGATTTAAGTATCATGATGTCTTTAAATTTTTCTTCATAAAATTAAGATAGAAAAGTTTGTCTCAGCTTGAATTCATAATAACAGAGAAGGCAAGTAAGAAGCAAGTTGATGGACAGTACAGGTAAAAGCACTGAGCAGACATGAACGGTTCTGCAACATCCTCCAGGGCACCATTGCTGCTGCTCAGATGGTGGGGAGCATTCCTACACAGTGAGAAGGGCTCCAGATGCTTTGGCTCAGTTTTCTGAACTCTGCTCATTCCTATTACTTTATGCTTCTGACGACGGTCTCATGTTATTGCTGTTGACTTTCAATTAGTACCAGTTTTCCAAAAATAATATTTTCAGGAAGCTTCTATTCAGATTCCAAAAAGGCCTGCCCCTGAGATTAAAATGGTCAGAGAGACTCATCGTCCTCCAAACAAAAGTGTTGATATGACTAAATAAGCAAGCCATATACCATTCTCCCTGTCAGTATTAAGACATTAGCTGTAGATTTTGTAATATATATTTTTTGGAAATATGAAGCTTGTGTTGGTTTCTTTCGTTGATTCTCTATGCTGATATTATAAGTCATAGACTTGAGAGTACAAAATAATGGTCCATTTAGACAAAAGAAATCACATTTAACCCAAACAGGAAAGAATACCAGCTTACTTTGATCAAGGAAACAGGTGAGAAATACTTTTTTATATGAAGTGTCTGATTGCTGTTGAGCAGTCAAGAAAGACTCGGGTGAAGATTCATAGAGAGAACTGGATGAGAAGAAAATATATGTCTATATGCACTATATAGACAAATATATGAATATACACATATATGTATAGGCACGCGTACACACACACATATATATACACACATTCATCTATACAAATAACTATGTATCTCTGAGACAGTGCAGAATATGAATGCTTTGGTTGAACTGACCTCAAAAGTTTTTAAGGTGATGCAGAAAATTCAAAACTCTGGACAAATCAAGGAGTAATTTGTTTTCCTAAAATTCTTGTTTATGTGTTTATTTTTAATAATTATGTGAGCTCATGAAAAATAGATCATACATATATAAGTGCAGGCAAAATATAACCAAATTCAAGTATTGTGGAAATTGAAGTTTTCATCTCTCAATTCTCATACATATTTTCTATGATAAATGTTGATTGCTTCTTTGAAGTCCTGGGGATTGAACTTAGGGTCTCATGCAAGCTAAACAAGTACTACACTGTGAGATATATTCTTGTTTTTTATGATAAATTTTACATAAAGCCCCTATAGCCCTAAAGAAGCTAAACAACAAAAAGGGCCCCCCCAAAACAAAACAAAACAAAACAAAAAACAGCTTAATCCTCATTCAGAAAGGCAAACAGGACAGACAGGGAAGTAGGAAAAGACAAGGAACAGGACAGGAGCCTTCCACAGAGGACCTCTAAAAGACTCTACCCGCCAGGGTATCTAAGAAGATCCTGAGACTCAAAGCCAAACTTTGGCGAGAGTGCTGGAATCCTTATAGAAGAGGAGGGAGAGGGAAAGAACTGGAGGGGTTAGAAACTCCATAAGGAGAACAACAGAGCCAAAATACTTGGACTCAAGGGGCCCTTTAGGGACTGATATTCTAATCAAGGACCATGCATGGAGAGGACCTAGACCCCTGCTCAGATGTAGCCCATGGCTGCTCAGATTCTAAGTGGGTTTCCTAGTAAGGGGAGGGGCTGACTCTGACATGAACTCAATGGCTGGCTATTTGATCACCTCCCCCTTTGGAGTGCAGTCTTTCCAGGCCACAGAGGAAGATGATACAGACAGCCTTGATGAGACCTGATAGACTAGGGTCAGATTGAAGGAGAGGAGGTCTGCCCCTATCAGGGGACTAGGGAGAAGAGGGAGGGTGGGTAGGACTAGTGATGAGGGAGGGGACTGCAGTAGGGATACAAAGTGAATAAATTGTAGTAAATAGAAATATAAATAAAATTAAATTAAAATTTTCCTTTCTATCTTCTCCATATCTTAATATTTTGGGACTGGGATTGGCCTTTTGTCTGCAATGTTTCCCTGTGCCTATGATCTTTTGGTATTATCAACATTCAAGATGGGTCCACATGGATGGGGTTCTCCTGAAAGGAAAAAAAAAAAAAGGGAATTGAAAGGTTGCTGTCAAGATGGCTTTAATCCTAAGTATCTATAGTTTTAGGTGACCTCCATTTCTTTTCTCTTCTGTGGTAGTCTTTTTACTGTCAGAGAGTATGAGTGTAGAGAAATTTTAATTCAGAAACATGGCTGCTGTGGCAAGGGATCATATCCAATGACCTTCTAGGACTGTGTTATTTCCTGGACATGGGTGGTCCAATCCTTGAGACAGAGGCAAGAAGATCTCTGAGTTTCAGGCCAAGACATTTCAGGTAAAGAAAAGCTTAGGTCCAGGTGTGGTGGTACATGCCTTTAATCCTAGCACCAGGAGACAGAGGCTTGCAAATCTCTGATTTCCAGTCAGTTAGGTTGAATCAGTGAATTGAGAGGTAGTGCAGTGGAGTTAAGTTCATGGGAGTTCAGTTCATGGAATTCAGAGGTAGTTTTGCCAGGAAAATTTTACAGAGACAGGTTGAAAGAGAACAAGCTAGACACAGGTGAAGACAACATGAGCCAAAGAATCAGAAGGAGTCAGAAGATTAGAACATATTGCCCAAATTAGTATGAGGCCAAGCAGAACAATTCAGTCAGAAGTTGAGAAAAGTCAGTTTGAATCAGTCAGCTTGGAGAGGAGTTTGAGCCAAAACAGCTGAATTGAACCAGCCAGCCAGAGTTCAGAAAGATCCAGAAAGACAGAATATGATATGGCCAACTTGCATGAGACAGCAAGATAAAAGAAGCTACTTGAGAGAGGAGTGCAGATAGCAGAGAGAGGGGAGGATGCCATTTTATCAGAAATAACAATTACATCAGGAGAATTAAAGTTACTTGCACATTTGGCACCTTTTACATCTGGTGTCCAACATGGTTGGAAGGAAAACCCAACATGATTGGAGAATAAGAAAGTCCACAAACATTGCAAAAAGCGGAGGACATCTGACAGAAAAGTCAGAGAGGATAGAGACCTTCCACAGAGAAGAAATTCACCCAAGATCATCTCTAGTTCTTTAAGTTTGTCTGAATGCCCAGAGAGGCCCAGAAGACTCCGAAGCAGTGGGAGCCTTGAGCCCATAGCAAGGAGCCTGTGAAACAGCAAATGATCATCAACTCACAGTAAGGCACCCCAAAAGACAATTTTAATTATATAAACAGATACTTCCTGCATTTAAAAAAATGGAAAACTTCATTTCAGATCCGTTTACAGCAAGGATAAAAATGTTACTTGAAAAAGCATCACAATACTTATTGCAATTGTGACTACCCAACTTTTAATTGCAATCTTTATATTTTTCCTCTCAAAAAAAAAAAGGTTAAAAAAAATAGCTGTACAACAAGAAAAATTAGCTATGATAATACAAAGATCTGAAAGACAAGAGTCAGAGGAAGCAAGCGAACAGCAAGTGCTTAATTGTGAACATAGGGTACCTAATAAAACTAAGAATTAAGATAGGCAGCCCATTGACAATTCCCAGCTAACTGATGTGGAGCCCAGCTTCCTGGCATGGAGCTGTGCATGGAATACAAGTGCCTAAGTGTCTATTTTATGTGTGGATCCATAAAGATCTAGTTATACCTTGATAAACAGAAAGGAAGAATAACATTAGCTGAAAGTCACTGGATTGTAGGGAAAAAAAAAAAAAACCCAAACTGCTGAATTAGATCAACCTGTATACTTTAAAGATGTTTTAACATCAGAATGGAATGAGGGGGATGTGTTGTGTTGAGAAAGATGTTTTGCCTAGATTTCCACTGGTGCTTAAAGACTATGGGTTCCATTGAAATTAATAAAAATCTGATAAAAGTAAGAGAAAATTATTTGTTGAAAGGCATGACTCAAGGAAGAAAAAAACATAGAAAGCTGATACCCCCTTCATGGAGACAACTTAACAAACAAGCTGAAGAGGGACAGATTGCTCATCAGATTGGCAGACTGAAAATCTTGATGTTGAAATGGACATTTGCTGAAGGACAGATGACCAGGACTGCAATTATGAAGGATCATCACATCAGCGGCTGAGTGGGTCTTCATAAGGACACTGGGACAATTAAGTTTATGGGATTGATAACTATTTCTGTTGTAAAAGTAAACCTGTACACCTTTTAGTTTAGGCAGAGAGGGAGAAGATATAGAGGAATCTTGATCCAGAACATGGCTGATGTGCCAAGGGAACACATCTGAAGACATGGGTATAACTGAGAGGCAGACAAAGTAACAAATCAGAGAATGGTGTGACAGAATAAACCAGAAGAAGAGATGACAAATTCTCACCAGAAAAGACAGGAAAAAGAGGACATAGGAGAGTAGCACAAAGGGAGAGAGAGAGGGGGGAGGTAGTTTTACCAGAACAGTTGTACAAAGATAGGTTGCAGAGAGAGAACAAGCTAGACTTAGGTGAAGACAGAACGAGCCAGATAATGAGAAGGAGCCAGAAGATTTAGGACATATTGCCATAGTTTGTATGAGGCCAAGAAGAGCAATTTGGTCAGAAGTCAGAAGAAGTTGGTTTGAATCAGTCAGCTTGGAGAGGAGTTTTGAGCAAGACAGCTGAGTTAAACCAGCCAGCCAGAACTCAGAAGAGCTAGAAAGGGTGAGTTTATTCAGCAGTAAGTCTCATAGACTCAAAACATTCTAGATTAGATTGTATGAAGTCTAGATTCCTCTAGGGCTAGGCCTAGGTTAGCAGATTTAGCCAACAAGCCTCTGAGATGACAATTAAATCAGGTGAATAAAAGTTAATTTAATATATGAGTGCTCAAATTACTATTTCAGATATTAATACACACCAAGCCTATTGTAACACCAACTCCTTTCTGGATTTTCCCTACTCCTCCTGCAAAGTAGTTTTCCCTCACCGTGTGTTTCCAAAACCAATTGTACCTAGGACACAGATATACCCATAATATGAATTCATGTTAATTTAAATGTCTTTCTCTTCTATCAGAATGTATGTGATCATAGAAGAAGGACCAATTTTATTTATTCTTGTTTATCTAATTCTTTACATAATTTTTCTCAACTGGATCTCAGTGAGTAACCGGTTGGTAACAGTGCATTCCTCAATCATTCCATATGTGAATAGTCTAAATTATTTTAATTTTCTTTCTTTTTTTCTTTATTTTTAAAAATTTATTCATTTAACTAATTACAGTTTATTCACTTTGTCTCCCAGCTGTAGCCCTCTTCCTTTTCCTCTCCCAATCCCACCCTCCTGTCCTCATATTCTCCCATGCCCTTCCCCAAGTCCACTGATAGAGAAGGTCCTCCTCCCCTTCCCTCTGACCCTAGCCTATCAGGTCTCATGAGGACTGGCTTCATTGTCTTCCTCTGTAGCCAGGCTGCTACAGAGGAAGGCTGTAAGGCTGTAAGCTCTGTAAGGCTGCTCCCCGCTCAGGGAGCCAATAGTCTAAATTTATAAGGAGTTATGTCAAGGCTCATCCTTTCATCTAAACATCTTCCATGTTTAAAGTCATCTCATTGGCCTCTAAAATTTATGACTATATAATGTTCATTAACTTGTAAAATAAATTAAAAATTTGTTTTATTTGCACATATTTATCTCTCCTACTCAAATATATACTAACAAATCCTGGGTCTAACATCTGGCTTCAGTGTTAACACTTAGCAGATGTTAATTTTCTTTATGGAACAAACAGCTTCAACATCATCAGTAGTTAATCATGATCAACATGAAGACCCGTGGACATGAGAGGTCATTTGGAGTTGTCCTAGTTATTCAAAAATAAATAATCATGCTTATTAATTTGATGGGAACACCTTTCAGAAACATTGACAGGTTTTGTATTCTGTTTGTGTTTCAGATTCATCGAAGCAGAAGAGAAAAATTTCACTCAATCTGAGGCATAAAGAGCAGCTAGTACTTGATAGGTCCTCAGTTCAGCATCTGCTGTAGAAATAAGTGGCTATCCTGCATGGATTTGATTTTCAATGGTGTATTGTTTTCTATATCCAATTTTGATGACAGCATCATGCACCTATAAAATCTTTTGCTATGAATGACCTCTCACAGAGTACTCCTATCCATCCTTGTCTGATCTTACATGATTGGAGATAGACAGAAAAATGATAACCACCCCACGTATCATTTCTAATGATTCTTATTAACAGGCTAGTAGTGGCATGTTCTTGAGTTCACCTTTGCTTAGGGATGGATGAATATTTGTCTAGTTACAGACAAGTGAGCCTTAATGTCCAGTAGCTGAATGTGGTCTCAGCCCATCATAATCATGTGTATGTGAACTTCCCTGTGCACTGCTCTATATCTGGCTCTAGTTATTATTAGTGGGGAAAAAAAGACCCAGGAACTGGGCTTCTGCTCTAGCAGCATAGAAGCTATGGGAAGCATGTGATTTCCTGGAATCATCATTCATGGAAAATTGCTGTTTCAAAACTAAGAATATTAGGGGATTCTACAAGGAGAGTGGCAACAACAGCATGAGGTTTATTTGGATTTCTACTCAACTATTCGTTACTTTGCAAGATGTTCAAGCATTGTGATATACCACAGATATGTGCTACAAAGCAAGGAACAAGACGTTTCCTGCCCACAGGAATGGTTTAAATCATGGTCCTATCTCTTCCAAAATAGGAGAATTTCTTTCTGCTGACCATCATTTCACTCATTATTAAATAGAGTTGTTAAATGGGTTACAAATGAAAACACATCCAAGAATGTCTGGAACAGGTTTTCTTCACCACCTCTCCCTTGGTAGAAAGAAATCACAGGGCTTTAGCTCAGTAGATGAACTGGGCAACATGGACTTTCATTTCAACAAAGATTAATGAGCAGGGGAGTTAAAGATCTGGACAGAAATCTGGAGGTCATCATACCTACGAGTTGCCAAATGTTTTCTTTATTTAAAAACATCTAATTAAACATTAAATTGTCATTATAGTCTCATAATCTGTTCAGCAATTGAAGTGAAGTTGCTATGTAAGTCAGCATGAGAGCCAGAGGCCCAATCTCTGGGCTTTCTCACCAGTCATCTGAGGCTGTCCATCCTGCAACTCTGGAATCTAAGGAACATCATATATTTTTTTCCTGTTAAGTAGCACAGTGTGCCATCTCTCTGGCTCCATCACCTATAAGTTTCTATAGCAGATGAATGATTCAGAGTTAAACTCTCTGGCTGATGCTCCATGAACCATACCGTGCCATATTCGGCAAGGCGCGTTACATTTTACACCAGCTACAGGAAAACAACCCAGTGTCTTAAGCAAATGACTTTTCTTCACTTATGTAATCTATGATCATTGTGGGTCTTTTTGTATAAAGCCCATACTAGAGGTTTTCATCCTAATAAATGATTGTCTTTGGAGATTTCTTATTGTAAATAAAAGGTGATGAAACACTTGGAGAGTTAATTGCCCCCACATAGATGGTTTAATGCAACACATCAGCGGCCCAAATAAATAACAAATAAATAAAGAAATAAGTAAGTAAATAAATGCATACATACATACATGCATACATACATACCCAGAAGATAAGCAAATGATTAAGTGTGATCCCAGAAGGAAAGGATGAAGTGGTGGCTCACACAAATGCCAATTCCTCACTGAACAAAGGTCAGTTTCTCACTGAACATAGGTATTTTCATATTTTAATATTGGTTTGAAACGAAGAATAGTACCGCTTCTTGCCATAGTATTAACATAGTAATACAGAATATGAGCCAAGCTGTGGGTCAGCTACAGGATTCCACATGTATTTTATTATAGCATTCCCCAAATCTAATGCTGAAGTCGCCTAGATCCCCTGTTGGGCAATGGACACTTTTTGGGTTCTAGCAGAGTCCGGCCTTGTGAGATCTGTGAGATCGGGTAAAACAGGTAGCTTTCGTCTATCTCTGCTTCGCTGCTGCGCGCTGCTGTCAGTAACCCTGCTTAGCGGCCGGGAAGAAGGGGTGAGTCTGCCTCACTGGTGGGCAATGATAACTTAAACAGCAGCAGCGATGCAGAGGGAGTTTGCAGAGGGCAGGTGTGGCTGCCGTCGTGTGCTGACTGTGCTGCTGGGGTACCAGTCAGCCTCGGAGCCCAGGGCAGAAAACAAAGCTGAGTCTGTGCTCCTGCAGTGTGGCCAGAGCCCCGGTGCAATGAAACCCAAGGTTTTGTTCCACAGTTCTCTACCAGAAGTCCAAATTCTAGAATAAATGTTGCCTTCTATTAGAATTGCTACCTTTGGTTGAGAAGGCTGTTTGTAGAAAAGGAAAGAAAGAATAGAGGTTCCTTTGATGTGGGAAATGATGTTGAGGTGAGAAACGACCACTCAATCAAACAAATAAAAACCATGCAAGTATCTGCCACCTATGGCTAGGAAACAAATGCTTGGCTGGGTACAAGGTTGCCCGCTGCGCTGTCCATATCAGAACTAGGCTCACCTCCCTCCTGCCCAGCAGATACATCAGGCTCCACTATGGCTGACTGCCCATCATCTCAGGAGAGACAGCCCCTCTAGTTTCTTGAACATCTTCTCTGTCGTCTCTTCCCCGATGCAAACAACCAAACACTTCCTCCTATTCTTTTGCCTATATTGTTCAGGTTCTAGGAAAAGGGAAAACTCCAGACTCAAGGTCTTTGAAAGGCTTAACTTTTAATGAAAATGTATTGTTAGAGAATGCCCATTGTTAGGATTTCTCTAAGTAATGCTCAACAACACAGGTGTTCTGCTAAAAAAGAACCTCTTTATGAGGTAAGGGGGAAGGGAGAACACAAGCAAAAACAATCCCTTGTCAAAATGTTTCATGCTATTACAGAGCCTAATTTCTCTGTTTTAGAATTCTTCCAGTGTATTCTTGCACATACAGGAAAACTATAGTTACTTTATGGCTTGGGCACATCCAGATGTCAAACCAAGTATGTAGGTTTTAAGTTTTGTTATAATGTGTATTTTTTGTTTACATAAGAAGTTTACTTAAATATAAACTTTGCCTCCCTTCAAGTTCCTCAGTAAAATCACTTTGACCTTATGGTTAAAACCTTTCCTTTCACAGCTTGAGAAATGGCTCAGGGGCTAAGCCCATTTACTGCTCTTGCAGAGGGCCCAAGTTCCATTCCCAGCATTCATGTTGGACAGCTTCCAACTGCCTGTAAATTTAGCTCCAGGGGATCTAATGCTTCTCCCCCTTCCTGCCTCCCTCCTCCCCTGGCACCCTTAAACACGTGGCATGCACGTACACAGACACAAGAACAAAACACGTGCACCTATAATTAAAAATAATAAAATAAATCTTTAAAAACTTTTCATGATTCTAAAATTATCCATTGTAGCTGATAATAATGAGTAATTTAAAATATGCAATTTTGTAATGAAAAGAAAATCAAAGTCAAATTGATGAAACTCTTACTGAAATACACATTATTTAAAACTTGGGAATTCTTTTTTTCTTCTTAGGCTTACATTCCTCTCCTACACTCCAATTGTCATCACACACTTGTTGGCTAATTATCTCCAAGGATGTTCTATAAAATGCTGGGAAAATCCTTGTAGATAATTACGCAAAATTCTTTTTGAAAACTTTTAAACATTATAGATATGTATTGAAATCAGTTTCATTAAGTAATAAAGAGAATCAACTCACATGTGCTTCTGTCAAATATGTATGAGATACGTGTATGCAGATGCAAATGCATTGTCCCCAGAAAGAAAAACTTTCCACTGCACTCAGTCATATTTCAGGAAAGACTTCCCTGCTGCCAACATTTTCTTCTCAGTGAGAGACCCTCTATTGTCTTTCCTCTGGTAATAAATGATAATAATTAAAGGCAAATACACAATAATTAGTCACACTAGGTCTATCCATCTGGTGTACCTGCATCCTAGCACGGTGTCTTTGAAACAGATGACAAGCAGCATATTGCAGCATATCCTGCTAATGGGTCTAAGTGGGGAACGGGGAGGCAAGGAGGTCATTGAAGGAAAGGTCACCAGCAAAAAACAAGAACATTAGGTTTTTATTTTCCTGCAGCAGTGACCACTGACCGCGTAGCTGTCTCCTCAAAAGCAGATGTGCATTTAGGAATCAGCAGTCAGCTCCACTTGGAAAGCCTACAGAGAAGCATTTTCTCTTGGATCCCAACTTCCTTGAACATTGCCATACTCTGTATTCACTACTTGCCTCCTCTATACCAGGCATTGTTTTGTTTTGAGCATTATTTTCCCTATTTCTGACAATCTTGAAGTTATATAGTAAAACCATCTTTAGTTTATACATGAGGGAGTTCTGTTGAGGAGAGATTACTAACTTTCTGAGAATTGTCTAGTTCAAAAGTTTTGTGTGAAAGATGAACAATATGATATTTTGGGGGTGTCTGAAGAATTATTCTACAGCTGCAGAGTAAATGCCTCAGTTGACAGATGATTTAATTTGTGTGTAGGGGCTCGGGGACCAATTTTGTATGCATGATAAACTTTCAGAGCTCAAGGAAAAATGCCTATCAAACTCACCAAATTGATACAGTGATAAGCTATATCCAAATTAAGTTTAAGGTCTAAGGAACATGTATCTTATATTGTCCTGGATAAGACACTGAAAATTGCTTAATGGAAGAATTCTTAACTTGGTGTGGTTGAAAACATCTGTGATCTTAGAACTCTAGAGATTGAGGCAGAAGCATCACAAGTTAGAAGACAGTTTGAGCTACACAGTGAGACCTTACCTTAAAGTATTTGGTAGAGCACTTGCATACTGGCTTAACATGTACAGAATCTTGGATTTGATTCCCAGTCTCTCTCTCTCTCTCTCTCTCTCTCTCTCTCTCTCTCTCTCTCTCTCACACACACACACACACACACACACTTTATGATGCAAAGCAGACAGTGGAGACTCTTGGGTCTCATAGTTATGTTTCATGAAAGAGGAGTACTAGGTACCCAGAATGCTGATCCTGCAAAACCATTTCCTACCTGACATTCTTGGTATTCAGTGCATATAACCCCAATCTCCAGTCATGTTTTTAAGGTTTGAAACACCTCTTAGTACACACATGACAGAAGATGTCACCTATCTTCTCTGAATTAGTCAGTTTTTCATACATAAAACTGCAACTTTATTGCCATTTATTTATTTATTTACTTATTTAAGATCTATTTATTTAGTGTGGAGCTATAGTCATCTGCCAAGGTACCCATTAGGTCAAAGAACAAGCTGTAGGTGTCCTGATCTCCTTGGACCACGAGTATCCCAGACACTGAACTCAAATCCTCAGGCTTGACGGCAAGCTCCCTTACCCACTGTGCCGCCCAACCAGCTCGTAAGTGGATCATTCTTCCAGTTCGTCTTTGTCTCATTCAATTCCTTTCAAAGGAAAGGTTAAGCATTTCCAGATCATGAAAGGCGAACATACTGCCAACAAGTGTCTGGAAGAATTTGTTCTCCTCTTAATTGGGTGATGATCAACACATGTCAGAGACTCATGAGCTAGGAAGAGATACAAATGCAGACGGAGGAGAGACTAGCTGGGTAGAAATATCCAGGGAACTTTCATAAACTGGTTGGAAAGGAAATAATGCCCCAAGTTGCTCAATATTAGAGGGAGATGGGAGGAAAACAAGATCAGGAGTTTGCAATCAGCTTAGATTGTTATTCGCCAGCCATTCGGGAGGCTCAGCTAGTCTTTTGAAGTGCAGGGTTCTCCAAATACAGCAGCACCTGTTGCTGACTGTGCAGCCGCAGCCTTCCTGTGTAATCAAGGCATCCCCATCTGTGGTGAAATTTCCCAATTTCACTTTTAAAGATCAGATCCTTCAGTGCTAATGAGCCAACGGGAGTGATGTGATGTTTTACTCGAATCCATGGCTGCCGTATAAAGCAGGGGGAATTACAAATTAAAATCAGCGAGGTTTCCCCAGCTTCCAAAGCTGATGTTGCCTTTTATTCAAACTTCTGCTTTGCACAGATTTTCAACGTTTTGTTCAGACTAGGATGGTCGGTGTTGGCTTGATTATATGTCTTTCTTTTGGGTAGGTCTCATCATCGGAGAGTGGAAAATGTCCATTATTTAAGATTAGAACATAGTCCCACTTACCTCCTCTTTAATTGGTATCTGATTCTGCTGTCAAAAAAAAAAATAAAATAAAATAAAACACAATAATCTCTGTGCCTTTAATTAAAACTAGAAAGACAAAAAACCACCTGTGTTCTCCGTTTGATCCTTACTGCTATATTCTTAGGACAAATCTTTACTCACCAATTGTTACAATGGCCTTAAGACAGTTTCCCCTTGCCCTCCCCCAGTTCTTCCCCACTTTTATAGTTTTAGTTTTTTATGATTTAATTCTTATTTTTAATGCTGTGTGTATGGGAGGGGTGTGTATGTATATGAGCGGGCCAGAGGCTGGAGGTTTCAGATCTACCTGAAGGTGGCCTTCCAGGTCCTTGTGAGATAGGGAACATGGATGCTGGGAACCGAACTGCAGTTCCCTGCCGTAAGTGCTCCGAGCTACGTTTCTGATCCTCACCCTCTTCCCCACTGCCTTTACCTTACAACATTTTATCTGCCTCTTTCATTATATTCTAAAAATATAAATAAGATCATCTCTACAGGAATGAAATAAACTGGAAGTTTGCTATGATATCTGAGACCTTGGATGCAGCCCAATATTCTGATTGACTTTTATTCCTGCTGCCCTGAATTCCATATTCTTGTTTGAATGAAGTCTTGCTGACCGGTGAGCACTGCATTCCAGTCACGTCACCACTCGCACACTGTCCCTGTACTGCATGATGTTTTGCTTCTTTGCTGTGAACTCAACTCCTATTCACCCTTTGAGAGGAGCAGCAGGATTAGGGTTTGTTTGGGAAACAGTGTTGGCTGCTGCTGCTTCCCCAAGCCTCTTCGCTGTGTAGGATCATGGCCCACTGTGTCTGAATGGTGTGGAAGTTGACTAGCAATGTCTTTCCGGGGTCAGGAAAAGAGAACGCCTATGTGAAATGCCACTCCTTCCATGAAGCCTTCTGAAACTTCCTCAGAAGCAGGATTTATCAACTCTTGTCATCAACTTCCTTCAGCATTTCAATTTCCTAGTTCCCAGCCTTTATCCTCATTATAACTTGATTTTTTTTTATACGTGTTCTACTGTGGTAGACCAAACTTTCGGCAGCACATATCGGACATTGGTCACTGTTTGAATATTTGTTGAATAACTGCCAGGCTTCTTTTGTTACACTGCCCTATGCAATTCTAGAGCTGAGTTCAGCTCACTGTGGCCCAATGGCCAAATCTAGTTCAGCACCACCTTGTGAAAATAAAATAGAAATATGCTGATTGTGTTCGTATCTGTGGCTGTTTTCTGCGACCCAGAGTGGATAGACTTTTGTGGTGGTGACACTGTCCCTGGGGCTTGCAAAGCCTAAAATATTCACTATCTGGCCACTTATAGAAAAAGGTTGCTGACCCCAGTTCTTGAGCTTAAAATAAAGGCTTAGATCCCATGTGTTGTACACTGTTGGTGAAATACAACCCAGGGAACTTTTGAACCGTGGAATGTTAATATCCATTCCTGTTAAGGAAGCCCCCAAGGTCAAAGTTGCTGCCTGAATTTCAATGGCTTCTACAGCTTCCTAAGTGATTCTTCTCCACAGTTTTAGAAAGTGGACGAAAGGACATTTCAGCAATTCTGTACGTAAACCTGATCATCGGTATTGCATTTGAAGCCCCTAATGAAGTTGTGTAGGCGCTGTTATTGCACACCACACTGACTGGAGTCATTTCCAGTCTTGACATTCATGCTTTGGATAACATAATGCCTGAGGAAGAGCAAAGCCTTATTTCCGCAACAGTCTTGTTATTTGGTTCCTTCTTTTCATGCTCTCGGCCACATATTTGAACACATGTTAAACCTAGTTACAACCCAAGAGACAAAGTTGTTCCCTGGATACCTGTGTATAAAGTGAGTAGAATTGTAAGTTGGTCTTGTTGTCTCCTTCATGTAAAATAGCTGTATTTTCATCCTTGCTTCTCCACTAAATTCCTAGCTGTCGACCATTACAGCAAGGTCCTGTATATCCAAACCTTCAGTACCTTTTTTCAAAAGAGAGGAGATGCCAGCAACACTCTATAGATTGTTCTGAAAATCTCTGCCCACCCACCATGAGAAACTCTTGACATAGCTACTGTCCAGAGCATGGTGATTTTTTTTTCTTTTATTCTAATCTTTTCTTCTTTAAAACATGAAAGTAGGTTTTTCATTCAATATATTCTGATTATAGTCTTCCCTCCCCTAACTCCACCCATGTCCTCCCCACCCCCTCACCCAACCAAACCCATACCTTTCTTTCTCTCACTCATTAGAAAACAAGCAGGCATCTGAATAAGAGTAATAACAATATAAAATAAAAACAAACTAGAATAGAACCAAACAAACAGGACAAAAAGTGAAAGAAAAAGCACAAGAAATATAGATGGAAAAACATATCTGCATACACAGAAATCTCATAAATATACAAAACTAGAAACTGTAAGAGAACAAGCTAGGAGAGAGAGAGAGAGAGAGAGAGAGAGAGAGAGAGAGAAAGGGAGAGGGAGAGAGTATGAGATAGAATGCATAGAACATTATAAAACAAAATAATAATTTGAAATCTCTGCAAACATACCACTGAGTTCTTTTTGCGTTGGCATTGCCTGTTGGTCACAGGCCTGCCCTTAATGATGTTTTTGTTTCATCACTCTCATCAGCTCCCCTGGCCAACTTCCCTAGAGTAACAATTTCTTTTTCCCAATGCAAATGTATCTACCTCCAGGTGTCTGGATCAAACCCATGACTCTTTGTTTGACAATCCAGCAGGGATCTTTGTCTGTGTTTCTGCGTGTGTATCATTCTGAGTGGCTCAAATCTGAATTAAGGTATTTTAAAAAGTTTTGAAGAAGTCAGAATCACCCTTGTAGCAGCACACAGAGTGAAGAATTCAAGAAGTTTGTGGTTCAGGTCTCCTCTGCATTGTCATCTTGATCTCAGTTTGGAAGAAAATGGCTCAAATGTTTCAGCCAAGGGTGTACTAATTTTAAGAAGTAATTCAGTCTAATTCAATGAGCACATTTCTGTCATGGCCCAAGGCACCTCAAAACTAACGTGCGAGCATAATATTGTTCTGACTGAGTCAGATCCTAAGCTGTTTGGCCTGGAAACAGAAAATAAAAAGCAGAACTAAGAGCAGATCAATTTTCTCCTCTGGGCATTAATTTTTTCTGATACCCTGCTGGAAACCAAGAAAAAAAAACATGTTTGGGTTATATTTATGAATGCATCTAATCACTTTGGAATGTTAGAACTCAGTTCATGCCTTAAAACAGCAACAAAGTAACTTCTGGGTTCAAAACTGCCTTGACCTCCTCGAACTTACTTCATGGGACTCCAGTAACAAAGGGCTGGCCTAGGAGAAGACATCTTTCTTCTTTCTAACACATGACACCCTAACATCTGTGACTCCTCCCTTGACAGCTTCCTTGCATAGTAGGGTTCTCTGATACTTGCCTCTTTAGAAACATTTCTGTGGCCACTGTTTCTTTCCCTTAGCCCAGGAACTCCACTCTGTGACCAGCGGCCTCTCTCAAACAAACCGAAGCAGATGGCTCCCCTTCTACAAAACCATGATTACCACCCCCACCCCCCATTGCTCAAAAGATGTCTTTAATTCTTTCATAAGAATAGCCTCCATCTAGCTGACTTACCAGCTTTGCCTGGCACATCTATTTTTTTTTTTTCTTTTCTTTAAAATCTCAAACTCAGGCTGGGGTTGTGGCTTAGTGGTAGAATACTTGTCTCATGTGCATGAGACCCAAATTTAAAACCCCCACTACACAAAATAAAGAAATAGAGTAAAATCTCAAAATATTTCCTCATCTTTTTCTTAGGCATCCCATAACAATGGATTCATGAGTTTAGCACTAAAATACTAGCAATGTCTCAAGATAGCCATTTCTATACAAACATCTTAGGATGATTTCTGCTTGATTTTAAACATGATAGGCAGTGCCTCAGCCATACATTTTGTATGACAGGGACCTGGCATCAGAATTAGCAAAGCTTATGCCCCAGAGAAATGGAAAAAGAATGAGTGCAAAGCAGATGCTCCCATAGAATCCTACCTGTCTCGGACTCACAGGAACTTCATGCCAGGCTTTCATGACCCACCCCTTCTAGATCTTATAATACTGGAGGATAGTAACTCAGCATCTGTCTTGTGCGCCATGCTCTCAAACGTATGCATACTCCTCAAGTGTGGTGCAGTGAAAGCTCAGTAGCAACTGAGAAAAAAAACAGACGTGTTAGATGTCCAAAATTAAATAGATCTGGGCACTGGGTTCAAGCAAATTCTCCTCCCTTTGGGTAGTCAACATGACTCTGATGTCATATAGACAGACAGTGTCAATAGAGAGTTCAAATATTGAGGGATAGTTAAGAAAATAAAGCACACATATAGTATAGGAGGGATACTGTAATCCACCCTACTGAACGCTTAGTATGTACATTGCATGTCAAGTTCTGGAAAAATAAAGACCAGTTAGAGGGGCTTCAGAGACGGCTCATCTGTTAAGAGCACTGGCTGCTCCTCCAGAGGTCCTAGTTTCAATTCCCAGCATGCACATGGCATCGTATAATTTTGTAATTCTAGTCACAGAGGAACCAATACCTTCTTCTGGCCTCTGTAGGCACTAGGCATGCACAGGGTACACAGACATACATGTAGCCAAAACAATCCTACACATAACATGAATTCATTAAAAATATCAGTTAGATTCCTATTGCATGGCTTAATTCTCTGAGTGAATGGTCATCGTCTTAATCAGCTGTGACAAGAGAATCTTGAGAGAATCTCAAGAATGTTGACATTCTCTCTTAGAAGGATGGTGAAGGGAGGGATTTTGGGCCCTTACCTGAGATTGTAGCCATTCCTTCTTGAACTTCCCAGCTAACTGTATATAATTATATCTTAACCGCTTGGGGCCTCCGATGTAAGGCTTGTGGTTAAGATTATAGTGTGTGGAAGGTTGCTCAAAGAAAAACACCTATGGAGTTTCTATTTACACTGGAGTCAGGCCTATTAGCAGTGTAGCTGCTTTGGGGTCACCCATGTCCTGTAACTAAGCCAATGACTCATTGATTTTCCAAGTTTGACCTCAGTGGTTTCATACTTTGGCGTGTCATTGGTGCCCTGTCATAGGGAAGAGACATCTGTTCTTATCTCTCCAGGAAGAGGTTCATACAACAACCTCTTCTTCCATTTCTAAAGTTCAAAGCTGAGGCTAAGAGGGACCATTTCCTTCTGTAGCACAGAACTTTAGTAGACGTTACATGCTCTATAGGGACCACATGCAGAATTGGAATTCCAAAATTAGGCTAGGGACTGGGATAAGGAAAGATGCCGGAGGATGTGCCTGTGTGTCGGAGAATCATCCACAAGTACTCACACATGCTGCGCAAGCTCTCCGATGCTAAACCAAAACTCCTGCTCAAATGTGTTTTCCCCCTCTCTCTCACCCTCTCTCTCTTAAATAGAACTAGCCTGCTTTAAAAATGAGCTGAATAGCGACAGTTGGAAACTTGGAAATAAAGTTTTCATTACAAAGGCAAATGCTACTTTTAATTAGCCAGAAATGACCTCCAGTGCTTTCTCCTAGGTTGATCTTTCACACCATAGTGTTCTTTAATTGTTCCATTGCTTATGGAAAACAAGGTCAAGACGGTAAAATAGTATATTTTAGCTTTCCAGATAATGCAGAAAAGGTGTTGCAACATCAATAACGAGCCTGCGAAAGCTGAGACGGAACCAGATCAAAGCTCACTAAGAGGAGCAAAGCATCTCTAGTTTTTGAGTGCATCAGATCTGTGCAGCATTATGCCTTCAACATTCAGAGTTCTGAGCTCATTTGGGATGGCTACAAGGCAGGTATCAGTTAGTTCCATCCCCATAGAGTCCTGTCCTCTTTGATACAAGACCTTCACAGAGCTTAGTCTACTAAAGTACCTGCTACACACAAGTGAGGATCTTGGTTCGGAAGGTCAACATCTATGTAAAAGTTAGGCAGGGTCCTGTCCACTGTATACACAGCCCTGGGCAGGGAAGGCCAAACCCGACAGATTGTTGGAACTGTGTGGCCAGCTAGTTCCCTAACCACCCATGGACTCTGGTTTCATTGGAAGAATTGGTCTCAAATATCTTACCCCTGTAAGAATGTAATGTCTCTAAAATTTTTTTATCCAAACCATTGGCATAACTCCAAATAGGACACATTACCGTCTCATAGTATTTCCCTAACATGGAATTCATTCATTATCTATTTGAAAGTCTCTACTCATTCTCCTAACCCCTTAGGGCTTATTTTTCTCCAAATGTCCTAGAAACAAGTAAGAAGTTGAATTAAACTGAACAAGAATGAGAACTAGAAGTTTTTTTTTTCTTTAACTCATAAAAGTAATGCTGCTTATTATAAAAAAGGAGAAATACAGAAAGCACAGTGAGGTCAGTATTTAATATAATATTCAGTGAGAGAAAGAGTATCAGCAATATGCTACAATATTTTCTTAACCTAATATGCATACAATATTGTTTCTACATATTCAGGGCATATTATAGTATAAAGCTGTAGTCTGTGTAGTCCGGAGTCTTTGTCAGGTTGTTTCCTATCGTGTTTGGATATAATGTGTCCCCTAAAGGCTCATGTGTTGATGACTTGATTCACAGCTGGTGACACCATTGAGAGATGATTAAATCATAAAAGAGCCAAATTCCTTGATTAGTTCTTAGGAGGAGGACACTAGTTGGAGGAAGTGTATCTTTGAGGAGTATCTCCTTCCCGGGTCCCTTCAAGGCTGTATCTCTGCTTCCTGGCCACCATGCAGAGAGAGCCTTCCTTTACTCTGCCCTTTGCCCCAGTGTTTCAACATCACTTTGAGGCTATGGCAGCAGAATGAGTCAACTGTTGCCCAGAATGACAAGGCAAAAGACATCCTTCTTCAATTAAAACCAATAGACCCAGGTAATTTGATCAGCATGGCAAAACATCTTTTCTACCGTAACGTAACTTAACATAGTCACCATGAGGTCATGAGACTCCACGCTAGAATAATCTCTTCAAGTCCTCTAGTCTGATAAGCAGGTACTGTGATATTCTTAACAGTTTTGCCTTCAAAGTGAGGTGTTATCCAAGGTAGTTTTCTTTCCAGGAATATGACTATAAGTAACTCCTGCATTCTCCACTTCTGGAACAGCTTTACCCATAGATGACCATTCCTTAAGGCTACACTGTACCTGACTGCACTTATATTTTTCTGATCTGCCCCCTTCCTCTGTCTTCCTGAGTCCCCCAGACCCTTCCTCACACAGAGAGCCACAGATCTTCATGCAAGTTAGTTCACATTTCTTTTCTTTTTTAAATACAGCCCAGTTACTTCCTTCTGCATTTCATAAATTTAATGACTAAAAATCCAAATTCCATGCCATAGAGGACAGACCTAGTATTACCTTGATTGTCACTGTGTCCCAACTGTCTATATCACTGTGTTCTGCAGCTCCTTCATATACTGCTTTGTTGCTCATTTGGGTATTTATTGTCTGTTTATTTCCCCTCTCTTAACCTCAGTCTCATGCCCACGCTGTTGCATGGCAAATCCTTCCAGTGTTGAGTGGAGATTGGCATATGACAGACATTTAATCAGCATTTACTAAATGGATGACTACAATTGCAAGACAAATTACTTTAGCTAGTCTTCAGTTTTGAAAGCTTCATCCACTCAGTATAATTATCCATTTTCAAAAGTATTGACATACTCTGACCAAGTACTTCGGTCTTTGGTCTTCCTCCATCTTCCAAATGTAATCTCTACCATCCCTTTTTCACCCCCTGACATGTATATACTCTTTCATAATTTCTTCCCAGAATTCATTCCATGATCACAACCATGGGAGTCCTCTTTGTGTGGCTGTACCCGCCACAGAAGCAGAACATTTTCTCCTCCTATGGCTGACTTTCCCAGTCTCCTCCCTATGCCTACAGCAGGGATTTTTCTTTCACTACCAATACTGTATCTTTTCATAAAACACCAATGGTGATTTTATGGACAGCTAGACGGGCAACTTGCCTGCCTTATGGGAAAATGACACCTTAGTGAGATAGAAAGGCAAAGATAAATAATCACACGCATAAAAACATAACAACAAGATGTCATGAAGAGATACAAATCAAAGACATCTTTGGGCATGAAAGCCAAGTTTACAAAGTACTGAGATGAGGTCTGAATGCTGATTAGACTTCATTTTTACTTTCCCTTGGCCAGGTGCTCTTTCCTTCCTTAGACCTTCTTTTCATCTCATTCAGGTGTGAGGTTTACCTCCTTCCAAAGGGATGGTGGGCTGAGTGTGATGTGCACATCTCCAAAGGCAAGGTGGTGCCACCCCTGGGAAGGTGGCAGCCAAAGGTGTTCATTGAAGGCAGGAGAACAGAGGCAAGCGAATGGCAGATAAAGCTTCAGGTTAGGGTTTCTGTGACCAGGAATTTGACTCTGAACTTCACAATGCTGAGGTGACATTTGCAAACCAGTGTGCTCTAAAAAATGACTGAGGATTTTTTTTTTTTTTTTTTTTTGGCCGTCGAGGTACATAATTTTGTTGATTCTAATCATCCTTTGCATAGCCTTTGACTTGAATCCAGCTGATGCCTTTCCATTATTTCTTTGTTTTTTATTACTTGCACTATATTAAAATGAAAGATTACTGTGTGATAGTGGTATCTTTTCTTTCTGAAAGGTGAGCAGTTGTCATTCAACTGATATAACCTTGTCAAGTCCTTCAGGGCCAGCTTTGATTTGGATTTATAAAACCCAGTTACGTCAAAGCTGGCTCTAAACCTTTCCTTGAGTAAGGAGAGCATGGAAAGAACTCCAAGCTATACAAAGCTTTTGAAGCTTACTCAGACAGCGAAGAGATGGATCATCCTAGTCTCAGAGACAGCATCAAATGCCCTGAAATGGGAGCAAGGGCTGAGGCTGTAATTCAGTTGGTAGAGTACTTGCCTAGCATATAGAAGCCCTGGGTTTGATTCCCAGAACTGCGTAAAACTGAGAGGGGTGGTGCACACATGTAATTCCAGCACTTGGGATATGTAAGCAGGAGGATCAGAAGTTCAAAATTATTCTTGCCTGCATTGGGAATTGCAGTTTAGATTGGGATACAGGAGGCCTTGCCTCATCTCAATAACGAAAACAAGACAAGGGCAGGGGAGGTGAGGTGAGCTTCATTCAGATTATCTGTTTATGGCCTATACATAGGTAAGTCACCTCTTCTCCTTGCTCCTGGCTCTGATGTTCTGCAGCCTTCCCCCAATCTTGAGTAGAAAACTTGTTCCTTAACGGGGCCACTTTGCTGCTTGTGGGCTAGTCAGATAAAGCTTGGGAAAGAGCCAGGTTGCCATGAGAGCAGAGATAGTTAGCTTGACTTCAGGTAGAAAAAGAAATTTGGGGGACACATGAAATGGAAAGAAATGGAAAGAAAGGGGCTGAGAGCACATGTTTGCTGAGAATCTATTGAGTGAGCACAGAACCCTGTGTAGGAAATGGCTGTTATCCTCTCTCCAGCCTACACATGAGAAAGTAGAAACTTGGTCCCGCTGAGATTGAAGCCATTCAGCCTTGGTTCTTAGCCTTGTCAGCATCTCCAGATTAGTCTCTCAAGCACCTGGAACTGCACTACAAACAGAGCAGGCAGTTGATCATTTCACTGCAGCTAAATGAATAAGCTAATGAGCAAGAGCACAAGCTCCTGATTCCCGACACAAACTTACTACTCCTGCATCTGGATGACATTAAGGAGTCTGGAGAGAGGCTGTGTGAAGCAAGGGTAGAGCCTGCCCGAGTCATAATCTGTGGCCTTCGGGCAAGTTGCTGCCTCCTCTCCAGCATCTTTTTCCTCTTCTGCAAAACAAAGACGAAACTACCTCTAGATTGCTGCGAGTGTCAGAAGCAAGGAGATAGCACACCGCCTAGCAGTGTGTGTGTGGTGTGTTAAGACGGATGGACGGGAGGCTGGAGTCCAGGTCACGACAAGTCCTTTGTGCTCAGACCGAGGTTGAGGTTCATGCTGGCATTGCAGGCATAGTCATAGTTTTCACTTTTTTAAAAAATTTATTTTTTAAGGTCCCTGAATGGAATTGGGTGAAGTCTGTGCTCTCTCTGTGCTGTCTATCATCATCACAGTACCGCCTCTCTTTAACATTCCAGACCCTTTGAAAGCCAGTGGAGAAAGTCTTGGAGGAGAAGACAAATTTGGCCAGGCCGGGTCCTGTCTGAGCTAACAGGCAAAATTCGAAATCCCGTGGACACAGGTGAAGGCTGTGATGGTCTCACGCACAGATGCAGAGACAGCAGCACAGGTCAAAATGCAGGCGCAGACAAATTAACAGCCGTAGTAGTATTAACCTTGATATTCTAAAATAATGTACTTTATTTCATATACTCAGGCACAACTCTGAATGAGGAAAAATGCTAAAGAAATGGGGGACTTCCTCACCATTTTCACCCCCCTTCCTCTGCTCCAGGGCCAAGCTATGTCGGGTTGCCATGGTGATATGGAGCTGACCTTTCACTTTTTACTCTTATACGAGCTAAAAAGGTAAAAATGAGCCATTTGGTCTCAAATGAAAATCAACCTCCCTCAGTTAAAAGATGTTAAGTCGCTCTTTCTTTGTCAAACCTAATGTTCCATAGCCAAACTTAAAAGGGGTGGGGGAGAGAAGGAGGATAAAAAGGAGAAATAAAAGAAGGAGGAGGAGAAAGAGGATAAGGAGGGAGAGAAGAAGGAGGATAAGGAAGAGGAGGAAAGGATAGAAGGAGTAAGGCAAGCACGAAATCTCAGAAGAAATTTGAGGGCTGGGCTGGGCTGAGCTGGAGTTGCTTTGACTGACCACTGGAACAGGAAAGCAAGTGAGAAGGCAGGGGCAGGCCAGTCTGTCCTGTCAACTTTGTACAAGGTCACAGCTGGTTGCTGAATTTCTTCCTCTGATTGGCCCCTTGCTTCAGTCAGGCTGCAACTGTTTCTTGTGGATGGGCTTCTCTGTAGTCTTTAGTGTTTCTGAATTGTTGCTTTTTTGTTGCTTTTTTTTTTTTTTTTTAATGTGCAAGGAAGTTGGGTTAGGAAATCAAAATATTGACTAGACTTGAGTTCAGCCACCTGAGTCCACGATGAGCTATGTGCCCCAAGCAAGAACTCTCAGGCTGCTTCCATGGATCACATGCCAAAGTGGCCTTCTGCAGGAACCCAGACAGCTTGGCCAGCTTCCAAAATCTTGACCATTCACAGCCCAGCATGAAAGACCTCCAAATCAGAAAGGCCTCTGGTCTGATTAAAAGAACAGGTTGGGCAGGGAGGCTGGAGTGCAGTATGGTCTGAGCTTGGGAGGTGGAAACATCTGGCTGTCTGATTTGGGCTTTCTGGTGTGTGACAGGGCAGCTGGAGACCTGCCCCTTCTCTCCTGTCCTGTTCTCTCTCTGAGTCCTCAGAGGAACTAGCTGTAGTCCATCCTCTGTCATGTGCAAAGACTGCATAAGTTGCACCTTCCCTGAAAATGACATTAGTTTCCTTCAGATGTAATTTTATATGCATGTGGACTGGACAGAGCGCCCCCCCCAAACACACACACACACACACACACACACACACACACACACACACACACGTGAATTACTTTTAATTATAAACTAGGTCAAAACTACTAAACTATCTCTAGAGGCTGGTTTTTAATCTCACTTTTTTGTTAGTTAGTTTGCTTATATTTTGCTTTTTGAGACAGTTTCTCTGTGTAGCCTTGGCTGTCCTGGACTTGCTTTGTAGACAAGGCTGGCCTCAAACTCAGCAATCTGCCTTTCCTCGCCTGCCTGAGTGTTAATGTTTCAGTTTCTTGAGAAGGTTATATTCAAGTAGATAGAAAAATAGGTAAAACCTGGGAAGCTAATAAACTGTAGGGAGTACAACTAATTCTTATCAGAAAGATGTTTTTTTTTCACTCTCTTGAATCAAAACCCCATGAGAGGTTTTTGCGGTTATCGTTGCTGCTTTGTTTTTCCCTTGCACTTTATAGACTCACTCTGTGGCCAGGTGAGGAATCAGACACGCGGGAAGATTCATCAGTGACCATTTTCAGTAAATTCAGAATATGCAAGCGCAGGATGTAAAATGGTCCCCGGAAGAAAAGAAGAATGTCCATTTTCATTCCTTCAGGAGCTGTGTATCTTTTAGTGATCTTTTTCCAAGCACTCAACGCAATTGACAGAGATCTGCTGGTGTAACAAGCTTAAGCCTACATCATATTTGTATTATCAGTTTCTGGGGACGATTAACTATTGGAAGATCAAGCTTTTCTCTATCATACCCATGGCATCTATTGGATCCGAACTGAAATAGGCTGTCTCTGAAATACAAAGAGGAAGCCCCGTTTATTTCCCAGCAGCATGCTTTTCTGCACACGCACGCACACACATACACACTGGAGAAGTTCATATTCTCTAGTGAAGTCACAGTGTTCACCTCCAAGAACCCACTGCTAAGGACTCTGAGTTTATCGAACTCCTTAACTGGCCACAACTTTTAAAGTTTTTAGGGTTAATTCCTGTAAGGGAAGGAAAAGACACTGACCCATGCATTTTGATCAGAAATTCAAAATCTACATGCAGATGGAAATGGCCAGCCACATCCCTTCACACAGTCCCTTTCTCTGCTTTCTGGTCCCACTCTACAATCTTACAGATCTTTGAGCGATTTAGAGGCTCCCAGAAGAGAATGGCCAATGGCACTCTACAGTTTCAATGTACTCTGAAGATTAAACCCCTATGAAAATAATGTCTCTTCTCCACTCTCCTGCCCCCGCCCCTGCAGAAGCAGCTGCTTTTCACATTTAAATGTAGCAAGGGTAACAAGAGCCTCTTTTATCAGCTAGACCTATTCATAAGGCATTAAAATACATGCAGTTTCTTAATCCCTAGTGCAGCTCTAAGGGGCTTCAGCTTTGTGCTGAAATAACACGTATCTTTTAAAAGTAACTGATGGAAATCACCTTCCCTACCAAACCAGTCTGTTAAAAGCAGCTCTCCCCAAGGTCTCCACAGAGCATAAATGGAGTCCAGTCTTAGTGTGTGTCCAGCTTTCTTCTCCCCTGTAAAAGGGCTCCCGAAACAATGCCCAAGTTTGTTTATAAGCAGCCGCAGCCACTAAGCAAGCTGTATCTTTCTTCTTTCATTCCCCCCACCCCCTCATACTCATCTTCAATGCACAATGCAGTGCAACTTGGCAGTGTGCAGGGCCTCTTCTGGGAAAGGCTTTGCTACAGGAGCCAATCTGCACTTGCTGAGCAAGGTCACTTCCAGAGGCAGGTCTTTCTGAACGCCCAATCTGCAGGCACAGTGGGCAGGGGTAAGAAACAGGGTCAGATAGAAAATCACTTGGATTCCTCTTTAATCCACAAACCTCCAGAGCAGCCCGGAGAGGGACAACAGTGCCATAGTCACCAAGAAAGCTATTCTGTGGGCAGGTAGAAACTCACAGAGCTTTGTGATACATTCATACACATCAATGTGCATGTGACATATTGTCCGTGTGTGTACCTTTTTGTCTGCAACAGATAGCACTGCTTCCTGAATAAGCTTCTAAAAATAGCATAAAACACAAGCTAATACAATGAATATGTTTAAAATGCAGGCATGCATACATACACGCAAACATACGTGCATACATACATTCAACAACAGCAAAATTGGCCTGACTATATTGAACTCTTGTGATTATTTTTAAATGAAAGTAGGTTCCCTAAAAGTAAGTCTTTCCGATATGTTTAAATTAACGCTGTGCTTTATAAAAACAGTCGCTCCAAATCCTGCCCTCTTATTCTAAATCCCCCATGTATATTTAGTTATACACCTGTTTGTGTGTAATATACATGTTTATATGATTATTCTTAAAAATTCCAACTTCTGTTCAAACACACCTTCCTTTCTGTTTTCTACATGAAGTCAGTGAAGGGCTTTATTTCTCGTCCTTGGCTTTCTTACTAATGAAAAAGAGAACACTGATTTACGTGTTTATTTTTCACTTTGAAACTTCTGTGGGAGATTTTGGAAAAGGGTGACATTCTTGTCAAACTCCAAGTTCTAGATTAAAAGTATATATGGATATTTTTTCTCCTCCCAAAAGCTATAGCTATCAGGGTGTTAGATTTTAAATTCATCCAACCTGTTTTCTATTGTGATGCACCCCCCTTCCTCTCCTTCTCCAGCTCATTCCCTCTCTCCTTCACTTGAAGATAAAGTCCCCATGCATGCCCTTGCCTTGCACGCTCTATTTCTTTCTCTTCTACAATGTTAGGAGTCAAAACAGGAAACCTGGCTCCCTCATCACCACCACCACTCCACTGCCACACTATAGCCTTGTGTTGGACAAGGCCTACAGGAATGAGGCTCATCAGCTAAGAACAGGGGGATAAATTCCTCCATCATCTCACTCCTTTCGTGGGATGTGGCCCTTTCACAAAGGTTGTAAGGTTTTTAATAAAAGGGAAAAAATCTTCAGGCAATTCTAAATGCCCTTTAATACCATTAAAGGAAAACTTAATTCCAATCACTGAGATTTATTGAAAATTTTACCCAGGCAGAGGCTGTTGCTTCTGAACCGTGGAACCTGACTGCCCTCTTCTGGGCCTGATGAAAATAGATGAAAGGCTAGGAGAACCTGGGGACCTGCAGAAGACATCCCTGGGTTATTTCATCACTAATATAGGCAGAAGCCTAAGAAATCTACACTAACAGAGACATGTGTCATATTAGAAACCAATGTGACTAGTTGTAAACAATCTAACTTCCTCACAGCCCAGAACGCAAAGCTATGTATAGCATGCGTGTGAGTGCGTGTTTATGTACATTTACAATAGCATTCCTGTTTTCTTTTTAGAACCCTCATGTCGGACCAAGGTGTCCAAATGAAGCAAACCAAAGTGTCAAACAAGTGCTTCTTTTGCTCTGATACTAAGCCGAGCCATTTGCTGCGGTTATTACATTCTTTTTTGAGGAAGTATCTCTCTTTACCCAACCGGCAAGAAGAAACAGTCCATATTTAGAGAAAAACAACTCAATTCTTTCTTAAATTAAAGTAAAGCAGCAAAAGTCAGCGAGAGAGCTCAGGGTCAAAGGCAAGCGTGGTCACATCTCACACCCCGAGTTCCACTCCTGGGACCCTCAGAGTGGAAGGGGAAAATTAAATCTCACAGTTGTCCTCTGACCTCCTCCTATGCATGATGGTACACACCCATACCCACTGAACAATTCGGTAAATGTAATTTAAAAAGATATGAAAGTCACTGGTACGTGACATCACCATTACAGGGAACCCACTTCACACTCGTTGGGAGAGGTATCAGTGGCATGCCCCATTCCTCTTATCTGTCAATATCAATTGAAGTCATCCTCTGAATCGGTTCCACAAGCAATGAGCTTTGGACTTTTTCTTCTTCATCATTTTACCTCTGGAAAGTGGTGTAAATGAGTTCAGGATGATTGATAATTCTGGAGTGAGGATCATTAATGCCAACAGAAAAAAAAAAATTCACCCTCAATTATAATTGTGATACTACGTCAAACAGATAGAGGAAATCCTAATCCTGAGCTCTATTAAAATGCACTTATTTCAATTTCCAGTTGCTATGTATGTCCTATTAGCAGCCTGACATTTTGAGTAGTACACTAATTCATATGAATTGGGTTTTAAATGAAAGCTTTCAAGTCAAGCTCTATGGAACACTGAGTATAAGATAAGACCAGAATTAGCAAGGGAATGAGGTGCCACTTTTCCTACCAGCCTGCCTTCTTGTGTGAAAGAGCAAAACCCAAATGCTGCAAATTATAAAATGTTTTCGTCTCAAGTACTTCACCCCACTCTTCTGTAGAGGTCATTAGAGGCAGAGGAAGTGCTATGTCTGCAGTTAGAGTGTTAAATGTGAGAGGTTAAACGGGAAGGGTGTTAGCACCTCTCTACGAGTGGAGAACTATGGACAGGTCCATATTCTACAGCATCATAAGGAGTGGACAGAGCTAATCTTGTCCAAGATTAAGAGCAAGAGAAAAAAGCAGACTGTAGTATGTGGGACCTGTGCTCTAGTGAGACCTTCCCCATGGTAGGTCTTTTCTGGATACCAGGAGCTCACATTTGCCTGTCTGCAGGAAGAGCTCGCTGTGCATACAGGGGGCAGGGAAGTGAACACGGCCAGTCCCCTGCAGAAGTGAAGAGCTCCACTTGTTAAGTATGCATTCCTACCAGGGACCCGGCCACTTGGTGATCCCCACAGACTCATTCTCCCCACCTCAGCTTATCTATCTGTAAAATGAGGAACTTAGAAGCAATGCTTAGGTTCCTAAGAAACCGAAGGTGCCTTTCTGTCTCTAAATACAAACATTACTGAATCATTCAAAATTTCCATTAAATTCACTAAACTACACCAGTAAATTAAGTCCCCAGCCACTGTGACAAGTGAACGACAGAGATTAATTATGTAACAAGAAAATCTGAAGAACTGGGATAATTTTTGACATTTTTCACCTTTCAGGTACGAGGCTGTAGAACAAATATAAACCATAGATTTCACTAGTTGTTCCTTTACATAATAAATCTGGAACGGCCTGAACGGTTTCTATTCTTCTAAAGCTACCCTTGATAAAAGGGTTTGTGCCTAGTCTTGTGGCAACTTGTTACACTGTGTTTGGTTGAAATCCCTGGGAGACCTGCTCTTTTCTGAAGGGAGATGGAGGAGGATTCAATCTGTGAGAGAGGGGGGTGGGAGAGTAGAATTGGGGGGAGTGGGGGGAAGGGAAACTGCAGTTGGGATGCAATATATGAGAAACGAATAAAATACAAACAAAATTTGATACAAAAAAAATTAAAAAGACCAAAAAAAAAAAAAAAACAAAACAACAAACAAACCAATAACAACAACAACAACAAAAACCCTCTTTTCTCCAGGGCCAAGAGGATGAAAACATCGTGGTCCAGGACTTCAAGAAAGAAAGAAAGAGGTGCTATGGCATCTTTACATGTAACGTTAATGATGCAGAGGGGATATTTGCTCTTCTGGTCGGTGGGGGAAGCTGGGTTAGAAGTGATGCTGAGTTCTTTGGAAGGGGTCCTGTCAGGTATAGTTTCCTCTTGTTCTGCTGGTCAAAGAATTGTGACAATAGAGGCTCCAGGCTCAGCTGTTCACTGTCTTTTGCCAGTGGAGAGTCTCACAGCAATGACAGCTGTGGGTAACTGTGGCCATAGCTAGCAAGCACATGAAGTGGGGGAACTGATAGAGATAAATGACAACGTAAAAACAAAGAGCCAGACTTTTTCTTGCTGCCAAAGCAATTGTGTATCTCAGTACTTAAAATAATTTTGGTAAGAGCTCAGGAGCTGGCTCCTTCGGCTAAGTGTTTAGCACATAAGCATGAGGACCTGTGTTTGAATCTCCAGCACCCATGTAAAACTCTAGTATGACAGAACTGACAGTGATGAGGAAGAAGAGCAGGGTGTTTGCTAGGCAATCTTGCTGAACTGGTGAAACACCAGGTTCACTGACAGGCTTTCTCTTTAAAAATGAATAGATAAAAGTATAAGAATACATACTAACCAAGGAAGACACCTGGCCTTACTCTCTGGATTCCACTTACAGGTATACAAACAAACAAACAAACACATTAACTCACATAATACACACACACACACACACACACACACACACATATATATATATACATATATACATATATATACATATATATACATACATATATGTGTATGTGTTCTGATACACCTAAATCCTGTGACTTCTGAGAAGAGATGTTTTTGCATGATTATTTAATTCTCTATGCTCAATACCTAATAAAATGCTTGACATAAAGTTGGAGTCTGGGATGGAGGGACTCGTGTTGGTGGAGGAGGTGGTGAGAGAAGGACAGGTGAGATGGGGCTAGTTAAAGATGTGGGAAGATGACGTCTTTTGTCACTGGAGGGAAGTGACCCAGGTGAAAGAGTGTACCTGACAACTGAGGGATGCTCAAGTCCCAGGGAGGTAGTAGTGTTCTCTGCTTCCAGTGGGGTCTAGAGAAAGGACGTCTTGAATTTGCAATTGCACGAGACATCAGTTTTCATGTATTGACACGGAAGTCCCAGTACATGAATGTGCATTCTCCACTTCTGAAAGCTCGGTTGTCCACCACCCTTCAGTTATCAAGCTGGCTGTAACCTTGCCTGGACTCCACCAGAACCCTCAGCTTGTTACAGTTGGTTTACCCTATCTGCAAGATCCAAGTCTTTCCAAGCCAGGGTTGGAGAAGTGCAGCAGTACGTTTTCAACAAGTTCCTCCCTAACTTTCTCTGATGATTCTTCAAGAGCCATCTGCCCAAGCCATGCCAAGCTGCACTTGCTATTGAATGTATACACACCCAGGGCCTCACCTTTACACATTTCCTACTAGGCTTGCTTTTCACTATCCTCTGTTCATTTTCTGAAAAAAAAATATTCATTTTTTTTGAAAGCCATCCAAGGCCACTTTCAGATTATATTCTTTAAACCTTGTCTCTCTCTCACTTTATTTGAAGACATTCATTCTTTTAATTCACAGCCCCCCACCCCCATTCAGAGTTGTATGTCTGTGTTCTGTGTCTCCTTGTCATAGGAGTACATTTCTACCCCGGCATGTATCACTCTGTGGAACTATTATTATGTGTCTAATCCCTAGGTCTATCTGTTCTAAAAAAAAAAAAAAAAAAAAAAGAAGGTGTTTGAGTCTCCTTTCCACGGAGCCTCCATAGTCATACAGGATGATTCTCAGAAACTCATGACTGGCCCAAGACAGAAATCAAGACATCATGGGGAGCCTAGCCAGGGTGAACACATGCACATCAGAGCTCCTTCATTTATGGCTTGGGGAACATTACAGAAGACGAGGTGGAGAGAGCAGAAGCCTCACGGAGTCTGTTGTGAAACAGTCTTTCCTCCTAAGACTTGCTGTGCAAACAAGACAATGGCAGTATCCCTGGACTTACTCATGTGGACTGAAAAGTCTTAAAGACTCCCACCACTAGAGAAAGAACCACGAGCAATTAATGACGGCTGGGAGGAGAATTAGTCTCTCCCATAGATGAGTCTGCTTATTGGCTGTACACTGCGGAGAAGTCAGCCCCGAAATATAAACACAAGCAACAAAAATGAATTCAGCAAGTTGAATTTGTATGTATGTTTGTATATACAAACGCATGCATGCATACACACAGGAATGGCAATATTAATCAGGGGGGAAAGCTATCAGTGAGAGTCAGGGGACCTGAGAGGGGTTTGAGGGAAGGTACATAGGAGGGGCTACAGGTAGGAAACGAAAAGGAAAAGTGAGATAATTCTATTGCAATTTAAAACATATAAAAATTAAAAGTATTAAGAATAGCTAAAGGGGTGGGTACATCTCATTTTCCTGCTCACATTTCCTCATGATTACAAGCTTTGTTGTTTGACATAAGAGCATGTTTGAAGGAAAATCATTATATATTAGGAATCCAAGTAAGTTTGATTTTGTTCTCTAAGAACAGAACATAGCCCAATGCCCTTAAAGGAAACTCAAGAAAATAGAAGTGTGGCCTCAGATTTCAGCTCATGTTTGCTGAATGCTGGATGTTGAAGTGGGCTGGGGAAGCTAGGAGAACTTGTAACAATCCTCATTTTCTCATCGGAGAATCTGGCTATTCGGGAAGCATTTGCTTTGTTTAACTGTGGGTAGTAGAAATGGTGGATGTCTCCATGAATTCCATAATGTTGCAGCTTTTGATGCCACTTGACAAGAAGCAGAGAGGTTCTAAACACATATCTGAGTAAGAACATGCTAAACATTTGTCAGAGCAGAGGCTCATGCTCATTTAATACAGATTTGTGTGAATACTTAGAAGAAAAAGAGAACCAAGCCCATTCCTGTTTGCCTCAGTTTCCAAGACTGCTAAATGACTGCCTTTGTTATAGTTTTTCACTTCTGATGTTCCATTTTGTAGTGATCCTTGAGTATGGGGCAGTCATTCAAGAGCATCCAAGAGGCCTTTTGCTGTGGGTGTCAATAAACACAAAGAAAATTTCCAAGTTTTCAAAAATGGAAAGGAAACAGCCAGCCTAGATGTCTATTAGGGAACTGGATAATAGGGGGCAGGAAATAAGTGCTCTGTGTCCAATTACACCACACAGCAGGACAGAGTCCCTTTCAAAATGATAAGCTACTTTTCATTTCCCCAAAGCCTTGAGATCAACACCGTGGTGTGAGCTATGGGAGCAAGGGAAGGACTCAAGACAGCAGATTTCTTGGTAAAGACAAGTGGGGATGAAGGTTAGGCTAAGGAGAGGGGATGACAGCAATTAAGCAAGAGGGTATAAACTTGGGAGTGGACATCACTGCTGCTGCCTCTCTCTCTCTCTCTCTCTCTCTCTCACACACACACACACACACACACACACACACATTATTCACTGGAATCTTGCCTCACTATTAGAGATGAGGTAATCACTCCATAAATGTTACACCATGCTATTTTTATTAATGTGATTACCATTATGAAAATGGGGGCAAGTGGAACAGTGATAACATTGAGACTGTAAAATGGCCGGGAACGTGAAGACAAAAGCCTGCTGCTATCTTTACATGCTACATGTGTTAACAGATATCAGAACATGGGAAAGAGGGTAGCAGAAGCAAGAAATCTCACAAGAAGAGATCAGCTAGTGACCAAGGGCTGACCCACCAGGGAAGATGTTTTTAAGTAGACGTAGTTATTAGACATGGCTCCAGCCCTAGAAATCCATTAATCTTTCAACATAGCTTCAGTCGTTTGGAAAAAAAAAAAAAAGAATGCTGACAATGAACTGTCATAAAAATTACATACGGAATCTTTATAATCAGAGATTATAGTTATTGGGGGCTCATGGGATTAACCAAGAGAGGAGCCAGAGAAACTTCAATAAGAAGAAAATAATTATGCTTACTTATTTTATTCCTTTATGGTATCAGCTGAACATTTTTAATTTAATGTGAAATTTAAGAAGAATGATAATAGCTGAATAAAAGATGGAGAGCATGCAAAACTCAAGATTTATGCTCACCCTAGAACTTTCGCCTAAGCAAAAACAGAGGAATTCAAAAGTGCACAAGAAAACTTACACACAGACACACACACACACACACGAGTTCCATGAAAACAACAGCGTGTTAGCAATATGTGCATTTATACTTCCCATTTTCCTTTCACTGACTCACCTCTGTCCCTGGTAGCACAATAATCAAGAATATATAGAGAGTATTAGAACACATGTATTCTCTGGGGACCGGACAGCCCTTAAAGAAATGTTTGGAAAGTATCATCATTCTTTTCAGACCAGAATTTTACTTATGTTTTTAAGAACAGTCTATGAAAGGTCAGATAAGGGAGGCTGTCTCTCATAAGCCCTCTCATGGAGGCAGGGTCCAGACCTTGCCACATATCATTGCCCAGTTTCCCAGGAAGAAAGCCTAGTACTAACGCTCTGAGCTATTTTCTCTTTGTTTCCATATGTTGTCCTAGGGGTTCTCTCATCTCACGTTATACAATCCATATCAGCATCACATCCCATTTGGTCAAAAGGCATTTCCAATCCAGTGCTTCCTGACTTCTTTTAGGGGTAAGTTAACATTATCATGTCCTGACAGATCAAATGAGGAGACCCGGCCAGAAAGCACTGTGAGCTCATGACAAACCAGCTTACTTTCTATTAGACTTCCATTCCTGTAATAGGGTCCGTTAAGGATTGCCCTTAAAGATAGTTGACATGTTCCAGGTTTGACTTCTTCTGAATCCCATCCTAATCACACCAGGATTGCTGTCGCAAGGGACAGCCGGCTCTTCACTTAGATACTTCATATTGGCAGGTAGCAGGCTGTGGCCTGGAAGCAATGAGATATAAAACTAGACCCATGCAGGTAACCTAGAGCTGAGAAACAGATACATATGGTCTATCTATTGAGGCCAATAGACAGATGGAAGAAGAGCATTTGAAAGTGAGAGCTGGGGAATTCAGCAGTTAACCTTAGGCTTCTTTGTGAAAGGATAGTAAGCTCTTGGTTGGTAGAAGGAAGTTCCATGGCTAGACCTTAAAATTTGTGAGAGAAACTAGAAAGTCTATTAAAAAAATTTCAAAAGAAAGATATTTGAAAGTAGATATATTGGTAAAAATTGGTCTTAAAATGTACTTCCCATGGAAAGTTTGCGAAAGAGCTTATAGTGGGAAAGAGAGGAGAGAGGACAATGTGGGCATAAGTACCACAAAGAAGCGCCTAATGACCCAACTGGACCCTCAAGAGCTTCGAGTGGAATGCAGGAAGCTAAAAACAAACAAAAAAGTTAGCAATGGCCATGGAAAGGCACTCTCAAGACAGAAACCAGTGGCAGGAGATAAAGTCTAGGCACTTTGAACGCATGGCACGGAACAACATGTGGATACAGTGCTGATGTTGGGAAGACAGAAGTAGGATGACTGAAGCCTTCACAGCCACAGGTGAGGAATGCATCTGAAATTGGGGAAGAATGGTAAGCTCACGGCCCTCAGAGACATGGACAGAGAGGTAGAGTTGAACTGGGCAAATTTAGTGCAGATTCACCCTAGGCTCTGGAGTAATCCCAAATTCTTCTGCCAGTTCCTACCTAATCAGATTTCTTTTTGGGGGGGGTGCTCAAATTCACAGTCTTCCATTCTTAGCCCCCAGTGCTGGATTACAATATACTCCACCATAACTTGCAACATAAGCTCTTTTCTAATGATTCAATTCCTCTTTAGCTTCTGCTTTCCTGTTAAGACTGGGAACCAACACCCTCAAATGTAGAATGTTTAAAAAGTTTATATACATATCAGTCTTCCTTACAGAATAAAGGTTCTATCCCACCGCAGATTGTTCTTTGCACTTTGGTTTAGTGCATTTCTGTCACATAGGATGCACCTATTAAGTCCTACTATGTGACGCATACTGTCCTACATGAGAACCCATGATGATTAGGGCTCACCTCCTCCTCTTGTAAACCTTCCAGTTTAAAGAAAAACCAAAAGCAATTATCAAGTGGCTTTGGTGGACAAGGACAGTATGAAGTAGCCCTTCCCAGGTCTTAGGTGAAAAATGACCAAGATATAGCATTCCGGAAAAAATCTGGTACAAACCAAGAGCTTTTTCATATGCTGCAGCCATAATAGGCAAGGGCTCAGAGTCTCCCTGAAACAGCAAGCTATTTGAGAAATGGGTTCTCTATCCTTTCAAAATGATAACATTTAATAGGAGATTATCATAGGAATAATATGATGTACATGACTCATATTACCTGATCTGTGTAAAATGAAAATATGATTAATGTTCAGACATTTGCAGCTCCTATGAACGATGTTCTCCCAAGAAGAAATATAAAAGCTTGCGATTACTTAGGCTGTCTAAGAAGGTGATCCCAAGGAGCCCCAGTTACATATAAAATTTTACTGCACTCATAAAATTTATGTCAAACTTAATGCAGTCGAGTGGGAAGAGAAGTGGATCCGGAGGTATGATGCCGAATTTTTCTTCCCCAACTTGGTTGCTATCCATCTCTCTATTTCCCCAGTAATTCCCTTTGGTGGCTATTTCTCCATCGATAAAGTGAACACAGCAAACTAGGTTTTCTTCTGTTGCCAAGGACTGAGAATCCTTTAACTAAGTTATTCTGAGAGTGGTCCCAGAACCACTTATGGCAATACCATGCAAAGACGACTTAGGATATAATGTTCTTTTTGAGAAATCCAATTTAAGACCAAATAAACAAACAGACACAAAACAAAAACTCAAATGTAATAAATTACCTGTCTTAGGGCAATAATAAACTTTGTCAAATTCATGTGCTCAATACCTGGGTAAGCTGTTTGTTTGGCCATACATGGTCACATTTATACACAGGCATATTATATGCTGTTTGATCTACCTATCACTCAAAGGGGAAAATGTGAGTCAACAGTCAAGTTTGAGGAAGAGATAGCTAACATGTATCCCCTATTGTTGCATAATAACTCTGAAAGCCCTGCCAGGACATCTCAAAGCATAATGACAAATTTCAAACCATGATCTTTTTTAAGTTACTGGGCTCCCAAGAAATGGTGAGAACTAGCTAAGATGATGGAAGTGTGCACACAGCAGTCAGTCAGGTAATGTCATTCTTGTTCATTCCGTGTCATGTAGCCATCTTCCAGTCCAGGTCTATTCTTTTATTCTCTCCACCAAGCCAGCTAGATGCTGTATGTCTCCAAGCTCTTGCTGATGCTGCTTCTTCTACCTGGAAAAATTTTCTGTTCATCCATTCAAAACCAACCTGGGCCAGTTAACCACCTCAGTTGTAACCCAAAAAACCAACCTGACACACAAGCTCAAATAATTCTCAGAACAATGAAGGGATGGAAAACCAGAGGGTCTGGACATAGTCTTCCCACTGAAGAGCTGTCTGATGCCTACACTGCCAATAAAATATCAGCGAATCTAACTAATGCCCCTGGCTTTGGTGGGCTCTTCACAGAACAATCCACAGACCATTTGGTACAGTTTCAGTTCAGGAACAAGTAGCTTCCCAACTGTATCTAGCCAAAGGAAGGTTGAAGAAATGTTTAGCTGTAGCAGCAAAAGGAAAAAAAAGAGAGACTATGTAGAATGGCCTTTTCACCAACCCTGTCCCAGCGAAAAAGACCAACCAGGACAAACCATGTGCTCAAGAAATCAGAGCAGATCTTACTATTTCCCACTTTTTACATAAGACTCCATGCACACTGCCCAACAGTTGGCCATAAGTCTCAGTAAGATATGGAGAGGACAGGAACTCCACAAGGAGAGCAACAGAACCAGAACATTTGAGCACAGGGGTTTTTCCAGAGACTCATACTCCAACCAAGTACCATGCATAGAGATAACCTAGAAGCCCTGCACAGATGTAGCACATGGCATTTTAGTGTCCAAGTGGGATACATAATAATGGGAAGAGGGACTGCCTCAGACATAATCTCATTGGCCTGCTCTTTGATCACCTCCCCTGAGGGGGGAGCAGCCTTAGCAGGCCACAGAAGATAACAATGCAGCCACTCCTGATGAGATCTGATAGACTAAGGTCAGAAGAAAGGAAAGGAGGACCTCCCCTATCAGTGGACTTGGGGAGGGGCATGCATGAAGAAGGGGGTGGGAGGGTGAGATCGGGAGGGGAGGAGAGAGGGGCTTATGGGGGGATACAAAGTGAATAATGTGTAATTAATTAAAAAGATAATAAATAAAAAAATCAGAGCAGATGCTGAACAATTCCAAGCTCCCTATGCAACTCTCTCTCTCTTTCTCTCTTTCACAACACACACACACACACACACACACACACACGCACACATACAAACACACTTCACTCCCTATCACTTCTAAGCCTGAATATCCCTCCTCTGAAGTTCTTCCCAGTGTTCTGTCTGGCTCATATTTCAGGAGAATCACTTCAGAGAACATACTGCTCAGTGACTCTTGGAGGGATTTCCAGTGTGTCTTCTAACCTTGACTGAGTTTCTATTTAGTGTCTGCAAAGGGTATAAGATCTCCTAAGAGGCTCTTGCTGGATTTAGAAAGGGATAGACTTGTGCCCAAAGTTGATAATGAAGGGGACCAGTCATGTGTAGAGAAAGCTGGTTCCCATCAAAGGGTTCAGGTGTGGCCAACATTACTGAAGATCCTGGGGACCCCGTGTTTCTATGCAGTTTTAAACTCATTGATTGGAATATCTACATAATTGAATGTGTTGTTCTGCCAAGGGTTCTGTATACTAGCTGGATAGAATGACAGCCACCTGTTTGTTAGCTCATCTGAGATCATAACCAAACAGGCTCTTTCTGTATAACAAATCTAACAAGTTGAGTTTAGAAGGTACTGATTCCTTCCTCTTTTTATTTTTAGTTGATAAAAAAAAAGAGAGACTGCAAAGACGGTTCTGCCATTAAGAGCTCCTGCCAGTTCTTGCTGAGGATCAAGGTTCTGCTCCCAGCATCCCCACTACAGCTCACAACCATCCATACTTCCAGCTTTAGAGAACCTGATATATTCTTATGACTTGCCTGAGCACCAACCCCCACATTGTGGACACATGTACATGTAGGAAAATCACTTGTGCATGGAATATAAAATTTTAAAAAAGGTTTTAAAAGTTTTTGTAAAGAAAGTAATTCTCAGTCAAAATAAAGACCACCTTTTAGGACCAGCAGACATGCCTTTAAAATTGTTCATCAGACCAATGGCGAAGGTTGACTTACGGCTTCTTTGATAAAAACAATGTAACCTTAAGCCATGTTATAAGAAGACACTCTTAAATACTTAGAGAATACGAGGCTCTAGTTTTTCATATTAGATTAAAACAGCCACAAAGACTGGCCCCCTACTTCCTTTGCTAATTAGTTTTTTTTAAATATCTGTATACAAATTAGATAATAGATTTATGTCTTCTAAAGCTTGTTCACTTCTGAGAGAGCTTCTAATATTTTAAATTAATTTAAATTAAACTAATTTAAACTGTAAAAATAATGTGTGGCCCTGGATATTTTAGAATACATCTGTGATTGCTTTAAATTCTAAAATAGTTTGACATTTACTCAGGAGGTAAAGATTACCTTGAAAAAAATAATTACTTTGAAAATTATAAGTTTGTCTATTTGTTTCAAGAATAGTTAGCATTCGGAGGTTGACTGCTGAGAAGTAGTTCTCATTTTCTAGGCTTTATTTTTTTTTTAATTTATGTCTCTAGCATTAGGGTTTATTTCAAATATACATGTTTCTGAAAACATACATTTGCTTTACTTGAATCCTTACTACTCTGTGCTAGGTGTTCTATGGTCATCTGGACGTTCAGGCATGACCTCAAAAACAAATTTTTTACTTGTCAACTAGTTCAACCAAATCTAACCAACAATGTCATCAGTGTAAGAGAAGCAGTATTTATACAATAAATTGAATTCATAATGCAGTTTTGAACATTTTACAGAACTAGGAAAAGAAGAAAAAAATAAAAAATATAATAACACTGAAATAAAATAATAATGGAATCAAGGGATAGTTATACCATGAAATATGACGCAGGTATCACAGTTATATGCTGTCTGCGAACATGTGCTTAGTTTGAAAGATACTCATGATATTTCTGTTTGTTTATGAGACAAGATCTTATTGTGGAGCCCACACTAGCCTTAAACTTTCAGTGGTTCTTCTGTCTCCAGCTCTCAAGTGTTGGGACTATAAACATGAGTTTCACGGCAGACAGTCCTATTTTCAAATGCAGAAAGAAGACCTGAACTTCATGCCCACCTGGCCTTTGTCTTGTGTTCCAGAATTTCTCCTTCTTCTGGAGTTGTATGAATTTCTTTCTTGGTATGGCTCTAAAATCCCAGCAGCAGGCACAGTTATATATCTGAAAAGCTCTGGAAATGGCATCTTCTGGCCCAATATTCCCTAGAATTGGCCTTTCAAGTAAGATTTCAGGAATAACAGTGGCTTTACCAGTAGTAATTACAACTCTAAATTCATTGAACGAATGTAGGTATATAGGGTTTACTTATCATAAAAAAAAAAAATAAGAAGCAAACAAAAACATATAGAAGAGGAAAGAAGATTAATAATAAATTGATCCACAATTATAAAGGTCACTTGGGAGACAAAAAAATGACCCATACAGTCAGAATTAGAGATATTATTTGATTTTAAAATTAGGGCAAAGTGACTGAGATCACATCTGTCCAAAGAAGGGATGTGAAGAGTATGAAGATGGACAAGAGCTGCAAATGGTCTAAGGGCCCTCCACATGTGTTCTTGAAGACCAACTTTTAAAATTTAGATATTAAATCTTATACCTGCATGTAAGCATGCGGGAAAATTATAAATTGATTAATTGCTATCCAAACAAGGAAAGATAACTGCTGTGCATACAATAGCATATTTACCAGAATAATGTGCTGGAATCCTTGCTTTTAACTTTCAGCTTATTAATATCCTTTTAAATTTCACTTTTAACTAGGAAGGCTAACATTTACTGAGCATAATGCTAAGTTCGTTGTATGTCATCTTCTACCTAACCTCATTATCACTTATGTTTTTTGTCTCTGTTTCAGTGCCTATCATTGTGTCTGTGATCCTCTAAAGGGAAGTATCACAGAAGCCCAAAAATGTGCCCTCCAGTAGCATTGTCTACTCTACATACATGTTCATCCCACTTAGGTCCCTTCTCACAGTTGTCTATATCCAAGGTGTTGCTTTAAAGAACATCAGTGCTGTTTCTGCCAACAGCAACAAAAGGGAAACCAAAACAAGTATTTGTGTCAGGAGCTGAATGCTCTCAGCTGCTACCTTGACTTGGTAAAAACCAGTTTGAGGAAGAAATGTTACAGCTGTCTCTCTGTCTGTTGCTATCTCTGTCTCTCTCTCCCCCCTCCTTCCTTCTTTCTGTCTCTCTGTTTCTGTGTGTGTGTTTAGTAGGTTCAGGTACTGTATGTGCATATGGAGGCCATAGGTCAACCTAGAATGTGATTTCCGTTTGGTTATCCTTGTTTTTTGAGGCAGAGTTTTTCACTGACCTGAAACTCACAAACTAATTTCTACTGGCTGACCAGGGAGCCTCAGAGGATCAATATATCTCTGTATTCCCACCCCTGGGATTCAAAGTGGCCACTCTATGACCTGTTTTTAACATGAGGAACTCACATTCCTCATGCTTGGTTGGCAAGCACTTTATTAGCTAAGCCATATCCCCGAAGGCTTCATGTACCGTGTTCTATTCCTAGACAAAGTAACTGCATCAGAAGAGTCTTAGTGTATGTTTCAGGTAAACAGCTGTCTGTATCTATCCACAGGTAAGGAGGAATTAGACGCTGGGAGAAGCATGTGGAGATAATTCCCTACCCACTCCTCGCTGCCTTTTCCTGTCTTTTCTCTAGAACCAGAAGACAGGCCCTTGGGTAACACTGGCTCTTCCACTGATGGTCTCCCTTTATTCTGTTAATTCCTTCTGGGCACATCATGTCAGGAAGAAAGTGAGCTTTGTATTTGCATGACTAAGCAGATCATGAGGAAGGATTTTATAGATATCACCTTGGAAGGAAACTCAGCTCTCCAGGTTTGATGACACATCCTTTGCCAATAGCTTTGAAAGTACAGTGATATAGATGTTGATGGCTGCAATAATTTCTGTTGTTTTTGTTTTCTTTATCTTTTACTTACTATACCTATGAAAACCAGACTGTGAGATTTGGTCCCCTCACTTTAGCCCTTCCTTTCTCTGAGTGACCTCTTAGGTCAGCCCTGTCACTTCTGACTTCCTTAGACTTCTAGGTCCTTGTCACACACACAGCTGTTTTTTCTTTTTTCTAACCCAGGATAATCTCTAATTGCAGCTGACTCAGTTTCTTAGCTCTTCTTTATGGCATAGTCTTTTCTTGTCCACTCCCTGGTCCTCTGAAACTTGCAGATACAGATCACCTTCCTTCTTGATCTTCTCTTCACAAGAATAGGGAGACTTCAGCTTCCATTCATCTATGCCAAAACCCAGTTCCTCTATTTGCAGCCTCCCTCCACACCCCATGTCCCATCGATTTCCCCAGTCCCAATGCAAGCATCAAAGCTTTAGTCGTCAAGAAGGGAGGAGGGAGTTTCAAAATGTATAAGGGATAGGAGATGGCTCAGTGAGAAAAAGAACCTGCTGTATAAGCAGAAATTCCTGACTTTAGATCTCCAGCACATGCACGTAAAATAAGTGTTGTTGAGGGGTAGGGTGGAGAGAGGAGGATCACAGGGTATCATTGGCCAGATGGTCAAGCCAAAGAGTCAAGCTTCAGGTTAGTTAATAGGGTCTTTCTCTCAATAAACAAACAAACAAGGGGAAATATTGATGGCCCAAGACATCCAAAGTCGATCTCCAGCCTGTACATGCACCTGCATAGGCAAGTACATGCCTGCACCACACACACACACACACACACACACACACACACACACACACCACACCACACCACACCACATATAGAGGAGACACAGCAACAGCTACAGTATCTGTGTATGACAGACAATTGGAGACTGTTTCCCAGTGACAAGATAAACCAGAAGCTGAGCCAGGCAATGAAAGATTGGAGGAGGAACTTACAAGCCAGGATAAGTGAGCCTTTATTGCAGTTAAAGCACATACCCCATGGAGGTAGGCAGGGAATCATATTTTAACTTGTAGAAGGCAATCTGCATCTATTCATTCAGCTCACTAAATACTGTGGCTATGAATATGCATTAGGCATGGACCCTTGTCTTCAAGAAGCTGGGTATTCAGTCATCAGACTCAACTCTCACAGAAAAAAAAAAAAATTCAACACTTGTGCCAAATTGCAACTGTGTGGTCTATATAAATATTATAGCTTTTGATTATATTTAGAATCCTCAAGAGTGTGACATGTGGCACAAAATAGATATAAAAAGGAAAGTTGCAAATGTGAAGCTTATTATATGATTAGAACCCAATTTGATCATGCAAAACAGGACAGTGCCATAATTTTGTGGACATATTCTAAGTGGAAGACATTACAAACTGAAAAGTCCCAGGACACTCAGAATGCAGTGTGTTGAAACTACCTACCTGAACAAAGCTGAATGATACTTCTTTAGGAATCATACTCACCCAAATCATTGTTGGAGGCAAACTAGTTTAATATGCTACAAAAAAAAAAAACTGCAAGGAAAATCATCTTGTAATTAACTTTCAGTCATTATTTTAACCTCAGAGGAGAAAAAGAGATATTTTAGAGACATCCGAATGCCACTTTCATTGGCCATGCATGGTGGGGCATCCCTGGAGCTGAAATTTTAAGAGGGAAATTTTCCCCACCATTAACAACTTTCAGACAAGTGAAAAAACAAGCAAGATGCAAGGCTGAAGACACTGGACACTCAGGTAGAAATCCCTAAAGAACAAATGAGAAATTGGGGAGATATAATATATATAATATACTGTAGCAGAAGGGGGAAGGAATGTGAGACATAACTCAAAGAGGAAGAGAGAACTAAGGAGGAAAAGCTTGTCAAATAGATCTTCTTTAGAGACCCAGCTGTCACATTGAAATAAGTGAACAAATGCAAGACAGCCCCTTTGGTTTGAAGGACGCTTGACAGGTACAAAAAGCAAACGAAATATGGGAAGACCGTGCAAGTGGAGTGACATACACAGAGACAAAGCAGTGAGGCAGGCTGGATTGAAGAAAATGCTTCTTCTTCTCCATTAGGTCTGGTTTTCACATGTTTTCAGGGTTGGAGTAGTATCACTGGCCTTTTCTTTGGCTGGTAGTTGCTGTTCACTCAGTAAAGTTATCTCAAAAAAAGGTGGGATGGAGCAGAGAATGAAGCATATGTGGGCTCCAGACTCATGGCTGCTACGTGTGGGTTTTAAGACCTTAGACAGCTCACTCAAGGTCTCGAAACAATGTTTGTCCCATCTCTAAATGACAGGCTTGTGAAAAGCTTTGTATGTGAAGTGCATGGAACACAGTTAAACAATATGCATAGCTACAGGGGCTACACCTCATAGATCTTCAACTACAGGGTTAGGGATTTTCCAGGGAAGAAGCCAAAATACTGCCCGAAGAAAAATATTAATTTGTGTTGCTATATCTACATCTTCTAAGGCATGTTCACACCTGAAATTCCCCCATGAAACCTATCACGTTAGGGAAGGCTTTGTGTTTTTTGACTCTAACACAACTTTATTTGCTTAGAGTTTTTCTTAGCCTACTTAGCACACGCTCACTATTTGAATGTTGATTTCCTGATCCACTCTTCTTTTATATTTCACTTTGTAAAAACTCAGCCCCCTGGAGTTTCCACAGCAATCAGGAAAAGAGCAGCAAATCAGTTCAATGTCTCTTCTGGGACCAAGCAGTTCTTTGGAATCTGATGAATGGCACGGGCCCATTCCCATTAAATTGAACACATGCATTCACAATGATGCAATCTCTCAGCTCTCCTTAGAGCTCTAACAAAGCTTTCCAGACTAAGGACTGATATTTAATGCATCAATGTACATTTTAAGCCTTTGCCCTAACTCTCTAACATAACACAGAAAAATTTCTTCAAACCACTTGTCTATTCCCAAGAAAAATCATTTGTTTGGAGCTTTGGTCTCAGGTCATGTGCCCTGAGTAAGTATGGATGACATAAGAGATTTCCCAAAGGTATTTGGTCCTAGGAAGACTTGAAGGACAGTCTCTATGTTCTCTCCTTTCGTGGGCCCTCTAGAAGAAATTTACCTAAAAATTCCCATGCAGGTTTCCTTCCTTTTCCTTTACTCAGAACAGCATTCACCTCAAGTTTCAGCAAACATTGTGTGGTCAATTGCCTTAAGACAACTTAAGTGTCAAGAAAGGAGAAACTTCCTCCAGATGATAACTGAGCTTTCCAAACCCTGGAACCAAGATCCTTCTAGGTGAGCAGCCATTTTAATGACGTTCAAACATCTGAAGTTTTTGTGTAAATTTTTGAAGTATCCCATTTATTGGCAATTGTCAAAGTAGCCCCGGAAAACAGAGGCAAGAGAATGCTAGTAAGAACAATGGAAAAGGAGAAATTGTTTTTTATTTTACACCTTATTTTGTCTGTGTGTTTGTGTGTGGTGAATAGGTGTGTGATATTGATGTGTGTGTGTGTGTGCGTGTGTGTGTGTGTGTGTGTGTGTGTGTGTGTGTGGTGACTGTGGTTGATATGTTTGTGTGGTATGTAAGTGTTTATGTGGTATGTATATGGTATGTGTTGGGGTGTATATGTATCTGATATGTAGGTATGGTTTATTTGTATTATGATATATACATATGTGAGTATGTATGTGATATATTTTATATTCTATATTTGTAAAGAAGTTATTAAAACCAAATATTAACAATTACTATTAACTATTCATATGAATGATTGCCAATGGTAATTTTATTTAATTCTATATATAATTTAATAATTTCCACATGTTGTTTTTAAAAATTAATTGATAAAATCCAGCCTGGTATGGTGGCTCATGCCTTTAATCCCAGCACTTGGGAAGCAGAGGCAGGTAAATTTGTTGAGTTTGAGGCAAGCCTGGTCTACAGAGTGAGTTCCAGGACAGCTAGGTATGCAAAGAAAAACCTTATCTTGAAAAAGAAAAGAAAAGAAGGAAGAAAGAACAAAAAAGAAAGAAAGAAATGAAGGAAGGAAGAAAAAGATATTGAAAAGTTCTGGACAAAATATATTTTTGCCTTTAAGTAAAGCAGAGAGAAAAGTTAAATAACATTTTCTTTTTCAGGAAATAAATTATATTCATTTTCATAATTGGTAGAACTTAGGATCTATACTGTTTAAACGTTGGGAACTAATAATGCTATTGACACCTCAAGCTGAAATATTTATTGTAATGTTTATGATTTTAGAAAATAAAATGTTTAGTAAGCATAGCTACTGTATATGTTAAGTTATATAAAGTAGAGAGATTGAGTTTTCATGTAGTTAACTTCATTAGACTAACAGTCCATGAAGAAGTTGAAATCTGAGTCAAAAAAAGTGAAAAGAATATGAAATAATTGAATTTATTTAGTTATATATGTCTGTTTGGCTGTGCTAGCAAGCTTTAAGGTACTGTGCCATTTAGATTCATTTAAAAGTGTGATATAACCATTTATATAAAAACTTGCCAGAATGATACCCTTTGAAATGTTCAAAATTATGATAAAGTTTAAGATGCCAATATTTGTATTATGTGAGAAAATATTTCTTTACAATTATTTTCATAGTGATATAAATAAGACACCCTTCAGATCAAGGCTGTCTACGTGCATAGCCTAAAATCAACACAAGCTGACAGCAGGGACACAAGGAAAAACTTCACAGCTGCTTAGATGCATGCTTATCGCTGCTCTCTGATTTTAATCCATGTCTCCTTTCCTCGTGTGCACAAGCTCTTCTCTTTCATGTAGCATGATATTCAGGTGTGCATAAATTTATAGGCAATGTTTTAAAGGATCATTTTATTTGTCAAGGTATTTTGTCAATAATACCAATAGAATTCGGAAAAGGCTTTACATATATAGTAACTTTTGAGAAGATGGCTCCCTGGGCAAACACACCCGCAACACAAACATGGATATGTTTGTTCAGATGTCTAGCACTCACATAGAGTCAGCTAAAGCATCAAAGGGTGCTTGAACCCTAGAACTGGGTGTTGGGGTGAGACAGAAGAATACGTAGTTGGGTCTTGTTGGCCAGCGAGATCCATGTGCAATAAGAGAATCTGTCTCAAGGAAACAAGACAGCGAGTGTTGCAGCATCATGAAGTCTTCCTCCTCTGGCCTCCTCACACGCATGCATGGGGGCAAACATATATACACACACATGTATAACACATGTACACACACAGGCTCAGAACAATCATATTAGTTTATATGATTAGTTCATATACTGAAAGCAATATATGAATAGTGAAGTGGAAATTTCTGGGTTTTTTTGAAGACTCATATGTGACTTGTGATGTTTTCCTGCAAGCTGTCTTGTGCAAGGGGTATAATTTTGGCCAACTGAAAACACCTATGTGTGGACTCTGGGAAGAGGAGATATATAGAAACCCACAGACAGTGAGAAAATGTTTTTTAATTAATTATTGATTTATTAATTACAGTTTATTCACTTTGTATCCCATCTGTAGCCCTCTCCCTTGTCCCCTTCCAATCCTCCCTCCCTTTTCTCCTCCCATGCCCTACCCCCAGTCCACTGATAGGGGAGGTCCTCCTCCCCTTCCATCTGATCCTATCAGTTCGCATCAGGACTGGATGCATTATCTTCTTCTGTGGCCTGATAAGGGTGGTCCCCACCTCAGGGGGAGGTGATCAGAGAGCCAGTCACTGAGTTCATGTCAGAGACAGTCCCTGTTCCCCTTACTAGGAATCTATTTGGACAGTAAGCTGCCACGGGCTATATCTGTGCAGGGGTTCTAAGTTATCTCCACGAATGGTCCTTGGCAAATGGAATAGACATTGGAAGAGGGAGAAAACAGGAAACAGGACAGAAGCCTATCACAGAGGAACCCTGAAAGGCTCTACCCTGCAAGGTATTAAAGCAGAGGCTGAGACTCATAGCCAAACTTTGGGCAGAGTGCAGGGAATCTTATGAAAGAAGGGGGAGATAGAAAGACCTGGAGGGGCAATATAAAACCAGACACACTAAACCTGTTAGAAGAAAAGCGGTGAAAAGTCTTGAACTCATTAGCACAGGAGACAACTTCCTGAACAGAACACCAACAGCACAGCCTCTAAGCAACAATCAATAAATGGGACCTCATGAAACTGAAAAGCTTCTGTAAAGCAAAGGACACTGTCGTCAGAACAAAAAGACTGACTACAGATTTGGAAAAGATCTTCACCAACCCTATATCTGACAGAGGGCTATTATCCAATATATATATATATATAAAGAACTAAAGAAGTTAAACAGCAACAAATCAAGTAATCCAATTAAAAAATGGGGTACAGAGCTAAACAGAGAATTCTCTGCAGAGGAATATCCAATGGCCGAAAAGCCCTTAAAGAAATGCTCCATGTCCTTAGTCATCAGATAAATGCAAATCAAACGACCCTGAGATTTCACCTCACACCCATCTGAATGGGTAAGGTCAAAAACTCAAGTGACAACACATGCTGGAGAGGTTGTGGAGAAAGAGGAACCCTCCTCCACTACTGATGGGAATGTAAACTTGTACAACCACTCTGGATAGCAATCTGGGGCTTACTTAGACAATTAGGAATAGTGCTTCCTCAAGATCCAGCTATACCACTCATAGGCATATATCCAAAAGACACGTAAGTATAAAACAAGGACATGTGCTCATCCATGTTTGTAGCAGCTTTATTTGTCACAGCCAGAAGCTGGAAACAGCCCAGCTGCCCCTCAGTTAAGGAATGGATACAGAAATTGTGGTATATCTACACAATGGAATATTACTCAGAGATAAAAAACAAGGAAATCATGAAATTTGTAGGTAAATGGTGGGAACTAGAAAAGATCATCCTGAGTGAGGTATCCCAGAAGCAGAAAGACACACAGGGTATATACTCACTTGTAAGTGGATATTAGATATATAATACAGTATAAACATACTAAAATCTGTACACCTAAAGAAACTAATCAAGAAGGACTCTGGCTAAAATGCTCAATCCCCATTCAGAAAGGCAAAGAGGATGGACATCAGAGGAGGGAGAAAACAGGGAACAGGACAGGAGCCTGCCACAGAGGGCCTCTGAAAGGCTCTACCCTGCAGGGTATCAAAGCAGATGCTGAGACTTATGGGTAACCTTTGGGCAGAGTGCAGGGAATCTTATGAAAGAAGTGGGAAATAGTAAGACCTAAAGAGGACAGGAGCTCCACAAGGAGAGCAACAGAACTAAAAAATCTGGGCACAGGAGTCTTTTCTGAGACTGATACTCCAGCCAAGGTCCATTCATGGAGATAACCTAGAACCCCTGCAAAGATGTAGCCCATGGCAGTTCAGTGTCCGAGTGGGTTCCATAGTAATGGGAACAGGACCTGTCTCTGACATGAACTGATTGGCCTGCTCTTTGATCACCTCCCCCTGAGGGAGGAGCAGCCTCACCAGGCCACAGAGAAAGACAATGCAGCCAGTCCTGATGAGACCTGATAGACTAGGATCAGAAGTAAGGAGAAGACCTCCCCTATCAGTGGACTTGGGGAGGGACATGTGTGGAGAAAGGAGAGGGAGGATGGGATTAGGAGGGGAGGAAGGAGGGGGCTATGGGGGATACAAAGTGAATACAGTGTAATTAATAAAAATTAAATAATAAAGACCAACGTATTTCCACAAAAAGAAAGAAAGAAACAAAGAAACAAACAAAAAAAACAAACAAAGAAACAAAGACCTGGAAGGGACAGAAGCTCCACAAGGAGAGAAAAGGAAAGAAAGAAAAAAGAAAGAGAGAGAGAGAGAGAGAGAGAGAGAGAGAGACAGAGAGAGAAAGAAAGAAAGAAAGAAAGAAAGAAAGAAAGAAAGAAAGAAAGAAAGAAAGAAAGAAAGAAAGAAAGAAA
>NW_026596046.1:10477146-10517718 GCF_907164565.1 Psammomys obesus
AAAGAAAGAAAGAAAGAAAGAAAGAAAGAAAGAAAGAAAGAAAGAAAAAGAAAGAAAATCTGGGCACAGGGATCTTTCCTGAGACAATGTTTTTTTGGTTTTTTTTGTTTTTTGTTTTTTTGGTTGTTGTTGATGTTTTTTTTGGGGGGGGGGGTGGACATCACTGCACTGATCTTTGTTCTTGGACACTTGACTTCATACATAAAATGTTCCAGAGAACTTCTCGGGGGCAATCCAACTGAGTCTCGTGGCTTTCACTCCTTGTCCTGATCAGCTGAATTGTACTGATTCATGTTGCTGTTTTGTGTTGGTATTTGGATTGGACTGATGGTATCTGAACTACAAAGAGTAAACTCACCCCGAGGAACTACTTCTAAAATGTTCTACAACCACCTTTCCTCCAATAACCTTCTTTTCTCCCGTACCTCTGGTCAGTGGGTGGGAGGTAGAAGAACTGAAGAAACCTAAATGTGAAGTATGTTTGTTGAAAAATCCAGGCATAAAGAGTAGTTTCCCAATGTTCTCAACCCATTCTTTCAAGTACCTTGGCTAAGCCTTTCCTGTCATAGGGGACATCCTAGAAGCTGCACCGGTGAGACCATCAAAGTTCTGCACAGAGAGCCTTCAGGGTGTGGACAGTGCTGTGGAAATGAGGGGTGAGGATGACATCACACTAACATAACACAAGAAGACAAGCTACTTCTCAACCACGTCCTCTTTAAAAAAGCATCAGGAGATGCAGTGGAGAGACTCTGTAGATATGCAAGCAATGGGTGCCCAGAACTCTAGGAGGAGTAAGTAGACACTTCAAGTTCAGAGGAATGAACCATCACTAAAGTACAATTATCAGTAAGGATCTACCATACTGTACTCATTTTAGCAAAAGTTGTATGTTATTTCTGTGTTTGACTCATTTCTGTGGTTCCATTTGGTGCTGCTTTGCAAATTGCAGGTTATAAACCACTTGTGGGCTATGATATCAATTTGGTGTAGCCTAAGAGCCATTCAAAGACATCTAAGAGTAGAACAGAATAAAAAAAAAATTACTAATGTAGACAACTAAATTAGGAACTAGAACAAAATAGAAAATTACTAATATAAACCGTGAAAAGCAGGGACTATTTTGTCAATGTTTATTTAGGTGTTTTCTAGTTTGAACATGAAATTTCCCATACAGGTTTTTGTATTTGAGCAGTTAATCCACTGTTTGTGGCACTGTTTCAGTACATTATGAAAACTTTTGGACATGACACGAAGTAGGCAGACACAGGAAATAGAAGAAGAGTGTTTATGGCTTAAATCCTAGCTTTCCTTCATGTCTGAGATCTGGACCATCAAGGTGTGAGCAAACAACCTCACACTTGGTTGCTATGACTTCCTTGCTATACTGGACTTTATCTTAAACTCTTGGTCAAAATAAACCCTTTCTCATTTAACGTTGCCTGCTAGTTATTTACTGCGTGTGGGCTGTGTGTGTGTGTGTGTGTGTGTGTGTGTGTGTGTGTGTGTTTTGGTGTATGAAAAAGTTTATTTTAAGCTAATGAAGAAAGTTCTTTGAAAGAGTGCAGAGATAAACACAATAATCTTAAATGTGATTAAAAAGAGTTTGGGCAGACATTTGCAGGCTATGTTTTGCTGTGATTCTCTGGATACATGATGTCAAGTTAACCAAACTAAAGAAAAGAGGAAGCACAGGGGATGAAGGAGGTATTTAAGATGGGGCTTTGTGACAAGGCACAAGCAGAGACATTCAGTAAATGGCTGCCCCAGAGGAGAAAGGTTTCATTTGGATACTTAAATTGGAACTGAAAAAATAAGAAATGTGCTAAGCAGGCCTGTATCTATGATGGAGATCCCAGAACTTCTCTAATAGTAACTATGATGTCTAATCTCTACTGTCAACTTGACTACATCTGGAATCAACTAAACCCCAATCTGCTGGGTACTTTTGCAAGGGACATTCTTTCTTCATCTTCTTCTTCTTCTTCTTCTTAGTCTTCTTCTTCTTCTTCTCCTCCTCCTCCCCCTCCTTCTTCAACAAGACATTTTGCATCGAGAGAAAATTAATGTGACAATAGAGGAGTAAAGATGCCTTTGTTGCTTTTTTACTCATATGTATATAGAAATTTCTCTGAAAAAAAAATGGAATTTATATTCCTCAGTAGAAGCTTCTCATTGCTGAGGTAATTGGAAAAAAAATCATATTTTTTCCATTGCAGAAAAGTTTGAGACAAAAATTCATGATTTTATCATTAACTTCTACTAATATGTTTGCTTGTGTTTGACCTTTCAAAATTTGTATTTATTTATTTGTTTGTTTATTTATGTTTTTATTTTTATTGATTTTACATCCTGATGTAAAACCTTTTTTAATTTTTATTTATTAATTTATTCATTCATTCATTCATTCATTCACTTTACATCCAATCGTACCCTCCTCCATACTCTCTTCTTGGTCCCATCCTCCCTCCCTCTTCTTCCTTTCCCCTTTCCCTACCCTCAGAAAAGGGGAGCCCTTCACGACCCCTCCTAGCGCATCAAGTCCCATCAGGACTGAGCACATCCTCTTCCACATAGCTTGGCAAGACAGCCTTGCCAAGGGGGATCAAATGCAGGCAACAGAGTCCATGTTAGAAACAGCCCCTGCTCCCCTTACTAGGAAACTCACATGAAGACCAAGCTGCCCATTGGGCACATATGTGTAGTGGGCCTCAGTCCAGTCCATACATGGTCCTTGGTTGCTGCTTCAGTATCTGCAAGTCCCTCTTGGCCCAGGTTAGTTGGCCTTGTTGGTCTTCTTGTGGTGCTCCTGACCCCTCTGGGACCTTCTCTCCTTCCCCAGACTCTTCCACAGGTTCCCTGTGCTCTATCCAGTGTTTAGCTGTGAATCTCAGCATCTGTTTCAATCCACTGCTGGGTGGAGCCTCTCAAGGGATAGTTATGCTAGAGTCCTTTCTACTGGCATATCAGAGTATCTTTAATAGTGTCAGTGTTGGCTCTCTCCCATGGGGTGGGTTTCATGATGGACCAGGCATTGCATGGATATTCCTCAATCTCTGCTCTGTCTTCAGCCCTATACATCTTGTAGGCAGGGTAAATTTTGGGTGCAAGGGATATTTTTAATCAGAGAATTTGAAGTGGGAAAACCCACCCTCGATCTGCCCATACGTTCTTGTCGAAGCCAACATAAAAAAGAACTAAAGGAAAGAAGCTTTGCTTTTTACCTGCTGGCCCTCACTGTTACTGACAAGTTTGTTTATCCTATTGCTGTGGCTGATATCGATCGAATCTTTAGTATTCCAACACAGACTTAAAAACCAAGGTATCTCCAGGAATCCTCCTGGACTCCAGCACCAGATTAGGATTGTTGAGACATCTAGTCTCATGGACTGAAGAACTACTTGATTCTTAGCCTTTCCATCATGAGACAAGCCACAGTCTTAAGTCACTCTAATAAATCCATACATATATGCACACGCATTCACACACATACTATTCACATATATATGATATTTTAGGGACTCAATGATCCCTAAAACAAAATGTAATGGTGCCTTTAGATTATTAAAACCTCATGTCCACTTGAACTTTTAAACATGTGGGTAGGTCAAAAAGGGGACATTTTCCTGTTCATAATTTCATCATCACAATATGTCTGAGACTTTTATCCTTCAGTATATGATTGAATTGGTAAGGATGGCATGAAGCCATCAAATTCTGCTAAGTACCCGTCTTTAAAAATGTCACTGTCAACAGAGCATCTTCAAAGGTAATTTAACCCAGCAAACTCACCTGGGTGGGCTCTCTCCAGATCAGTGGAAGACAAGGTAGATCAAGGCTTCTCGGCATTCACCGATGCTTCTTAATGGGGGCAGTAACAAGCAGCAGCAAGACAGACACATTTTCATTTCACCTGGGAGACTAGCCATGCTCCACAATCTGCGCCCATGCCCTAGGGAGGTGGCAGCGATGGCTGGACATGAAGAATGTTAACCCAGATCTTGATTTCAAAGTCACTACACCAGTGATGAAGTCTCGAGTCTTCCAGAAACGTTTATCTTCTCTCTACTTTCCTCCCTGAGATTGGGTGATCAATAGCAATAGAATTTCTCTAAGGTGGTTTGAGGCAAGAAATATTTAGCAAATGATTGCTGTAAATGGTGGCACAAAGGAGGAAAAAAAAAAAAAAGGAAAATGCTGAAAGACTCTACCTGGCAGTCTTTCAAAGCAGACACTAAGACTCATAACCAAACCCTCGGCAGAGCGCAGGGAATCATCTGAAAGAAGGGGAGTTAGTATGATATAAAAAGGATAGGAGCTCTACAAGGACCAAATATATCCAGGCACAGGGTCTTTTCTGAGACTGACACTCTACCAAGGACCATCTATGGATATAACCTAGAACTTCTGCTCGGATGTGGCCCATGGTAGCTCAGTAACCAAGTAGTTTTCCAAAGTAAGGGGAACAAGGACTATTTTTAACAGGATCTCAAGGGCAGGCTCTTTGACCTCCCCACCCCCCCCCCAGGGGAGGAGCAGTTCTGTTAGGCCACAGAGTAGGACTTTGCAGCCAGCCCTGAAGATACGTGATAAAACAGGGTCAAATGAAAGGGGAGGAGGTCCCCCCCATCAGTGGACTTGGAAAGGGGCAGGGAGGAGACCAGGGAGGGAGTGACGAAGCGGGATACAGCTGGGATACAGCTGGGACACAGAGTTAACAAAATGTAACTAAAAAGAAAAATAAAATTAAAAAACAAACAAACAAACAAAAAAAGAATGTTTACTTTCCATTTTTCCTCCTTGCTTTTCATCACTTGTGTATCTAATTACTGCAGGACAGATTCTGCGTTTTCTTTCATTTTTTAAAAATTAATTAATTTATTTTTATTTTTTACAATTTATTCACTTTATATTATATCTTGATTGCAGCCCCCTCCCTCATCTCCTCCTGGTCTCACCTTCTCTTCCTCTTCCACCCTTCCCTATTCCTCTCCCCTAGCCCAGTGAAAGGGGGAAGTCCTTCTCCTCTGCCATCTGACCCTACCCTATCAAGTCTTATCAGGACTCCCTGGCTTAGATCCTCTTCCTCTGTGGCCAGGAAAGGTCACACCCCTTGGGGGAAGAGCAGGCAATCCAGTTCATATCAGAGACAGTCCCTGCTCCCCTTGTTCAGGGACCCACCGGGAGACTGAGCTGCCTCTGGGCTACATTGGAGCAGAGAGCCTAGGTCCTCTTAATGCATGGTTCTTGGTTGGTACATAAGTCTCTGCAGGACATCCTGAGTCCAGGTATTTTTTACTTTATTGGTCTCCTTGTGGGTCTCCTGTCCCCACCAGGAACTTCTATCTGGCCCCCTTCTTTCATAAGACTTCCTGATTTAGCCCAAAGTTTGGCTATGAGTCTTTGCATCTGCTTCCATCCTCTGTTGGATGGGGCCTTCCAGAAGACATCTATGGTAGGCTCTGTCCTGTTCCCTCTCTTCCACTGCTTCTGGTGTCCATCCCATTTGCCATTCTTCATGAGAATTAAGTATCTTCCCTAAGCTACTCCTTTTTGTTTAGTTCCTTTAGGTCTGTAAATTTTAGTATGGTTATCCTATATAATATGGCTAATATCTGGCTTATTAGAGAATACAAACCATGTATGATTTTCTATATCTGGGTTACCTCACTCAGGATGATCTTTTCTAGTTCCCACCATTTGCCTGCAAATTTCATGATTTCCTTGTTTTTAATAGCTGAGTAGTATTCCATTGTGTAAATGCCCCACAATTTCTGTATCCATTCCTCAGTTGAGGGATATCTGGATTGTTTCCAGATTCTGGCTATTATGAATGAAGCTGCTATGAACATAGTTGAGCAAATGTACTTACTGAATGGTGTAACATTTTTCAGGTATATGTCTAGACTACTTCAGTCTTGAGGTAGTGCTATTCCCAATTTTCAGAGAAAATTGATTTCCAAAGTGGTTGTACATGCTTACACTCCCACTAGCAATGGAGGAGGGTTCCCCTTTCTCCATCCCTTTTCCAACATGTGTTGTTGCTTGAGTTTTTGTTCTCAGCCATTCTGATGTGTGTAAGACAGAATCTCAGGGTCATTTTGATTGAACTGTGTGATGAGGAAGAAAGCATTCCTGCATTTTCTTTGCAAAAGTCAAAAGTGGTGGAACACTTTTTTGAAATAATGTGTCTGTCAGATGAGGTGTGGACACATAGCTTAAAAAGAAAGGGATGACACTACTTACCGAAGAGAGATGCAAGCTGAGGAGACAAGCTCACAGAAACCAGTGTGTGCTGAGAATGGGAGTGTGTACCGCGCAGGACACACCTGTAACAGCAGCTGTGCATTTTCTCTGTTTACCAACCTGACACACTTGTGAAGTCTTGGGTAGCTGAAAAGGTTGCACAGGCTGAAACAGAGAGAACCATAGCAGTGACAGCGGAGTCAAGTTGCATCCAATATCTCCTGAGAGGACATCTGTTCTGGTTTGGTCATGACATATGTCCTATAGACCCCTGTGTTTGTCCTCAGCAGTGTAATTTTAGGAAATTCTAGAAACACTAGAAGGTAGTGCCTAGTGCAAAGTAGATCAAGGGAATCATGTCTTTATTATGCTTGGTCCCTGTCTTTCCTTTCTGTTTCCTGTCCGTTATGTGTACTAGGCTTTTCTTGACCATGTTTCCACTTCATGGCATACCTCGCTCTGAGCCCAAGGATCGACTGATATGTCTATGGAGTGAAATCTTCCAAAATGTGACCCTTTAGGTTTTTCTGTAATAGTAACAAGGAAAGTAACCAGTAAAACTGCACTGACCTATTATAGAAAATTCTAGAAATGCGGCCTTATTCTACTCTTTGTATCTAGGTTTCCCATAGTCCAGGAGGCTATGTGTATAATTAAATAAATTTGATTTATACTAAGTAATTAGGTGTATTTTACCTGGTTCATCTTGATTTGAGGACTGAAATTGTACCCATTGCACTAATGTGATATTGTGCTGGAATTTTCACTCGTTCTAAGTATTGCTCTTACGCATACACTGATATATACCCTTAGAAGTGCATATCAGGAATCTTCTTCCTATAACCCATCGTCTACTTTCGCCAGAGTGCATAAAAATAAGGACACAGTAGAGGAAAACAAAGTAAATAAAATACGTGTGATGCAAATCACAGGCATCCAGAGGCCACACCCTCTTTGTGAATTATTCAGGCACCACTAGCAACCATTTTCCTGTTGACTCAGTTTCCCTCCAGAAGTTTGCATGCACACAGGTAGATCTCCTAAAGTCTGGCGGAGCCTCTGGTGGGCAAGAGGCCTGCTCACCGCCTGCGGTACTCTGTGGGGTTAGCCATTCTTGTTTGCAGACGGGTGCTTACTGTGTTCATTGTCAAGTCGAGAAGAACTAGGTCACCTGGATGGTGGACCCTGGATGTATCTGCGGAAGATTCTCTTGATTATACTAAATGTGGGAGGTTCCATCTCAATTGTGGGCAGGGCCACTCCCAGGACCAAGGACCCGAGAAGTACAAAACGGAGAAAGAGAGCTGAGCACTAGCAAGCATTCATCTCTCTGCTCCTGATTGTGAGCGTGATGTTAACAGTGGCTTCAGGTTCTCCCTGCTTTGACTTTCTCACCACGAGGAACTGTACCCTTGAACTGTGAGCCTAAGCAAACCTTTTGTCCCTTAAGTTGCTTCACATCAGGGATTTTTATCATAATGAAGGGAAAAGAAACTGAGACAAGGGCCATTTTCTTTCCAAATGGGTTATTTCTTCCAAAAGAAGCAATCTGGTGTGGAACAGAAGACATAAGGTTCCCTTTTTTGATTCAGTTGCCACTATTTAGAGGTCCAACACCACTCTTCAAGTACATGTTCAGGACTGTTTCTGCCTAATCATACAGTTTCCCTGGCTACTGTAGGAAATCAGCCCTACCGGGGTGGCTCACAGCAGAACAGTTACCTTCTGAGTACTTGTCTGGTTGCCAATTACTTGAACTACGTGCTCCATTCTTCGTGTGGATGGTGCTCTTGCTTTTTTCCGTTTTGTTGGATGTTTCTTTGCTTAGGTTTTATGCCCAATGAATTCAAATATTATCATATTCACATGGCCTTTTCTTCTCTGTGTGAGAATCGTTCTTGCCTTTGTGCTTTTCCTATAAAGATGTTTGTTTTTGTTTGTGACCCCTGCTAATATTCCAGAATGATCTCATTCCTAAATTACTAATTTAATGAATTATTCAATGACTCGTTTATAAACAAGACAATATTATAGATAGTAAGTTTCCCATGCATGTCTTCTTTAAGGGAAGATATTCAGCCAACACTGACATGATCACATTCAGATCTGTCCTTAGTCACTGGGATCCTCCCTATTCTTTAGCAACAGAAGTGCAGTGAGAGGTAGAATTTACCAAAGCCCAGTTTCCAGCTGCCAAGTTTGGAGACATCTCATTCTTGGGTTTCTTGGGTCTTACCAAGAAGAAATGGTTTATCTTAGATTAGAAGCAATGAGATAGGCTTAATATAAAGAAACATGCTTAAAAACTTGTTTTTATTCATAAGTTATGTTAATAGCAATTGTACAGTGTATGGAATCAGAGAACTACATGCACAGACACAAGAAACTCAATCTAACGAACCGTAATTATATTAATTGCACATCATAACTGTTAAACTTTTAGAAACGGCTTTTACTATTTCTCTCCACTAGTAGTGTCCTAAAATAGATTTCAAAGTAATAAATTATTACATTGCCCAGATGCTGGAAATAGCCACTGTAACAAGAAATCGGTGCTCATAGGCAATGAAGCTGTTGTTTGTAACTATGCTTCTACAGAGTTTTAAGTGTATGTTTGTCATCTCAGAATGTCTTTGTCACAGAAACCTAGAGCCAATGCAGTCACTCTACATGCCATGAATAGAGGGAGCTTCATCCGACGTCACTAATGTGTGCTTCACTGTGGGTACAGACATGATATGTCCATTAATATCATGGAAAAGCTGATTCCTTTTTCATCAATTTGAAATCCCACCTTCTGAGAAAGCACCAGATTGCTTTCCAGAGTGGTTGTACCAGTTTACATTCCCACCAGCAGTGGAGGAGGGTTCCCCTTTCTCCACAACCTCTCCAGCATGTGTTGTCCCTTGAGTTTTTCATCTTGGCCATTGTGATGGGTGTAAGGTGAAATCTCAGGGATGTTTTCATTTGCATTTCCCTAATGGCTAATGAGGTTGAGCATTTCTTTAAGTGCTTCTCTGCCATTCGATATTCCTCTACAGAGAATTCTCTCTTTAGCTCTGTTCCCCATTTTTTAAGTGGATTACTTGGTTTGTTGCTTTTCAGCTTGTTTAGTTCTTTATATATATTGGATATGAGTCCTCTGTCAGATAAAGGGTTGGTGATGATTCTTTCCCAATCTGTAGGCAGTCGCGCTTTCTCAGACAACTAGGAATAGCGCTTCCTCAAGATCCAGCTATACCACTCCTAGGCATATACCCAAAAGAGACGCAAGTATACAAAAAGGACATTTGCTCAACCATGTTTGTGGCAGATTTATTTGTAATAGCCAGAAGCTGGAAACAACCCAGATGCCCCTCAACTGAAGAATGGATGCAGAAACTGTGGTACATCTATACAATGGAGTATTACTCAGCAATGAAAAATAAGGAAATCATGAAATTTGCAGGTAAATAGTGGGACCTGGAAAGGATCATCCTGAGTGAGTTGTCCCAGAAGCAAAAAGACACGCATGGTATATACTCACCCATATAAACATACAACATAGAATAAACCCACTAAAATCTGTACATCTAAACAAACTAAGCAAAAGAGAGGACCCTAACTAAAATGTTCAATCCCCATCCTGAAAGGCAAAGAGGATGGACATCAAAAGAAAAAGAAAATAGGAAACAACCTCGGAACCTGCTACAGAGGGCCTCTGAAAGCCAGAAGAAAACAGGAAACAACCTTGAAACCTGCCACAGAGGGCCTCTGAAAGCTTCTGCAGTATAGACTGTCAAAGCAGATGCTGAGCCTGATGGCCAACTGATGGGCAGAGTGAATGGAATTTTATGTAAGAAGTGGGAAATAGTAAGAGCTGGAGGGGACGGGAACTCTACAAGGAGAGCAACAGAACAAGATAATTTGAACACAGGGAACTTCCCAGAAAATCATACTCCAACCAAGGACTATTCATGGAGATGACCTGGAACCCCTGCACAGGTGTAGCCCATGGCAGTTCAGTGTCCAAGTGGGTTCCATAGTAATGGGAAGAAGGACTGCCTCTGACATAATCTGATTGGCCTGCTCGTTGATCACTTCCCCCTGAGGGGGGAGCAGCCTTACCAGGCCACAGTAGAGGACAATGCAGCCACTTTTGATGAGAACTGATAGACTAAGATCAGAAAGAAGAGGAGAACCTCCCCTATCAGTGGACTTGGGGAGTGCATACATGCAGAAAGAGAAGGGAGGGTGGGATCGGGAGGGAAGGAGGGAGGGGCTTATGGGGGGATACAAAATGAATAAAGTGTAATTAATAAAAAAAATAAAATATTTAAGTGCACATACAAAAAAAAAGAAAGAAAAAAAAAGAAATCCCACCTTCTAGCAAATTTTCTAACCCATTGCAACCCACTGTCACTATAAAAAGACATCATGATGCCATGCTCTACACTGGACCTCTAACCTAATGACCTAGCTTGAAATAGTATCTCATAGTTTTATAGATTTATTATCTTTGTAAATAATCTTGGCATTGAAATGTGGGAATCACTCTGCATCCTTCATGTAAAAAAAAAAAACAAAAAAACAAAAAAAAACAACAAAAAACCTTCAAATGTTTCCATTGTTCTTTCTATCTTTGTTCTTCTCTATACACTTAATAATAAGCTCATTAAACTTTATAAAACTTTCTTAGTAGCACTGTGTTTCTTTTTTTATATTTCTGCTATGAAAGTGTATTCCAGGTTTATTGTCGAGAGAAGTAAATAGGTTAGGTAAGGTGCAAAAGAAGCTGAGCTTGTCTTCCAAAGCCTATTCTACCAGTGTGCACCACCACAACAGGCCCAAAGCCAGCCTATACTCATACACTTTACCCTCCAGAAAAGGAATTATAAGACATGTCTGGAATTTCATATGGTGATGATGGGTGGAATTTTGGGTTGTCGCGGGTACAGTGCATATCTTTCATTTTTTTTGGCAGTTTGTAATCAATATGATATTTGAATAACCCCAGAAGCAATTACTTTATTGGTCTTTATTGTTATGTCTTGAGTTGTCCCAGTACAACTGAATGATTTTAAATGCTTGCGTAGATGTACAATAGTATTCTTTGCATCTGTTTCCTCGTGTTACAAAGCTTTCCTGTTTTAATTTTGACAGTTTCATATTACAGCCTTCTGTATATTGCAGAACCCTAACCCCATAAATTCTTTTTTCAAAACTATGATGGTCTTCTGATTTTTTTAAACAAATTTTATAATGCTTTTTACATTTTTTTTGAAAATATGGCCTTTCTATTGATATCATCATTAATCTAATCCCTTGGATATTTTTTCCATTATAAAATATTTTAAATAGGGAAACTGCTCTGCATTTATTAATCATAGTCCACTTATTTCAGTAAACTTTTACTCTTCTTTTTTAAAGATATATTTATTTATTTATTTATGTCATGCATATCAGTGCTCTGTTTTCATGCACACCAGCAAAGGGAATCATATTCTATTACAGATGGTTGTGAACTTGTGGCATGTGGCAATTTGGAGAGACTAGAGACAGTGTGGTGATTTGGAACAGACAGAAAGAGAGAAATGTTTCAGGGCAGAGCAGAGGGAAGGAGCCTGCTAGTTGCATCTGCAGTTGATGGAGATTGGTATAGAGCCCCAAAACACAAAACACAAACAAAACAAAACAAAACAAAACAAAAAAACCCTTGACCCTAACTAGCAGGGAGAAGTAAAGGGGTCTGGGCCCCCTCTCCCCACTAACCTTTTCTCTCTCCTACTTAAGGTTGAGGAGTTGGTGGAAGGGAGGTAGAGGCCTAAATACCCAAATAAAGTCGAGTTTTAAGCAAGACAGGTGGCTTTCCACTACATGAACCACCATGTAGTTGCTGGTAACTGAGCTCAGAACCTCTGGAAGAGCAGCCAGTGCTCTTAACTGACGAGCCATCTCTCCAGTCCAGCTTTTACTCTTCTTCGCACCCATGTCGTACAATGTCAATGTTTATTTCTTGGTGTAAAAAATGTTTATTATTACATATGTTTTCTTCTTAATGATTTCTTTCCGAAGTTACTCAGTATTTACAAAAGCATTTCTACTAATGTTTTAATGGGAATACTTCCAGAACCTAATCAACAGTGGTAGCCTCTGTGGTAGGTTTCATATCTTTCTATAATGTCAAGAAGCAGTTCTTCAGCATTCAGCATGGATACTTTCATGAGTTATAGTGTTAGGTTTTATTAAATGGATTGCACAATTCTTTATGAGGACCATAGAGTTTTTTTCTCTTACCTATAGTGCAATAAATTATTTTAATAGCTTTCTTAATGTTAAAACATCCCTCAATTCAACTCAATCTTATTAATATTTAATTTAGAACATTTGCAACTGTATCAATGGTAAAATAGGAACGTATGCACTTTTTAGCCATCAAGTTGGACTAACGCAGTAAAAATGAATTTGTAGGCATTCCTTCCATCTTTCTCACTAGATATTTAATATAGTGCAGAATTCTTTGTCCCTGGAACAGAACAAATGCTAAAACTGTCTTACTATGGAAGCTGTGCTCAGCACCATATTCTGGATAGGGTTAGACATTTTCTTCTGTGATCACTTTTAGCCATTTTTTGTTTTCCTTAATAATACACACTTTCTGGGACTGTTCATGAAATTCTTTGCTGATTTCCCCAGTGTCTTGGCCATGGTATAGCTGTCTTCTTCCCCTCTCTCCTAACACTGTGCGTCATTGATCCTAGCCACGATAAAACCCAGCAAGAATTTAGAGTCCTGACGAGCTGTATCTGTCTGTTAGTGGTTTCAAGATCAGCTCGAGTTTATCAGTTGAGTAATTTAACTATGTTCTCTTTTGACTTTCCGTATTTACTACCATACTGAACAATTTTTCAACTTCTACTGTAGTTTGGTCTATTGGCTTTCAGGCATTTCTCAAAAAACATTAAACATAGGGAAATAATATCCAATATAATTTATTGCCCATTCACTATATATCAGGAAATATTTAATCACACTGTATGTATTATCTTTATTCGTCTTTGTAAGGATTGTTGTTTTCTCCACTTTTTTCATATGGTAAATGAGTTTCAGGAAACGCACCTTGCCCGAAGTGACATGGGTGACAAGAAGCATAGAAGCACTTCGAATCATCTGATGCAAAAGCCACAGCATTAAGCACTAAGTTATGACTTTAATTGAGTCTAATATGTACATCTATAACTCTCCAGCTTAGCTTAGAAGGTTTCCAAACCCAAAACTACATTAAATTTGGCTGTAACAGCTGGTGACAGGACTCAGGGTGTAAAGGTACTGTCCCCAAAGATAGTGTGACCCCTGAATGCACAGGCTGGAAGGAGAGAACCTACCCTTGCAATTGTCCTCTGATCTCCATTTGCACACCATGGCATGCACATGTGCACAGTCACACCACAATACGCACACACACACACACACACACACACACACACACACACACGGAGAGAGAGTATAGCATAAATAAATAAATTTACAAACATTCTACGTAGTTTGATAACAGGCCTGCACCATGATTTGGTTTGACAAGTCATGAGTACAGCAAGCAATCCTGTTGACATTTCATTTTACAAGTGAAGAATGCCCCAGAAGGAAAGCCTGTTTTACATGTGGTATTGCACAAGATGGAGTGGTCTTTGCAATGGCTTTAAACTTTGTTAGCATTTGCATTCTGTGGTTAACCTCAAAGATAAACACTGTGGTCAGAAAATGCAAGTATTTGACTTGTCAGGACAGCTATGATAAAGAGTAGGACCCATACGATTAGGTTGCAGCGAATTTGTTAAATGAATTACAGCTATACGTCCCGTTCATATGGAAAGTGCTCATTTATATGCACTAATGTTCTGCTACCACAGTAAGTGGGATCTAATAGAGCTAATGGCTTGGACTTAAATTAATGAAGCATACATGATGAGACTGGGATTTTACACATTTAGTTCTTCAACTCTTTGTCAATATTGCTGAGGATATTTGCACATACACTAGCCTTTTTTTTTTTTTAATCTGCAATGGTACCTAAGATATATTTAGCATTTAAACAGTTAATAAGTACAGAGTTCTTTAATTTATCTGGAAGTTTTAACAAATAAGTAACATGCTACCTTGGGATTCCCTGGCTTTTATATAGCAATCATCTTAAAGGATCCTTAAGTTTCTCTGTTGACCCAGCACAGGCAACAGACAACAGGATATTTGATCTTTGCAAAATTCTGTTTTTGAGAATATGAAGATTCATTGACAGCCACAAGAAGCATTCTGAGTGCTACTACTTTTTTGCAGTTGCCGTATTTTCAGAGGTATGATGAGATATTTTCATTATATTTCATTTATTTATTTATTTGTGAATTTTTGTTGTATGTGGTGTGTGTGTGTGTGTCTGTGCCACAGCACATGTATGGAGATCAGAAGATACTTTTCAGAAATAATAAGTTATCTCCCTACCATGTGGAACTCCTGAATCAGATTATTGTCAGCTTGTCAGGCATGTTGGCAAACTTTGTTACCTGATGAGCCATCTTAGCATCCCCAAATGGACTCTTGGTGAAAGCTCTGTGAATGGGAATGGTCAACATCACAGAGGAAACCTCCATGGTACAAAAAATATTATGTAGAGAATGTAGTGATTCTCAAAACTCTATAAATTGTACTCCAAACATCAGAAAATGGGCATTTTTTCCTTTTAATGACAGTCATTTTCGTAACTCAGCTTACTTCCAATAATCTATTCAAAGAAATCTAGATTAAGAGACTGTAGAAATGAAGATGCTTAGATTGCTTAAATCATTTCAAGCAAAGGCACTGAGGTCAAGGAGAAAAGGTAGTTTGGAAAAAAGCACATAGCAGATTTGTGCCAAACCTGAGCTAGAACCTAAACTGACTTGTTCCTTTTACATCACTCTTTGGTACAGCCTAAGTTAGCAACGTTCAGTTTACGCAGTCCATACAGTCATAGCAATAGGCATCTGTACAATGGATGCTTTCTTGTATTGTTAGATATTTGTACTATCACAAATACTAACATGTTGTCTTAAAGAAAAATTTCCCACATGAACCTAAAATTTAAAATACACTGACATAGCCCTTATTCTAATAAGGCTTAGAGTGTTTTCTCGTTTGTTTGTTTATGTTTTTGTATTTACAATTCCAGGAATCCTAATAATATTCTTGTAACAATCACATGTGCACCTAACGAAAGCCAGTTGAGCAGCTTCTGGTACATCCCAAGATTTGGTCTCCATGCTCTGACTCCTAGTATCAATGAACATATCCCCAAACCTTCAAATGGAAGATGGAATGTTTGGTCTCTGTGATACCTGTGTATTTCATATTTTCCCTTCTCTCTATTTTTTTCCAAAGACGCAATTTTTACGGTGAGGAATAACCCACATGATGTTTGCTAATTGGGAGAACAAAACAAAACAAAAACCTCAGAGCCAACAATTCTCAAGATTCTGAGTACAATGAATTCTTGCATTATTCTTTAGATTTCTGAGTCAATAAATTTGGCTTATTCATAACCTTTCCCATCTCTGCCATAGGATTAATGACCAGAGAGTATTTACTATATGAGTAAGATAGACATAGGTATGGCATACAAGATAATCAATGAACCAGTGTAAATATGTTCAGACTTAGTAAAAGATAAAAAAATAATATTACATAAGTTATCCTGAGAGCCTCTGATTTAGCAAAATCTCCAGGCAAAGGTCAGAACATTAGCTCTGTAGCAAATGTTTCAGAGGAAATATTGGAAGAGCCCCGAGGTAATGATATGGCTCAGTGAGTAGAGCAACTGCTTAAATGCAGTAAGGAGTGATCTGAGTTTGGATTCCCAGCACCTACACAAATGCTGGGTAGGCATGGTGGCCAGTCTGTAATCCCAGCAATGAGGAGGTGGAAAGAGGGCCACTCCAGGGCAAGCTACCTTATATTCCTTAGCTAAACTGGAGGACCTTAGATTTAAGGAAGAGACTTTCTCTCAAAAATATGCTGGGCAGTGGTCAAGAAACATAATGAGAGAGTCAACCTCTAGCCTTTATATGCATATACATGCACATAGTCACCCTTGTAACTTTGAGCAAAGATATGTACATGTGTGTACATTATAAATACACACACACAATATTCTGAGAGTCTATGGAGAAGTAGAGATAAGGTCCCTTCCTGCACTCCCATGCCCTCAGTCCACTTGTCACAAGACCCAAGGGCAGTGGGGTTGTATATTCAATGAACTTCTTCATGTATATGGATGCTTATCCCACTTCCAGAAGCTCTTCAGGGTCTACTGATAACATAGGTCTTCTATAGGCTGAGAACGGTGACTATGGAAGCCTTCAGGAATCATATTTAAGGAATGCTGAGAAGGTCGTGTCATTATTCTAAAAATACCACCAAAGAAGTCAACCTGTCCTAGGAGATGCCAGTCCTTGGTCTCATCAGATGACATCAGCATGCCCTGAGAAAGTGTTCATGAAGCCTGAGATTCTCTGGGGAGGTAGATCTTGACTTTCAGTGTCAAAAGGTAATCTGGGAGTGATAGTTAAAGAAACTTGTGTTTGAGAGAAGGCAAATGAGAAGGCTACAATTGGGATATAAAGTAAATAAATTATAAGAATAATAAATAATTAAAAATTTAAAAAGAGAAACTTGTGTCATACAGCCTCCTAACTCCAAACAAAATGACACAGAACATAGGGTATGATGAGGGACTAGCATAGCAGGAGGCAACGCAACTTGAGCTATTTCACTGCTTAACCATGGACCAAAGGGATGAAAGCATATGAATCGGAGAGAAGGCTGGGGGATTCAGAATGCTGGAAAATGTGCTGTGGGTGAAGCTCAGATTTGAGTGTGTGACAAGGAACATAAGTCACATGGCTGCATCTGTCAATGCAGGTGACAGAAGAGCCAGAGCTTAATGAGTAGCAGAAACAAGAAAAGAAGGCAAGGCCAGCTGTCCTGCAAGGACAAGAAGATAAGAGGAGAGCAAGCATCGGGGGATTGAACGGGGCTGCAAAATACTACAAATAAAATAAAATAAAAAGTGTTCAAGGTAATTTGGCTCTCATCGATTTTAACCAGAGCAGTGAGAGTAAGCACACTGAAATGTAGATGATAATCCACCTGATCCCACTGCTGGGGCCAAGCACAAGGTCCAGGATAGTCCAAGGTGAGGGTGCTATCCCTATTCTGGCTAGGACGGAGTAGCTCCAGCTTAACTAGAAGCAGAACAGCATACTCTGTTAGTTGGAGGAATGGAGCAGGATGGAGTCCTCGGGAAGGCAGAGGGAACACAGAGGCAGCGCTGCTTCAGGGAGAGCAGAGACTCACCTGAAGGCTGGAGAAGTGGGCAATGAGGTTGGAAGCAGTCCACGGATGGTCTCTGAGGAGTGTAGAGAAATTCAGTTGTGACTCAGAAATCGATAGCACTGGTATGTCAGGTTCAGCACAGGAATATTCCTGTGCGGAATATATTAATCAGTGACTAGGTTTTTGTCATTCAAAAAGTGGTTTTGAGAAACAATCACTCCTTCGACATTCTAAGGTTATTTGTACAGAAGGAGTCTCTGTCAGAATGTATGTTCTTGCTATGGTGGAGGATGGCTTAGGTTACGAAAAGCAATTACAAGAAGGAAAACCTGATTTACTCACATTGGAAAAGAAATGCTTCAAGATCACTCAATTTTTCTTTCAAACTGAATAGTCACTATTTCTGTTAACATTCCTGTTAACTTTAGGATTACTCAAAATTGTCTCTTACATCAAGTCTTAAAAATCGATTACTTCAGAATAATTTCTGAATTGGGATTAGAAAAATTACTCAATATTTTCCACTTAATTTGCCCCTAGGAGGAAATAAATTGAAATTTTTCATCTTGACAAAAAGTTTTTTTTTTCTCCCTTGGATACATGACTTGAAAGGGAAAAATTAATTTCGTCTTCTAAATATAGAATCAGAAATTGCCAGTGTAAAGGTGTTCCTGTGTCCTTCTAATACATGACAAAGAAAATAAGTCTAAAGTCACTTGAATAGTTACAGCCAATATTTTGTCCTGGGAAGGATTGAAAAATAAAATGAGAGCTATGATTTGATGGGGACATGATTGTTCAACTACTGGGTGGATGCATTTGTGTAAAGTAAAAATATTTTAATCAACTGTCTACATTAAAAAAAATCAGAACTCACGTGAAAATCTAGATTTTGACTTCAGAAAGAATGTGCACATCTGGTCCCAACGTGGAGAAGATGGGTCAGGACCGTCTGTGTCTTAGGCTGGAATGTTCTGCCTCTGTGTTCCGTTTTATCTCTCTTCTCATCCCAGGTACTGAACTCGTTTTCACAACGTGTCTGTTGGAGACTGGTCTGTGGATGATCCTTCTCCCCAGTGGCTTTAGGTATCAGTAAGTGGTGTGATTGCCATGTGGCACCATGGCCTGTGGCAAGGCAGCATATGCTGGCAGAAAGTGGGTGAAGCAGAACAGCTCACATCCTGGAGACCAGAAACAAAAGGCAAGAAGAAAAGATACAATCAGTATCCCTTTCAAGAACATCCTCACAATGACCTAACTTAATGTCACCAGGCCTATTCCCTCCCAGTAATGCCATAACTGATGAGCATACCTTTACCATGGGCCTTTAGGGGGTGTTCAAAGTCCAAACGTTAACACCTTTCTTTCCCCAGATGCAGGGTCAGTGAATGGTTGAGAGCAAGAGCAACTCGACATGAGCAGCCTTTGTCTCCTTTGTTTTCTTCTATAAATACCCACCTGTCCCCCTTGCCTTTCAGACTCACTCTCCTTTCCTAACATTCCATGCTTGATTTTGAATGAAAAATAAAGATTTAAGACAGGAAGGAAATGGACATCCATTCTAGTATTACCTATTTTGCTTTCCCATGAAGTATATGTCTGAGAACGTGTATATGATGTATGAACCATCTGGAGCTATAACATGCATAGCATCCACTCACTCTCTAAAGGAAAGCCATGACTGGCAAAAGCAGCTATTGAAACCGAGTCCAACTGATGAGTTTTTATTGGAGTTACCTACAGAATCAGGGATGACTCAAAGGCAGCTGCGTTACCACAAAGCCCACCCCGGCATGGGCGATGGCTCATGACAGCTACAAGTATGGACCTCTCTGCACAATTTGGAGGCAGGCAGTCCCACTGGTTCAAGGATCTCCTCTCAGCTGGTCAGACTCCTCAGCCCCTTCACCAGTGGTTGTTTATTCCTTCTCTAAAACTAAGGAGGGGCCTTCAAGAATCTTCCATGTTTCCAGTTTTCCAGCCCTGTGATGTTTTGTTTTCCTCCTTAGTCTTAGGAGCGTCACCCTTTCTCCTGGAGAAATGTTTCAATATGGAAGAGGCAACCATAAAAGAGTACACAATGAACATAGGTACCATTGTGTCTCAAAACAACACACATACACACACTCATACACAGACAGCGGGTGTGTGTGTGTGTGTGTGTGTGTGTGTGTGTGTGTGTGTGTGCACTTATGTGAAGGTGTCTGTAGAGACCAGAAGGTATCTGACACCCTTGAAGCTAGAGTTACAGGTAGTTGTGAACGGCCTAATGAAGGTTCTGAGAATGGCACCTCTGTCTTCTGCATGAGCAACAAATGCTCTTTAAGTGATATCATCTCTCTAACGCCACAGACAATCTTTTATGTATCTGAAAAAAAATACTTAATTATGACAACACTGTGATATTTAGAGGACAAACAGCAATGTAGTAAAGATAACCAAAACAAAGCAAAAGTTAGAAGACCCAACAAGGGAAAAGGCTGCAGCTACAGTGTGCTTTCCATCTCTATGCTGGAAGGTTGAGGCCAGAGGCTCTAAGCATCATTGAGGGACACTGGAGCTGGCCACACCCATAGCCCCAAAGATCCTTCTAACTACACAGTCAATGAAAGCTGTTTCTTCTGTTCTGTCTCCTCTGTACTCTCAAAAATTTATGGATTTACCCAGCTCAGTTTTTCCTCTTTGAACTTTTACTCCTAACAGTGTGTATATGCTTGTCTATATGCGAGTTCACATTTTCAACTCAACCTTCATGAAACCCCCCGTTTCCTAGAATACCAGGTCCCTTTGATGTCGAAAGCACAAAGCTTTCTTTTGAAAGATATTTCTAATACACGTTTATCCTATTTTGGCTGCAAATCCTCAAGAAAATGACTCAAGATGGTGTTATTATTAAAACATCAGGTGCCTTGCTATTAGCATTACGATATTTTTTGATTCTGTTATGGCGGGACAAGTTTCTAGCACAGCTACTCCTAAGCATGGGCTCATATCAGTTTCCTTCACCTAACACCTATAGCTGAGATCTGCAACAGTAGTTGGTACATCAAGGGATAGCTCATTGGTGGACCCATTCCCTTGTCCTCTCCAGTAGACCCTTGATGCCCAGTGATATGGTGAAGAAGACTCTTTCCAGCAACAGTCAGGACAAATTATGAGAAGGAGACAGAGATCTTTGTACTCAGTCTAAACTGACAGCAAATTGCATTTGCCCATTTTCTTTCACATGAAAAAAAAATATTGTTTATAGGTAAAATGTATAAAAGCCTTACACCCTCCACCTGTGGTTAAAAATAATCTACAAAAGAAGGAGCTGATACTTGTGGACAATAAACACCTGCTGCTTGGATTCTAGCAACAAAATGTTCTTGTGTAATCAGTTAAGTGCTTGTATGGTCAGCACCCGAGCACCCTGGCTGTGGATTTTGGAATTCAGAGGCAGTTCCCTTATAAAAGCACATGCCTTGCATATCTATCAACAGGAGACACTGGAGCCTGGTATGCATGTACACAAGGCAGCACATTGGTTGAACTCTTGCTGACTGTTTCATTGCTTTTATTGGTGAGACACCTACTCTGTGCTTAATGGGGTCATTGCCAAACACTACCAGCTCTGAAGTAAGGAGTGGACCATAGATGCCTAGGAAAACGAACTTGTTCTGCAGCCACTAAATGCTGGCGTCACAGAAGTGGGATGGAGTTCTAAATGAATGATTCATTTCTGTTGCCAATATACTTATTGTGCCGGTTTATTGTTTTTGTTGTTGGTTTTGTTTTGTTTAAGGTGTGTATGTGTGTGTTTTGGTTTGGTTTTGATTTTTTGCTTGTTTGTTTGTCAAGCTATAGTCATCTTGGGAGAGAAAACCTCAATTGAAAAAATGTCTCAGATAAGATTTGTCTTATTTACTTTTCTATTGCTGTGAAGAGACACCATGACCAACACAATTTATGAAAGAAACTATTTAACTAGGGGCTTTCTTACAGTTTCAGATGAGAAATCCATGAGCATGATGGTGGCAATCTTGGTGACAGGCAGGCAGTCATGGTATTAGAGCAGTAGTTGAGGGATTAAATCTGATCCACAAGTTAGACAACATGCAGAGAATGAGGTCCTTGACATGGAATTTTGAAACCTCAGAGCCAAGCTTCAACAACACACCATCTCTAACAAGGCTGCACTGCCAAAACCAAACATTTAAACATATGCCCCTATGGGGGCATTCTCATTCAAACCACCAGATGGGCTTGAAGACAAATATGTGTGGCATTTTATTGACTAGTGATTGATGTGAAGGGACCCAATCCCATTGTGGGCAGTGCCACCTCTGAGCAGATGGCCCTGGCTTGTATAAGAAAGCAAACTGAGCAAGCTAGGAGAAGCAAAGCATTAAGCAGAGTTCCTCTATGGTCTCTACTTCACATCACCCCCAGATTCCTGTGTTAAACTCCTACCCTGATATTCATTCATGATGGATTTATGATATATAAGTTTAGTCAGATACAGCCCTGCTTCACCAAACTGCTTTTGGTCTTGGTGTTTTATCATAGAAATGGACTCAAACTAAGAAAACTTTCTTCCACTTTAGAAACCCAATGTATATGATCATTATAGTATTGGTGGCGGTGGTATACATCCCAAGAAAAATGTACCTACCTTTCTGAATGAAAGTAATAAAACATATAGATGTTATACTTCAAGACAATAATTTTGTCTGAAAAAAGGAAATGTTAAATATATGTTTTTAGAAAGACATACAGCCATGTGGATAAATGATAAGGTGATCAGACCTATAAATAAAAGGTTCATATTACTTATGCTATTGAATGAGCACATACAGTGTTGGCTATTTAAGTGCTTCCTTGATGGAAATTGAGCTACTCTTCAGAAACCTGATGTCTGTGATCATGACATGTACCACTTTGATAGATATTCTGATTCCATGGACAGAACAACTACTAGATTCTTGGACTTTCTGTTGCTAGAACCCATTGTGTGGACCAGCTGGACCACAACCTGTAAGCCACTCTAGCAAATCCCATGTATATGTGAATATATATATGTATATATGTATGTGTGTGTGTGTGTGTGTGTGTGTCTGTGTGTGTGTGTGTGTTAATTCTGTCAGTTCCATTCCTCTAAAAACCTTGGTCAATATACCTTCTTTGCTAGAAATAAAACATGGACTTTTAAATAGAGGAGAGGCTCTATCCTTTGGATTGCATTGTGCTTACCACACAGTTGTATTTAAAGGTCTGCTAGTTTCACAATTACTAGCTTTTAAAAACAGAATGTTTGAATAGATGTTTATTAAATATATATGCTTAGTGTACAAATGTTTCTATTTATGTGTTTGAGACATAAACACAGGGGACTAATGTATGCCTGCACCATATATACATGTACACACATATGCACACACATTTGGTCTTCCTGACAGTTTGGAGGATTTTTTGCGTATAGAATTTTAAATAAAAATTTTAATCTGATGCTGTTAAATGGATGGCCTTTTAACCTTCAAAGGCATGTGTTTATCACGAGTTTCCACCACCCCAAATAGTTTTGACCTAAGGTTACAATGCAGGCTCAGACTATTTCAAATGGGGGTAAAAAGGATGATAAGCAAACACTTCATTATGGACTCTCAGTATGTGTAAGGATCTTCAAATCCGCAAGGAGCTTTTTCAGCATATCTAGAGAGTCGGGGAAGAGTTCAAACCCAGAGGGGACCGTCAATCAGAGTCCTGCTGTCACATAACAAAGAGCCGAGCCCTTGGACTCTTGTACCATCACTTTGCCCTCACAAGGTCTGGCTGGGATCATTACACACTCAGGATCTCTCCCAAGGTGATGCATCATCAAAGGTAAGATTCTAGTCTTAATTAAAAATGCTCATTTCACGTAAGAGGCAGTGCCATTTCTATAGCAGCTGTGCACAGGAAAGAATGTGCTTCTTTGGAATATTAAAGAAACCAGTATGTCTGAGCTTTGAGAAAACTATCAGAACTTTTTTTTTTTTTTTAATCACTGGAGCTGTAGCTCCAGAAGAAGAAGGAAACAGCAACAAGAAATCAAAAAATCAAGAAAAGGGGATTTGCGTCAGGAGTAGTGTGCGCATGGGCTGTGTGAGGATAAAGGTAGGCAATGAGGAATTTCCAAATGGGACAGCAGGTCACTGCCTCCCCAGCACAGCTTACGCTAGCACTGCAGCCCTCACCGTGGTGGCTAGTCTTCAGCGGGGCAGCCAATTTTACATTAGGATTAAATTAGGAAAGGGACTCAACATGGGCAGTATTGACTAAATGAGGGTCATTTATCAAACGCATGCATTTGCACAGCAACCCAGACTGTTTTCCATGCCCTTCAACGTTTCCCTCTGCTGAAGGCCAGCCTCCTGCCCCATTAAAATTTTAACTCTTGGATCCCCAGGCTGTTGTGGATTGACAACCAAATGAACGCATGCACTGGCTTCTTTCGTGCCTGCTCTCCCACCCAACCCACCTTTGAAGAGATCCTCAGAGGAAACTAATTATGCTTTTCTAAGTAAGCCGTGTACTTCTATTTAGCAGAAGCTGGGACCCTGTGTTGACCTAACACTGAGTGTTTCAAGTAAGCTGCCAGAAGCCCCATCAAATTGCAGAGAGTAATTTAGAGTATGAAATGTGTTAAATTATTCAAAGGGCTGAATAAGCATAAACAGGCAGTACAACGGGAAAGATATGCACACCCAGCGATGCCGAGCTGACATTTAATACATCATATTAGCACTCCTGTTAGTGCCAATCGCCACCTTGCAGAACACAGTCCCGCAGTATGTGCGGCAAGAGACACAGACGACGCTTTTCTGTGCATCAAGTTTCTTGCAAAGTATTCCCATTTCCAGTCCTTCGCCCCAACCTCTGCAGCCTCTCTGGATGCTACATCATGTTTGAATCCCTCTGAAATAAATCAAAACATGTACATCTACGAATGCCAAAGTACATGGTCATTTCTCTCTTCAAACATACATACACACACGATTGTCCTTCCTATCCAAGAGAATTTAATCAGAGAATAGAATAAAGCACTTATATGAGTGTATTTGTGTGTGCGTGTGTGTGTGTGTGTGTGTGTGTAAAAGTATGTGGGGGTACATAAGCACATATGTGCACACATGTAGAGATGAGAGGGCTCTCAATCTCTCTCCACCTTATTTTTGGACAACATTTCCCACTTAATCTTGCCAAGCTAGATGGCCGAAGAGCTTCAGGCATCCACCTGTCTATGCTTCCGCAGCGTGGAGATTACGAACCTCAGGCTAGGAAGCCTGCTCTGTATGTGGGTGCTAGGAATCTAAACTCAGGGTCTGAGAAAGTCTAACAACGTAAAATAACAACTTTGTGTTTGAAATCCCAAGAAAGCAAAAACTCCAAGGTTTATTTTGTTTGTTTGTTTGTTTGTTTTATTTTGACTTTCTAATTTACCAGAATGGAGCAATTCACAAAGTATCTTCTGAAAGGATTCCTACAGATTAAAATTAGTGGCACTACTTAAAAGAAAAATTGGGTGTTTTTTTTTTCTTTCTACTCAAAATAGATATGCTTATTTAATTAATATAGTCACTCATTTTGTCTTTCATCCAACCAATTGTTATTTTTTTCTTGTTTCTTTTTTTTTTTATTTTATTTTTTTTATCAGTTATCTTTTATTAACTCTGTATCCCGCACCCTCATTCCCTCCCAATCCCACTCTCCCTCCCTCATCTCCACCGTGCCCCTTTCCAAGTCCACTGATGGGGGGACCTCCTCCCCATTCATCTGATCCTGTTTACCAGTTGTTATTTAATATAATGGTATACCAGCACTAGGTTTGGAATTAAGTATAGGCTGATATAGGGCAAAATAAGTCTCAGAGGTTCGGTAACGTAGTACTTGCCATTGTAAAATGAGTTGTACCAAGAAGAAAACCCAGAACTCATTCAGAGCAGTGACATGACTTCAAAATATCTGAGCGGAGAACCATATCAGAGCTCAGAAATAAAATAAAATAAACTGGCCAACTCCAGGAAGAGATGTGACAAGCTTCCCTATAGTCTTACTGAAACCTTAGGCTCCTCTCCAGGTCAACCCTAGATCTCTTCCAGGTGTATTCTCTCTGCAATTTTCAGCTTTCAAAACCCCTTGAGATCACTCATGGCATCTGTAAAAGGTATCACTCTCTTCAAACAATTTCTAACTTTCAAGTTCATTTGCTCAAATATTCAAATGCTCCTATGAATCAGCTACTAAGCCAAATTATGGTGTCTAGTGATTGATCCCTCTATCAGCTAATAATCACAACATTTGACAGAAAGAACCCATTTAAAAATAGGCTTGTTTGGACCCAAGGTTTTAGAAGGTTCAACCTTCGATGGCAGGGAAATCTAAAAGAAATCTCAGTTAGGCCATGGGAACAGGCAGCAGGCTAATTGCTTCATTATGAGGTACTGACAAGCAGCAGGGTTGGGTTCAGCCTTAGAAGATCTGTACCTGGCAGTCTTTCACCAGATTAGTCCTAGTTCTTTATTATTATTATTATTATTATTATTATTATTATTATTAATTTAATCTACATCTCAGTCTAAGGTCCCTCCCTCCTCTTCTCTTAGTTCCACCCACCTTCCTGCATCCTCCCTCCCCCTATTTCCTCAGAATAGGGGAGCCCACATATCCAGACACCCCGGCTCATCTATTTATATGACGATTGAGTTCATCTTCCTCCCCTGTGGCCTGGTAGGACAGTCCCATGACAGAAGAAGTGATCAAAAAGCAGGCAACATAGTCCAGGTCAGAGATATCTCCCACTACCCTAATTAGTGGGCCCACATGAAGCCTAAGATGCCCATCAGATATTTGTAAGTAGAGGACCCAGGTCCAGACCATGAATTGTCCTCGGTTGGTGTTTCAGACTCCATAGCCTCCTCTGAGACCTGGTCGATTGGCTCTGAAGATCCTTGTTTCCACTGTTCCACCATTACCTCTGTCTATTCTATTTCCCCTTCTGAATGAGATTTACACTTCCCCTAGGAACCCCCTCGGTACGTATCTTCGTGGGGTCTTTACCTTGTAGTATGTCTATCCTGTACTGTATGACTAAAATCCACTTATAAGTGAATACATAGCATCAGTGTCTTTCTGGGTCTGTGTAACCTCAATTAAGATGGTATTTTTTTTTTCTATTTCTATCCATTTGTCTGCAAATTTCATGATTTCATTACTTTTAATGGCTGAGTAATATTCCATTGTGTAAGTATACCACTTTATCCATTCTTTATCCATTCTTCGGTAGAGGAACATCTAGGTTGTTTCCAGTTTCCGGCTATTATTAATAAAGCTGCTATGAACATGGTTGAGCAAACATTCTTGTCCAAAGCATCCTAAAGTAGTGCTGCTGCTGAACATACTCAAATCAAGAGCCTGTGTGGGGTATTCAGATTTAAACCACACATTCTGCTCCTTACCCCAGATGTCTCATGGCTATGGCAAAATGCAAAATGCATCCAATCCAGTTTCAAATCCCCGAAGTCATCATCAAACATTGCTTGGAAGTCCTAAATTTTGGTGTCTCTTTTGAGATTCAAGGCAAAAAAAAAAACTTTAATTAGTTAATTTTCATTACTGAAAATTGAACCCAGGGCCCTCAACATGGTAAGTGTTGTACCACTGAGCAATATACCCAGCTCTCAAGAAAATCTGATATCTATAAAACCAATATTTACATACTTATAATTTATAATAATGCACAGTAAAGATTTTCTTTCTAAAAGGAAAGGATGGTGTCGTAGAAAGAAGTAATGAGGCCGAAGTAAGATGAAAATCTAGAATGGACAATATTAAGTCCCACAGCTCCATGTCTGATATTACTTCCTGGGTGCATGGCAGCATTATTTGAGTCCCAAAGGCCTTAGGTAGCCCTGTCCTCCGAACTTGGTCTTCCTTAGACTGACTACTCTTTCTCTGTAGCTTCTCTTGGCAAAAAGCCCATATTTTGAGTATTTCTGGCACGTTAGGGTCTCCACTGGGGCTTTTTTCCTACAGCTCCATTCATCCACATGTCAGGAACTAGTTGAAGAAAATCACCGCTGTTATCACATATTGCCTAATCTCCGAGTTTTCTTAACACTTTGAATGCATTCCTTTAGGATTCCCACCCCACCCCCAGCTCTCGCCCTCTGCTTCCTGCAAAACCAGTGGCAGAAGGATCATGTCAAGCTCTGCCTGCTGACAGTTTCAGGAGCAATCCTGCCCCTGTGGAAGATGGTTGGTGTGAAGTCTGAGTACCCGGGCGGTTGAACCTGGGGAGACACTTGGCCAGTGTGCCCGCTCGATTGGGCTTCTTTGTGAATCTCTCTTTTTAAAGGAAAGTATTTAATATTTAGATTCCAGAATCTGCAATGAGTGAGATCTCCTGAGATTCCCTGATGGTATCATTTACATTGTCACTGTTCATGTTGCTTGATTACTTGTTAATGACTATATATATATATATATATTAACAATTAACGTCACCTTGTTCATCACTTTATGATGTCGTTGTTTGGGTTTGTGTTAGTTATTTATTTAGTCATTAAGATAGTGTCTCATGAAGCTCAGGCCAACCATGAACCCCTGATCCTCTTGCTTCTATTGCTTTCTGAAAAGTACTGTAGTATAGCTATGAGTCACCACCCTAACTCTACCTATCATTTTTAAGTCCAAAATTGTTATACATTTAAATTTGTATGTGCAATTATAATGAAAATATATATGGGCTGAATAACCCTCTGTTCCAAATTAGTGTTTTCGTTTGGTATCAAGTTATCTAAATTTTATAAATATCATTACACCGGAATATATATGGTTACTTAGTTGATACTTAGGTGAATAATCTACTTCATGGTGGAACCATAGTTGATTCATGTTATGCATGATGCATAATTCAGTTAAAAAAAAAGAAGAGAAGAGAGAGAAGCTAAGTATGGTAGCACATGCCTAGAATTCCAATACCTGGATAGAGGAAGAAGGACCATGATTTCAAAGTTATCCTCATCCCTAAAAGGAGTTGGATCCACAAGACAAATACTCAGAGCAACAACAGAACAGAAGAACTTCAATGAAAACCTCTATTAAACCCAATATCATGTACAATTCTATGAAGAAAGAAAACAAACAAAAAGATTAAAGAAAGAAAAACAACCTACCCTCATCCTCAAAAGAAAAAAAAAAAGAATGTACCGTAAAGAAAGATATTACATGAAATTACTAATTCTGATTACTTTTCCCCACCTTTTTGGGCAGGGATTGAGGCTGGACCTTGTGCTATAGCCCATGCTAGCCTTACACTTGTTCTAGCATGGCAGAGGCAGAGGCAAGGTACATCAGGAACTCATTGCCAGCCTGAAATTCGCGAGGCTTTGTCTTCGCTTCTTCTCTTCTTGCTGTGATAAAATACCTTGAAGACAGCAATTTAAGGGCAAATAAGTTTTTTTTTTTTTGCTTTTTTTTTTTTTAATTTCATAGCTCAAGGTGCAGCCCACAATGGTACAAGGAGGAGGAGGAGGGTGAACTGCCTTGTCTTAGCACATTCATATCAGGAGACTGAGAGGGGTCAGCTCCGCTCACTTTCTCTACCTAATACAGCCATGGTACTCCTGCCCAGTCAACGGTCCTTCCCACAGTGAGCAGTTTTTCTCACCTCAATTAAACTACAAGTATCCTACCCTGCCCTGAAGCCTACCTCTTAGCCATTTCTAAATGCTGACAAATTGACCATTAACACAGACCATCCCAGACTGTGCCTCAGGAAAAAAAAAAAAAAAAATCCATCACTTTAAGTATTAGTTCTTCTCTGGCCAAAGCACATGTTTTTAAACTTCAATTTTATTCTCTAATTATCACTATAAATCTAACTAAATGAAGCCAGCTAAAATCATGCTACAGCCTGATTGCTATGCTTTCTTGAAATTCCCTCTGTCAAATTAATTAGATAATTGTCAGTTTAGAATTTCAGTCTCAACTCAGACTGCTAGAAGATAGGTTAAAAATTTTTAAGTTAATTCCCAGAGGAAAAAAAGAATGGCTGATAGTTTACTTTTGATTGTCACTCCTGTCTACAATGACATCTTGAGTACTGTCTTACAAACTGTATTGTTATTGGCATTCTGGTTTTCCGAAGTCCCACTAGAATGGTGCATTGATGTCATCATCCAGTATTTCAGGGCTTCTCCATTCCAAAAGTGCAATTTTTATAAAGTCCTTCCCATAGAGTCCTTTTTCAAAGGACTCAGAACTATTGGTTGAGGATAGTCAAGGCAACAGCTGAGTTCTCTGGAACCAATTGTCCTTGTTACTTTAACAGTGGTTGCCTAAATACCTTCCGGAAGGAGACATTTCACCATGGTTTCATGAGGAGAGAGACTTGTTGGTAGTGGCAGCAAGTGGCAGATGCTGTTCGCAATAGAAAAGAACAAGAAGCAGAGAACAAGGCAGATTGCTGGGCCAGTTGTAATCTTCACTGGTCTGATTTTACTGACTTACTTTCAAAAACTGGGCTCTTTTCCCCAAGGTTGCCCAAGCTACCAAAAATATCACCACTAGGTGAGAAATAAGCTTTCAGAACACATGGAGTCATTTCAGATTCACACTATTAAATAGCCCATCCCTTTCTTAACATCTTTTTGTGATCATGTGTATACTTTTTATTGTGATAATTAATAAATAATAACAGATAATAAATTCATCTGTTTGAAGTGTTTATGTCACAAAAATTAGGAACGAAGTTGCTATGAATATTTGTTTTCAAGTCCTAAAAGTTGAGTAGTTAGGCCAGTTAGTAGCTATGTGTTTTACTTTTTAAGAAGTCAGAAAAAGTATTGAACACACTGTTTCCCCCTCATTCTGCCTCCTTTACCTGAGAGTCTTTTATTTCTCCACCATGCAGTTTCTGGACTCAACATCCACCTTCTCATTGTCCACACTGAACTATGGACTCTTTGTAACTATGAGGCCGCATCAAGAACACCTGCTTCTACAATCACACCCTTTCATTCTCCCATCTCAATGTAAAGCATTCCTATCACCACCTAAGCACATGCTACCATTGTTTTCTGGAAACTGTTTGAGCTACCACCATCCTGTGCCTTTCTCTCCGCCGTGTGATACAACACCCATTCTCAGTTTTCTACCCACTTCGTGTCACTCATGTTGATCTCCTCCACAACCCCTGATGGTTTTGGGGATTAGTGTCACTAATAATCAACCAGCTGCAGAATTCGACAAACTCTCTTCTGTTTTCTTCACTGAAGCTTGCTAATATTTAAAAGCCCACTCTCCCTTCACTGGAAACCTTGTTATGTGACACCTGTAGCAAGTCTCAGCTCTCCTACGACTTCTTTGATTGATTGCTCTTTTCCTAGATGCTGGCATCTCCTCCTTGATTTAAATTTCAGCTTAGATTTCCCAGCCCTCTGAAGTACAACCCCTTCAACTTCTTCCTTGTATTTCATCCTTAGATGGTCTCTTCCATTTCCAAGGACATACATATCAAAAGCATATTGCTCAGCCCCATTTCACATATCCAATTTAACTGCCGCTGGCATCTACACTCATAACAGTTTTTAGTTGTGCTTCACAGCATTGGCATACAGTATGGATTCCAATAAGCTTCTTATATCTCTATCTCTATCTATCTCTATCTATCTCTATCTATCTCTATCTATCTCTATCTATCTCTCTCTATCTCTATCTCTATCTCTATCTCTATCTCTATCTCTATCTCTATCTCTATCTCTATCTCTATCTCTATCTCTATCTCTATCTCTATCCAGGCCATTTCAGCTGATTCCACCATCTATTCATGTGAACAGGTAATTACTTGCCTTTTAGATGGCGTCTTCTTTATTACTACATATAACCTCCGTCATTGTCTCATGTATTAGATCTGTATCAGTTCTGTGCCAAAAGTGTCTGTGATCCTTCCATTGTCATTTCTCTTCCAATCATCAGCAATGGATGCTGTCACTTCTTCTACTGGACTTCAGCAGTAGTTGATGCTTTTTATTGCTAAAATACAGGACACTTGCTTCAATGCTGTTATATAGTCTATAAAAGTTAGTGAGTAGAATGTGGTTTTAGATTCACCTAAGTCACAAGAGTTCTTTACTGGTTTATCAGATGTTATTAGAAAGGTCACCTTTAAATGATGTACCTTGATAAGGATCCAAGTTTGACTTGGCAAAGGGTGGGTTTTATGCAATTTAATTTTTTTAACTATCTCTTCCTTTGTCTTTTCTTTTGTTCATGTCTTTGAGGTCATCCTGTTTCCTTCTCAGCCTCTTCTCTCTTTTATTTTTTAGCTGCTGCAGAGACACACCCATCTCTAGCCTTCATTTTGCCCCTCCTCCCTCCCTTTGATCTTCCATATTTGTATCTCTGCTCCCTGCATACTAATATTTTTGCAGGCTTATATGTTCTGCGTGGGTAACTTGTTTATCCATGATATTAGCTCATTATTATAATGCTTATCATGCTTGGTTGCCTGAAAATTTCATTATGATGCTTTGTTGAAATAATATCTCATGACTCTGAATATATTTTTTTTCTAAAATTCAATGTTTTAATAGTTTACAAAATATTTTGTTATGTATTTTTGTGTTAGCAAGATGTTTGGTATATAAAGACTATAGACTTCAATACGTCAGACTCACTGAATATAATTATTCTTTGTATGTAAATTAATTTAGTGCAAACATATAATCATATGTATAGTTACTAACATGATAATAATATTTTTCATATTATCATGCAAAAAGTATTAAAATACTATAAAAAATATAACTTTAGAGAACTACATATCTTTGTTTTGTTTACTCTCTTAAGCTTAAATTTTTGGTTGTTTCTGTGGCCTACAGACTGTTGACTCAGTCATTGGTTTTCCTCAAATCACTGTTATAGGAATGATATAATATTTGTGAAAATACTTGTTTGGTTTTTATCCCTTTAAGAACATTAAGTCTTTATAGAAAAAGGCAATCTTCACATTCCTCTCAAATCCATAAATATAATCCTATTATCTTGAAAGTCCAGAGTAGTTTATACATCACTGGGAATATTCACCACTTTATTTTCTTTAGCCAGTGTTTGATAAAGGAACAGAAGAGAGGAGGTTTTGTTGAGGACTGTGATGGAAGGGGTAGGGAGAAGGACAGCTGGGAAGCTGTTTAAGCAGTAGGAAGGCCATTGCTAGAGCATACCAGTTTTTACCTTGTTAGCATATTCACGGCACGATTGTGGTCTGGAGAAACATGTAGGAGAAAGCAGAAACCAAAGGGTGAGGGACATTAGTTGAGACATTTTTTTGTTGTTGTTGTTAAGGAATAACAAGGCATAACTCATGTTTTCAAAAACAGTTTCATTAGCAAAAATGAGCTTCAGGCAGTGGCCAAGTCTAAAAGCCATGTCAACTGAGAACTCAAAACCAACAGATTTGGATAAACTGAAATCCTGCCTTTCAATTAGAAACAATTCATTATCCTTGGTTTTTAGAAGGCCAAAATAACAAGGATTCACTGTGGACTTTAAACCTAGTAGACACTAGTGCCAGAGCTGAATGTAGCTGAGGAGGGCAAGGCTTGGTAGTCTAGTCTTGTGCACCTGCCTTCCTCAATCTGTCTTCTGGCTGGAAATTTATTTGTTTTCAGAAGAGCCTCACATTATATGACTCATATCTGGTAAACCATTCTCTGCTGCTTCACTGCTCCTTTAAAATGACACCTTTCAAACCCATATCCTTACCCATAACATCCAAACAGAAAAGAAACATCCCATAAAAAAATGGTGGGAACTCCTGTTACCAGACTTATTTAAAAAGAGGAACAAGCAGATTTGGTAGGATACTAAAAGCACCAGCTGCACACTAGAGAAGAAGTCACTAGGGCCTTAGATGAACAGTCATGGCCACCTTGAGAAGGACATCAAAATATGCCATTTATGCAGATTGCTGGTTAGTACTTTGGGTTTTCTGAAACATGGCTACCATCTTCTTAATGCATAACCATACAACCTGAGGGATGTAACTATGCCTACTCACTCCCATGTAAAAATGGAATCTATCCCATTGTACTTCACAAATATACCAACATATGCAACTCTGTACTAGACCACCACCTCTTGTATTTGGGAAGCCAAAGCAAATGTTCCTCTTAGATATAATATGTCCAGCTTCTATAGCCGATATGCTCTATCTCCTCTATTGACTCTCTTTGAACATCACTTCTACAACCCAAAGGAAAAAAAGAGTCCCAACTGCCCATTTCCCAAAGCACAGCCATAAACAGGCTCTCTGTGTGCTCTGATAAAGACGAGGATGTAAGTAGAAGGTCGTCAACACAGAGGACAAGGGACAGAAATGAGTATAGGAACCCTGGAGCTGCCTAACCATGCTTTCACTTCCACACGTCTTGCTGTTTTGAGAGGTCTTGACTCCCCAACATTCATTTAATCCATCGTCACTTTCTCCTCTCTGTATCTTCTGAAGTCCAAACTGTACTGATAGGGTATAGATTTTATGCCACCATAACTTTTAAACAGACAGGTTAGATAATTTGTGTAAGAAACCTCTCCTCTCCTTCCACAGCCTGGTATAATGGGTAGAGGCTGGCAAAGGACTGATGTGTGGGTTTTCCTAAACTGCACAGAAAGGAATCTGGTAAGTATGTACCTACATCTCCTAGACTGTCACAATCACCTCCCTTATCTTTAGCAAATAAAATTAGATGTTAGATACTTTCAATGCTTCAAAGTTTTTATCAGAGCATATTATTTGTATTTGTTACAATTTTCTTTTTCTTTACTTTTTAAAAATATTTATTATTATTATTATTATTTACAATTTATTCATTTCTATCCCAGTTCTAGCACTCTCCCTCTTCTCCTCCCATTCTCACCCTCCCTCCCTCTTTCTCCTCTATCCCTCTTACCTAGTTCACTGATAGGAGAAGTTCTTCTCCCCTACTGTCTGACCCCAGCCAATCAAGTCCCATTCGGACTGTCTGGATCCTCCTCCTCTGTGCTTGGGCTAGGTCCCCCAATCAGGGAGAGGTGATCAAGGAGCAGGCAACCAAGTCCATGTCAGAAACTGTCTCTTCTCCCTTACTAGGGAATCCACATGGCGACTGAGCTGCCTATCAGCTACATCTGAGCAAAGGGTCTAGGCCCTCTACGTGCATGGTCTTTGTTTGATGTGTAAGTTTTTGGCGTGTCCCCTGGACCCATGTGTTTTAGATTTGTTGTTCTCCTTATGGGGCTACTGTCCCCTCTCAGTCATTCTATATTCCCATGAGATGTCCTGTGCTCATAGCTCAGAGGCTGTGAGTCTCTGCATCTGCTTAGATCCTCTGGTGGGTGGAGTCTTTTAGAGGACATCTGTGGTAGGCTCCAGTTCTGTTCCCTCTCTTCTACTGCTTCCAGTGTCAATCCTGTTTTCCCTTCTGAATGAGAATGAAGCATCTTCCCTAGGGTCCTATTTGTGTTTAGCTTCTTTTGGTCTGTAAATTTTAGTATTTCATCCTATATTATAATGCTAATATCCACTTATAAGTGAGTATATACCATATGTGTCTTTCTACTTCTGGGTTACCTTTCTCAGGATTATCTTTTCTAGTGCCATCCATTTGCCTGAAAATTTCATGATTTCCTTGTTTTAATAGCTGAGGGGTTTTCCATTTTCTAAAACGTACTACAATTTCTTATCCATTCTTCGGGGGAGGGACATCTATGTTATTTCCAGATTCTAATATGAATAGAACTGCTATGAACATAGTTGAGCAAATGTCTTTGTTGTGTGGTCGAGGATCTTTTGGATATATGCCTAGGAGTGGTATAGCTGGATCTTGAGGAAGCACTATTCCCAGTTTTCTGAGAAAGCACCAGATTGATTTCCAAAGTGGTTGTACAAGTTTATATTGCCACCAGCAATAGAAGAAGGGTCTCCTTTCTCCACATCCTTCCAGCATGTGTAGTCACTTGAGTTTTTGATCATAGCTATTCTGATCACTGTGAGGTAGACTCTCAGAGTCATTTTGATTTGCTTTTCCCTGATGGCTAATGACGTTGAGCATTTCTTTAAGGTTTCCTCCACCATTTTGATATTCCTTTATTGAGAATTCTTTGTTCAGCTCTTTACCCTATTTTTTAATTGGATTACTTGATTTGTTGCTGTTTAATTTCTTGAGTTCTTTATATATTCTGGATATTAGCCCTCTGTCAGATGTAGGATTGGTGAAGATGTTTTCTCAGTCTGTAGGCTAGCGTTTTGTTCTCTTGACCAGGTCCTTTACTTTACAGAAGTTTTGCAGTTTCATGAAGTCCTTGTTGATTGATTGTTGATCTTAGAGCCTGAACTTTTGGTGTTCTGTTCAGGAACTTGTTCCTGTGCCAATGTGTTCAAAGCTCTTCCCCAATTTTCCTTCTAGCAGATTTAGTGTATCTGTTTTTATGTTGAGATCTTTAGACTTTACTTTTGTGCAGGGTAATGAGTATGAATCCATTTGCATCTTTCTACATGTAGAAATTCAGTTAGACCAACACCATGTGTTGAAGATGTTGCTTTTTTTTTTCCATTGTGTGGTTTTGGCTCCTTTGTAAAAAAAAAAAAAAAATCAAGTAACCATAGCTATATGGGTTTATTTCTGGATCTTTTTTCTGGATTTTTTTTCCTGAGACAGGAACTCTCTGCATAGCCTTGCCTGTCCTAAACTCATCTTGTAGACCAGGCTGGCCTCGAACTCACAGAGATCCACCTGCCTCTGCCTTCCTGAGTGCTGGGTATTACAGGCATGTGGCACCACACTCAGCTTACAAGTTTCTTTGTAACATGTCCATACATGCATATAATGTACTTTAACATAGTTATTCCATTTTCTCTTTTTTATTCCTTTCCCTCCTTTTATGCCTTCCTCTTTGCTAATGTTATCTCCTTTAATTCCATGCCTTTTTCCTACTTCCTGAATTATGTACCTGAGAGAAAAATATGACACTTGTGTTTTTTTCAGTCTAGTGTATCTCACTTATCAAAAAGTTACTCATCCCTACCCATAGCCTTGAAAATGACATGATTTGGTTCTTGCCTATAGGTAGACAATATTGCTCTGTGTGTGTACAGGTGCACTGTATGCTGTCTCTATTTCCCAGATCAGCACATCTGATAGTGGGCTCCTAGGCTAATTTTGTAACCTGGCTATTGTGCACAGTGCCATGGTAAACACAAGTATGCCAATAGTTCCTGCAGGCTGACTTTATCCCGGAACCAATAAATTGGGCCACGTAAGTGTTCTAAAATATAATGTCTTCACCTTTAGTCTTCATGATTAAATAATTCAACCTGGCCAGTAGATGAGAAGCATATCGCTGGGAATGACTGAGAGGGAAAGAATCCTACCTCCTTTGGACTTTCTTCTATGTGGAACCTACAATTTGTGATGATATTCTTGGTATGACAAGGGACCAATCATTAATTTCTATCACTTGTTAAGTTCCTGTTTGGGCAAGATTCGGTCACTCCCTTGTTTGAGAGAGGCTCTTCCCATGTTTTATCTTAAGAAAAGAACATATCTTTGTATCCATTAAGGCCCCTGCATGTCCTTTTAACCCATGTGCTTCCCCAAGCACCTGTCCAGACTCACTGAGGCTAATTTGCCACAGCTGTGTATGTTCTAAGGTCCCATCTTAAACATGTTAATACATAGAAAATGGTTTTTAATCTTCAAATTTAAATTCACATATAATTCTAGTGAGATATTTTTAGAGAACTTGTTCTCTCAAAGGCCACATTTCAACATTGAATTTGGAGTATTTTCAGCAGATAAATTGGAAATAAAATTATTCTCAGGTTGCAAATTAGGCATCTGTGACCTGTACTCTAAATAATATTTCTATAACTTCTTAAGGAAAATTAGCTTGAAGCATAGTGAAAGCTTAGCAACGAAGAAAAATCTGACATGTTATGAATTAGATAAAGAATGCATGTATTAATTGTGCTAACCTCACCAGGTTATAACAATTTGTCTGTTGGTTAAATGTAGCATCAAACTCACACCAGCAAGTGCTTTTAAGTCTCTCTTTAGGTTTAGCAATAAAATAAATGGGAGTTTTGATCCAATATTTCTAGATATAAAGGTTTGATGTTTTCAGAAATCATTTGATCATTTATTGTGTAGCACGTTTTCGGATTCCCTTTGATGTTTCAGGTTGATTCTTCAAACAGAAATTCAAATTAAATTTAAATGAGACAATCTGATGTCCCAGACGTAAGAAAGTATTCACAAATATGAAAGAAACAGCAAAGCAGGAGCCCAGTGCCCAGTGGTTCAGGTGGAAGGAGGGTGGGCATGGGTGTGAGGGGCCAGCTCTCTAAAGCAGAATCTTAGCAAGGTGCTCAAGTTGAAAGATCAGAGTACAGAGTCCTAAGACACGCTGCTTGTGGGGGTGGAGTCTGCACACCCAAAAGAGACAGCGTTGAGGCAAATTCTCACTGCCTCTTACTATTCTTTAGCCAACTATAATCTTTCATTGTTAAAAAAAAAATCAACTTGTTTAATTCATTCATTATTTATTTATTTGCATGTATACATACATGTTCGTGTGCGTGTGCGCGTGCAGGTGTGTAGAGAACAGAGATCAATCAATATCAAATGTCTTCCTCAGTCATTTCTTTATCTTACGTTTTGAGGTAGGGTGTCTCATTGGCCTGAAGCGTATTGTTTAGGGTAGACTGACTCTTTAGCGAGCCACTCACGTTCTGTTTTTCCCTCTCAATGTTGGAGTTAGAGACGTGTCATTTTGCCCAGCTTTTTACAACAGTTACAGAAATCTGAAATCAGGTTCTCGTGCTTGTGTAGAAGCCCTTTTATAGAATGAGCCACCTCCCAACTCCTTAATCGATTGTTTATGGCTGTTGTTTGGTTCTAGTTCCAGGCCTCACCATTGAGCTTCATATCTGTTTTCCTAAGCCATCTTTTTTCTGTGTTAAGTTGAAAAATTCCTTTTAGAAGAACATGAGCAAAGGAATGCAAGCAGCTACATTACTGTGAATCCAACTGACAGGTGTCTGTGGAAACTGTAGAAAGCTAAAAGGCACTTGGATCCCTCAGACCCAGAAACCATGGCATCCTCTAGTCCTCCAGTATGGAAAGAATGGTCAGTGGTGTGGCTTCTCATCTGGGCCTTCACTGTGGGTTTTTTATTCCACCAAATTGAGAGGGAGTAGCCAGTCGCCCTACAATCAAGGCAGTACCTGGCAAGGCCAAATGACTAAGAAGAACAATGTTTAATTTCCAGGAAAAACTGAGCAGGAAGTTGTTTATGTGCAAGTCTAGTTATCCTGATACGTGAAGAGTGCAGAATATGGCATCGTTTTCCCATTGACTTGTGATAAGAAGGGAGCTGATGGCATGTGTCAATCAGCTGGAGAGACACAGATTTCCTCACTTCTGCTTGTTCTGGTACCTGTGGCGTGGACAGGTTTCAAAAAAACAGGTAACAGAGGTGAATGATGTCTTTGAATTATCTCTCAAATCCTATCTCTTTCATGGCTGTCCTGCCCTTTTCCTTGGACTCCCCTACAGACCTACAGACTGTTTTGCATCCTTTCTTCAACTGCACCCTACTGCCTCCAGTTCTTCTCCTGGATTGCTTAGATATAGAACTTTCAAGAACAGAAATTCAAACAATTTCAAAGAAATTAAAAAATTCTCTTCTCAGGGATGTCTCAGCTAGAACTGACTATGAAGATGACATTTGTGATCTGCTTGCCACTGGTTCTCCTCTCCTCACGAGGGTAACTTGACATTTCCTGAAAAGGCTGGGTCTTGCAAGGCACCATTACTTTCTTTTCAAGTCTCAGGTTTTCCCTACCAACTCCCCCTGACTTCTCTTGCTCTCATCTTTTCAGAGCTTTCATCAGTATACATATTGGTCTGGGTTGTCTGTAGTGTCTTGTTTGCGTTCCCTGCTTCCCCTCTTAGCCCACTGGATTTGATAGTATTAATGTGCTGCATGACGTTGGCGTATAATAGATGCTCAGTAAGTTCTCTTAAACAAGTAAATTCAAAAGTATTTGGTCTTCTAGATAAGATGTGTACATCACTTAGGGGGTTGAACATCTGTACATTTCTAGTAATTGCTATATATTTACTACCTAATAGCTGAGAATAAATGCACATTATATCTTTTTCCCTAAACAACATCACTAAATCAGGTCAATTTAATGCAACCTATAAATGACAAATTTGCAAAAGGCCCTCTCTATAAGCCTAAATTGAGACAACACTGGCATAAACTTAATGAAGTTTGAGAAGAGAAAGAACTTCAAAGTGGCCTGGTTTCCCCATAGGGGAAGTTATTGAATTGCATGCAATGAGCTCTATTTTCTTTTAAGTGATGAATTTTACCATCTTAACAGTTGTGAGAAAAGAAAACTGGGAAAGAGACAAGGGAAATGAGAAAGGATGAATAAAATTAGTGAATAATTATACTGACTATAGTAATGCTAGCCCACTTTTGTTTCCAGGAAAAAAATGCTGCCTCAGTAATGCTTAAACGGGGTTTTTAGTGGTATCTGACTGATGAAGTTGAATGACAAGAAAAATGAAATAACCAGTATGCACAAAGTTTCATTCATATATTTTCACAAATGTTAGAAAATTAGGTTCTCTATTATAACCATCTTGAAAAAATATAACACCGCATGCCATTTTAATAAATACACCATACTGTATTAAAATAAAAAGTCTATGGGAAGGGCCCAGTAAAAGCAAAAGAGTCTGCCCCAGAGATGAGCTCTTAATTGGTTATGTAATACAAAATCCTCATCCCTGGAATGATACACATACACATACACACACATACAAACACACAAGTAACACTAAATAGATGTAGCAGGTTGCATTATATATATATATATATATATATATATATATATATATATATATATAT
>NW_026596046.1:10517728-10543841 GCF_907164565.1 Psammomys obesus
TATATATATATATATATATATATATATATATATATATATATATATATATATGTAAGGAAATAAACATGTATACATACACACATATGTATAAATGGAAAAAAGTTTGATGGAGTATAGAGGAGGGGTTAAAATGAGAAAAGAAAAGTAGAAAATATAATTGCATTTTAGTTTTAAAATATTAATTAAAATGTAACATGTGTATCAGCTTTGTCTTGCTGTTTTAAGCATCAACTTAATAAAATTCCATGGAGAACCTTCTAAGAATGGAGCGGGACTTTTATTACTGAAAACTTGTTTCGAGGTATTGTTTCCACTGTCTGTATACATTCTAGACATACATTTTAGGGAAAGCAACTAATTTTGAATATAAATCCCATGATGACTGGCAAATGCTTTACCGGCTTATGGTAACTTTGGGGGTCTCCGATTAATCCTATCAACCTCTTCAGAACTAAATTGAGAATATCTTTGTGGCTAGGCATGACCTTTCCTTTTCTACTGCAATCTACCTCTTCCAGCATACGTTTTCCCCGCCCTCAGGTATTTATCATTTTGCAGACAAGGAAATGGTACCATTAAAGAGTAAGCCACCTTGAAAGTTCTACTCTTACTACAATGGAGAAGACCTTTGTGCTAGGAATGACCCAGCCGTGAGCACAACACACAGGGCTCTTTTTCCTGTTTTTGTTTAGTCTAACACTTGATAATTCTTCTCATATCCTGGACAGAATATATTTTCTCCATCCTCATCTCTACTAAACAACCAGAGGAGCTCTCCTTGTCATTGCTACAACACACCACATTGCCTTTCTGAGACAGGATGTATAAGAAAATAGTTACACCATATGACAAGGTGCCTAGCTACCTGGATATGTCTTCCCCTTAGCGCAAATTCAGCTAACAGAAGACAGAGCACCCAAAGAAACATTTTTAACCCTGGATTATACTTAAAAATTAGCGTATCAACCCCACGTATGCTGTGTGTCAAAATTCTAGTCCTCCTTCAAGGCTTCTCCACTTCAATGTAACATCTTCTGGAAAGCCTTCCTGGATTACCTGGTTAAGCATTGGATTCCTTTATCTGTGTGGTCCTAAAATGTTTGGAGTTGATTGAATATATGTGGATATATTTCTGTTTCAGTGTTTCTTAAAGCAGGCCCATTATGCATTATGTGTGCTTTGCCCCAGCACCTGTCTCCAAGGGTAACAAGAACGCAGACAAAAGCACAAATACACTGAGCAGCAGAGAGGTAGGTCTGCCTTTCACCGGTTTATGGGTGCTATAGAAACCTAGAAGAGCATGTTCCCTCATAGTTGCAGAGTTTTCTGTCTTGGGCGGCCCTGTGTTTTACCCTCTAGGGTTGAGCCACCAATCAGCACTAAGTAGTCATCATGGCCCTGCCTCTCTACTCTCAGACTCTCACAACTCACCTTCAACACTTGAATCTTCATAGTGACACAGAGGACTGATTTCCCTATTCACATACGGCTCTCCCCCAAGCCTCCATGGACAAGTACAAGAGTAGTCCCAAACATCTGATGGATAGTGCAGTTTTGGGCACTACCCTACCTTCGCCTGAGCATTTACTGTTAACGTCTACCCCTGCGGCAGAACTACAGTCGCCTATTAAAATCATTTTCAGTTTCTCTGAAAAACCCCGACTAACATAAACCTTCCTTAGTTTGTTTCCTCGCCTTGCATTCACCAACACACACACATTTTTTCCCCCACTTCCTCACTCTGCATTCTACTAACATATGAGGGCACACGATAAATGTTCCACGCTGTCACAGTGATCTAACTATAAATTTATTTTCTGAATGCTCCCCCTTTCAAGATATTTAGTACAAAAGGCTTCTTATGTGACTTGTATTTTAGCCCAAAGTCTCAGGGTAAATAAATAATGAAATTAAGTTCCGGAAGGACAAACTACCACTTATAACTCACTGTACTTCCCACTTTGAATTGTGTCCCAGTTTCTGCCAAACAGTAGTTCATCCACTGATGTGTGTTACCAAGCACTAATTTCACAAGAGAACTAGGAAACGGATGCTAAGCAGCATTTGGTCCACAGAAGACAGCTCTGGAAACATTTTCCAGTCTGAGACCTGAGATCCTGAACATTTTCCAACACTTGCTTTGCCAGTCGAAGATGAAAATCTCAAATGCTTGGGCCATTTTCTTTTTACTGATTTCTCTCCTCTTATGAAGGTCAGCATGAACCCAGGGCCTGGGGGAGAGGGGTTGCTGTGGGGAGGGAGGAAGGTTGGGGAGAAGCAGATTTGATGTCAACATTCTGTGCTTTCTGTACAGCAGGCTCTGGGAGGCAGAGACCTGTCCACTGGGGTGTATGCTTCCAGGGGAAACAGCTGCCTCATGATTAAGGAACAAAGGAAGTTGGTGGGGGGGATGAGGATAGTGGTAATGGAAGGAGGGCAGGAAGCTACCACAGGCTCTGGGGCTTGTGTTGCAATTCTTCCTTGTCCAAGCCTGTGAGCCTCCCATTCCGTGTTCCTTGAGAAAATTAATGTGGGAAAAATTAAAACAACAACTAAATTGAAGTGTTGGCTTTGTCCTTTGGCTTCAATTAGATTAATACTTACTGTTTCATTTGAGCTTACCACATAACCCTGCGGTCTCATGAAATGTCTGTCCCCTTATCCTGGTGGCAGGCCATGACATATTTCAAAATCAGCTTCTTGTCGTGAGAATGAAATTTTTGTTCATTAAGGATGTTGTATTTTAAACTTCATACTTCCCACATACAGCTTTCAACTTCTCCCACACAAATGACTCTCCCTCCTCGCTCATGCCCTTCTCCCACCACTAATAAAATAGAAAATTCATTTAAAATATCAAGCAATTAAAGCTCTTCATGGGTGAACTCACCCATTGAGAGCAACCCTCTAGTATATGAAAAGGTGGTTCCAGTGAGTTCTAAATCTGTTTAAGGTGGAAAAAAAAAGAAAACCTTCCAGCATATTATTTTTGTCTGATTTTTGGCAACAAGAGAATAATTTTTCCTAACATAATGTGCATGCATTATTACTTTTCAGGGGGTTTGCAGTTCCAAACTCTATTTAGGTAAATTTTTCCAGTGACCAGAGCAAGTCAAGGCAGATTAAGTAGCTTCCTATAGTTAAGTTTTCCTTCATATTTTATTGCAAATTTTATATATATATAATATCCATGTATATGGGTACCATTTACAATAAAATATGTAGAAAAATTAAATGTAGGTAACTACTTAATATATACTGTATATATATATATATGTGTGTGTGTATGTGTGTGTATATATATATATATATATAGAGAGAGAGAGAGAGAGAGAGAGGAACTGATGAAAGTGAGAAGGGATAATGACACAAAAAATAAGGTTGTCTCTTTTTTGTCTCACTTATTTAGAAAGTGAAATAAAAATTAAAAAGTGAAAATGAAGGAAGAAAGGCAGGAGACAGCTCACTCCGCTCTGCTAATCTGGCTGTGATGTGTTTGACTCTAATTTGTGCAACCAGCGCTTCTCCAGCCTAGTGCAGATGCCATGTCCTTTTAACATCAGCAACCACTGGCCTCATTCTCATCGCCTAGAACAAGTTTCCTGGAAAGGGCTCATGACTCCCACATAGCAAAGCAACCCTAACACAGGCAACCTGAAACTATGCTTGCTGAAATATTTAGGCAACTTAATTTTCAATGAATTGCTTTCTTTATCCAGGGAGCTGTATGTGGGGAAAACAAAACACAAACAAACAAAAACCAAGATCAGTGTCCGTTGTTCCCATTTCAGGAGTGATTTAATGCCTGAGTCTTGGATGGGACCACGTAGCATGTACAATCTCCTTTCCCTATGAGCAAAATGGCGATAATCCCAGTTCAATCAATGCCACTGGTACACAGGACACAGGGACATGCTCAAGTCTGTTGCTTACTTATTTTGAAAATGATTCATAGATGTGTCTTGTTTGGGAACTGTCCACCATGACAGAGCTTATAACAGAAAATTTCATTTGTTGCTAGTCAATTCTCAGTAGTCAAGAGCACACATATTCAGATAGCTCCTCATAGACAGAGTTGAATCTCATCCCCTCTTTAATTCGGTACATTTCTATAAAGCACAAATGTAACCATTGGTAAAATCATTGAGAAACCCTGACGTTATCTCCACCATTTTAGATGTCGCTGCTTTGCTTCCTGTGGAAAGACTTGGGCTGGAAACATGGAAAGACAGAGCAGCATGCACCACTCCAGCTTCAGGGGATTCTTGGTGTCACCTGACCTCGCAGATGCATGCCACAAGATAAGCAGAGACATCAGACACTGAGTGTATAAAGATCTTTCCTCTGGATGGCAGGGCCAGGCTTGACCCATGTCATCTCTAAACAGTGGCCCCATCTCAATATGCTTTTTCTCTGTTAGTGTGGTGTGTGTGCATTGTCTATGATGAAGCAGAAGGCTAACATTGGGGTCAAGGTGACAGATAAAGGGACACAAGAGATATTCGTGAGGAGATGACAAAGTTCTGTATAGGCCAGCATAGCCAGAATAAGGAGAGAGAGGGAGATTTTCATTCTTCACAGACCCCTTGTTTCAGCGATTACTTCTGAAGTTGAGAATTGGTTAAACTATATTTTAAGTTTTTTTTTCCCTCTCTCCTTGGATAGCAATAATTAGTCGTGTCAAGATGACTACTCAAGTGACAATGTGATTTCAATGAGGAAAAGTTGAAGAATAAACTATAATTATTTGGACAGTCACTTGATCAGGTTTTCTTTTCCTTGTCACATTTTAAATGATTTCTGAAGCTCTATGTGGGTGTCTGCTGAAGAGGTTAGTCCTCATGTTTTAAAGCTTTTATTCCTATTTCTTTTCCATTTCAAGTACATAACGGTTTGTCAATTTGTGATTTTTTTTTAAACTCGCAGTTTGGCTTAAATAAAATTATAGGCCAGTTAATCTAATTGAAACTCCAATGTCACCTGCTCTTGACATAAGCCATCTTGAGAAGTGGCAGTTTTCTTCTTCTGGGAGGAAAAGCAAGCACCACTGTGCTTAACACAACATTTCCTACACTCCCCTGGAACACTGGGCAAGAGGAGCGAGCCCCAGAAAGCAGAGGGAATTTTTTAAATATAGGAAAAACTCTTCAGGTGTTGACACATTTCTGAAGTCCCAGCATGTGGGAGGGTTGAGGCAAGCTGAATGTCGTGAGTCTGAATACAGGCTGGACCACAGTGTGAAATATTATCTCAAAAACCCAAGAAATAATGACAACAACAACAAATAAAACCTAGAAAAATTGTGATCGCATCCTATTTTCATGCACCAAATGTTCCAGGAGATTCTGCATTTCCTGTAACTTTCTAAGATTAATCCAGCATTTCTCCACCTTATCAGGCCCTGAGCATCTCTTAAGTCTACAATCTGCTCTCAGTCTTCAGGGTCAGTGTTGGACGTAAAATCCTTTGAAAAATGTTCATTGCAGTGGTAAGCCCACACACTCGATTTTGCAATTGTGATATGTTGACTTCCTCCAAACCACATGCGAAGAAATACATTAAAGAGACATATCAAGCAGGCATGTTGTATGAGTGGAGTTACGCTTAACGTGACAGGCGATCCTGCGGTTCTTAGAAAGTGTTGCCTTGAAAAATATTTGAAAGGAAGGGGACTTGGGCTCACTGAGTAGCGATCCCATGCACTGTCACTGTCATGTGCTCTTCCAAAACTCCCAAGCACGTGTTATAACATAATCCTAAGCATTCTTGAATGCAAACAAGCTCTGCAGTAGTGGCTTTCAAGTGGCACTAGAGGCATCATTTGCAACCACTGCACAGAGTTCAGTACATTCCATGTTGCGCCAGAGAAGGAAGGCCAAACGACAAGGCTGTGTCTGCCAGCCAGCAGGGCATGAAGGGGGTCTGGGCATGGTTAGGGAACTGTTTCCCTTTTATCCTTTATTAAGGGGGATCAGGTGTTTGCCCATAAGAACTTCACTTGAAGCAACATGCAGTTCTACTTTGGAATATGCCCAAAAACTATAGAAATGTCTGTTTAAATAAACATAAAATCATGAATATCCTAGAGCTAAATGAGACAGTGGCATTTAAGAGGAAAAGGAGGCAAAACATATTCACTTTCTTCTTTTCTTTCTGAATGAATGCTTCACCTGTAAAATTACTTAGATTTTCCAAGAAAAAAAATGCTCCTGTAAATTCTGATATTAATTAGACTTGCTTAACAAAATTTTCTAATTTCCATCCTACCATAAAAGGTTTGCAGGGAAGGTGATTTTTTTTTAAATATCTAAAATACTATTCTAGACATAACTTAAGATTTATTAAAGAAGCTAGGTGGCATTACCGTTTGAACCAGTGTGCATCATTTAACTCCTGAGTGCTCATCTGCACACTGGGATTCTTCTAGAAGGACCGGCAGGGAATTACCAGCTGCAGTTTTCACAGCACTCTTGTATATACTTATTTTGAAACCTTTCATTTGTAGCGACAGCTGCAAGGTGTCCCTTCAAGGATTTTCCTTTTTTGATTTATACTTATATACACTCAAATCTCAATTGAGATATCCGAGCTTCATTCCATTTTCTGACCTTACACTATCAAGCTGGAGTGACCCCCATTCTCTTAGGACTGGGCTACATCCCAAACCAGGTTATGGAAGAACAAGGGCAGGGAATCAAAGCCACACATCACCCCAGTCCCAAGGAGACACTTCATGGAGAACCGAGTGAAGGCCAGCCAATCAGCAAACCTCATTTATTTGCCCATGTGAGAATTCTTAACTCTCCACCCTTTGAACTTTTGACATTATTTTTGAGTGTGTGAGTCCTGTTTATACCAAACACAAGAGCCAGAGCGATGCTCTGTTTGGCATGAAAATTGGCCCTTTGGAAAGAAATGTTCCCCTCTTCTTTTTTATTATTTTTATTTGTTCAGGATGAGAGCAGACTCTGCTGAAATGCATCACAGTTGCTGACATAGTGGTGAATATTCCACACATCTGTTTCTGGTTATTGTTCTCCTCTTGACGCACCTGTCACTGTGCCCATGCAGAGAGGAGCTTCGGGTAATAAACTCCTCAGAGTCTGGTCAGATGGACACAGTGGTCAGTGGGACTGTGGGATGATCTATCTGGAAATCTACAGAAATTGAGCTACACTGTGCACGACGCAAATCCTGCCAGCACTGAGGCAGTTGCAGACTTCCTTCCCTCCAAGTGCCTGCCTGACAGTTAAGGGGAAGACACTTAAACAGAGCTTGTTAAATAGAGACTTTAAAAACACTGATCGTACTATGACAGCCATGGAGCTTTCGTACCAGCTCCTAATCTATCCTTGCTTATTATTGCCTCTGCAAGGTACGTGCGCAGCCCAGCACACAGTGGCTAGGTACCGCACGTTTCCAGTGCACAAAACGGCTCCTTTTCTTTCTACCCTGCTCTACTGAAGCAAATCAGTTTATACATGTTTGCAGCTTAGAAAACTTGCTTTCTTGGACCAAGGTGTCACTGTACTAACGTCACATGTGCAGAATACAGGAGAGCTGCTGACCTATTCCATGTAGGCGCAAACAAATCAGTGACATTGTCACTTCAGAGGTCCAAGAATAAGCTCTATCTCAAAGTATGAAACATAGTATGTTTAAGAATAGACAAAAAAAATAAATAAATAAAAGCCAATCAAACAAAACAAAACAAAACACAGAGTATGCCTTAACTTATTTAAATAACAACTTAGGGTGGAGTCTTGACTATACCTAGACTCCAGTCCATGCCCTGTCAAACAGCTGTTCTCAGCAAATAGTGAATAAGAAAGACCAAGATTAGAAACAAAAGAGAATAGCATCCTCTGCCTTTGCAACAGTGCCTTGTGAACGTGGTAAGTGTCTGTTGAATTGTCCTGTTTATACAGCCTTTGTTTTTCTTTACTGTAAACTCTTAAGGTCGCTCCATTGCCTGTACAATTCAATCTGACTAGAGTTCACAGAGGTCCTGCTCTCTGCATACAGTACACCACAGGATTGATTTATAAACCATGGTCCCAGAGCATCCCAGAAACAGGAGCAAATTGAGGCTTCTAAGTGCACACAAGTGCTATGAATTCCAATGTTAGGCCAGCATGGGAAATGTCCCCAAACTCATTTCCTGCAAAGGAGAATGGGGATGTGGTTGGAGGGAATGAGGCAGGATGGCAAAGCCCACAAGGAATGGGGTTGGTACCCAATTAGCTTCTTTTCATATTATGGGTTTAGGGAGGCCAAGTAATCCCATGATAGTTCCAGTCATTTTCACGTTGGCAAAGAGGAACAATATTGCTTTTTAATAGTGTGAGGTCGGAGGAAGATAAGGGGCAGAGAGAGGAGAGGGGAGAGCTAACCAAAAGAGGCTTGTGAATGCGTGTAATTCCCTGGACAGGAAAATTTTTGTTGGAAAAAAAAATGAAAGAAAGGAGATTAAAAAATTGATAACTTGATGTGTGATCAATAAAAATAATTATCATCTCGCAGACCATTTTTTCATAAAGCACTCAGCGGCCTGAAAGTAATTCTGACATAAGAGACGGGCACTCAAAATGCACAATTACTAAAACTCTGTCTTTCTAAAGAAAGACTCTCCTGTTCAAATCTCTATGCTTTTCTCCCCCTTTCTGTCTTCCACACTCAACGGTTTGGTCTAAAGACAGTCAGGGAGCTAAATATATATTAATTAGAACTCTTGGGGCTGGCATCCGAGGGATACAATTATACCAAACGGATGCCATTCCGGGCTCTGATAGCTTCATTTAAATTCCTGAATAAAACATGAAATATCTTTAATGAGAAATGAATATAGTTGTCAGGAGGGAGCAGTTCTGATATTGTTTCTAGTCGAGATATAGAAGATAAAGACATAATGTGAATACCTTCCATTTTATATAAAAATGATGGTTGTTAGAATAGACACATCCCTCTTCTGAGACATCAGGCATACTGCAAAATCAAATATATGTATATATGTATACATACATATATATATATATATATATATATATATATATATATATATATATATATTTAGAGAGAGAGAGAGAGAGCCTAGCAGCACAGGCTTCTCCCAAGGAACCGCAGCCTCGGAGCTTCTGTGAAGTTGCAGACACAGGTACTGTCTGTTCTTAGCAAAACAAATCACCTCAAACAGCAGCGGAGAGAATAAACACATGCTCTCCATCAAGAAAATCACTGCTTCTTTTTAAGCAAGAGCTGGGTTTACGATCTGATATCCATAAGCATGTTCTGTTGAGAGCATAGGGGAGAAAGAGACAAGCATCCTTATTGCTAACCTCCAATCTTTTCAAGGTATTGCTACGCAGTGCTAGAGGGGGTGGGAAGGAGCAGAGGGAAACTGGTCTGTAAAATCACACTGTCAAGGAGATGAGAACTGCGGGTCTCCACACACAGCTCAGGCCTCCTCTTTGATCACCAGCCCTAGAAAGCCCATGCCTGAGCCTCAGGCTCCAGCCAAAGGCTAGTCACCTGTTGGGAGTGGCTGGGATTTTCTTCTTTTCTTTCCAGGGCTTTCCTTCAGTTCATAGTGATTTTCATAATTAAAACACCAGCATGGTACGTTAGGTGTGGGTTGTGCTTTTCTGAATCCCAGGTGACCTTCAAGCACTTTAGAAATATTACCAGTGATAACTGGGGCTTGCTTTTCTTGCCAGTGAATCCAGTCCCTTCCACTGTTCCGGTGATCCAGAGGTGAAAGGAGAGGTTACTATGGAAAATCTGTTTGGGCACGAAACAGAAAGAAGAATATCTGTTTTCCCCAGATTCCCCATCACAGTCCTCAGATTATAAAAGACAAAATATTATCCAGGTCTCTTGTTGCTGCTGATGTTTATCTGACACAAAGACAATGTACTATGGTGCTTTTACATAACTGAGAAATCAGTAAAAGAAACTGAAGTTCATTCACTGGCAAAGACGTAATAATGCTATGTAGCACAGCATTGTTAGGCCCAATAAGTGAGTGTTTAGATGAGGAAAGATGTTGAGATAGAGCCTGTGAGCCACTTCCATACAGAGTATATGAGCAGCAGTTTCCAAACAAGGCTGTTGCCTGAAGAACTTAGGAACTAGCCCTCAAAACTCTGCTACCCGTCTCTACCTGTGGAATAGAGGAACCATTTCTGATTAGTTTATTTATTTACCTATTTATTCATGTATCCATTTATCTATCTATCTATTTATCAATATATCTATCTATTCATTTATTTATTTGGTCTGGCACTGAGGGTCACATTTTGAGCAACAAGACTCTAAGAATGTGTTTCCAGACTCTACCATACAGGCTTCCTGCAGGAGTACTCTCCTGCTTTATTGCTTGGAATGCTGTTCTTTCCCCATGTCTGCCATTTAAACACTTCCTCTCCCTGACTTCCCCAAGACTCTTAAGTGAATCCATTCACCACAGAGTCCATACACTCTTCTCTCTAGTGCCTTGTGATTTATTAAATATTGTTTCACCCACTAAACTGATATAGCTCAGTTTGAAATATGGATGAAAGATACCATGCAAATTATGTGTCCATTTTAGTGCCTGCCATGGAAGAAGAGACCAGATGCTTGTTGAATGAAGGGGTGAATAAAGAAGGAAAGAAAATAGGAACATTACATGTTGAATTTTTCTGTTTGTACTTTCTGGTAAGGAACAAATCTAGAGGTTTGCTTGTGTCATGTACCTAAGAATCTGGGGCAGTCGAATAACAGGGGAAAGGCATTAAATTATATTTTGTATTTCTGTAAAACCAAATAGCACTCAGAGTAATATGCTTTTATTTCTCACTAAAGACTTTTATTTTTCAAAATTGATTGAATCTGCCATTTACTTTGACCTTGACTTTTTAGTTTTCAAGACTGTTCTGCAAACATCTTTTAGTACAGGGGTAGATCGATACACCAATAACAGCCAAGGCTTCCTTTCCTGCAGTGCATGAACTCTCGTGAGAACTTCTCAGGAGATGAGTCAGTGCATCCCTAAACCCACTGAATCTGAACTTCAGGCACACAAGAATGCAGGGCATGGTGCCCTGCACTGTGGATGAAAGAGATGGGGAAATTCCTAATGTTTGCTGACCAGCCTGACTAGCTGGAAAACTGTGAGCCCCAGGTTGAGTGAGAGACTTTGTATCAAGAGAATTAAGCAGAAAGTGTTGGAGCAAGGCAGCTGATGTCTTACCCTGTACTTCTGTGAACATGTGCACAAAACACACTCACACACACACACACACACACACACACACAGCGGGGGGGGGAGAGAAAAAAATGTGCACACATGCGATACGCCAACAATGAGCCCAAGAGACTGGCCGACTAATACAAAGCCCACTGATCCTTGTACAGGCTGTTTGGCCAGCCTTTATCTCCATAAAGATCAAAGCAAGAAAATCAGTGAGAAATTGCATTTAAAAGGAGATAATGATATAGATATACTTTCTTCCCCTAACAGTGAATCTGGTTAATGGCATTGAACAGCCTTTGCTTAAAATAGTTTAAATTACAGAGGGAATGTCGTTAATGTCTTATGTCTAAATGTATACCATTTTCTAGCCTGGTCAAGACATTCACCTTATCCTAATTTGTCTCTATCTCTCTCATCCCCAGGGTAGACATTTGGTTTAGCTGTGTCATTCTAGTCAAAAGTATCCCTACTGGATTGCTAGTTGGTTTGACTTTGATAAGCCAAGGCAGTTTCGGCTCCAGCCAGCTGGGCCACCACCCTAAGGCTCTCTGTATGATGGCAGCTTTGTCCTCAGATAGATGCAATGCTTTATCGGTTCCCTGAACACAGATTTACAACTGAGATGAGTCAATGCCACTAACATGATCTCAAGGCAACTGGCCCCTTTCCCATTACCTATTCTCTACCAGAGCTGAAACCTGATCTCATTAACTCAGCAGAGACCTTGAAAGGCCCTTTTCCTGCGTTGTGGGCAGGAGGTGTGCAGGAAGGCTGTGCTCTGTGCCCTCCCATTCTCGTGCTGCAAGGCTGCATACCCTATTCTCTAGCCAACTCGGAGGCTACTGCTGCCTCTGGCTATGGCTATCCTAGCATGTCATATCAGTAGCTCTAAGCTTCTTCTAGAAATTGGTGGCTCCCTGGAGGTGACATCATTAAGCAATCCTGCAGCCAGATGTGGTGTCAGAATGCTTCTTGAGGTACTCTGCCTAGAAGCCACTGCGGTTCAGTTGGAGTTGACATGTCACACCAGAAACCAGTTTGGCCCTCACTGCCAGCTACTTGATCGTAAGAACCCTTCACTTCCTGGATGCCCCTGTCTTGCTAGGTCTGAATTTAGCATAAGCAGCTTTCCCCAGATCCTGACATACACAAACAACCCTGAGGCTAGGCCAGCTTACCCATGTCAGTTCAATAATGCAGTTTTCTCTGTAACCCTATTCCGATGATATTTAAGCCACATTCATTGTATTTAGTTAATTAATTTGGTGTCTATATATACATGTATATATATCATGTATATACACACATGAATAATTGTGTTGCATGTATGTGTGGTATGTGTTCACCAATTTGTGAAGGTACATGCATGTTCCCCCCTGTGCATACTGGGACTACATGAGTGTTCTAGTATTCAGCTCTTTCTTCTTTATTATAATTTTAATTTTTACAATTTATTCATTTTATATCCCTATTGTAGTCCCCTCTCTCAACTCCTCTGTGTCCCACCCTCCCTTCTATCTTCTCCCCTATCCCCTTTTCCTAGCCCACTGAAAGAAGGAGTTCTCGTTCTGTTCCATCTATCCCTAGCTTATCAAGACTCATCAAGATTCCCTGGATCCTCTTCCTCTGTGGCCGTGTAAGGCCATATCACCAGGGGGAAGTGATCAAAGAGTAGAGAACAGAGTTCATGACAGAGGCAGCCCCTGCTCCCCTTACTCAGGCACCCGCATAGAGACTGAGCTGCCTATGGACTACATCTGAGCAGGGGATCTCCATGCATGGACCTTAGTTGGTACATCAATCTCTGCAGGACCCCCCGGGCTCAGATTTTTCAGCTTTTTTAGTCTCGTTGTGGACTTCTCAGCTATTAAAAACAAGTAAATCATGACATATCCAGCTCTTTCATTCTGTATTTTTTTTTTCCTTGAGACAGTCTATCTGTGAACCAGGATCTAGGCTGGGGCCAATAAGCCCAGCAATTATCCAATCTTCATCTTCCCTCACACCTCCGCATGCAATGATGCTAAGCTTTTTGTGTCAACGCTGAGGATTTGAACTCAGGTCTCATTGAGTACCTCTCCCCAAACCGCTTTTCTTAAGGCACTGTTAAAATGACTGACTGAGGGACTGAGAGGTTGCACAATAAAGGAAGAGTCCTTTTTATAAAAGTGTAATCCCATCCAGTTGCAGTGTTACAAAACTGTCGACCACACAGGAGTCTAATCATTTACATAGGTGTTGATTAATGCGCATGCAGTCTGTACATACTGAGGTACGTAGCGAAGTGCTATGCATAGATTATTCCACAGAACCCTTCATAAAACTTAAGACACTTCATAATTGCCACCACGTAGCTTTATGGATTCGACTTTCACACTGCCCTTTTTTAATGATAGTTTTCAGAATTGCTGAACTGACAGGGTCTTCAATCCTTGCGTATGTCCTATGAGCTTCCATGTTACAGGTGAGTAAATTAAGGTTTAGAGAGGGAAGTGAGATGGTCACGAGCTTGTGCTGGAACTTATGAAGGTCATATTCTTAGTCACAACATTATATGTGGAGAGGACAGAAATATCCTTCCCAGGGTCAGAAGACATTGCTAAATCATGCTTAGGATGCACCGTTCTATTGCTGTTTGCCTCTGAATACTTCTGCTATGTAGTCCTGTGGAGACCCCGAGAGCTATGTCAGCTCTCTAGGAATCACCATGCAGGTTGTGAAAGTAGGGAATATACTTTTCCCACAGATATAAGCAGTGCTTGAAGAGTTTTCTTCCAATTCTTGTGAACAGTTCTATAGGTAGGACAGGTGAAGGTCATGACCTCCCTCCAATGAATGCACAGCCTTTGAATTTTAGCTCTGTGGTGTGGGCCACTGAATGTGCTCTTCACAAATATAAGAATTTGTGGTATGTGTCTGCTGGCAGAAGAAGTCATAGGGCACTGATGCTTGTCCTGAGGGTTTTCATACTTCCTCTTCCCATAAAGAAAGACTGAATATGGGTTGGTCGTTGTGGTATTGGGTTGGGGAAAGCAAGGGTAGAGAAAGGCCTAAGGAACTGAGGCACAGTCATGAAGGCACATCAAGGATGTGGAAAGTTAGCAATGAATACAGGAAGCATTTTAATACAAATATTTTATAAAGCAAAATTAATGTAGAGCTCCGCAATGATTAAAGTTTTAAGTAAATGAAGAGTCAGTATTAAAGATTACCTTAGTCCATCCAGGCTGTTATTAAACATTAGCAGACTCAAGGAAATCAGCCTAAGCTGAGGTACTTTCCCACATAGCCCTGTCTCCTACCATCAAGGATGCCTGAGGCCAGCTCTCACCAACCATGAATCTCCTGTTCTTGTTGATGGCCAAACAACCACCTTCATCTCCATATCGCACAGGCTCTTCAAGTGGCGTCCACCAAGCTTTGCAAACAGTCCTGAAGTTTCCACCAACCATGCAAGAGAAAGTGATCCATGTCCTCTCCTCCATGGATGTTAGGGGGGTGGGATCATAGCAAGCAGAGACTATGTGTACTTGGGGGGGGGGCGTAAAATCTACTTCTAAATTAATATCTAGCCTTTGTTACCTAGTTTGGTCTTGTCCCAAAAATCTTCCCATAAAGGAATAGGAAAAATGTTTGGTTCTAAACTGTATAGAAATATTTGTTCCTGTTGGATTTTTTCCCCTGTGGTAAAATTAGACACAAGTCATTACAGCTTTAATTTAGCAGTTCTCAACCTGTGGGTTGCAACCCCTTTGGAAAACCTTTATCTCCAAAAAATATTTATATTATGATTCACAACAACAGAAAATTATTCTTATGAAATAACAAAGAAAATAATATTATAGTTGGGAGTCACCACAACATCAGGAACTGTATTAAAGGGTAGTAGTGTTAGGAAGTTTGAGAACCACTGCTTCAATTAAAAATTATACTTACATGAAATTCCCTACACTTTGCCCAAAGGTTGGCTGGAAGTCTCAGCATCTGCTTTGATACCCTGCAGGGTAGAGCCTTTCAGAGGCCCTCTGTGGCAGGCTCTTGTACTGGTCCCTGTTTTCTCCTTCTTCTGATGTCCATCCTCTTTGCCTTTCTGAATGGGGTTTCAGCATTTAGCCAGAGTCCTCCTTCTTGATTAGTTTCTTTAGGTGTACAGATTTTAGTAGGTGTATCCTATGATATATGTCTAATATCCACTTATGAGTGAGTATAGACCTTGTGTGTCTTTTTGCTTCTGGGATACCACACTTAGGGAAAAAAAAAGTTATACTTAACCTAAATTTGACACAATGACTCACATGATAAGAATGCTAAAACACACAAATCCAGACACAACTGAAGCAATGAACATTGAGCACTTAGTAATGTTGATGGCTGCTGGAATACAGATGAAAAGAATGAGACACCAGGGCCCAATCAGTTAGACAAAAAGCTTTTCCTCTCACAACTAGTTCTACCCACTAATGCCCTTGCTTGCTGCCCTCCATGCTAAAGAAAACATTCACTTTCTGACTAACAAGGACTCACAACCTAGACTATGATGTCGTGTTTTCCATCTCCAAACGCCAAAATCTCCCTGGATATTTTATTCCTAGGAGAGCACTTCTTATAGTCTATGCACAGCGTAGTTCTGTGAGGATCAAATTTTTGTACTTGAAAAGAGGGATACTTTGCTACCTCTGCATTGCAACAGATGCTCAATGAATGTGACACAGAGAGTTCTCAGTACCGAAAAGGACCACCCAGTGACCTCAGTATGAAGTCTCCTGTAAATCTCTATTACTCCATTGCATTAGAATTCACTTTCCTCAGAAAAACTAGCCTCGAGATGAGCCCAGTTCCTGGCAACAAATAAATGATAACAATAAGTAAATAAATAAATGTACACAAAGCATAATAGCGCTAAAGGAATTATTTAAAGTAATAAATATAAACTGTTATAAAAATATCAGAAATGTAGTACAAATAGAATAAAGAAAAATATTATTTTGGGGTGAGCATTTTTAGGTTTCCTGTATCACAAACATCACCAATAACTCATGGATCAAATGAAAAAAAAAATAGCTAAGATTTTGTTCACACAAAGTCTGACATAAAAGCTCCAGGATGACTATTTCTTATGAAACGTTTTCCATCACAGTGGCCTGAGTACCATAGCCCGAGTACCACCTATGTAATTTTTAGTCCTCTTCTGAATCCTCTGCATTCAATAAGGTGTTAAGCAAAGATGGAGCATAAAGCAATTTCTTCAAATGGGGTTCTTGTGGCAGTCAGAGAGCCTGTACCAGATCCTCTTGAGTATCTGATATGGCTGTTAGCTTGATGTTTTTGTGGTACTCCTAACATGAGGAGTGCGTGTGTCTATGACTCTTTTGCCTGTTCTTGAGACTCTCTTCCTTAGGTTGACTGGTCCAGCTTCCATAGAAGAGCTTTTGCCTTGTCTGCATCTTGTTTTGTCATGTTTGGCTCTCATCTCTTGGAGGCCTGCTCTTTTCTAAAGAGGAATTGGAGGGGTAATGAATAGTGGGAAGAGGGGATATGTAGAGAGCTGGAAAGAGTACAAGGAAGGGAAAATGTGCTTGAGATGTATTGTGTGATAGAAGAATATAATTTCAATAAAAATAAGGGGGAAAAGCAGAGTTCTTTAGAAACCCCAACTTCTAGACTCTCATCAATTCTAGGCAAGTTTAATTGTCCTTAAACTCAAGACAATTCTTCATCTGGAGTCAAGGTGGACAGACAGACATACTTTATACAATAAATAAGAATGGCAGGACACCCAGATGTAGTTAGACAACTGTAATCCCTCCTGTGCTGAAATGTTCTTTATAATTTTAGAGCAGGCACATACCCCTTCCATATTATTGACTTGACAGTCTCAAACACAGGAGCCTATAAAAGTTATTAATTACTTCAAATTATTCCCAAACATAGTAGACCTATAAAATATCATTTATTGTTGTAGCTCAAGGATCCATGTGGGTCTTCTAGCACACAAGTTTCCATTGGCTGCAATTAGGTCAACCATTGCTCATAAGATAGTGGGTTTCCACAATTCCTCAACACATAAATCTTTTGTTATAGCAGTAAGCAGCATGGGAAAAGACCCAAGATATTGAGCCACCCAAAAAGATAATGGGACAGAAACTGAGCAAAACAAAGTTATCGCATTTTATAAATCTCTCCATGGACTCCATATCACTTTCTCCACAATCATTTATGGTAAGCAAGGTACCTGTTCCAGCCACCCTTGAGAAAAAGACTGTGCCAAGATGGATGCCCCAGGAGAGAGAGACACATTTTGCAAGTCACATATCACAGAGGTCACAGAAGAACACTCTAGATGTCCATACTATAGAGATTGCATTATTGACCAGAACATTCAATAAGTGGTTGGTGAAGAAAATGTGGTGAGTGACATTTAGGTGATGGATGGGACAAGGACAAAGGAGCTTAAGGGAGAGTAAAGTGAAGTCAGTAGAAGCATTTGCTCAGCAAGGAGAATACATGGGTTTAAATGGAAGTTTTACTGGGACCAATGAAATAGTTGCCAAAATATTTGAAATGGCTGAACTGAAGAAGATATTGGAATTTCAAGGAAATGAAAGATTTTAAAGGAAAAACCTCCAAGATGATGATCATACCTATGCAAGATCATACCTAAGTGAGAAGATATGTGCAGAATGACTGTCATGTGTGCCTAGCCTTGAGATCTTCTTGAAAATCTTCCACTTCAGAGTGGTCATTTCATCTGACTGGGTCCCAGAAATTCCTGGGATTCCAATATGCACTGAGAGGACCATACAAGAACAGAAAACAAGGAAGACACCAGATCACACCTGTCTTGAAAAAGTTAGAGTGTGTAATTCAGAACACAAAGTTTTCCTTCTCTGGAAATAAAAACTGCCTGTATACCAAGTTCTGGGAATGCAAGGTACCTTAACGTTATTAAAACACACTAACAAATGTCTTAATTAGGGTAGGCACAAGTAGCCCCATTAATCTCCTTCTGGTCTCCTCTGAAACTGCATCCCTACCGATGCAGCCTTGGGTTCATTTCTACATTATAAACATTCTGGGACAACAAAATTAAAGCCCCCACCAAATGAGATTTTATACACTAACTGCTATTTATGGCACTCAGGACAGAAGCTACAGTAGTGCTTTATGCTGGCTTTGTTTCATAAATGTACTCTCAGTTTTGTTCAGCTCCCTACCCATCCACATAGTTTTAACTTTGTTCATAATGCTAGATAAGAGAGAGAATGGGGGCTTATTGTGGGTGGGAGGGTCTGGGAGGTGCAAACATAAAAGAAAACTATAACATTCTACAGGAGTTCAAGGCTGAGAGAGAAGAAAACAGATCAGAAAATACCTGTCCAACTTCCAGTCCTGCTCAGACCTTTGCATGGGGATCTCCTACACTGGCATGCTCTTTGCCTACCTGCATCTTTTGTAGGCTGATCCTATGCTATGCCTGTGTGTCCTCCTACAGGAAAAAAAATGTTTTGTTTTGTTTTTTTCCTACACGTAGCTAGGAAGATGAAGAAAGCTATCAAAGCATGTAATGTTATCCAAGGCTCTGAAGACCTGTTCCAGGGTTGTGAGCTAGGAAGGCAGGGCTGCCCATACAGAGAAAAGAGGTAAAATCTTGGTCTGCATGCCAGCAGGCATGTGGGTGGTTCCGTACCAACCGCATTTTTGTATAAAATTGGTGCTCATCTACGTGGAGTCCATTTATCAGAGGACATGCCCTAGATATCTTAAATGTTAGTGGAATAATTTAAGCAGGGAAGTTAGAATTTCGTACTAAGCTAGAGATAGACACAGCAAATAGTAAGGATATTATGGTATTTAAGATGGGAAGGAGCAGAAGGAAAGAATCAGGGAGAGTGGTAAAGTTTCAAGCTCTAGGCTTCTGAAAGAGTCAGGAGCCACTGCATTTTTTTTTTTTTTTAGTGAGGATCAAGGCTGAAGCGTCAGAGCATTGGCTCATCCTGGGAAGAGCTCTTTGGCCAGTCCCCTCACTGCAGATAGCCTCATACCTTCCCATATTTGTCTAGTTTTTGCAAGAATGAGATTGGTATCATAGTGGCTGCACTGATCCAGGGGTTGATACTAATCCATGTGCTGAAGCCTCCTCCTTTTCCCAAGCTCTAAAATCTGGTTTCCTGACCATCTATAACATGCATGGATCCCTATGTGGTAGCTTACTGATCTTTCTGTTTCTCTAAGAAGCCATGCTTGTATCCAGTGCAGGCCCTTCAAACCTGCTGATTCCCCTTTTAGGAGCACCATTCTCTGTGATTTGAGTAGTTCTGAATTTTCCCACCATTCAACTTACTGCTTAACCATCAGAAAATCTTTGCATTTCCCAGGGCACCATGCTACCAATAGATGGATAGATAGATAGATAGATAGATAGATAGATAGATAGATAGATACATAGATGATAGATAGATAGATTGATATAGATAGATAGATAGATAGATAGATAGATAGATAGATAGATAGATAGATAGATAGAGATATATACTACAATCATTTAAGATGACCCATTCCCCAATTCTTAACATAGTCAAAGCGATGTGTGGCAAATGGCAGATGCCTCACACATTGGTTTTGAATGAGAAAGGTGAGGAGGTAGAGAAATGCAGATAATGGATAAGAAGAGCTTATTGATGAAGATCTTTCCCTTAGTTCCCTTCTACTCAGGGTCCATCTTTCCTCTCTATGGCACAAACTCACCAACTTGAGGGGGGAGGGTGTCCGCCGGCACTACTGCAAGAGGCAACTCCCCAGAGTGCTGGAAGTTGTAACTTGTTGTAGGCTTTTCTGTGGGTGCCAGGCTCACTCATGAGAATATTCATAATTCTCAGGTCCAGCAACATAGCCATAGGAAAGTCCTCAGCTACAATAGCTGAAGCAGAGACCAGACAGGAGGCATTAAAAATTAAACAACAGAAGTGTCAATTGGCTTCCAATCTCAAGTTTATAGACTAGAGAATGCTTAATGACAGGTGGCCTCTGTAACAGAGGTGGCCTCAGAGACACATTTCTCTTGATTTTATTTTTTAATTAACTTTTATTTTCAGTATTTTATCCTTTTTCCTGCCCCAACTGGAATGAAATTTAAATGATAAAAGGCTCACCATGGTATCCAGAGGGCCAGGAAGGACTCCTGCCCAGGCTGCAAGCAAGGCAATCTACAGATCGCTCTGCCTCTGAATTCTGATACTGCCAACTGGCACGCATGGTGTCCCCTGACACGGCTCCCAAATGCAGTTCTTTAAGCTAAAGAGGGCATTACTTCACCACTTTCAACTGGCAGCATCCCAATTACCTATTTGGGGCCCCCTGAAACAGCATTCCTTCCTGCCCAACATCTTATCCAGCCTCTGCAAGGCATGACAGCAAGTTGCATACATTTTATTCAGCGTCTACCAATTGTTCCAGTAACGTAGACATAGTCAAAATGTTCTTGTGTGGCATGGAAACAAATGTACTGAAAATTAGAATAAGGCTAGTATCAAATTGTGTGTTTGTGTGCGTGTGTAAGACATCCGTACACTTATAAGTTGTAATCACACGAGCAAGTAAGCTATAAAGCTTGCTTTCCTATGAATTCGGCTTTCCCACATCCATAACCCCACCACATTTTCAGACACTTGAGTTGATGGCAGTGAGATTCTAGCCAGATACTGAATAAGCCAGCACTGAGACCCTGAAAGAGTGAGTAGCTAAGGAATGGATATGAACCTGAGCACTCAGAAACCAGAGCTCTTCTCTCTCCTTATGTAAGACCAAAGCATATGAGAATGTGGAATGAGGAAAGCAGAAAGAAATGTAATTTGGGAAATATAATAGGAACTAGAGTGTACAGGATCTTAAATGCCATGAAAAGACATTTGGCCCCCATTCTGTAAGTCAGAAAGAAATATCAGGTTTTGAACAAAAGGTCTTTGAATGAAAGGGTTGACAGCTTTAACCCAGTGGTGTGTCACCATACTCTAACTTGAAAAATTGTGTGTGTGTGTGTGTGTGTGTGTGTGTGTGTGTGTGTGTGTATGGCGACTCTTTTCCTGACTCAGTGTGCTTCATTAGAAGAATCTTTGCAGGACTTGTTTTGGAGCCTCCTCAGGGCCTACAACAGTGGTTGGCATATGTAAGGTGACAGACCGAGAACACAGGGTTCAATGCTTGTATATTACCTCAACCTTGATCACCCAGTGACCTTGAACTAAACATACCTGGTCTCACCACATAGCCCTGCCCCATTGGTTCTCAACAATAAAGGCACGTAAACCTAGCTCTGTCTATTTCTACAAATTCGTCATCTCTTCATCAGACTATAAACAATTGATTTACTTGCAGATGAGACAGTCTTGTTCTAGACTGGTGTGCCTTTGCCCCTGTCTGGATTGCCTGATTTGAAAGGGACTCCTGTCAAAAGAAGCCATCTTGCTTATTGCTGTGCAATTTTCCCCTTCACATTAATTGTTGTATCACATAGCTCTGTTTGAACAGTACTGAGCGAGGAGAAGGAAAAGGAACACTATTGGCTCATGACTCCCCCATTGCTGTTCATACAAACGCTCGCTTCATTGCCTCCTCCAAATTTAGTACAGAGCACTTAACCTTCCAGGGGATATTTTTATGCTCCATTTTCTGTGCCATTATGAAGGAGATGAAAGTAAATGGAGTTCACTTTAGATAGGCCCTGCCATCACCCACTTACATGATCCCCACCCTTCCTGTTTCTTAAAAGGAAAGCAGGCATGCAAAGAGAGTGGAAGGCGTTTTCAAGGGAAAGGCCTTTCAGCGTCAGCTAGGTAAAGATAAATACATTTACTTGGAATGTCAAACGGGTAAAGCATCCAGGATTGTTCCATCCAGATGAGAATCTTCTTAGTAAGGAAACAGTCCGGGACTGTACCATTCTGAATGTCCTGTCCATTGTCTTCTGGGACCTTGGGACTCTCCCTTCAAAGAAAACTACTTGTTTTGTGTCTGCTCTCAGGGATATTGTTAAGGTTACCTATCCCCATGTAACTATGTAGCTTAAAACAGCAGGCACTCTTGCTGTTAATGATGCAGTTTGGGTCAGGCTCAGCAATACATATCTATATTAACATATCTGCTCTACAGGAGGGAATTTGGTCAGCTCCACTGGAAGGCACACAGGGTCTATTTGCAAGACAAACCACTCATACCATGGGTATGTGGCTTCTGGGAAATGAAGTCTATTGGTTAAGGGAGGGTCACCTCAGTTTCTTGCCAAATGGCCTCTCCAAGAAGCCATTGTTTCTTCACAACATGATGACGAGTGGTTTTTAGGTGACCTTGGAACGAGAAGTAGAAGTGTGATCTGTTTGGATCTGGCCCTAAACACCAATGGTTTGTGAAATGAATCTTGTTCTCTAAAATGCACAGGAAACTTAACTACCAATACAGCGAATGTCACTGGATTTGGAAATAGGGTCTTTGTAAAGAAAGTCAAGTTAAGAATTCAACTACAGGGTGGACCCAAGTCTAATATGACTGGTGTTGCTATACAGACAGGCAGCAGAAGGCAACAAAGAGGTGCAGAGCGTGAGGCTAATGCAAGGCCACACAGGAAAACACCATATGCTGCCAAAGGCAGAGATTAGGGTGATACCAAAATTTGCCATGAAGCCACTGGGCAGGCATTGAAAAGATGATACCACAGAATCCTCACGAGGAAGTAGCAGTTAGTACATATCTTAGACATGGAGCCTCCTATCCAGCGGACAGTCTCTACTCACTAAACCACCTGGCCTATGGGTTTTTGTTACTGAAGGCCGAGAAAATGGACACAGGGACACATAATTTTAATCAAATTGTCACAGTGCCGACCAGGACTGTAGGGGAAGCTCAGAAGGCAAACCAAAAGGAGTTCCTGGCCGTCATTAAGCATGGAAACAGGGGCTATGGAGGATTTGCTGTCTACAACTATACCCATACCTGAGGCATGAGGGGCACATAAGAAATACTTTTTTTTTTAAGAAAATGAACAAAAGTCCCTCTATGTTTAATTTTCTTTTAATCTGGTTGATTTAAAGCAATCCTTCCTGTATTTTCTTCTGAAAAATTGTATTGAGGGAATACAGAGGAAAGAATACCATTGTGATTAGAGGCACCTGTTTTTTTTTTTTGTTTGTTTGTTTTTTGGTGTGTGTGTGTGTGTGTGTGTGTGTGTGTGTGTGTGTTTGCATTTTAATCTCAGTATTACAAAGCAGTAACTTGCTGACTGACCCCTGAGCCCCTACCCACTGTTCCACAAAAGGGAACTGAGCTTGGACGCAACTCTAGGGATCGAGAAATGGTCAAAGAATTAAGCACCGCTGTGCAACTTCTTCCTCTTTCTCCTGATGATATACACGGAGCTTTGTGTCCACTTAAGAACACCGTAGTATAACCTCTGTGCTGAGTCACACTGAGCTTGGCCTTCTTCATGGTAAGACTCGGAAACAAACTTATTCCCCATAGTTCCTAGACTTACTTAAATTCATTGAAGATTAAGGCAAGAAGGGGAAAGAAGAGGAGAACTGGAGATGATGAAAGAGAATCAGAGGAGTAGCTGATACTGATACAGCTCCTACTAAACTACGTGCGTGGTATTCAACTTACGTTCTACACATGTTTTATTTGCTGCTTATTCATGTGTACGTGTGTGTGTGTGTGTGTGTGTGTGTGTGTGTGTGTGATGCATTTGTGTATGTGTGTGTGTGCGCAGGCTTGTGGTGAGAGGGTATGTGCAATCCAAAAAGAGGATGTGGAGGTTAGAGAACAAGAAAGTTGGCCTTTGCCTTCCATCTACCAGCTTGGGGCCGGGGCTCTTGACTGCCACGGTGACAGGTGTCGTATGTACATTAACTTTCTTAATGAGCACAAAATTATTATTGTCCTCCTTACTATATGCCAGAAGAAAATGAGCCCTATACGTAACACCAGTAGCAAATATTGAGATTACAACTCATGTTCAAGTCCATAGAAAGCCCGAGTCCATGTGATTTGCAACCCCATTGAGCTGCCCAATTAAAGCAGAACCTCTGGGCAATGCTACTCGGTGCTGTGTTCACGTGTGACGCCCTGGTGATGCAGCAGAAACGATGGGAAGCCTGTCTGTCTTGAACGTTCATCTCTATTTGGAAACAGTTTGTCTAGCTCATTCTCTGAATTCAAAGGATAAATTTCTCCCAAAGTGCACAAAACCCCACTGTACAGTTTCATACCAGTTCACACACACACACGCACACACACACATATGCACGTATGCACACACACACACACTTCCCTGCTCTGTGCTACTCCAGTTAAATATACTATTGGCACTTTCTTAATAACTGTGGTCTCCAGAGAAAACCATGTGAAATGTATCGGTTTCTATCTACAACTGCTAAAGGCAGGGGAGAAAAAAAGGTGGGAGCCTGTTATTCCAGTGGCCTGCCACCCGCCCTTTCCTGGCCAGAATTTCTTTCCTGAATAGTTCCAGCTTAAGAAATATTATTCACTCTGTTCCTCTCTTTTCCCCCAGCTCAGCTTGATACTTGAAGCCTCAAAGGCTCCAGTAAGAAGGAAGAGGAGAGGAGGGAGGGTTAGGGGACAGGAGGGCATCACTGATAAGAACAAAGACCCTTCCAACTCCGAACTCCGGAAGCTTGTGGAGCAAGCTGGCCAGAGGCACAGGCTTCCAGCAACATGAAAAGATGAGCCAGGAGGAGGATTCCGGGAACTTCCTCTCCTTGTGGTCTGGCCAGGTCATAATGGTGCTGTGATTATGCAGCCAAAGCTCATTAAAACAATAAACAAACCACAAAGGCAGTTACTAGGAACCCTACTCTCCTGCATACTTTTTTGAAAGGCAAGAGGAATGGAGCCCTGTTTGCTGCCATTTACCAGCCACAAACATGGACTTTGGTAATACTGAGAATGGTTTAAAAATAAAATAAAAGAGCAGAAACCTCATGCATTCTGCTGTATTGTGCAGAATGACAGGGAAGGAAGGGGTGTGAGTATTTAGACAGTTAAGAAAAAAGTATTGTAGGTGGATCTTTCTGGATAATGAGAAGATCTTGATTTGAACTTAAATTCTACATTCACCGTACAATTTTCTTTGGGCTCTATAGAAAAGTTGTAACTCATGCTATCATGAGAGAATGGCTGGCAACATTTTCCAAATGCTTCCCTAGGTGGTACATGCATATGAATTAATGAAAGAGGAAGAGATTGAGAGCTGAAGGCAACCAATTGGCATGTTAAAATTTTTTTATTTCTCTGGCATCTTTCTTCTTCATTTTAAGATAGAGCCAAATAACCCTATAATTTCAACAATGAGGCATGATAGGATTTAATTCTAAATTGTTCATTTCTGAAATATAGTTTGACTAAACTATGGGTCAGTCCAGCTCTTTTTCAATTACCATGGAAGCATAGCTGGCAAAGGAAAAAAAAATACTTAAGATTCAAAATCCCACAAGTGCAACTATTCCCCATTCAGAATCAGCTCATAATGCAAACTTTCTACCTTGTGTGTAAAGACACACCCGACATACAGTTCTGTCCACAGCATAAAGTGTCTGGTCTTTGCTGCTCCCTGCCTCAGGTGTTCATCATCGTGTACTTAATGGATTCCTTGTTATGCTCTAAACAGGAGTCTAGAGAGGACAAAGGTGTCCCCTTCACTTCACTATGTGATCTGGCTGAAGTTCCAGCTCAGGCCTTATGAATACAGATTTGGGGATAGGCAGCTCTAGTCTAGAGGAATTCCTGTTCTACCACGTGTTAGCAATAAAATATAACAAAGGAAAGAAAAAAAGAAAGAAAGAAAGAAAGAAAGAAAGAAAGAAAGAAAGAAAGAAA
>NW_026596046.1:10543851-10672958 GCF_907164565.1 Psammomys obesus
AAAGAAAGAAAGAAAGAAAGAAAGAAAGAAAGAAAGAAAGAAAGAAAGAAAGAAAGAAAGAAAGTCTTAGGCAGAAAGAGTACCCAGTGAAGTAAAAGTGGTAAGAAAATCAAGTTATAGACTTGCAAGGATGAGGTAAGGCAAAATATAAAGGAATCAACAAGACAGGTGAAGCACAGAAAGATAAAAAGACATGGATGCCAAAATTAGGACCTGCAGCTGTCAAAATCCTTCAATCCCAGGAAGACCTGAACCATTACTTGGCTAACCTGTACCTGTAGAAAGGATTTTCCACATACAGCTTTTCTGTGTGATTATTTTAGTACAGTTATTAAAATTCCTAATACCTGCCCATGAGCTACTGAAGAGAACTCTAAGCACTTCGTTGACTTTGTTTCCTGTAACAGCTCTGTGAACCTTGGGCTCTTCTTGTTTTCATCTTACAGAGTGATAAACTGAGATACAGGAAGATTAGGTAACTGTTGAATGGTCAGTTATTTAAGCATAACGTTGGGGTTCAGAGGTAGACATACAGGCTCTGGGATCTCTGCTTGTAACAAATATGCAGTGCCCTATCTCATTATACATTATCCAGATGAGAGTGAATGAGTCCTTTTTATTTATTTATTTTTTTTACATCAGCAGTTTCACTTGCCTAACACTGGCCCAGGTTCATTGCAATAGAAAGGAAACAGAGTTTAATGTCAGCACATTGGTTTCAAATTCCATTTAGCCACTTAAGAGCTGTGCAACCTTCAGCAAGTTGTTTAATATTTCAAAAATCTTCATTTCCAAGAAAAAAAAAAGAGGAAATTCTGAAAAGATTAAGAGAATAACACATTCCAAATGCCTAGCATCCAAGGTGGTAGGTGTTAGGTACTTAACTAATATGCTTTATTAATGAGGTTTGAAGGTAGGTGGCAAGCATCAGATTATACATATATGTGTGTATGCATATATATATATATATTCAGATTATATATATATACACACACACATACATACATATATATATATATATATATATATATATATATATATATACGTATATATAAATTGTCTTGGTGCCTTGTATCTGAATATCAGAAAGAATTCCATATGCTTTCCTGCATAGAGGAACAACTTAAAATATGCTGTGGTCTGAATAAGCAAACACATAAATGATGCCTATGTCATATAAATAACTCATTCTAACAAACATGGGAAAAGTCTATTTGGCTGTGTTTGTACCTAAAAACGGTTTAAGTAAAATAGCACATGTTTTTTTCATGTTGTGGTGACAATTAAAGTCTCCTTTAATATAACAAGTGATCTCTCTAACCCTGAGGCTGCCCTAGTTCAATGCCAGGGTAGAGTCTGAGGTTGACTGGAAGGTAGACAGCACCACCTACTGAACTGTAATTTCCCACATCCCAGAAAGAAGCCAAATGCAAGCTGTGTGTCAAGGTCAAGCCAAGGCACTCATGTCCAAGTTTAAACAGACCTTAAGTGAAAGGGACAGGAACCTGAGCAAGACAATGTCTCCAGGAAGGGAAGGGTTCCCTTCGCTTACAGTGCCTCTCTTCATCTCACATGACCCATTGTTGCCGAGTCCCATGTTGCAGGCAGGCGGCCCGGTGGCTCCAGCAGTAGCTTCTGTTAGGAAGCACTCTGGAATTTCCTAGGGCTCATTCTCTACACAATTGAGCTGAGTTTCAGGGCGAGGTGGCATTCCTACGAACACTGGTGGGGAGCACGGAGTTCTCTGAAGGATGTGAGCATTTAATCAACCCAGCTAGTATCGCGATGGCCTCAGAGGAGTGAAGTGGTCATTGGAGCCTCGGTTCATCTGCTTAACTATCAACAAGCAAACAATTTTGGCTTTGGCTCCGTTTACTTATTTCCTTCTCCAGTATCTGAATATCACTTGAAGGGAAGGGTAGAAGAGTACAGTACTTACCTGTGCAGTATTTGGTACTACTGATAGCTAAAGATGTGACTGGTCCTGGTGTACAGCGGAACCCTTGTAAACATTTGAGATGTGAATGATGTAGAGCATGGGCCAACTGGCTTACAATTAGAAGGTGGATCACTCCTTCACCCAGTGCCCAGGACTGCTGGTACTGTATGAATCCCCTTCTTGACTACCCTGACATCTTCCCTTTCATAAACTTTCCCTTACCATCCATCACTTATACCTCTAAGGATAATGTTGCCTGAGGGTCAGGACCCTAGAGGGCATGGTTTAAGGAAAACCACTGACTTGCTCTGCCTTGGCACATAGCAGCTATCTTAGAAAACACAGTAAGTTTTGCATTGTTTCTGCTTACTATTGTTTGCTTTATTTATGCAAAAGTGATGTCCACTTAGTAGAAAGCACTCTTTGAATTTCGATCTCTTTCTTGGTTGGCATCCTTCTCTCCTGATGTGGGGCAGGCCCATTTCTCAAGCAACCAGGCAGTCATGAAGGATAAAAATGGCCCACATCACTCGTGATGGCAAGCTCTGTCGTTTGGAAGGTTGCCTGCATCAGAGATATCTTTAGCTTACCTCACTTTCTACTTTTAATGGGTTTACTGGGAAATAGCCCCACTGTAAGCCGACAGGTGTGTAGAATTGTAGAGTCAGTGAAAGAGGACCTTAACCTGACAGTGTATACAGAAAAAGTGAGGGAAAGTGAACTGAGAAGAGTTGGGGCTCAGTGGAGAAGGATGAAAAGGAAGAAGTTCCAAAGGCTTCAGCTCAACCAAGAAGTCATCAACACTGCCATTGCTCTTTCCCCTGTGTTCCCAGTGACCCCTTGTAACCTCCCCAAAGCTCTTTGAGAGACCCAGACTCTAGGAAAGTGGTGGGAGTCTGTTCAGGCTGCTTTTTCCTTCCATAAGCCTCATTGGTTAAGCTTGTGTGAGCCTCTGCCTCCAGGCTTCCTTGTAGCCTAAGCAGTCTCTCCCTAATAAACGTGTGTGTGTGTGTGTGTGTGTGTGTGTGTGTGTGTGTGTGTGTGTGTGTGTGTTCTGTGTTATTTGGTCATCCTGTTTCCATTGGTTTGTTACTTTGTACTTTTTCTTTTCAGATCTGCATTTCTGATTCTTCTTCTTCTTCTTCTTCTTCTTCTTCTTCTTCTTCTTCTTCTTCTTCTTCTTTTTCTTCTCTTCCTCCTCCTCCTTTTCCTTCTCTCTCTCTCTTTCCTTCTCTCTCTCTCTGTTGCCTTGTCTTTGTATTCTTCCCTTCTATGTATGTATCTCTGTGACTTTATTGGTGTCTATATGGGTGATCTCCATCTAGCTCTGTCTGTCTGTCTGTCTGTCTCTTTTTTTCTCTCTCTCTCTGTATGTCCGTGTGTGTGTTGCTCTGCAACTGCCATTGTGTTGCTGTTCCAGAGCAACAACCATGGTTGTTACAATGCTCTGCAACAACCCTCCCTGTGTTTCTCTGTCTCTGTCTTTCTGTAGTTCCTATTTCCTCTCCTGTTCTCCTTGTACTTCAGTCTGTGAAAGTCCTATTTAATCTTAGTTGCACTTAGCAGGAAAAATGACCATATCTTGTCGGGAGCCACTCCCGCCATTACAAGATGGCGCCGGTTTCCTGCTTCCTGGTTCTTCTTGCCAGCATTGTTTTGCGATCTGCGCATGCGCCGCCTTATGCTAATGTAGGCTTGTGTGGTCCTCCATTTGGAGACCACATGCTAATTGGGTTTTGTGTGGAGCACCAATTACAGACGAACAAGTCACCCTGCTGGCTACTTAAGCAGAACGCACACAGGGTTCGGGGTCCTTCTCCATCTGCTGTTAAGAGCCTCACAATAAAGTTGCTGCTGGACAAATCCGTTGTTGCTGCGTCGTCCTTATCGGCGAGGGCTGTGCGTGACAATATCTCTTCTTCCCATTTCTCAAACTCACCTGTAGATCAGATCCCTGATAGAAACTGTACAGCTTAAGCCCTGGAATACATGTTTATTCCTGGACAAAGCAGAATTCTGAGAGAAGCTGTACTCCACCCCTTTTGGATCTTAAGCTATGTAAAGATCTGAAAGGCAGCACCCCATAAATAAATGGCCTCCTGTGGTCTCCCTGAAAGGTCCAGAGATGTTATGGGTTCCTGGTGACTGAGAACTCCCCACATAGTGCACCTTGGAGTGCTTGGAGCAGCCACTGGAGGGGGCCAGGAAGTGCAGTTCATCATGAACCTCTCCTCCATGTGTCTGTCTTCCAGCATCAAGTCCATGGCTTGGTGCGCTGACAGATTGCTGGCAGCTCTCCCTCCCTGGAACACAGCTTCCCAGACTGAGCTGTGCAGACAGCAGTTTAACCTGCGGGTCAGAGGGCAGCCAGACGTTATCTACCAACCCGCTGCCTTCCCTCTGCCTCACTGACTCCCACCTTCTCTTACAGACTCTGACAAGAGGGGCCAAGCCACAAGGCGCCCCTTTAGGACTTAGAGAATCAAACAGCCTTCCAACACTCGCTTTACTTTTCAATGAATGAAACTCAGCAGAGTCCTTCTTAATAACTAATACCAGAGGGCACATTCTGAAACACAGGAGATGAGGGTGACAGCTCATCAGTTTGTGGCGCGCGCGCACACACACACACACACACACACACATCAGTATGCTTATCAAAGCCATCTTGTAACTCTTCAGTTGATTAAAGATGAAGATTGAAATGCATCCTAATAACCAGAAAATAACTTACATTCTAACATCTTGATTGTACTAGATTCAAAGGGCAGCAAAATGTGTTGAAATGCACATATCTAATCACAGGCAGAATTAACAGATTTGCAGAGGTTCTGCTTGAGAACATTATGTGTTGCTGCAACACAGCATAATCAAATTCCCATTTAATTTCATTAATGCTAAAATTCAGACAATTTGCACATTTCCATTCTTCCTAATATTAATTTTGGGGTTATTTGAGAAAGCACATTTTGAAATGTGTTTCTTTCCCACAGATATTTTTAAACCAAATTCATATGCATTAATATTGAATAATTTGATTAAAAAAGAACATATCCCCTCTTTCCTTTAATCTTGATTCCAACAACCAAGCCTCTTCTTATAAGTGGAGCTGGGCAAGTCCCAAAGGTAAGGCTCTCTGTCCAGTCAATGGGAATGAACCCCTAAATTGCTTTCCCTCTCCTCCCCTTTCTCTGGTGCCATGTTCTGACATCAGTGATGTTTTTATATTGTCCCATTGTCCTTCATGGGCTGAGTAGTCACAGCATTTGCTTCACTTCTCCAACTAACCAAACCTTGAGACTGAGTGAGTATGAATTCCAGCTTACCTTCCGTTCACCTAAGAGCTTCATGGGCCAAAGCAATGTGCCACTAACCAATGACTATTCCTAAGCATGATTCTTATAATTTATTTTTTAATAAACAGCATCAGATTCTTTAGTTTTCCCCATAATGCCCACACAAAGCCTCACTTTCATCCATGAGTCTGACTGATTGGTGCCAAGTCAAAGCAAAGTCCTACTTTTGAGTTCCAAAGAATGACTGTAGCACTCTCTCTTAGAGCTGCAGTCTCAAAGGCCTGAACTCCCAGCCCAGGTCACTTCAGAGCAGCATGATCTGGGCAATTTCACTGAAACTTTCTGCATAAGGGGAGCATGCCACCCTCACATTTGGGGTTTTATACATAATATAAGCAAAACCAGAACAAATAAATAAAATAAACATTTGGCATTCAGCAATGACCAAGTGTTTTATAAGTATCAGAATCCAAATTCAAGCTGGCAATGGAGTATGGTCTGTATGCCTGTGGAGAGAGCTCCCCGGGGCTCTCCATCAGCCACCAGACAATTGTTTACACCTGAGTCTGGAGAAGGATAAGGGTTACATAAAAAGGTACAATCACAAGTCCCTGGCTGCTAGGCTTGAGTTTTCTCTCCAAACATACTGCTTTAATGGGCAGCTGCTCTGCCTCTTTTGCTGGAATTTTCTCACAAATAGGGTTCCTATAGTTGTTGCATTGTACCTATTGTCACTGTTGACATAGTTGCATGAACTTGAGTCATGTCCCAGTTCATGGCGTCTAGTTGAACTTCTTCCTCCAGTAGAGGAGTAGGCTACGACATGCTTGTTCTTTCTCCTTACTCAGAGGAACACATGATACAGTGTGTATCACTAATTTTTAAGGTCAGCAGCAGTAAGGGAATGGTTCCTGAGGCCCTGCATCTCTTGCTCACTCCCTGTTGCTGATGCTTTTGGTAGGTGGTACTTGCCAGGAATTTCTGTCCTCCAGCATGAAGCCCTGACCTCTCTGGAATCTGCAAGTGGTTGTTTTCTTCTGCTTAATATATTTTGTCTTACCTAATTCCTCACTCCACTAAGGGTGCCCTTCAAAGCGTGGTTATGTGGGCTGAGGGCCACATTCTATAGGTAGACCTCAGGCTCAAATTAGAAAGAGAAATCACAAGTTTTATGTGCTGATAACTAGCAGTGAAAATTTTGTTGAATTGTTTTCACTTGAAAGAGCTGTCTTTGCACATTTGTCTCTTAGCAACAGTATCTGGTGTTCGGCCTATTCCAATAGCCTTGGGTGGACTGACTTCCTCCTTAGCTTGTATTTCAGAGCTATGTAAAAGACTGGGTTTGTAGGGATGAGGGCCTCCTAATCTTTGCCTCTCTTTCTAACTCTGGCTTTATAGGCAGGCAATGGAAAGCAGCAGACAGAATTTGGTAAATGCATGGTGACCAGGCATCCTTACATCTTTTAGTCTTCCTGTGCTGGCCATATGACAGGATCATACTCCCAGAATTTCAAGACTTGTGTGTTTCCTTGTAGGGTAGGACATAGCATGTCTCATCAGAGATGTGGGAGGCAGTAACATTACTGAGATAATTGTTTAATCACTAGATGTGAAGAGCAATCTCACACAATGATGTCTGCCTGTTGTTCGGCCTTGTCAATGGGCGGCAGCTGCTGGTCCTGCTATAGCTTCTCCTCCCCTGTTGATCCTCCAGGAGCTTTTGGAGGATCAATGGAGCTCTGTGTCTAGCACCATGATGAAGGACCCAGCTTCAAGAGAATGGCTGAAAGCTAGAGGGACAAATATAAATACATATTCTCCACGAGATTATATTTATCTATCTATAGTCTCTTCCTGCCTATCTTGCAGACCTAGTGCTCTGACATATACAGCTTCTGTAAGTCTATATAATCAGCTCTGCCACTGAATGAGGCCAAGACACTGTGCTTATCCATATTAGTAAATATATATGACACACAGATGAATGCAGTCATCCATTGCTAATGTTTTGCCCCTTTGATTAAGCCTGATTAATATACTTTTGTATTTTATTTTCTCTGTCGGATCAGCTTCATGTCTGTGAGGAAATTTTGACTTCTAAAGTGGTATCATATGCCTGATTTTCTGACAACATTCAGCCCGTTGTTCCCCACAGAAGGCTATGTTTAAGACAGTGTCTTCACTGTGTCTAGGCCTCCATGTAACCATCCACTACCAGAAGTTCTGGTGGATGAGAGTTTAGGGAAGGCAGCCCTTGTTAGGGTTCTTCATTTGTCCAGAATCCCTGTGTGTTCTCATGTTTGTTTACTCCACTAAGGCTGGTGTGTTGGAATCAAAACAAAAATAATCTGGGAGTTCCAAAAGTCATGGTACCCAACAAGCATAATAATATAAAGTTCCCAATTTTATAATTCTTCATGATGGTAATGGTCCATTGTGAAGATATGTCCTTTATTCATGAGAGTTCCTTAAATGAGGAGTCAGAATGTTCTCCTCAGCCAATTACACAAACATAATAGGAAGGTATTGCTGACCAATGAGTAAACCACATGTACATAACTTGGTTTCTATGCTCTTGACCACTGATCATGATTTGATTGGGCTTATTTGGTGTGTCATATTCATTCTTGACACAGGACATTCAACTGGTCATTTTGGATGTGTTTATAACATACCACCTTTGATGTCTAATCTCCATTCATATTCACTGATGACTATAGTGTTTGGTGATAATAGTTCAAATTATTACTACACCAGCAAGTTAGAGGAAGATTCTGTAAAAAGAGAAAAGTCGTCATTGACCATAGATTCAGATGGCTTCCCTCATACTTAAGACTGAAGTATGAATTCAAAATGTATAAACTTAACACCCTTCTAAGTAAATATTCCTATATGGTAACCTCATATATTAACCTGGTATAAAACCCAGTGTACAGTTTGCATATTTAATGGGAGATAAACCAATATAACAACTAAAAAGTAAGCTCAGTGTTTCTTCAAATAAGAAAAACAAGTATAAAGAATAATAAAACCTCTTCACTACCAAACAGATTACTCAGGAAAGACAGAAATAACAAATTTTAAAAGTCTTTCCTCCTCAGAGGTCAGAGCTAGTCATAAAGAAATTAAGAACATGTCTATCCAGATTTTCAATAAATTAGCTTAACCTTAACATTATTTTTTGAGAAGCCCACCTTCTTGGCTATAAAATATGTTCTCATCCTGCCTCCTAATAATTTAGCTGTCAAGGTGACCAGAGAGACAAGAACATTGGAAGATTCTGACCGCCCACACCTTTGCAATTCCTCTGAAGTTCATAATAAATTATATAGTCGTCCTTATTATTTCAGTGAAGTATATTTTAAAGTTTTCATTTAGAGTATGAGGCTTGTTGTCTGTTTTTCACTGATCACTTATATCCAACTTAATGCAGCATATATTCTGCCAACTAAAGTCCTTGGATCAATTTCATTTACCTCTCAGTGAAATGCTGTGGATGGTAAGTGCCCCCTTGGCGATATCAAATTGTTGAGTCATGGCATCAGAAACATGAGAGGAATTTTAAACAGATATTGAGCACAGGGAGGGCAAACTCCTTTTCTAATATTTAAAACACAGAGGTAGTTCTATATCATAAACTCTATAGAATCCCCAATGGCCATGTGTGTCTTCAACTGTTACACTGGGGAAGGTTAGGTTGCCATCTGGAATTCTACCCATGGTGCAAAACTCAGAATGGAGAAAGGGAAGGGAGAGTCAAGTAGGCCCATCCACACTTGGTTAGACCTCAGCCAAGAACTAAACTAGTTCATATAAAGTTTTATCTATTCATCAGAGGGGCTTCTGAGGAGTGAGTGCTCAGTGTATCTCAGAGCTTGAGACAGGCAAGCAGGGCTTTAGGGCAATCCCAGTTCCAGGAAGGCAGTGAACATACATTAGAGAGAAACTGAAGCCTAGAGGCTGACTATCAAGAGACTATCAGGTGGTTTTTCAAAACTGGTACACTAGAGTGCCACCTGGGTCTGCTTCTCCCCTCGGGATATCTGGGCATGTTCAACTTCTCCAGGCTGGACCGGAGAGAGTGAAGCCGAGCCAGGGCCAGTGGGGTGCAAGCAGGATCTCTTTCAGCCAGCATGAGTTTGGGAGAAACAGCCTTCTCCGGAGCCAGTTTTCAACGAAACACCTCGGGGAACAGGAGCTTTATAAACCTTGGGAAATGGGTAGAGATTCTTGTGGTGAGTGTACATCGTTGGCTGGGGCCTAGGTGTTGGGCATGCTCCATTCGCATGAAGAGAAATTCCAGGTGTTTGCTGGACATGTCCTTATAAGGAGAGAAGAAGTTTAACCTGAAACCTAGCCACCAGGCTATGTGACTGTCTCAACGGCAGCAGAGGTGAGAGTAGGGAGGCTGCATGCACCAGAACATGCAGTCCAGAACAGGGGGAAACAGACCTACTCCCTGCCAGTCCAAAGTAAGGGGAATACAGACTATTTCTAACAGGATCTCAAGGGCAGGCTGTTTGACACCCCCCCCCCCAGGGGAGGAGCAGTCTGTTAGGCTACAGAGGAGGACTTTGCAGCCACCCTGAAGGTACCTGATAAAACAGGGTCAAATGAAAGGGGAGGAGGTCCTCCCCTACCAGTAGACTTGGAAAGGGGCAGGGAGGAGACCAGGGAGGGAGTGCGGGGTTGGGGAGGGAATGAGGGAGCGGGATACAGCTGGGACACAGAGTTAACAAAATGTAACTAAAAAGAAAAATAAAATTAAAAAAAAAGTAACAAACAAACAAACAAATAAATAAATAAATAAATAAATAAATAAATAAAAAGATGAGTTTTTTGGGGTTTTGATACAACTCTACCTCACTCCTCATTCTTGCTCTGGGCCAGCTCCCCCATTGCACAGTTCTCCTGCCCCACACTAGAGATGATAAAAATACGTGAAGCAGGAGCCAAGCTACGAGTTTTAGTGACGTGCCCTGAGTGTGACTAACAAGTTATATTAAATGAAATATTTTCCATTGTGGTCACAACAGGTATGTACACTCTGCTCAACCAATTTGCTTTTCAAAAATTTGTTGGATGAGGTTTCTTCCTGTGTCTGATGATATCAAGGGTAGGTCCATGAGTTTTCTATTCTCTCCCACAGAATAAAATAATCCCCAGTCATTTTAAAAGTAGTCTCACTTCAAAGAGTTCCATGTCCAATATAATTACAATGTATTTTAAGTTACCAGAATTAAAACACCTCCTTCCTCCACACTATGGTTAACTACCTCTCTAGACATCTCCTGTCCCTCATTTCCTTTGCTTAATGAGGTTTCTGACTGTAACAGATGCTTTTTCTTTTGTTTTGAAGTAGGGAAAAGGTTAGTGGCAGTGGTGGTAATGAAACAGAACTTTCATTTCTACCTAACTGTGACAGAAATTAAGGATGACATTTGTTTTGCTTTCTACCTCCCAATTCTTTTTAGCTCCTACTGGATTCCCTGAAAGTTGGACATTAGAAAATAAGGGCAAGGAAGGTTCTTCAGTCAGGAAAGCATTTGATGTACAAGTATAAGGGACTGGAATCCATTTTCATACCCATGTAAAAAAGCAGAATCCTAGGGCATGCATTTTTAATCCCAATGTAATCCCAGCGTGGCAGTGGAGAAAGAATGACACATGGCCAGCCAGTTTAGCCTACTTAACTAGCTCCAGACCAGTGAGGTAACATGCTAGGAAAAAAGAAAGAAAGAAAGAAAATGAATAAATGAATGAAAAACCAATGGTTCTTGAACAAGTATGGACAGAATCTTATATTGATGCTGGCCTCCACATATCATTGGCACATTCCAGCAAATACATATATACCTAATAGACCCCTTACAAATAAGCCCTTCACTCCATTTCCATGTATCCTGCCAGTTGATCTTCACCGGCTGCTATTACTATAAGGACTACAATCTCCCAATCTCAGATCTTCACTTTATAGCTCCCATTACTAAGGTCAAATTCATCCTCCAGAGCCTTCCTGAAACTGTGTAAGACAAGAGCAAAGGCTCCAGGTCCAAGAGTAGAAATTTTCCCAATAATCCTCTCTTCAGATTTACCCCATCCGACACTCACAAGACTATGTCAACCTCCAGCTCCCTCTGGCAAGAACAATCCAACTTCGCAGAATCTGAAGGTAGGTAACAAATGTGGGGTTGCTTCCTGTAGAACTGTTGCCTTGGTTGTCTAGAACCTGCTTTACAATAGAGAATGATTTGTTCCCCATTATCTCTAAGAATTAGTAGAAAGACTATATTTCCATTTTCTCAGCCTGTGGTACATAGTCTTTTGTAATTGTGAAGATACATAGATTACTCAGGTCCTATCTGTGCATAAAATAAAATTTCATGTCATTTTAATATCAGAAAATGTTTTTTATTCTATGACCTCTATTGAGGAAGCATTTGGTTCAATATAAAGTTCTATCACATTTACTTTTAATGGCCTAATTATGGCATTTGGGCACCCACAGGCCTGACTGCTAAAAATTAATAGCCCTCCAAGTCCCTTGAAGTAATTTCAGGGGTTTGCCCTAACCAGTCTGTGTTCCGTAACTCCTGTACCACACTGGGCCTGCTTCCCACTCATCTCCCACCTGTGCGCACCTGCTGTGCATGATGCCTCATCCTGGTTATTACTGCTCACCATGGGATCCAGACATGGCAGGCCAGATGCTCTCCAAGTTCCCAGCTCACTCTTGCCAACATCACAGGTCTGATAAAGACCTTTTTTTTTTTTCAGAATGAATACCATTTTTTTTTCCCAGTATGGCATGATTTCTGCCCAACCCCATTACTCTTGATTAACATCTTCAGAAATATTTAATCAGTTCTTCCAGTTTCTGGCCTCCTCTCCTACAACCAATAGTGCTCAAATCTAGTCCTCTTTTGATGGAAGACTGTTGGAACTTCCATGAGGTGAATTTAAATTATAATGTTGATCTAGAGGATGAAGCAAGTGGTCTGAGGTAATGTGTACCTAAGAGGTAATGATTAAGGATCCCCCAGTCAAAAGACCCTTTCCATTTTCAGTGGTAATGATTTATGTGGACCCTCATGCTTGCCTTATACTATTTTTTAAAAGGTGAAAATACCAAAGCCACCCTTTATGGAGATGTTTCACATCTAGGTATGTGGAAACACAGAATCAAAAGAAGTTTGTTTTAAGAAACAGGAATATGGCAGTGTTTATCAATTTCTTCCATGTAACATCTCAGACAGAGGATGACGCACACAAACAACTCCTACATAGAGAAGGAACAGAAGGTTGACCTTATTCAGAATGAGTCATGTTGGAGTGGAGATCTTGTTCAATAGCTGCAACAAGGACCAGAGTCGAAGGTATCCTTCACGGCTGTGGGGTTTACTCAAGTTGAAGATAGCATCTAAGTACCAGTGGTGCTGCCCCCAGGGAACACTCGAATGGCCACAAGGATAAGCCTGGTGGATCTTTAACTCATGTAGGATGGGAAGGGTTTATCTTGAGCACCAAAGGTTGGTTGTCTATCACTTGTGTCCATTCCTGTACTTATTAAACATCACTGTTGTTAGAAATCTCTCTGGTACTGACATAAAGAGTCACACTTTAAAAGTGGTGCCGCTTAAAACTGAAGCCCAGTTCCTGTTGCTTCAAATAATGGATCTTTCCCAAGTATAAAGCAATTCAGCCATTTTTGACTTTATATTTCAGGAGGGAAGTGGCACTGTTTCCCTTGCTATGGATAAGTCACCTGACCCTGAGGGAGAAAAACACAGAGGGCAACTCTCTGCATGTGGGTTATAGGTAACTCAGAGGATATCTACCCCTGGCCCTTCTGAAGCTGGTAGCAGCATCAAATGTGCTGTTCACTACCTTCTTTAGCCCATGGGGTTTTAAAATTTAAAACACCAAAAAAAAAAAAAAAATTAAAACACCAATGTTTGTGTTTCATTTACTTACCAAGTAGCCTTCAGAGACTTGAAACTATTTTGGATCCAGATGTCTAAATCCTGGCTCTTCATATGGACTTTATGTGAGCCTATTTCTCAAGCAGGAATCCTGTAGTCTCTGTGAGAAACGTGCTGTTTCTCACACTAGGATCCAGGGAACACTAGGATCCAGGGTCCTGGCTGGGGCTAAATACCAGCAGACTCAGCCTGAGAGTCATCGGGCACCCCAATGGTCTTCCTGGTGGAGAATGAGCCTCTACCAAGTGTGTCGCACCTGCAGACCTATCCTGTTGTCCATATATTTCTCTCCAACTTCTTTCCTCATTCACATGGGCATTTTCCCTACTGTTTAGTCAGACCTAAGAGCATGGCCTAAGCAAGCTGTGGAGAAGTTAGGCTTTCTCCACAAATGATAATGAAAGTTCTGCATGGGATAAGGAATAGAAAATGTCCTTGGGGTTGGATATTTATTGGGGACAACAAGGAAGCACTAGTGACTGGAAAATGTCCTTAATGTGGTCATTAGTATGTATTAAAATGATAAGGTTGTTGGTTCAACTCTGTACAAAAATAACAGACCAGTTTGTACCCAAGATTCACTTCTAACTTCTAAGCACAGCAGATGTAATTATAACATGTATGGAATGGTTAGTTCTATAGGGAGCTAGCGTCCAAGTTCTCTAACAGTGCATTACAGATTTGCTGTGGCTTTCTTACTTAGCAGATTGAACTTGTAAACAAGCTTTTATTCTTGGTTAGTAGGTGCGTGCCACCCGGGAGTTTAGAAAGTTCAACTTAGAGAACTTCTTATAGGAAAAGAATGTCTGACCATGAGCCACATTTAGCTCCACCTCTTCCTTCTTTCTATCTCTTCCCCATCTACTCCTGATTCCTCCTTCACTTCTCCCTGCCCCTTCATGCCACATTCCAACTTCTGTCAATTTTGTCTTTTTTTTTTAATTTTCTGTGTGTTTGCATGTACATGTCAATGCTTGTTCATGTGGGTGCAGGCACATTTAGTGCGGGCAGGCATACACACATGCCTGTGCTCCTGCCTGTGGATGTCAAAGAGTTCAGTCTCTGGTGCCATGCCTTTGCTCACCTTGTTTTTTTGCTTTGTTTTGCTTTGACTTTCATTGTCTAGGCAACTTGGCTAGCCAGCAAGTGATGAAGATGCTCCTGTCTCTGCTCAGATTGAAATTATGAGTCACACTTCCATGCCTCTTATTAAGTGGCTTTTGGGGATTGAACTTGGGGCCTAAATTCCTGCACAGCAAGCACTTTACCAACTGATCTATCTCATAAACCCTCACCTCCTTTCTTGGACCTTGTAGAATAGTGACTCCTGAGTGTTATGCCCTAAACAGATGCCTTTATGTTGCATAAGAATTCTCATTGTCAAAGAAGGAACAGCCTAAAACATTTATTATACCACCTCTCAACTAAAGTCTACTGTGGTTTGTGCCATGTTCAAGTTCTTTGGCTATCTGTAGCTTGATGGAATATTAAATTATAATTCACCATCCTCCATATTAAACATTGATTCAACCTTTTCTTTGCTAAATCATTGGGGTAGGCAATGAGTTAGGAAAATAAGAGAAGAGATAGTTTCTCAAGGATGCCACTAGAAACATCAAAATACTAACCTTTCTTGAGGATGTCCAATAACTTCTTGTCACTGCTTAGTTAAAAATAAACCAAAAGAGAAGTCAACGATGTACCCATCACAGGGCTTTAAGCTGACTGAAAAGCTAGAGGGTAAGCTGATGGCAACAAATATAATTTCTGTTCCCTCCTGGCCCACAGCTAATATGTGGTTAAAGATATAAAGTAAGCACAGGAATAGATGTCTCTTGTCTCTTGTCTCAATGCCCATCCTAACTTCTGAGCAACACAGAACTGCTTGGCCTGACTACAAAGTTAAAAGTGCTAGCAATAGAATGATGCTAATTATCCTTCAGTAGTCCTGAGAAAGGTGGAGCGCAGATTTCGGGCGCAAGGTTCTTTCTGGTCATCCCGGGCAAACAATTTTCTGGCCCATCTCAATAGACAAAGACATAAGGTCACTAGCCTTTGTTCCTTTTCTGGTTAGCTGGCCATGCCCCTACTTGCAAGACTCCCCCACCCCCACACTCTGTATTTACTCAAGTCTTCTGTAACCTTTCCATCTGCCCATTTGCTTCTTTGTCTGTTGTCTAAGGAAAAATGCTAAGTAGAATTAAGGGTTCATGGTTGTGTGCCAGAGGACTGTAAGTGTGATGCTTCACTTGAATTTTGTAGCTTTTCTATGAGAAAGTTTAAATAATCTGTGCAACTTCATTCATCTGTGAGGTGAGAGGCTGTTAAGGTGGCATCAACCCTAGCTGGCTTCCTGAGATATGTCCATAAATCCAACATCTCCTTCCGTCATGAAGGGGATCCTCTCAGTCCTACGATAGCTTTTGCAGACAAGAGGGATAGACTATAAGGTAGTGAGAGCTTTGCTCTCAGAAGGGTCTGGGGATATGGGTGCAGCTCAGGAGAATGAACATCTCCAGCTACACTAAATGTAAACAAATATCATAGGTCTCTTGAAAATAAAACAAGAGCCAAGAAGTTATTTCTATAAAAAGACAGTAAGTAAATACAAAGACACATGGTCTCTAAGGTAACCACTTGCTTCTGCTGTTATCGGCATGGAAGCTCCCCAGGTAGAGGCTGAATGCCAATAAAACTTTATCCACAAACACTCATATCACTTGGTTAACTGGAGAAATCAAGCCAGAAAGTTCACATTTAGTCTCCTCCAGTTAGGTCTTCGGGACAGAGTTGACTCTGAAAATTCTCTTGAGAAGTGTCTTAAGGTAGACATTTATCAAAGTGGTAGACTGAAGGGAAGTCAGACTTCTGAAACCTGAGATAAAGAAATGAACTCTCCCTATCCTGAGAAGATGGTTCAGCAGGTAAAATGCTTGTTTTCCAAGCCTGAGGACCTGAGTTTGGATCTCCCAGAGTCTACATAAAGGCCAGCATGGTGGCACGATATTGTAATCCCAGTGGTATGTTGAGACGGAATGTGGATTTAGGACAATTCACAGAAACTTACAACTCAACTATTCTGTCATATCCAGTGGCTTCTGACAATTAGATCTTGTCTCGAACAAGGTAAAGGGTAAAAAGTGAGAGCTGAGGTTGTCTTCTAGTCTCCATCTACACGCTCCTTGGCATGCATGTGCCTGCACTCACTCACATCAGGCAGGCACTATACAAAACAATATAGTCTTCTCATCCCTTCTTTGACAGTCTTCCTCTTTCCATTTTCCTTCTTTGACCTTGAAGTAGAAATTCAAATGCCAAAGTTTAACTTTTGTCTGTAAGAAAACTCTGTTAATTTGTTTCCAGTAAAGTAACAATGGTCCGGGAATTTTCTCTGGCACTTTCCTTCTTAATTTCAAACATCTAAGCTACCATGTCCCAAAGAAGACTGCAATAATTAATCTAAGCCTAACAATTAAGCATAAGAAATTCAGCCTGATTAACATTATTATTTTTTCCATTGTGACACAGAGTTTTTTGGAGTGAGTTTGCAGATGTAGAACAGAGAGAAGGTCACCAGATTCTCCTCACAGGTAAAAAAACAAATATAGGAGTAATCTAAATTAGTTAAGTTCTTAGTCCTAAGGATGAGGGAAGAATTTTTGCAGAAAGCTGGATGTCAAAGAAAAATAAGTTGATCTCCTCAGCATACCAGGCTGTGAAGAAAGTTCAAGAGCTGAAACATAGAACCTTATTCCAGGGAACCCCCACTGAAGACAGTTCTTTTCTATGGTACGGAGAAAAGTACCATCAGTGAGAGCATCCACAAGGAAGGGAGGTTGGAAGATAGCCATCCACTGTCCAAAAGCTGTTGGAAAGCCTAGTGACCTTGGTCACCCCTGGAAGGACCTGTATCAGCTCAGGACACCTCAAGACCAAGTTCTTGGCACAAAGGAGATTTATTTGCCCCAGAGGGACAAAGGGCAATAAATAAGAAACAAGAGGAGATAGAGGAGGAAGGAGAAGGGGAAGGGAATAAGGGAGAGGGAAAGGGTATTTGCCTGAGGTTGGTGGTGGGGTGTGGGGACAAAGGACTGCCTCTGGATAGACAGGAGACAGACCTGACTCATAGGCAAATGACACTTTCTACATGTAAAAGGGGAAAACTCCACATTAGGACTAGGTATTTAATTTTAATTGCACATGTTAATTAGGTGAGCCAAAGGGGGCTTTCTATTGCTAGACGTTAATACTTTGATAACTGAGCCTTGGTAGTTAGCTTCAGGAGAATGACGTAGCCAAATATGGAAATAAACTGTGGTGGATAGCTGTAGGAATGTAATCTAATGTGTGTTTGTTTGTTTGTTTGTTTGTTTGAATTATTTGTTTTCATTCATTAATTTATTTATTTGCTTTACAGGTTGCTCAAAGTCCTCTCCTCCTGTCTTCCCAGTCCCACCCTCATACTCCTTTCCCCCATTTCCTCTTCTCCTTCTCTTAAGAAAAGGGAAGACACTCCCATGGATACCAACCCATCCTGGCACATCAAGTCTTAGAAGGACTAAGCATATCCTCTCCCACTGAGACTACAGGGGCAGCTCAACTATGGAAAAGGGATCCAACGGCAGGCAACAAAGTCAGAGACACCCCCCACTACAATATGTAAGGGATACCCATGAAGAGCAAGCTGCACATCTGCTACATATGTATAGGGGAACTAGGTAGAGCCCAGGCATGATTTTGGGTGGTGGTCTAGTCTCTGTGAGCCCCATCGGCCCAGGTTAGTTTACTCCGTAGGTCTTATGCTGTCCTTGACCTCTCCAGCTCCCTCAATCCTTTCTCCCACCCTTCCACAAGATTGCCAGAGTTCTTCTATTGTTTGGCTGTGGGTCTCAGCATCTGTTTCCATATGCTGCTGGATGAAGACTCTCAGAAGCAGAAGACAGTTATGCTAGACCCCTGTCTGAGAGCATAACAGAATATCATTAATAGTGTGAGATGCTGGCTCTCTTCCATGGAGTGAGTCTCAAGCTGGGCCATTTGTTGCCCATTCCAATGTTTTGTTTTGTTTGTTTTGTTTTGTTTTGTTTTAACAAGACAGAGAAAATGGGGGAGAAGGGAAAGATAAACCAGAGCCATATTTGGGTAGAGTCCTTTCAGCCATGGATGCATTCCACAATTCTACCCGGAGAGCCACTACTGAAAAGGGAAAAAAAGATGAAGACAAAAGAGTTTTCTTTTGAAACACTTATGACCTTCATTAGATGAGTAAGAAGGAGATTTCTTGCTCATCAACACATTTCTTAAACAATCTAGGTGTCAGATAATTGCAAGAGACAGTCTGAGAACTGTGTTAATCAGTCAATGTCATTTTGGTTTGATCATCACAGTTCACTCACTCCACATAGTCCTAGACAGCCAAGAAACACAGAAAGCAAATAGTAGCGGCCTTAGCCAATGTATCATTTTTTTTTAAATAATATTTTTTTAAATAATTGGGAATATTGTTTAAAAAGCAGTCAAGTGTATTGCCTGTTCATATACATGCTAGCAACAGAGTCATGGACTAAGTTTTGTCCACTGTATGTGACTCTTTGCACTGTATATGGCACTTTAACATGCCGGCTTGCACAGAGGTGTCTACAATAGTATTTTCACCTATGTATGCTTGCTCACGCGGTCATGCTGCGACTTTTCAGTGGCTACCATGTGACTAAACAAAGGGAAATTTTCATCTGTGTTTTGATGTTGTGATGACCACTCTACACATGTTGTGTTGTTGGGCAAATGTTCTTAGGTAACAGGTTTATCAATTATTTCTGGAATAAAACGTTGAACAGAAGATGTCTCATTCTGTGCACCATCCCCTACTTCTCACCAAAGCTAACTACCTCACCCGGTTAGTGTTTAAATGTCATATTAGTCTCCGACTATACCTCTGTATCTATATGTTCTTTAAGATAGAAATAGTAGCGTTCTCTATACATTTTTCTACCCCTGTTCTTACATTTAATGATATTTCTTAGATGTCTTTCATATACTTTATAAAGAATGATCCTTTTCCTTTTTTCCTTTTTCTTGCATAGGATTCAACTGTGAGATAGTATTATCATTTATCTTCCTCTGTTCATGGACATTTTGGAATTTAATATATCTTTACTATTAAATTATTGTTTCAAGAATATCTTTGTGTGCACATAATTTCATGTGTCTTTGTCAGCAGTATGAATTCCATAGAAGTAAAATTGCCAAGTCAAGAGAATGTCCAGTTTCAAAATTTAATAGTAATTTACCCGGTTTTTTATAGACATATGCCAGTTTGTATTCCTTTTGTTGAAGTAAGAGAGGATATTATTTTCTTCAAACTCTAAACTAATATTCACCAACCTTTCATGTAACAAGCACTATACCCTAGTTTTAACTTACATCTCTCTTATGATAAAACTTAAGTAGATCCTTCATACCTCAATTCCATGGCATACCATCCTCTATTAATAACCTGCCCTTTAATCTTGACCTTAAGCTGACAGAGACACTGACCAGAACATGTAATATGGCAAGCAAAGGTATTTGGTATATGATATAAATATTTTCCAATGTTTTCATTTGTATTTTCGCTTTCTGATGTTTCACTTTTGGTAGTATAGTAATTGCTGAATGTTATCTACTTGAATTTTTCCATTCTCCTGACTTCATGAGGAGTTTTTTCCTATTCATTACTGAAAATAAATCCCTGCATTAAGTTTATGTTTCATGTTTTTGATATTCCTGTTTGAAATGCTTATGAATATAGGATTATTTTGATATGAAGAAGAAAATAGATTTGACTTTTTCTTTTTTTCTTTCAAAACATATCATTCATCTTTAATTTTAGATTCAATTACAGTATGATTCATGATACATCAAAGTTAAAGTCCAGTAAATATCTCATTTTATAATGCTCTTTTATTTGATTAAAGTATTTGCCTTTTTTGAATATATTGAAATGTTATATTCCCTATGTATTTTGCAAAGTTAAAAAAAAAGTCTCTCATTTTAAATATTGCCCCAAGAGTAATTTCGGAAAAAAAAATATTTGTGAAATTAAACTTGAAGGACATACTCTCAATTCTCAAATTTATATTTCTTCTCACAGTTGTATCTTACAATTTGTATTTCCTATATGCATTTGTACTAGTGCCAGATTTTTATACTTTTACCATTTTTTTCAGTAACTATTTTTAGTTTTCAATAAGTATAAAGTCTATATCATTATTCTTGTTTTGTTTTTGATTGAAATTGTATCTCCACATGGCTCAGTCTAGTCTTAAAATGACTATGTAGCCCAGGAAAGCCCGAAACTCCAAATCTGCCTACCTCATCATAGGATTACAGGAACATCTTACTGTTCCTGGATTATTTATTATAATTTTCATGGAAATTCTCTTCACATTTTCTGTATGAAATCTTTATGTTGTTTGGATAAGGATTCATAGTGACTTATATTACTTCATTATTGAATGTATGGATGTCTACTGTCTGTGTTTGTAATTTAATAACTGTTTAACTAGGTATAAAACATTATATTCATATTTTCCCTGACAATATTTAGCTATCCCTATCCAAAACCCTTGAACAATTACAATCTCACTCTGTGTGTGTGAGTGTGTGTGTGTATGTGAGTGTATGTGTGTGTGAGTGTGTGTGTGTGTATGTGTATGTGAGTGTATGTGTGTGTATGTGTGTGTATGTGTAAGTGTATATGTGTATGTGTTTGTGTCTGTGTGAGTGTATGTGTGTGTGTATGTATGTGTGTATGTGTGTGTGTATGTGTGTGTGAGTGTGTGTGTGAGTGTATGTGTGTGTGTGTAAGTGTATGTGTGTGTGTATGTGTGTGAGTGTATGTGTGAGTGTATGTGTGTGTATATGTGTTTGTGTATGTGTATGTGAGTGTATGTGTGTGTATGTGTGTGAGTGTGTGTTAGTGTGTGTGTGTGTGTGTGTATGTGTATGAGTGTGTGTGTGTGTATGTGTATGAGTGTGTGTGTGTGTGTGAGTGTATGTGTGTCTGTGTGTGTGTACCTTTTATACTTTTGTAACATTTATGGATCACAGTTATGTGTGTATAAGACGGTTGCTCTTAATTTATAACTGATCAAATAAAAGTTTTCTGGAAACTTTTTGGAACTTCCCTTACTAATTTCATATATTGCAGAAGCAATTTTTGGAGTTTAAGCTCACTTCCATAAAAGCATGCACAGCTGTAATGCAGGGTGTGTTTGCTTGGCCATTATTCAACACTGCTATTCCTTGGTAACATTATAACCATAACCATTATCTGATACCTCATTCTTTGTCAGAGTGAAAATGCACATGGAAATAATACAAATATATATCACATGATTTCAAAGAAACTATGAAGTACACACACACACACACACACACACACACACCCTATGATTGGGGGGAGCTGTCTTACTTCAGTTTTTATTGCAGATTAAACACTGAACAAAACCAATTTGGGAATAAAAGAGTTCCATAATCCATCAAAGAGGAAAGACAGGATAAGAATTTAGTCAGGATCCTGGAGGCAGAAATTGAAACAGAGACTATAGAGAAGTGTTGCTAACTGGCTTGCCCTCCATGTTTGCTCAGTTTACTACCTTGGCTAGCTTACAAACACCTGCCTAAGAATGGCACTGTCCATCATCAACCATTAATCAAGAAAAATGCTCTGCAGATGTTTCCATGAGCCAATCCTGTATAGACATTATTTTTTTTCAGTTGAGATCTCTTCTTCCTGGGTATATCTCGGTTGTGTCATGTTGAAAACAACAACAACAATAATCTAACCAGCACAGGAAGGCAAAACACAAATAGATCGGCTCCATTCACTTTCTCCTTATTCAGGATTAGCTATTTTTATTGTATTTCCAAAGGATATTTCTGTGTTTTTGAAGTTTTTAAGAGATCTATTTTAAAATTTTCCAGAGTCTAAGTACATATTAAATTTAAAGATTCAAGTTATTTCATTTCTAAAGTTTTAGTAAAGTACATCCAAAACAAGATATATTTGTTCAATTATTTACACCTTCTCTTTCAGAAATACCAATAATATAAGGCTGGACCTTAGTCATGTGCCATTTACCTCTCCTTCATTTATATCTTTCTGATGATGTTAAGATTTTCAGATTCTCTTTAATTTTGCTTATTTCAATCTTTTTCTGTTCTTGTATTTTTAACAAAACATCTTTCCATATACATTTTGAAAATTGATATAGTTTCCCACATTGCTTTATAGCAATGTATTTTGTCAAAATATTCATCCGTTCTGTGACATTTTCCTTCCATTTTCACCATTAGAAAATAAAAAGCTCTCATCAGGAGTGGTTGCATTGTCATCTTCTGTGGCCTGGTAAGGCTGCTCCCCCCTCAGGGGAGGAGGAACTCCCCTATCAGTGGACATGGGGAGGGGCATGCGTGAAGAAGGGGGTGGAAAGGTGGGATAGGCAGGGGAGGAGGGAGGGGCATATGGGGGGACACAAAGTGAATAAAGTGTAATTAATAAAAATAAAAATAAAATTTAAAAAAAAAGAAAAGAAAAAGCAATTGGGTTAGGAGAGGGCTGAATACTTGTCTTGCAAGCAGGAGGACTGGAGCTCAAATTCCTTGAAACGTCAAAAGCCATCCAGGCAAGGCAGTTGACTGTCTTCCCAGTGCTTGGAAGGCAGAGATCCCTGGGGCAGGATGACTAACTAAACCAGCCAGGTCAGCAAGCTCCGGGTTCACTGAGAGACCCTGCCTCAATAAAATAAGAGGGAAGATCAATGAAGGAAAACATCCAATATGAGCTTTGTCTCTCTTCGTGCATAAGCATACATGCACAGTAACATACCTACAAACATCCATAGTCACAAACGTAAGAAAGGAAATAGAAAAGAGATAACATAACTTACTCTGCCATTTTAAATTACTGTTGACATTTTTCTTCATGTCTTTGTATGTTAGTTCCCTTGACAGATATCTGGCCATGGATTTTGCGGTAGACGTTGAGTCAGTTATTAAAGAAATGATTATCTATAAAACCAGATTAGGAATCCTGAATTCACGAACCATATATCCTGCCTCATGTTATTTGTCAGTAATTTATACTAAAAATAAAACTGTTCACTTATGATATATGATCTATAAAAGATTTTCCAACATCAGAACAAAATACCGAAAAGAAATATTTGTTTACTTCGTGGCTACCTTGCACATTGCCTTTGGACACCATGAAACCTGTTGAAACCTGTTCTTTTCAAGGGGGTGGAGAAGCAGAGAGACAAGTAGGGGCCAGTGACCGAGTTTCCCATTTAAGGACACACACCTAGCAGCCTAACATTCTTTTACTAAGACCCATTTCCTGAAGAGCCCACTACCTACAAATTGTACCAGAGATTGGCCATAAAGCCATTCATGATTCTGTAGAGACCATTTTCCCAAATTACAGCAGACTTCATTAAAATGCCAAACAACCTCTCTGCTTTCTCTACTGTCTCTGCTCTTCACACTCAATTCCTGTTGCTCAGGAATACCATTAACCAGTTAGCATTATACGTCAACTGTACAAAAAAATGGAAATAACTTAAGACTTGCATTATGTCAAACCCAGTAAGAGTGTCAAGGACTCGGCAAGGCCCTGTTTTGATCTTCTGTTTGCATTTTTTTTTGAGTACATGTTAGCACTTACCTACACCTTCAATAATCAGATTTTCATTGTGACCGCAAAGAGAGTTATCTTGAAAAAAAATATATCTGTAAAATCCACACCGTGCTGTGTGTGTTGACTGCACAGCACACAAAACAACAACAGCAAAACTTTTCCTTCATTCTTTGCTCCTCTTTCAGCAGAACCATTTTACTTTGAGAATTATCCGCAGATTTCTGATAACAAAGGCAGTGTTTCACTGTGTCTAACAGAAATAAGCTATGGCACCATTACCACAAAGTATGGAGGCCGACTTTGAGCAGAAAGGACTTGCCCTATTAAATGTATGCAACTAGCTGGACACACTGGCAATTTATCGAAAAAATTAATAGGCCCTGTATGTGACATTAAATAGCCTTTTAACAGCACTGCACTTAGATCCCACACCAACTTACACAAAATAAATAGCACTGAATTGCCTAACAATCAAATAAGGATTTGTCTTCCATTTCAATTTAAATTACTCTGAAAGATAAGCAAACCTAAAAAGCTAATGGAAGAATAAATCCCTATCTGTTATGTGCTATTTGACACATATGTAACCCCAGTTGTCTTTGGGAAAATAAAGTTACATAATTTATTTTGTGTTTTCCATACACCAGTCATTAGGGCATCCTCAGTAAGTAGCATTAAGTGGAGTACAATAAGGTTGTAATATCGTCAGTGAGCACAAAGAGAGAATAACAGAATGGGAGAGAGAGAGAATGTGAATGCTCAACAAACTTGCTTCATGCTATAAAGAATGAAGGTGAATACGAGGAGGATGAGTGTGACAAGAGAGTATTTAGAGAGAGCAAGGATGAAAATTAATGGAACTCAAATAGGATAGTGTGAAACATGTCTTATAACTCAAGCCCTATTTATTCACTGAAATTAATGTACTCACAGTGGGAGACCTACAAAAAGGAGAGCCTATTAAAATGCTTTTCCTAAGATACACACTCTGAAGTTGAGGTCCTTACAAATTTATAACCTCTCACTGGACTCAACTTGTTTTCTATTTCCCTTTATTTATCAGTGCATGGCCATAGAATAAAGAGAGAAAGACAATTTAGAGGAGGAGATTTGCATATAGAAATGACAAATAATCTAGTGGGTGAGAATTAGCAAGCGCTGTGTTTGAATGTGTTACCTTGAAGGCCAGATAGACCCAGTGGTGAGAGCAATGCACATCACAGAAAAAAAAAAAAATAGAAAGCATGAGAGAATTCCATTAGTGTAGCTAGTGTGATTACTAATCCTACCTCTTTATCTCTGTTTTCTCTTTAAGAATTACTCTATGCCTGTTGCTTTGTCCTTCATAGTAAGCTGTCTCTCTTTACCTGTTACAAGTTACCCTCTTTCTCAACACAGGCCTGGCCATGTCCTAAGATGAAATGAGCAAGTGTAATGCATGACCAGTAGAAAACAGAAGAATCTTGCCTCATTTAGCTCTTATGTCTTGCCTTCTTCCATGATAAAGAAACATTTCAGGGCATATTCCAAATGAGTATTGCTTATCTGCGTGGATTGCAGATTGAGGCATGTAAAAGAGAGCCACAGTAGCCCACAGTCAAAAGAAAGAGAGGAATTAAAATTATCTGTAGATAAGACCACGAAAATAGCCTCTGTTTCAGGATAGAAGCTGGATAAGAGATACTTAACACGTATCTGTATTCTATGTAAGATGACCTATAGCCATTGCAAAAATGAAAACCAGAGCATTCTGTTAGTATCCAAGAGTAAAGAGGATATTGGTAGATTTAGTCATAACTGATTGGATGCAGGACAGTCATGTGAAAATAAGAACACAGTAGGGTACAAAATGGGAGGTGGTACTGGGATGGAGTAGTGCCTATAAGTTAAGACGAATACCAGAAAATGAGCATCATGGAGTCTTGGTAGATAAAGTAATGCTGGATCTGGAAAAAGTCTCTATATGCCATGCTTGCTATTCTACCTTCACTCCCCACCCTCTGTCCCAAGACTGTAAAATGTTGAACAAGTTTGAATGTTTATGCTAAGGATGATAAGGTGAGAGAGGTGATTAAGATATTGGCTAGAATGGGGATTGGTATAGGCACTAGCAAATGGAGGACAGGTAGATGGATTTCCCCATGGTTAGGACAATGGTGATGGTTAATCACAACCATAAGGACCAGAGGTTTTAGAGAACAAGAAGACAAACCATGGTGTCGTAGTAGCAATAGGGAAAAAATGTGTCTCAAACAGCTCAGGTCCTTGGCTGTGAAAGAATGCCTACTAATTTTTTTAATCACTACTTTCTCTGCTTTATCCTACATTTTCAAGAAACTACAAGAACCTGCTGCTTCACTCTCTCCAACTGACCCAGATATGACAAATGAATGTGTTCTGTCAACATAAAGAACTTCAGTGTATCCTCAGTCCAGTGTTGTATAAAATGTTGGGGAACATCACCACTATTCCTTCTAGCCCCTTCAATCTGCTTCTCAGATTTAGTACCTGGGTATTCAGGGGCTTGAACAGAAGGAACTTCTCAATCTTCAGTGTGCTGAAGAAACAGCCTAGTTGTATTTCGAGTATCCATTTTCATTTTTTCAAACCCTTGTGCTGAAATTCAGAAAGGCTGAGGGATGAAAATAAATAGTATCATTCACCAGCACCTCAAGTGGATCACTCTTCAATAAAGACTAAAGAGAATGACTGATTCATGCTTTAATTGACTTGAGTTCATCTTTGATGCTAAATAAGTCCCATCATTTCCTCACATCCAAGACTCCTCATTTGTTCACATGCTATACATTGACATTAGACATTGGCGATGTGTCTTATAATCATGAATTCCAGACACAACTATTCTTAGAGCTTTAGTTCTCTTTCAAAGCTCAGCATTGGAATACAAAGTAGGGTCAGTATAGTTTGAGTCCAAAATGTCCCTCATAGGCTCATGATTGAAGTTTTGGTCTTGGTGGCATTACATAGAGAAGTTCTAAAGACCTTAGGAGGTGTTTGAATAGCTGGGTATGTAGGTATCTGGAGAGGGTGTCGTTGAAGGTTACCTAGTCCCTGGCTGCTGCTCTGCTTCCTTGCAATCATGAGCTGAGCAGCTCTTGACCATGGTGCTTTTCCTCACCTCGGCCCAGAAACAACAGTGCAAAGTAGTCACAGACAAGGACATCTGAAACACTGAGACAAAAATAATCCCTTCCTCATCCTAAATTGGTTTTCGTGGGTATTTTTGCAAGTGAGGTGAAAGAGTGGCAGGGATCCTGGACTCATCTCTTTTCACGGTGCAATCTCTGTGACTTCTAGAGATTTATTATAGCTTCATTTAATCTCAGAAGACTAAAAATGCGTGCTAAACTTAAATAATGAATTTTTACGGCTCTCTTTATTGTGGTTTCTACAGTGCTGGGAATTGAACCAATGGATTCACATATGCTTAGGTGCATCACTCACTTTCATATTGCTGATAAAATACCATGAGCAAGATAATGTATAGAAGGAAGTGTTTATTTGGGCTTAAGGTTCCAGAGGAATAAGAGTTACCACCATGGTGAGGTATCACAGCACCAGGCCGGCACAGCAGCTGGAGCAGATCAGAACTTGCACCTAGAACTGCAAACAGGAAACAGAGAGCAAAGTAAAAACGCTTCAAGTCCTTAAACTCCCAAAGCCTGTCCTCAGTAACATTCTCCAGCAAGGCCACACCTCCTCAGCTTCCCCAAACAGTGCTACCAACTGGGGAACAAGTATTCAGATGATAGAGCCTGTAGGGGAACCCTCATTTAAACTATCACAATAAGCAAGAGCTGTACCATCCAACTGTACTTCTCTTGCCTTTCAATTGTGTAATTTGAGATGTGATCTTAAGTTAGGCAGGCCTTGAACTTGCTGTCTTCCTTCTTCAGCTTCCCAATTAGCAGGTATTATATGGGCCTGTGATACTAGTCTCAGCCTTCTTTGTTTTAAAAAGTTTATGTCTCAACTGTCCTCTCCAGTAACAAAGTTACATGTGGTGTTATGTGAGAGAATTTCCTGAGGAGATGCAGCACAGACATCTACCCACACTGGAGAGGGAATGCGTGACAAAGCAAAGTAATTCTTACACCAAAATCCAGCCAAAGAGTTTTTATTAGGGCTTTTATTGGCAGGAATATGTGTGAGAGATTACTTATAGACCCAGGAGTGACCCAAAAGTAGCTGTATCACCAAGTAGTCAACCTTAACATGGGTAATGACTAATGAAAGTTACAGTCCTGGAGTTCCCTGCACAGGTTGCAGGGAGATCAGCAGGACCAAGAACCTCCTCTCACTGCTGGACTGGTCAGCCTCCTCCTCCAGCAGTTTTTTACAGCAATCTATAAAGCTCCGAAGGTCCCTTCGAGAACCTTCCAAGTTTTTGCTCTCCCAGATGTGTCATGTTTTGCTTACTACCTGAGGTTCGTGAGCCTCCCTTTGCCTCCAAGAGAGAAGGAACACACAACATATGGGTATAAAGAAGTAAAGACTGGGACAATGGCTTTCAATGGCCTAAGTAACTTATCAATGGTTTAAATTCTAGTAAGGAGCAGCAGAGACTAGAAATTGTGAATCAAGTCATGTCTGCCTGTGTGCAAGCCTTGCTGTGTTAGGGCTGCCATTACAGTGGATCGCAAAGTTTGTGATTCCTTTAGAATCACATACACCTGTGTGTAAGTCTGTGTGTGTGCCGTTCTGAAAGTTACAAAAGATAAAGGTGTCCCTATGTTTCATGTCTTTTTGACACACCTAACAAGATCTGTTCTCCCACTTTTATGGTTTATATCATTTTTGGAAGCTTAATTAGAGTTTCTTGCATAACTGTAAGTGAAAAGTTATTTACTGGATCATGGGCAACATGCCAATAGTTACACTACTGAAGAAAGTGAAGGCCTCTTTCCCCAGAAACCATTAATGGCGAATAGCTCCTCAAGGAAGGGTGAGGAGTCCTTCCTAAATCCTGTTTATATATAGGCAACACCAAACCTAGTAGATTAGGGATAACCAAATGACTTCATCTTTACTTGGTTATCTGTCAGGCTCTATTTCTCAAGTAAGATTGCTTTCAGAGGCACGGTGCAAGACCTTCATGATCTTCAGGACTGGGACATAAGTAAATCAATTAATTGCCACTTTGTAATACTCCTAAAACCCCATTGTGAAAGCCCAGCCTGTCTTCCACATGGTCAGCTCTGTACTCTCTATACACAGCTTCCAGCCCTGTCCTTTATCTTACATCTCTACTGGCTCCCTATCCCTAAACCCTGCTTCTCAAAACCAGATGCTTGGTGTCTCCATCTTCTGTTCCTGCTGCATTCACTGGGTTGTATTCACCTTGGCTATTTTTTTAGATCCAGCTTTTGCCTGCTTCTATATACCACCGAGTCCTAGAACATGTCAGCCATTTGAGCTGTCTAGCTTTCTGCCTCCACCTTTGTTCACATTCTGGCCATGAGACTAATTGACCCAAAATGTGCAATGGAACTTTAGTCCAGTGATACCACTAGCTGAAACTCACTTCACTCAACTCCTACCCAGAGTGCCTCAGAAAATGTCAGCCACGGTTGCATAAGACTCTCATTACTAGGCAGGATTTTAAAATTTTTATTTTGCAACTGATAAAATATCTCCCATTTAAAATTTAAAAAAAAATATGTTGCCTGTGGCTCCCCGAATTGGCTGCTGGGGTGGAAGGTGCCTTCAAACAACAGAGGGTAGGGCTTAAGGAACAATGCACTTCTTAGAAGTCCGCATCCAACTTAAATTCATGCTGCTTCTGGAAATAAGGGATTAGCGGGAAAACAGAGTGGTAGGGAGAGTGTGTGCAGGAAGACAGGCCTCTAAATGAAACATATTTCAAAATTTTCCAGGAGGCATCAGTAGCTTGTTAAATATTAACTAGAGAAATCTCTGTCTGGCTGTTACAGGCACTCAGCAAGGGGAGACAGGGCTGTTTTACAATCTCTGACATGGTGGGGTGGGCATAGGGGGCTACAAAGCTGAGCTAATTTATCAGTGGAAAAAAAAAAACAGTGGCTTCCAGCAAAAGGTTCACAGATGCTGCCTTCTAATTAAAATTTTTTAATTTTCGAGTACAATTTTACAGAATTTTATACCTGCAAATGAGTGCCTTGCACCACACGGCATCTCCCAGTGTACTGTGAAGGGAAAAGCCAGGCCAGCCTTCCATGGTTCATCCTCCACTCCCTGCCCCTACATCTTCTGCTCTGTGTTGCTAGAAACCGACAAAGCGGAGAGTTAAATGAAAATAAAACTCTAGGTGTCCAGTGCGCATCTGAACTTGTCGGAACCAAGAATTTTTTTTTTAATATTATGATGTATACGTATATTAGTTACTTTTCCTGGTGCTTTGATACAATCACTTGAGAAAAGAAACTTGAGGTAGAAAGGGTTTACTCTGGCTCATCATTTGAGAGAATGGTTTCTTTACAGTCTGGAAGACTTGACTTAGGATAGAGATGTCATGCTGGGCAAGGCAAAAGGCTGTCTGTTGACATTATGCTTGTACTTAGGAAGCAGAGAGCGAACAGAAACGGGTCTAGGCTAAAAGGCTCCAAAGCCCGCTTCCAGTGACATATTTCCCCATGCAGTGTTCTACTTCCCAAATGTCCCACGCCTCTCCCATATAGGCTGGGGACTAAGTGTTTACACGTATAAGCTTATCAGAGACATTGCACACTCAAACTACAGTAGTAAACATAGAAAATAGGTATATAAATCAGAGTCTTACTGATAATGAATCACAAAAAATTATTTAAAAATATTTCTGGTATACATATAAGTTTACCATTTATTAAGGTTAAGGTTGAAAGCAGATTTACATACTAATAAGATGGAAGAGCTTGTTTATTTTTACTGAAAGAATTCAATTCTGTCTGAATATTTGATGCTGCATGACACAGACAACATATTTTAGGATTGATCAATATTTTGGTTTCATAATCATTAATGCCAAGAACACCACTTTGAATAAATACATATAATATAAAATGACAGAAGCAGGTTTAGTACCATTTTAGAACTTGTTGGAATTCTGTCATATTCCCAAGCCAAATTTCATTTAAGTATTATTTATAAAACTCAAGTCAACAACCCAAGCAGCAATTCTCAAAACCAAATATTTAAACACGATACAATCCACAGGCGTACTAATTTTAGACTTACATGCTGATGAAGGACGTTAGGAAAAAAAAATTAAAATTCCTCGCTTTCCATTATCAGACCAATATGTTTCTATAGGAACAGAAAGGTCTGTATGTACAGTAGAAGCACTGTAATTCCGGGCCTGGAGAGAGGGCTCAGTAGTTAAGAGTGCTTACTGCCCTTCCAGGGATGCCCACTCGGTACCCACATCTAACACCTCTAAGTCTGGGGATTCGGCTCCATCTTTTTGCCTTGTAAGCCCTTGCGCACATGTGACGTGTTCACATGAACTCCTACCTGCACATACACTCTTTTAAATCTTAAGAATAGGTTACTATATGTTAGTCTCTCACCTGAGCTGAGGTGTTTCAGGGGGCAGTTGCTGGCTTGCAGCTGTGTTGCGACAGCATGCACCGTGCAAAGTGGGCAGGTTGGGTGTGTTCAGAACCGTGACTTCAGTGAAGCTGCTGATAGAACACGGACAAACATCATCCGAAATACCTTCAGTTCACTAAGCGTTTGCTTCTGAATTCATTTATCATTCATGGTTGCCCCCCCCTTTTTTTTATAGCCATCTACATTCAGTACTAGAACCCAATGTAGGTTCATAACCCATAATTTAGAAAGCTTGAGCTTATTAGATGTTGAGCTTGTTAGATCTCCGCGGGTTTAAATTTAGAGGCTTTAAGACAAAGAAGCAAGCCCATCTCCTCTCCTTATGATATAAAACAAGAACAAGAGTGGTCACCTAGGGATCGCATCTTCTACCCCCAATATGCAGAGTGTTAAACTACTTTTATTCTGAATGCCCCTGTGTAGCTATTTGAAATATATACTTCAGGAGGCTCAAGAAATGTCACTAGGGGTCAGGTGGAAACAAAAGCATTTCTCCTGGGCACAGAGAGGGGTGGCCCTCTCTCAGAGAAATTAATGCTCAATATGGTGTCACACAATGAGGATGGAGACTTGGATTTAGACAGAGCATCTCACACGAGGAGTCCAAATCTCAAACTCTCTGACTCTTTTTGCTAATGTCAGAGGCTAGGAACTCAATCTAGAAATGTCTGTACAGAAACTTGGAAAAAGATTGAATCTAGGAATACTAGGGTCTCCTGCTGTTGCCTCTGAGTTCCCCTTCTCAGTCTGTATGCACTGGTGACTAGGGCTGGTGTCCTGAATCTTGGACGTCAGTACGTTAGACATTGGAATATATAGTCTTATAGAAGCACCATGGGCGTAACGTCGTGGTGCCCTGGGGACACTCTTCTCAGCTGATCCTTTAACATAGTTTAGTTTTTATTTACGTTGAGAAAACTTTACATTATCTCATGGTAGAAAACAAAAGTAATCCTGGTGGTGTTGGGGAATGGCTTTAATCCCAGAACTTAGGAGGCAGTGGCAGGTAGGTATCTGTGGGTTCGAGGCCAGCCTGGTCTACAGAGCAAGTTCCAGGACAGCCAAGGTCACACAGAAAGTCTGTCTCAAAAACACCAAAACCAACCAAACAAACAAACAACAGCAACAAAAAGAACAAAATTGGTTGGTAAGTCACAATTATATACATATATAAACATTCAGTGTAGTAAATGCATAAAATAAAATGTAATGCATGTAACATATTAATACATGTATGGATAATTAAATCAAGCTGATTAATAGTACCTCACTAGCTATCATTTCTTTGGAGACATTTGAAATGTACTGAGATGTTCTGAAATATATAGTATATCCTTATAGACTACAGCCATTTTACTGTGTGAGATGTGTCAATACTCATTCCTCATGTACTTCAGATCCAAACATTTTGATCAGTAACTCTTCATTCTCCCACTCCCAGCTCCCACACTCTAATAACTATTTTACATTTATTTCTATGAGTTCAGTAGAACCATATGTGCACTCTTATGACACTGTCTTTCTGTGCCGAGTTTATTTCATTTTTTTAATATTATCTAGATTTATCCATGTTGTCACAAATGATAGAATTTTGTTTTCAAGACTGACTAGCATTTCATTTAATTAACGTACAATCTTATTTTCATATAGCGATTGGCACATAGGTTATTTCAACATTTTGACTGGTGTGACCAAAGCTTCAGTGGACACAAGGACCTGCTGGTATAGTCCCATCGGTTCCTATGCAAACCCAGAAGTGTGTGTTGTAGATTGTGAGAACCCCTCGGCGACTCTTTTTAGGAAAAATTTCCTATTGGATTCTGTGTTCTCCAGCTTCTCGTGGGCACACACTTCATCTTTACAGTAGGTCCTGGCAGTGCTGATGTCTTGGCAAGAGTCCTCCCAGGACAGGTCCTGTTTGTGTCATTGAAAGCTACTTTCTTCAATATTTATTGGCCTATAGTAAAACTGGGTTGTTTTTTTGTTTGTTTGTTTGTTGTTTGTTGGTTTTTTTTTTCTTTATTTGCTGCTCACCAAAACTCTGCCAATGACTTCATCTCAGACACTATCTGCCTAATCCCTTGCCATTTCTTTCTCTGGATGAATGCAGAAATCCAACTTGGTTCACATAATTTTTCAAGATATCCAGTTACCATTTCAGGTTCTTCAGCAGTCTTTTCACACTCTGCTCCAAAGCTGCAAAAAGGGCCTGTCATTTTTCACTTCTCAGCTAGCATCCCAGTGTGGGGAATAAAATACTATGTAACCACAAGTTAAATGGGTAGCCTCCAAAAAGGAATCTTAAATAAGTGGGAAAACTCTTTCTATCTCCTATTTCTTATTGTTAGAGATTTGCCTTAAGGATTCCACTTGATTAAACCAAGTGGAATTAGTTTTGAAAGTTGGTTTAAGGTTTCAATTTGTCTCAAGTTACCCTTAAATGTAACTTTAAAAGTTGAATACCAATATATTAAGTATTTAAAGTACTCACTTTCTCCAAATGTCCCAATGTTCACCCAACTTAAAGAAAAGAATAAAAACTTGGTATCTATAGTTGGGATACTGGGATATTCTTGGCTGCCAGACTTTCCAGGGTGGCAAAGCTCACAATTGATCATGGAAGGCCTATATTCACAAAAGAAACTTGTAAGGAAAACCCCAAGTACAGATCAGGAAGAGCGTGGGAGAAGTGAATCAGTTGACTTTAGGAAAGTCATGTTCTGCCACCTGAGGCCATGGTGACAGCCTAGCATGTACTGCTGCAGAGAGCCATGTCCGGGTCTGTGGTCCTACTGCAGCCAAGGTCTGTGTCAGTGTCTGCGACCTGTGTTACTACTGAAGGCCATGCAAATGTCCTAGGTCTGTGCCACAGCCCGAACCCATGATGATGTCTATGAGCTATGGGGCCTCAGGGGGTGATGCTGATACAGTGGCTGCCACTGTCACTTGAGGTCATAGGCTGAGCTGCTCTCAAGGGCCTTGTCTGTGTCAGTGATCCTACTGGAAGTTTTGTTCATGGTATGGGCTGTCATTAGAAACAGTGTATAGGCAGGAATGTAAATTTGTACAACCACAATGGAACTCAATCTGGCGCTTTCTCAGACAATTAGGAATAACGGTTCCTCAAGATCGAGCTATACCACTACTAGGCATATATCCAAAAGATGCTCAAATACCCAACAAGGACATTTTCTCAACCATGTTTGTAGCAGCTTTATTCATAATAGCCAGAACCTGGAAACAACCCAGATGTCCCTCAACAGAAGAATGGATACAGAAATTGTGGTACATCTACACAATGGAATACTACTCAGCAATTAAAAACAAGGAAATCATGACATTTGCCGGCAAATGGTGGGATCTAGAAAAGATCATCCTGAGTGAGGTATCCCAGAAGCAGAAAGATATATACAGTATATATATACTTACTTATAAGTGGATACTAGACCTATAAGATAGGATAAACATACTAAGATCTGTACGCCTAAAGATAAACAAGAAAGAGGACCCTGGGTAAGATGATCAGTCTTCACTTAGAAAGACAAATGGATGGACATTGGAAGTAGGAGAAAACAAGTAACAGGACAGGAGCCTACCACAGAGGGCCTCTGAAAGACTCTACCTAGCAGTGTAGCAAAGCAGATGCTGAGACTCATAACCAAACCTTAGTCAGAGTGCAGGGAATCATATGAAAGAAGGAGGAGTTAGTATGACCTGGAGAGGACAGGAGCTCCACAAGGACCAAATATATCTGGGCACAGGGGTCTTTTCTGAGACTGTTTCTCCAACCAAGGACCATGCATGGATATAACCTAGAACCCCTGCACAGATGTAGCCCATGGCAGCTCAGTATCTAAGTGGGTACCTAGTAAGGGGAACAGGCACTATTTCTGACATGAGCTCAATGGCTGGCTCTTTGATCTCCCCCGCCCCTGAGAGAGGAGCAGCCCTGCTAGGCCATAGAGGAGGACATTGCAGCCAGTCCTGAAGATACCTGATAAGCTAGGGTCAGATGGAAGGGGAGGAGGTCCTCCCCTTAGTGGAGTTAGAGAGGGGCAGGGAGGAGTTGAAGGAGGGAGGTTGGGATTGGGAGGGAATGAAAGAGGGGGCTATAGCTAGGATACAAAGTAAATAAATGAACTGTAACTAATATAAAAAAATAAAAATTTAATTTAAAAAAGAATACTAAAAAAAAGAAATGAAAAGAAACAGTGTGTAGGTCAACAATCCACGTTCCTACTGACTGTGACGAGCAAAGAGGCTATGTTCCCTGTGATATCAAGGACTGCAGATGCACAGCTGAGAGGGAAGGACATGGAAGGCCTCTGTGACAACCCCTACTCCAACCTCAACCATCCTGCCTCCCAGAAAGCATACAGTTTAGACAGGAAGCTATGAAAAAGAACTCACCACCTCCTTTTTTTTTTTTTTTTTTTTTTTTTTTGATGGGGGCTGTTCGAGACAGGGTTTCTCTCTGTCCTGGACTCACTTTGTAGACCAGGCTGGCTTCGAACTCACAGAGATCTGCCTGCTTCTGCCTCCCTGAGTGTTGGGATTACAGGCGTGTGCCACCACAGCCAGCTCAAAAAGAACTCTTAAAAAGTGTGATGGGCATATTAAAGGGGTCGGTGTTCAGGAGGGCAAATACTCAGTTCTGTCTAGTCAGCAGGCACAGAAATTTGGCCATACTCCAGGTGGGTACACAGACAACACAAATTGGACTTTTTTTCCTTATTTTTATTTTTACTTTTCTTGAGGGTGTCCCAAGGATGGGGGTCGCACATGGAAAATCTGGCAAGTGAATGCGATCAGGGTGCTTCATGTGAAAGTTTCAGATAAACAATAAAAACGTTATGTTAAAAAAAAATGAAAAATTTTCATGTTTAAAAATATGTTCTATAAATTAGTAGAAAACATTAAGTATTTCATATATAACAGACTAAATGGAAATATTAGATATATAGATTAATTTAACTTTCTCATTTTTTTATGAAATAAGTATCAGGGCTAAACAAGGTTTGAGTCTACCATATGAGTGGTAGTGAATAAAATCAATTCAAAAATAATTTTAAATTAGTAGTTAGCTAAAAAAAAAAATTATGTTTCTTCTATTTGGAATAGCAAGAGTACAACATACATCTAGATAGAGATGGCACAGTACATAGTTTGTTGTCAGTTAAAAAGAAATATTGGCTGCCATTTCTCTATGGAAAATAATATCTTTTACTATTATTCTAATAAACTTGTCAAGCTTTTATATGTGTGTGATTCAGTCAGTTTGGCCTGAGAATGTTTTTCAATAATACACTTTGTATTTTTCCTTAATTATCAGAAGTAAGAATTTAGTGAATTTCTGGAGGCAGATTCAGGTTTTAGAATATGTTTCAAAGATTTCCTATTGTAAGTTAATCTAGTCCTTTCATTTAATTCTGTCTTTATTGTTTATTTTTAACCATAAGGTATTGATCAGTGGTCCGCTTTTATTTCTACTTCAGTTAAAATAAGATTAGAATCTCAAATGCGATATCACCCCTCATCAATCTGTGAATATAGGAATATATAGATATATATATACACATATACTACTATAGATAATATATTTAATTTATGTGTTTTGTTCTTAATGGTGAGAGTTTGCTAGCAGGTTTTTGAATATGAACAATTCTAAAAATACCACCTCATGGTGTAAGGTAGAATTGGCTTGCATTACTCGTATGGCTAAAGACCTGGAGTTTGTAAATAAGGACCAGTACTTCTATTGAAGATAGGATGCCCATCCAAACTGATTTGGCTCTTTCAATGCCAAGTTACTTTAGTTGTCGTGTGAAGTTGCACACTGACTTCCTTCCCAGGTGTCAAGAAGATAGATCTTGGGGTCTCTCTGGGGGAACTGACAAGGTTGAGGAACAAAACTCCAGAGGCTGAGATTCCCCAACAGAACTCAGATGGCACTGAGGAGATGGCCAAGAACTGATGTGAGAATTTTACTAAGGCAAATTCAGAATGTACTGATTACTTTTCTGTCATGACAGAATATCATGACCAAGGCAACTTATATAAGAAGGAGTTTATATTGGCTTTTTATTTCAGAAGAATAAGAATCCTTCATGGCGAGGCCACAGAGCAGCAAAAAGTTGCTGGGGGCAGAAACCGGAAGTGAGCTGAGCGCTCACATCTTCAAAATTCAAACACAAAGCAATGAATAAAACTGAACATGGATCCAGGCTTTCAGAAATTCTGAAATTTTGCTTCCAGGGACATACTTCTTCCAGCAGGCTTCTTCCATACTTCCCCCGTCCCTTCCCCCCCAAATAGAGCACCACCACCTGTGGAACAAGAATTCAAATACTTCAGCCAAAGAGGGACATGCCCATTCAAACCACCCAGAGTTACAAAAAAAGTCATGTTTTTCTTATAAGAATGTCTCTGACGAGGACTTTGTTGCATGCTTTTTGATCACTTTCTCTTGGTGGGGCTAAATTGCCAGGCCACCAAGAAAGAGGGTGACTTGATGTGCTGGGGTGGATTGGTAGGGAGCTGCTCTTTTCTGAGGGGTGGGGAGGAGGGACAAGGGTAAGAGGGAGGGAGAGTGGGACCGGGAAGCGAGGAGGAAAGGGCCTAAGATTGGGATGTAAAATGAATAAATAAACAAAGAAATAATTTTTAGAAAAGAGACATTTCAAGGTACAAGATTCAAATACATTAAGCTCCTCTTAGTTTCATGGCCTAGAAAACTCAGTCCCATATTAGAGATTACTAACTTCAAAATTTATATTCATATATAAAGCTTCAAAACCATGATCATGTAATCATATCCTATAGGCACCTATACATGAAAGATCTTATTAGAATAGTTTTGTGTTTGTGAAAGTCTTTGGTTTTAGAGATATAGTGATATGATTCTTTCATGGATACAACAGCAGTTAATCTTTATTTATCCATAAATCTGTGTTGACTACCTGTCCTGACCCAGGATGTAAGCCATATCTTTTTTCAAGGGAGACACATTATCTGCATACATGGACCTTATATTTTCCTAGCCAAATAGTACTGAGAGAGATGGCATTAGACTAAAACCACAAGCAAATATTCATTACTAACAGGTAATACATGGCAATGATGTTCGGTGTTTGCAGTAGAATTTATGTGGTTGGGGAAATGAGGGAATGAGGAGAGATGGTTCTACTGAGACATGGCTGAGTAAGCCAGCTATCTTGAGAGACATGGTAATGAGAGTGAGTGGTTTTAGGTTTCATACAAAAGCATTCTGACTGAACTGAGGAGCCAGGGTGAGATTAGTGGAGGCAAAAGAATATAAGCATAAAGGAGACTGGTGCCCAAAGTGGCTGAACAGAATTTTGCCTACATGTAGGAATGATAGAGTGAGAACAACATAGGTGAGGGAATAGAAAGCACTGACAATGAATGTGAAGAGGTAGGACTACGGCTGACACCAGGTAAAATTCTATACAGCCTTTTTATTAGACTTATGCATCTGGAGATTGTGAAACCATTTTAGTTGCCACTTTCCTGCCCTTCAGCTACATAGCTATATATTATGTTTCCAGAGAAGACAAATACTGGAACTATGAAGCTGGTTGTGCCTTCACTATATTGGAATAGGCAACGTAACAGCACTGATCATGATGCCTTCTTGTACTGTATGTGATAGGGTCTTAGACATGGTGCAGATGGAAGGAGCATTAGCAACCACATGGGCACTGTCTTTCTTTGGTTTTGACATCGGCATGAGAACACCCAGGCACAAGGCTATGCCGTTGGTCTCAAACAGCATGCATGCAGATCTCCTTATCTTGAAGGGTAGTTCTCTTACTCTCGCTCTATATTGCTACCCTTGTCCTTTGTGGTGCTGAATATCAGATTAGATTGGGAAATTGCCACTCTACTAGGCCTAGCTGGATACATAAGGCAGCTAATTCTCATGCCAGTGTAGCGAAATATCTGTGGGGCTCAAGGGGTGAAAACTGTGCATCAGTTGCTGAACTTTGGGACAGTATAAGCAAGGACAATAGTTTACTTCTCAAGGTGACCCTTGGCTACAGAACTCTACATAGTGGAAGGTGGTATGAGAGCCTTTACTAAATCAGAGCTACTGTGCAGATCTAGCAAAGTAGACTACCAACCAAGAAGGACTAAGGAGCCTTCAAGGAGCCAAGACTGTCAGCATTTGTAATTATGGAGTTTGCCAGAGGGGACTCATTACCCTTGCAAAAGGGAGAAACCATCCTACCCCCTTTCATGATCTGAGCCCAGTGGCAGATGCCAGGCTGTTTTTCCATGTTGTTGTTCTAAATCTGTAAACTTGTGAGGTTCAAGCCTGTCTCTATTTCACAACATCCTTCCATGGTCACTCACCTCAAAATGCAGTTCTGTACTTGTTGTCTCAGTTCTTCTCTGTGGAGAAAGTGAGTGAAGGGCTCCTTGATCTCATCAACATCAATAGAGATTCTTTCTTGCAGATAACCCATATGAACTGAAACCAATCATAGTTATAGTTGTGTGAAAGGAAATGTCAGATATATTGGCGTGTGCAGAGGGGTAAGAGCTTTGAAGTTGGACTTAGGAAAATCCATACATAAAATTTCAATCAAGACTCAATATTACTACTTTACCTTTGAATGCATGAATTTGGAGCACCATTGGGAATCAATTGAGGTTTTAGATGGGTCCATTGCTCCATTGCTGGACTTGGTAGAGCACCATAAGAAAATCTGTCAGTTTCTGTGTAGAGCATGATCATGCAGAATACACGATGGAAGTTTTGGACTTGCTTTAGTGAAAGTGTTAGGACTGCATAGAAGTACTGAAGAAGAGTTGGAGAACAAACAGAGGAATGACAATAAGTTGGCCTTTCAACATCCTCTCAAACTGAAATCTTTCCAGCAGTTTAAAATACACTGAAGGCTTGGTCGTTTCAATGCCCTTACTGACAGGAAGAGAACACCCAAGCCTCCCCCAAATGCTTCCACTGTGGGAATGAAAGCCCATATTAAGAAATTCAGTTAAGTTCCTGTTTGTCCCAAGTCAAACTTAGAGAAGACTAACCCATTTCTTTCCTTTAATCATTGATTACACTGCTGCCTTCTCCTTGAAGTCAATGCCTTGAGTTTTCTCTTTGTATATCTGCCACAGAATGATCCTGTAGAGAAAATTTCTTCTTTAAAAAAAAAATTAACACTCTCAAGCCATTAAACATAATTTCCTTTCAATAGATCCTCAACATTGGGGGTGGGGGCCAGAAATACAGAAAGAAAGAGAAAATGGAGAAGAGAAAATCTGTCTTTTTAAAACTTCTCATATTTATATCACTTTGTTTTTCAGTCTCACAGGGGAAATAACAAGAGGTCCTCTGATGAATGTTGCAGATCGCCATGGTTACGGTTCAGAGATGCAGCAAAGAGCAATTATGGTGGAAGAGAAGAAGGAAATGCACCTCTTTGTCAGAATTTCACAGCAGCTGTAACAACACAAGAGCACCCAAATGAATGCAGAATAACTGAAATATTGTGACATGTTAAATGCCAGCACATTAAAAAATTGTATTTCAATGTCACATTATTTAAAACGACAGGAAGCATTAATTCCTGTGCACCAGGGAGCTAGTTAGAAGAGTCAGGGTGGAGGAATGGAAACCAGCATCCACACAGGGAGGAGCCTTCCACCCTGTGTGTAAAAATATGCTGTCAAGTGGAAGGAAAAATAGCAAAGTAGAAAAGCAAATTCAACCTGATATTCAAAGTTAGTGTCATTACTCTTGATTGAACTTAGCGCCCAAGTCAGTTCCAGAGCTAGCCCACCTCAGCTCCTGTAAGTACTGTGAACCCTCAAAGTTTACTTTAATGAAGTTTTCCTGATGGGGAAAGTTATTCCATTTTAAATGACAGAACCAAGGAAGGCATGCTAGCTAACTCTGCTGTGAGTGTTTCATGCTGTGTTTGAGGTTTTCTGTGGTCAGAGATGCCTGGGGAATGCTACAAATTGTCCTGCATAAAGGGAAATCTTCATTCAGCTTATGTAGCTCAGATTTCTCTGTTTAACATGTGGGTGACAGATGATCCTAATTAGAAGACAACCGGGAAGTTCTAATTCTCCATCCAGTAGTTTATAGATATCATTCAGCCTGAAGCAAAAAATGAAGCTGCTATGAGGTATCTGAGCTACCAAGCAAGAGCCTCTGTTCTTCTGATGCTCTATTTGCTTTGTCCTAAATAGGAACCCATCTCACCTCACAGCTAAAGTACCATCATAAAAGCAGATTCAAAATTGACTGTGAGCAAAGCCTCACACTCTCAGGAAATTTTGATATCTCTTCTCAACAGTACAGCTGCTGTGATTGTCCCAGTAGTTTTTCACACTATTCACTCTACCAGAAGACAATTGTCAAGACTACCATGAAATAACCCTGACATGGAAACAAACATATTTCTAAATGTTTCTTCTATAGTGACTTGTGGTTTAGAAAATGCTTTCCTGAACACACCTTCTTAAAAGATTTTTGGACGAACTAGGGAAATTTCAAAATGTTTTTCTGGAAAACTTACCAAAGAAGGCTCAGAACCAGCCATCCCTTATGGCTTAAGGACCTGTGCCCCTCATTACCAGAGAGATATGCCTTCTGCATATTCGATTCCATGTGGCTTTGGATTGCCTTTGCTCGTACATGGAGAATTCAAAGTCCTTGATAGAATGGCATGAAGTAGCATGAATTAAACTTCGAAACTTCTTTAAGGTTTTCCTCAATATCCTTGTTACATAACAAGACACTGCAAAACTTAATGCTCAAAATAACCACTCTATTCACTCCATGCAATTTAAGGGCCAAGATTTCCATGAGAACATACTGCATTTGAGTTCTCTGTGTTTCTTAGGGAGGTTTCCCATTGTTTCTTAAGGTGGATTTTTCTCAACCCCAGTCGTCTCAGATATTCTTCAGTTAGGGATGCTCCAGGTACAAGTCTTCCAACCAACAATTAAAATCCATCTCATCAAATAATTCAGGCTCTGAACTCACATAACGGTCTATTAGCTAGGGATAATAAATCTACTAGTATTCAGTAAATGAGATTTGCATATAAATCCATTTCTTTGACCACATGCTAGGTAAATACAACTAGTGACTAATATTTGAGTGATATATATGAGTACATGCAGAGGTGGATGCCAGAATTTGATGTTCTCTTCTTAACTGTGTCTTTACCTTGTTTTTTTCAGACCAAGTCTCTCACTGAAACTGGAGCCCACCTATTTGGCTAGGCTGGTTGACCAGTGACCAAGTATATTTTTATCTGCCTGCTCAGCACCATGATTATGCATGGCAGCCACATGTAACCTTTTATTTAGATTCTGGGGATTAAATTCAGTTTTTCACATATGCCCTACAAACATTTTCTGGACAAGCCATCTTCCCAGGTTCAATATTTGAGAAATTTAACTAAAGATTGTGTAGAATTTAATGGTCAAAGATGTCTCTAATTGCTTAGATGCAAGTAGAATGGTTTCTGGAGTTTAGAGAACCATAGAGAACTGTAGAAAAGGTCAGCTGTCAGTGGTTCTATAGGCACGTACAACCAAAGATCCATGAAGGTTTGTTGTTGTTGTTATTGTTGTTAAAAACAAGTCATATTTCTTCACTGCAATCTCCTCTCCGTCTATTTTCAAAGGAAATGCTTCAACAATTCTTTTATTTATAGTCTATAGTCTTTAAAGGGGGTAACTGTCTTACTATTTCCCTTTCAAAGATAAATACTATCTAGAGAGTCAAGTGGTTTGTGGTAGAACCTATAGACTTGCTTAAGTCAAGGTTATTAATCTGATTTTCCAAAGTTTCTCAAAGGATACTTCCCTACCAGCTATAAAGTTTGGCAAGTAGAGATTAAGCCTAACTGCTTTACTTTTGGAACTCAGGTACAGTTTGACTAAACACTGCCATTGAGTTCAAACATAGAGAAAAGCACAACTGACAAGGGAATTTGATGCTTTTTTACATTCATAGAATAGACTGTTGTAACAAACACTCACACTCAGAAATAGAAGACAATGCAGCCAGTCCTGATGAGACCTGATAGTCTAGGGTCAGAGGGAAGGGGAGGAGGACCTCCCAATCAGTGAACTGGAGGAGGGGCATAGGAAGAGATGAGGTGGGGTGAGATTGGGAGGAAATAAGGAAAAGAGCTACAGCTAGGATACAAAGTGAATAAACTGTAATTAATATAAAAATCAAAAATACTAAAAAAAAAAAAATAGAAGTAGATCAATACTCCCCACTTAGTGTACTCCATTCTGGTAAGTGGTTATAAAGCCATGCATTTTGCTTTGGATTCTAAATATATTACCCCTGAGCATTTAAGACTCATTGAATTTTCTACTTTTGTCTTTAAAAATTCCTAAATTCTCTTATTTGAGATTTCTCATATTTAATTGTTTATCAAAGTGAGGTGATTAATGTACATGTGTCTAATGTTTATTTTACATTTTTTTGTGTTATCACATTTGGTGAGTTTTATTTTATAAAAGACAGCATATTATCAATGCACTTTGGAGCCAGTAGAATGTGAGGGGTGCAACTCAGGAGTGGAAATCATTCCTAGCATGGACAAGGACTTCATGTGGTCCTTGGTACTAAAAAAGGGAAAAGAAATTGAATTAGGTAGATTGCAAGGATAAAAGGACAGTTGCAGGTTTCTAACCTCAAAAAAGCCTCTAAATCAACTTTGCAGCCTTGGGAAAGTCATGCTATCTTTCGGTTTCTTAAATCGTCTTTAAGAAAATTGGCATAAAAATGTATAAAGCCTCAAGACCTTTTCACTGAAAAAGAACGCATTTGAGTTGATCATCCTAAGTCTACATTCCTGAAATTCTGTTTCATGTTAAAGTAGGTGGATAAATAAGTGAGATATGGTAAGCATATCTGACCTAAGGACACTATTGCTACCTGGATCTATATGTAAGTGTTTGACAAGTGCAAGTGTGTGTGTGTGTGTGTGTGTGTGTGTGTGTGTGTGTGTGTGTGTGGTGTTTGCCTGCCTGCATGTATATGAGTGTACTCTACAGATGTATGTACATGCATGTGGAGGTCAAAGGTAGATATCAGGTGTTTTGTTTTGTTTCCTGCTGCTCTCCATTTTAGTTTTCAAACAAGGACTCTCACTGAACTGGGAGATCACCAGTTCAGTTACACTGTTGGCAATAAGCTCCAGAGATCCACCTTTCTCTGAACCTTCAGTTTATGTATGTATGCATGTATGTATTACAGTTTGTTCAGTTTGTTTTGTTTTGTTTTTTTAATTTTAATTTTTTCCTTCACAATTTATTCATTATATATCCCAATTGAAGAGCCCTCCCCCAACTCCCTCCAGTGCCATTCTCTCTCCATTTTCCCCACATCCCTTTCCCCTAGTCCACTAAAAGGGCGAGTTTTCCACTATTGCTATCTGCCCATAGTTTTTTAAGTCTCATCAGAACTACCTAGATCCTCTTCCTTCAAGGCTTGGCAAGGCTGCATCATCAGGGGCGAGTGATCAAAGAGCAGTCAACTGAGTTCATAACAGAAGTCCCTGCTCCCCTGACTCAGATATCCACTGCACAACATTAAAGTCCAGATGGATCAAAAATCTCAACATAAAACCAGACACACTAAACCTCTTGGAAGAAAAAGTGGAGGAAGAGCTCAAACTCATCGGCAAAGGAAAGAGTTTCCTGAACAGAACAGCAACACCACAGGCTCTAAGACCAACAATTAATAAATGGGACCTTGTGAAACTGAAAAGCTTCTGTAAAGCAAAGAACACTGTCAACAGAACAAAATAACAACCTACAGACTGGAAAAAGATCTTCACCAACCCTACATCCAATAGAGGGCTAATATCCAGAATATATAAAGAACTCAAGAAACAAGACACCAACAAACCAAATAATCCAATTAAAAAAATGGGGGACAGAGCTAAACAGAGAATTATCAAAAGGGGAATATTGTTCTTCACTTTTTATATGGATGCTAGCGATCTAAGCTCAGGCCCACATGTTTTCAAAACAAAAACAAAAAACAACCAACCACCCAACCACCACCAGCCACAAACAAACAAAAAAGGCTGTATCCACTGATCTGTCTCCCTGAAGATGTAGCCACCGTTCTAAACAAACAAACAAACAAACAAACAAACACAAAAAAACTCACCAAAAGTTAGAATATTTGACAATGGCAGCATAAAAAATGAGATTGTTTGTCAGTTTGTTGGCATGCTGATAGATGTCAATCTGCCGCAGAATGACTTTCAAATAAATAAATTAAGGTGCTGTCAACCTGTGTTACTGCACAGCACCAATACAATGGATGCCTCCTTAGAGGGATCCTTGACAAGAATACACTGGAAGGAGGAAGCAATTCAAGTAACTGCTGCTGTGGCCTGTGCTGGATCCAGGGATAAGCTTGTCAAGGCTTCCTGTGTGTGCTAGGCAGGAGTTTCCATGGGGAAGGAGCAAAGACTGGGCTTCAAAACCACAGTTTCATTGAGAGTGATAGCGTTTCCTCACCTTATTGTTTGCTGTGTGCTCCTGTCAGATAACAGGGCTTACAAAGAATGTTAATTAGAAATGAGGATTACGCTGTTCCAAACCCACTGGACAACAGGCCTCTCTGCGAGGACAGACAGCTCATCTCAATATCCAGTTTCAATAAGTACTAGGCAGTTGTTAGAATTGCACCGGGTAAATAAAATGTCAATAGCAGCAGATTTGCCCTAGATCTTTTCAATAATTTCTCTTACTTCATGTCAAAAGGGTAAATAATAATCTACTTTTTTTCCCTCAAGAAAAATACTGAAAAACTCAGGAAGACCAACAACACAAGCGCTCTGTGATACCAGAGGTGTAAGATAAGATTGCTGTTAACAGCGCCTGTCAGCCTCAAAATGCTGAGCTACTGGTATCTCAGGCTGCCATTTGTAAAATCTCTCAAGTTGCAGTGTTCCTCCCTGTGAGCTCTATAGTTGATTTTCAGTCAAGTTTCTCTACCATGTCTGTCTGCCTCATCAAAATATCATTTCTATAAATCTAGGACCACATGTTTCAGATTCTTTTATGTATGCCCCGCTCCCAGACTATTCCTCATAGTAAGGAGAATGTGAGCCAATCCGTGTCTCAAAACCCAGGGCTTTACATTGTTCCATATGCATCGTATAAGTATTTTTAAAATGTCATTATCTCCTAAACTAATTTGTAGTTGAATGGGTAAAGACATATTAACAAGGATGACAACTGAGGATGTTTTATGGAGGTTCATTTCTGGATGGACCAAAACAGCTAGTTTTGAAGTCACTGCTAGATTACCAATCGTGTATTTAGAATTCTTTTTGTTGTGTTCAACTTTCCAACATGAAAATATATGAATTCCCTGTTGATATAAGTGACAGTTACTAGGAAGGTGTCAGAGACTACTATCAGTTTGGGCCAAGAGAAGAAATTCCAGAGTAAGCACTGGTGGAAAGCAGCTGAGATGTGGAGAAGGCTCTGTCAAATCCATGTCATCACTGTCCTTCTCTGCTGACTTGACTAGAGAAGAGTTTGCTAGAGATACATCTTGAGTGTTTCAGGCTTTTCATACCCTGCTTTTCTCCCTTTACTATCCATAAAGACATCCATTTATGTATTTCTTTTTCATCTGCTATATATGAAGCTGGAGGCAAAGGCAATGAAATGTGGCACCATTCTATAGGCATCCTTAGAACATACAACACATCCTTCTATAGACAAAGAACTCATTGGTAAGGGTGAGTGGGTGAATTCTATATAAACTAAGGGGATGTTTAATTTTTTTACAAAGAAGCTAAATCTGAGTAAACAAAGGCAATTCTGTCAACTATTCATAATAGATACCTCCAAACAATACCTACCTAAAACCTATAAAGTATTAGCAAGAACATATTTTCCGGATCAGCTACATGTTTGTTTCTGAGAGTGTGACTACCTATCCCCCATGAAGAGCCAATAGAAGGCTGTGCTCTCAGCAGCTGTAGGTCATTATGGCTTCATCCCTCATCCATCCTTACTCATGCCACTGTGTGCTCATTTTGGGTTAAGTCTCACACTGAAAATTTAGGTTCTAAAACACAAATGAGAAAAAAAGTTTCATCTACCTCAAACTTTCAGTTGTTATCTGCTTAATTTAATGTTAACTATCAAGGTTTAATGCTTAAGCATAGATCCTTGTTTATTTGCCATAGTTCTTAAATTCCCCTTACAGTTAAAATACTGGAGTAAGAATGATTGATTTGACCTGCCTTCTCCAGCCTGTAACTTCTTTCTTGACCAAGGACATATAGAAGAACTAAGCCATGCTGACACCAGCAACCATACTAGCTGGTCAGCATGGTCAATTTGACGAACTTTTAGAATAAATGAGGTCACTATTAATGCCACCTTAAAGCTATTGTAAGAATTTCCCTCTGGCTCGTACTGAGACAACTTTTGCTGTATTTTGGCTAGGTAGGCTAATATATGATGGGCTGTGGCAAGTGGCTGATCTATTTACATTGTCTTCATGGGAAAAGTAATGTCTCTAGAAAATGTTTCAAAATATATGCTAATGTTTTGCTAATAAGACAAAACTAACATCATCAAGTTTAAGATATGCCAAAGCATATCCATATCTTATTATGTATAATTGTCCCAAGACTTTAAAATAACACCCATGAAATTTATTTTGACCATCTTCAATTTTAAGTTTTTTTTTACTTTTTACAAAGAAAATTTTAGTTCTGTGCTTCAAACCATGTAATGAGGTCCATTTAAGGAATAACTATAAACAGCAATTATTTATCCATACCAGTCTTGAAAAAATGGGGCAGAATATGTCAGACAGAATCAAATATATTTAAAAAATAAAAGAGGGAGGATGCTAAAACCATCCTAGTTGCTTGCTTTCTATACTAAAAAAATGGATTTGTTCTATAACCAATTTTAAGTCTTTTAAATTTTCTAAGCACAAACAATTGAAATTCTACATGACTCTGTATGCATCTCAGAATCATATGAAGTTAATGTGAGAATAATCCAAACTCCCTCTTTTAAAATTCCAGGAAGTTGTGAAAGACAGACAGACAGAGAGAAAGAGAGAGAGAACACACAAAAATGTATGATTGTATGTCTATCTGTTGTATTGTTATATAGTATTTTATTGGGTTATGTATACAATTATCTATTCACTGCATAAGAATTAACCACAAGAAAAGGTGTTTACACCTGAGTCTAGCTTGGAGACTCAAATAGCTTATTAGGAATCATAACAAAAACATTGGTGACCCAAAAGCAGTTCACACCACTAAAAATTTGCTCTAGTGCAGGTTTCATAAATCACAAAAGTTTCAGTCTTCATGCTTTCTCCAAACTTGCAAGTAATTCCATTAGAGAGATTCTCCTCTCCCCAGAAATCTTCTATTGATTATATACTTTGGATAAGGACATTCCTGTAAGTTTTGTAACTTTCATGAACTTCCTAACTCTTGTAAGCTTCCTTAGCAGCCTGAGTCCCAAAATTTGTTCCTCCAGCTAGGGAGAAATTTGATTCCTAGGAAACATCTCTATAACAAAATAGTTTCAAAATAAATGTTGACTTCTGACATGACAAAACATACCCTCCTTCTCAGTAATGTAGGTAACCTTGTGTTGAGTGTCTTCAGTGATGTACATAATTCACTAAATTTCAATCTTACTCCAATACTGAGAAGAGCCCTGGTCTCTGTCTTACTCAGAGTCCCCAGTTCCTGCCATTAGAGTACTTCAGTGTGGTCTCACTACACATATTGATGTCAGAGAATCTTCCAACTCTGTCATATCACATAAGAGATACCAATCACTCTTGGAATTTAATACATCCTGCAGGTAGCTCCTAGCCATTGGATGGAAGTTAGAATACAATGATTCTGGCTCTTTCATTCATTTCCCAAGTTCCATAGGAAGATGGAATTCTACATTCCACAATACCTTGTTCATTAATGTATTTTTTTGGCTGGTCTTTTGCATCTGTTCCATTCCTACCTACTGGTGCTCTTGGGAAAACACCCAATCCTTGTCTCAGGATCTGCTTGTGGGAAATCCAAGCTCAAGAGAATGAATATAGACAAAGAAACTAAGCAAGGGGACTTTCTACTTCTTTGATAATAATTCCTGACTCTCAATAAAGCAACTTCTTTGAGTAAAACATGACCACAGAACCCCTTTGGCAAGGACGTAGTAGCAATAAATTTCTCCCACTCTTGACACCTTTAGCCTGCTTTTGGAATCATAAATGCATTGTTTTAAACAGGTATTCTCCTATGTCTGACAACACTGTGAATGCTAGTCAAGGATTCACAATATGTCCAGGTGCTCATAAGTGCATTTTGTGTGGCTTAGTTAGACTATATCTATTGTAGTCAAAGAAATAAAAAATATTATTAGAGAACCTTGTCTTTTCTGAGCCAAAAATATGAAGTGCAAGAAAAACAGAAACTTCAATGAACATCATAACACAGAATACACTATAAGAAACCAGCTATTATTTCTCAATGTTTCTACCAGCCACCCTTGTTTCCTGAGATAGTCAACAAAGCTAATTATTAAAACCAAGCACATGCATCCTTTATACTAATTCTTAGAAACAAATATACTATGAGGTAGAACATTTTCATGTTTAGCTTCCTTACTTTCTACTATTGTCACCTTCTATTGTCCGTTCTAGACTTCAGTGTAGCAGAGTTTATAATTCATCATTTTATAAATCAAACATTATGAAGAGTTTAGTATCTGGAGCATAATGCACAATGACAAAATAATATTTGACTGTACAAGAATATGCAACTCAGATTACATCCCAGATTAATGCTAGTCCAATAAGTGGGAGTCGTTATGTGATGGCAGTCCATGTAGAAATTGGTGTAAGCATTTAGAAAAGTTAGTACTTGAAATAAAAACAGTAAGTTATATTGAATTATATTCTGTAGTTGCCAAACTATGCACTGATATGTCCACATTTGGGGATGAGGCTCAGTAAACATAGGTACCATGGAAAATACCATGTAAAACATCAGCACTCAGTATTTTTTGGAGCTCTTCAAACTTCTGATATAAATAGTTCACCATCCCCAAATGGGACTGGAGTATGCTCATTAGGAAGTTCATCAAAAAACTTGGAGTGGAATGAGCATAGGCTCCAGAAATCAGACTACTGAGCCTATACTTGGTTTATAACAGAAAAACACAAACATTCTGTTTGTTCATCATTTCATTGTAGTCAAATATAGAAGCAAAATAGATGTCCATCAGAGAATAGATAAGTAATAGGATTCTACCTAGACATAAAATCCTATCATTTGGAACAGCATGACTGGGACTAGCAACAATATACTAAGCAAAATTTCTCAAAAACTGACTGGACCATACTGTGTTAGTTGAGTCTCAGGATAATGAACCTGATGTTCATGCTATTGAATCTAAAAACTGTGAACTAGTGAAAGTTAAAGGTAGAATGGTTGGTTACCAGGGTAGGAGGTAAAGGAGTGGGAAGAGACTGGTTAAAGTCTACAGTGTTACAGTTAGAAATGCATGCTGTATTCTGTCCAAGATTGCATGAAGATAGTTGTTGACCTTAATAAGAACTGTGTTGCATGTCTCAAGCAGAGAAGACTGGGCTGTACTTACTGTGATCAAATTGCAAAGAGATAGTTGTGCTAACTGCCCTCATTTGATAACCTCCCAATGTATGCGTAAAATCTTATATTGCAGCTCATACATATGTATGATCATTATGCATCAAGGCGAACTTTAAAAAGTCATTCAAAGAATTATTACTTTTTTTTTTAAAGCACCAGCATGGTATTTGGAAGAGTCCTCTCATGAATTGCCCTAAATTCTGTCACATCCTCCTGCTGTGGAAACTTCCAGCATGGCTCACTTTCCTGAAGATCTTGGTATTCAAATACCTTAAAGCCACATTTCATGTTTTTAAATCATTTCTCTGATCTCACTTTCCAGCAAGTTCCCTTCTCTTCAGCTTCCCATTTCAAAGCTCTTATCATAGATTCTCAATTCTCATTCCCATCCTTCAGCTTGCTGGCTTCTACCAGCATCATCCCTGTAAGATAAGCATAAATATATACTTGTGCTTTTCAGTGAATTTCAGATTATCACAGTCCTTGCTGCATTTTCTTCTCAGCAAACTCGCTCATTCCTGAGTGCCCTTATTCTTTCGGGGAGCACCTGTTATCTCTCAATTCTGACCTTTCTTCTCACCTTGCTACTACAATATTTTACATTCCTCACAGTCCCTTTTTCCTAGGCCCATCAAGAAGAAGGCTGCTCCCCAGGGCCTTCCCAGCAAGTCATACTCCAACTTATTCATTCTCTGCCTTGTCCATATTGTCTCTCATGTCAACAGCAATGGATCCCAGTGTCTCCAGCACAGTCTTACTCCTGCTTGGTTGTTTCAGTGCTCTTCGAGTCAGTAGGTTCACAGTTAAATTCACTTCTCCCACATCTTTTATCCTGAATGCAGCCCAACTCTGATGTCCCCCTGAGTCCATGAAAGCCATCACTATGTATCTCCTGTACAAGTCATCAGACTAGGCCAGCCTTTAATACCCACCCCTCTTTTACCCTATATCCATTCATCTAATGGTCCTTGTGTTTCAGATTTGAAAAGTGTTTCATCCACTTTTTTTTTTCTATTTCATCATCTCACAAGGCAGAATAGCATTTGATTGGCTTTCAGCATCAGCCACCTTTTGTTCCTAATTTTGCTTGTGTTCTTGTTGCTCTTTCCATTACACCCATACAAGGCCAGATAGAAAAAAAAAAGAAGAAGAAGAAGAACAAAAACAACAACAAAAAGAAAAACTCACCAATCCTGGCCTTCCCAGTGTCTGTAAGGGTAGAGTCCAGACTCCATGATATTTACTCCCACACCAATCATGATCTGGCCTTTAGAGCATCATATGGAGACCAGTTTCAGAAAAAAATAATATTTCTCTCTTTCCCTCACCTTCCTGTTCTTTTCCCCTCTCCCGTCCTTCCTTCTTTTATTCATATCATATATTCTTTTTACAAGAAATACTTTTTGTTAGTTATCTAACTATTATCTTTTGTTATGCCTCACAGTTTACTTCTTTTCAAAAACTTTCTTTGGCCAGTCAGAACTAACACATGGGCTTCTGCAACATAAAAGTTTCCTTATCAAATGCCATATGATATTTCCTGTTACTATGTGTTTGGTTATGTACTTTTGGGCAAAGTCTGTCTGCCTTGTTGTTACATCTCATCACCTAGCACAGTTTCTGGTTCATAGTAATATTTAATCATATTAACAGAAAACACTCAACATGTCTCCTAAATATATAAATTAATACTTTCATTCTCACGTCATGACCTGCCATAGCTCTTAGTAACGTCTCCATTTGTAGCAGAAACTTTCTTATGCTTACATTGCCTACTAATAAATGGGAGATCCACAATTTACACATAGATGTTTTGGTTTCGGTTCCAGAGTCACAATTTTCATATTATTGGCTTAAGAGAGAGAGAAGAGAGAGAGAGAGTTAGAATTGATTTCAATGTGGCCACATCACTGGAAAGTACCGGAAGTATCAGACCTAGGAATTTAGCCTGAAACTTCTGGCTCCAGAGTTTATACAGTTAGCTCTACCCCGTTCCTTATAGTTTTAATTGTTTTAAAAGCAAATGCATTTTTGTTCTCTGTGGACCCGGTTTTAATAAGCCCATTTAAATATTCATAATTCAAATGTAAATTCCCCTGCTACAGCCTTCTGTGATTCACAGACTCAGTGAATGTTCTTTGCTCTGGGTGGTGAGGACCCAGTGAACTGACCTGCCCTGGGTTTATCCCACTTCCTGTATGATCAGACACCCAGAACAGACTGCTGAGTCAAGAGGTTAGAGTAATCTGTCAGAGTTTCCAAAATATTAATTGGATAGTAATATTTCTGCTCTGTAGGCAGCTGGTTCATAACCTCAGTGGGAAAGTACTAAACGGAGATTAAAAAGTGTCTTAATTCTAGGAGAAATGATAATGCTTCGGAATGTCTCAGGAGTTCACTGAGCCGGCCTTTTTTTTGGGGGGGGGGGTTAAATTTCCCAAATTCACATATACTGAGCATCTGAACATCACTGGTCCTCTCAATACACAAATCAAACCTGTCATTGTCTTTTTTTCTGTGACCCTAGCAAATTCAAATGCTGCTTTTAACACCTATGCTTTCCTATTCTCCTTTAATCAAAGTACTCCTTAGTTAGTTTAGGTTGTGAAAGAAATTGTATTGCGTTTTATATTTTCAGTGCCCAATTTAATGTCGCTTCCATACATGTTTAATTATCTTCTCTCAGTGAATGGGCGCATGAGTTCCCGGTGTTCACCCTGCCCTCTCTTCTTTGCAGTAGGTATCCATTCATGTCTGACTTGGCACACAAAGTTCCTATTGTCTTTTCTACATTTGTTTCTGTAGCACATCACCAGAAGGCATGATTTTATCTGTGCAAAACACTAAAATTTATGTTAAGTCCCACTACTATGCACTTTTATTGTGGTATTATTATGCATATGAACCACCCACTTGTTATTATGTCCCTATATTACTGAATAATCCTCTTACTTTGAAAGGTTAATTGCTTTTGGTTACACTACCTTCTGTTCTGGAAGTTTCTCTATTGCTTTTTTCTTTCTTCTTTCTTCCACTATGATTCAATCACTTTCTACGTATTAATGATTCCAGGTTTTTATCTTCTTTTCTTAATCTGTGTGTATAGAACCACACTCTCTTATACAACTGACTGCAAACTGTTCTTTTATTGCTTATCAAATCAGAAAGTGCTCAATCCTGGAAGAAATACCCCAGCAACAAGGCCAACAAGACAGTAAGTCTTCTGAGAATCTACAGAGAGCAGCTTTGTTAAAAGCATTGCCTGTAGAGAAGGCTAGCCCATCTGTAGAAGTACCTAACCCAACAAGGGCAAAGAACTGTGTCTTTTGCATTGGCTCAGTCAATATAAACAACCTGCCACCAAGTCACAAGCTCTTCATGCTCCTGGTTCAACTAACAATAAAGTGTCATTGCAGTATCTAGAAAAGACATCCACAACTTAAGATCATGACTACTTTGGGGGTTGAATGATCCTTTCAGAGAGGTTAACTAGGACTGTCAGAAAACACAGATATTCACATTAAAATTCATAACAACTGCAAAATTACAGTTATGAAATAGCAATAAAATAATTGTATGGTTTGGGCATCACCACAATGTGAGGAACTGTATTACCGGGTTGCAGCATTAAGAAGGTTAAGAACCAGTGGTGTCTAGAATGACTAACCATGCTTAGAAAGTATAAATTGTAGGTTTTTACTAGAGATACTTGTAGATCAGCCCCTAGGCCAATCAACATCGGAGAAGATTAATCCAATAACTGAGAAAGCAGATCCAGAGACCCACAGCCAAACATTAGGTGGAGCTCAGGGAAGGAGGGTAGGATACAGAGAATTTGAGGGCACCAGGAAAATATGGTCCACAGAATCAACTAAGCTATGCTCATTGGGGCTCATAGAGACTGAAGGGGCAACCACAGAGCCTGAATGGTCTGGGCTAGGTTCACTGCATACATGCTATGGTTATTTAGCTTGGGGTTTTTGTAGGACACCTAACAGTAGGAGTTGGGGTGTCTTTTACTCTTTTGCGTGCTCTTCAGACCCTTTTCCTCCTACTGGGTTGTATTGTTCAGCCTTGATATGAGAGATTGTGCCTAGTCTTACTACATCTTGTTATACAATATTTGGTTGATACCGCTGGAAGACCTGCTCTTTTCTGAAGAGAAACAAAGAAGCATTGGATCTGGGGAATAGTTAAGGTATCGAGGGTTAGCAAGAGTGGAGGGGAGATCTAAGGTCAAGATGTATTATATAAGAGAAGACTAAAGAAAAATTTTAAAAAGGAAATATGTGTATATATACTCTCTCAATTTCAAAAAAGAATTCTTTAATATGATCTACTATTTGGAGAATTAGACTACTGGATTTTCAATTGTTGGTCTAAAAGAAAAGCTAAAATAAAGTTAGTCATGTATTTAGAAAAAAAAATCTGCGATGTTTATGTTCAACTTTACAAACCAACTTTTTGGCTGAATTAGTTCTTTCCCATCTGTACCATCCTATGTAACTCCTATACAAGTCATATGGGTAGGATCTCTATCTACAACATGCACTGAACCACCCATGACCTCAGTACTTCAGTTAATGATTTACTATTAACTAAGTCAGTTTTCTATTTCAAATTCACATAGATTTCACCAAACTCAAATAATTCTAGCCCAATTTCCCCCTCTCAGGACCGATATTTATACCTTTATACTCTCAAAAATGGAGAAGCCAGCCTGACAACATTAGCAACTAAGCCTAAGATGCTAAAATTATTCTTACATGAGATGTATCTATCAATGTTTCTATATCAAACATTAAATCTGATCAATGTAAAAGGCAGTTACTGAAAGTAATCTGTAAAATGAATAATTTATGATCATTATATTTTAAATAATTACTGAAGAAAATAAAATCATAATTTTCTTTGATGTCTTTAATATCTGAAGTAATAGAAGGTAGCAAGGACTTGCTTTGGATTACTTTTTTATATTACAATCTATTACTTTGGCTTAAGCACATGAAGAAGGTTTAATAATGTATTTCCAAAAGAGAAAAGGATATAGAAGTCTCTATTATTTCTGCAAAATTTGATAGATGATAGCTTTGCAAAGTGAAGTTTCTCACTACATGAATGAATTCTAAAATCCATTTCTTTGAGTTTTTACTAAGTACTAGCCTTTGCTTTGTTCTGAGATATCTTGCTTTGTCTTTTAGAACTTGCTGATTCAGTATAGCAGAATATTGATATACCTGAATATATCATATATATCTGAAAGCATATATGAAATATTGATGTATTTCATATATAATACCAAAATGTCATCTTTGTTTACTAAAAGAAAAAAATCTCATAAAAAAAGCTATTCAGTAGTTCACAATAGAAGATACATGTTTTCTAGGATTCCCTTGTCTTTCTAGAGTTATTGTATTGCAAGTAAAAAATATATTTCTTATAATGGCAAGTTTAGCTAGTAACTCAAATAACTGCAAGCAATTGTCTTAAAATAGCCATTATATTTTTACGGAAAAGAAGTACTTCATGTGAACTTTCAATTTTAGTATCAGAAGATATATTTTCAACGAAATTGCCCTTTGCCATATTACTAATAATATAAGGAGGTGTTGGCATATTTTTTAAATCTGCTTTTTGGGGTTCTTATATCTACCAAGCTTCTCCACCCCAATCCCTTTTACACCCCAACACCACAGAGACAGAGAGGTTAGAGGGGAAAGGGGATTTTGAGGTTTTTTTGGTTGCTTTCTGATGATTGGGGACATTGAGTTCCTTGGAGCAAGTCTAGTCCTCCTCTTGTCACGATATCACCAATTCTTCTTACAGAAACTTTTATCATAACCACTTGACAAACAGCAGCAGCAGGAACAGGAACCAGGAGGAGAATCAGCCTTGCCTTATTCTTCTTTGTAGTGCCCCATGCCTCTTTAGGCTCTGGAATTTGTTACCCTCTCTACAGTTTCCAGAATTAAGCTGTCTTCAGCTGAAAGAATCATGCCCCTTCCTGAGCATGCACAAGGCAAATAGTCTGCTGCTCTGGAAAATCTGAAGCAGACCTCTATCCCACACCTGGGATTAAAACAAAGACGTGTACATAAAATGACTGGGTTTTTAAAATATCAAAATTCTCACTACAAGGAGGTAATAAAAGCAATGTTTAGGAGTATTTAATTGATACATATAACTTTTTTATTTTTTATTAATTACACTTAATTCATTTTGTATCCCCCCATAAGCTCCTCCCTCCTCCCCTCCCGATCCCACCCTCCCTCCTCTTTCTGCATGCATGCCCCTCCCCAAGTCCACTGATAGGGGAGGTTCTTCTCTCCTTTCTGATCTTAGTCTATCAGTTCTCCTCAAAAGTGGCTGTATTGTCCTCTTCTGTGGCCTGGTAAGGCTGCTCCCCCCTCAGGGGGAAGTGATCAATGAGCAGGCCAATCAGATTATGTCAGAGGCAGTCCCTCTTCCCATTACTAGTTAACCCACTTGGACACTGACCTACCATGGGCTACATCTGTGCAGGGGTTCTAGGTTATCTCCATGAATAGTCCTTGGTTGGAGTATGAGTCTCTGGGAAGTTCCCTGTGTTCAAATTTTCTTGTTCTGTTGCTCTCCTTGTGGAGTTCCTGTCCTCTCCAGCTCTTACTATTTCCTACTTCTTACATAAAATTCCATTCACTCTGCCTGACAGTTGGCCATTAGGCTCAGCATCTGCTTTGATAGTCTGCAGGGCAGAGGCTTTCAGAGGCCCTCTGTGGTAAGTTCCTAGTTTGTTTCCTGTTTTCTTCTTCTGGCTTTCAGAGGCCCTCTGTAGCAGGTTTCTAGGTTGTTTCCTGTTTTCTTCTTCTTGTGATGTCCATCCTCTTTGCCTTTCAGGTGGGGATTGAACATTTTAGTTAGGGTCCTCTCATGCTTGGTTTCTTTAGATGCATAGATTTTAGTGGGTTTGTCCTACGTTGTATGTCTATATGAGTGAGTATATACCATGTGTGTCTTTTTTGCTTCTGGGACAACTCACTCAGGATGACCTTTTCCAGGTCCCACCATTTACCTGCAAATTTCATGATTTCCTTATTTTTCATTGCTGAGTAATACTCCATTGTATAGATGTACCACAATTTCTGCATCCATTCTTCAGTTGAGGGGCATCTGGGCTGTTTCCAGCTTCTGGCTATTACAAATAAAGCTGCTACAAACATGGTTGAGCAAATGTCCTTGTTGTATACTTGAGCCTCTTTTGGGTATATGCCTAGGAGTGGTATGGCTGGATCTTGAGGAAGCGCTATTCCTACTTCTCTGAGAAAGCGCCAGATTGATTTCTAGAGTGGTTGTACCAGTTTACATTCCCACAAGCAGTGGAGAAGGGTTCCCCTTTCTCCACAATCTCTCCAGCATGTGTTGTCCCTTGAGTTTTTCATCTTGGCCATTTTGATGGGTGTAAGATGAAATCTCAGGGTTGTTTTAATTTGCATTTCCCTAATGGCTAATGAGGTTGAGCATTTCTTTAAGTGTTTCTCTGCCATTCGATATTGCTCTACAGAGAATTCTCTCTTTGGCTCTCTTCCTCATTTTTTAAATGGATTACTTGGTTTGCTGCTTTTCAACTTCTTTAGTTCTTTATATATACTGGATATGAGTCCTCTGTCAGATAAAGGGTTGGTGAAGATTCTTTCCCTATCTGTAGGCAGTCGCTTTGTTTTGATGATGGTGTCCTTTGCTTTACAGAAGCTTTTCAGTTTCATGAGATCCCATTTATTGATTGTTGCTCTTAGAGCCTGTGCTGTTGGTGTTCTGTTCAGGAAGTTTTCTCCTGTACCAATGAGTTCTAGGGTATTCCCCACTTTTTTTCTAGCTGATTTAATGTGTCTGGTTTTATGTTGAGGTCTTTGATCCAATTGGACTTCAGTTTTGTGCAGGGTGATAAGTATGGATCTATTTTCATTTTTCTACATGTAGACATCCAGTTGGACCAGCACCATTTGTTGAAGATGCTATCTTTTTTCCATTGTATGGTTTTGGCATCTTTGTCAAAGATCAGGTGTCCATAAGTGTGTGGGTTTATTTCTGGGTCCTCTGTTCGGTTCCATTGATCCACCATTCTGTTTCTATGCCAGTACCATGCAGTTTTTATAACTGTTGCTCTATAGTACAACTTAAGATCAGGGATGGAGATACCTCCAGAAGATCTTTTATTGTAGGGGATTGTTTTAGCAATTCTAGGTTTCTTGTTATTCCATATGAAGTTGAGAACTTTTTTTTCCAGGTCTGTAAAGAATTGTGTTGGTAATTTGATGGGAATTGCATTGAATCTGTAGATTGCTTTTGGTAAAATGGCCATTTTTACTGTTAATCCTGTCAAGCCATGAGCATGGGAGATCTTTCCATCTTCTCATATCTTCCTCTAATTCTTTGTTCAGAGACTTGAAATTTTTTTCATACAAGTCTTTGACTTCCTTGGTTAGGGTTACTCCGAGGTACCTTATGTCATTTGTGGCTATTGTGAAGGGTGTTGTTTCCCTAATTTCTTTCTCAGCCCTTTTGTCTTTTGTATACAGGAGGGCTACTGATTTTTTTTGAGTTAATTTTGTATCCGGCCACTTTGCTGAAGGTGTTTATCAGCTGTAGGAGTTCCCTGGTAGAGTTTTTGGGGTCACTCACGTATACTATCATATCATCTGCAAATAGTGATAATTTGACTTCTTCTTTTCCAATCTGAATCCACTTGATCTCCTTCAACTGTCTTATTGCTCTAGCAAGGACTTCCATCACTATATTGAAGAGATATAGGGAGAGTGGGCAGCCTTGTCTTGTCCCTGATTTTAGTGAGATTGCTTTAAGTTTCTCTCTGTTTAGTTTGATGTTGGCTATAGGCTTGCTGTATATCGCCTTTACTATGTTTAGATATGTGCCTTGTATTCCTGATCTCTCCAATACTTTAAACATGAATGGATGTTGGATTTTATCAAATGCTTTTTCAGCAGTTAAACATGAATGGATGTTGGATTTTATCAAATGCTTTTTCAGAATCTAGGGAGATTATCATGTGGTTTTTTTCTTTTAGTTCGTTAATATGGTGGATCACATTGATGGATTTCTGTATGTTGGACCACCCCTGCATACTTGGGATGAAGCCTACTTGCTCATAGTGGATAATATCTTTGATGTGTTCTTGGATTCGGTTTGCAAGTATTTTGTTAAGTATTTTTGCATCAATGTTCATAAGGGAGATTGGCCTGAAAATCTCTTTCTTTGTTGAGTCTTTGTGAGGTTTAGGTACCAAGGTGACTGTGGCTTCATAGAATGAGTTTGGTAATGTTCCTTCTGTTTCTATTTTGTGGAATAGTTTGAAGAGAATTGGTGTTAGCTCTTCTTTGAAGGTCTGGTAGAATTCTACGCTGAAGCCATCTGGTCCTGGGCTTTTTTGGATGGGAGACTTTTGATGACTGCTTCTATTTCTTTGGGGGATATAGGACTATTTAATTGTTTTACCTGGTCCTGGTTCAGCTTTGGTAAGTCAAATCGATCAAGAAAATTGTCCATTTCATTTAGATTTTCAAATTTTGTGGCATATAGACTTTTGAAGTAAGTCCTAATGATTGTTTGGATTTCCTCAGTGTCTGTAGTTATGTCTCCCTTTTCATTTCTGATTTTGTTGATTTTGGTGGTGTCTCTCTGCCTTTTAGTTAGCTTGGCTAAAGGTTTGTTGATCTTGTTGATTTTCTCAAAGAACCAGCTCTTGTTTTCATTGATTCTTTGAATTGTTTTATTTGTTTCCAATTGATTGATTTCAGCCCTGAGTTTGATTATTTCCAGCCGTCTACTCCTTTTTGGTGTGTCTGCTTCTTCTTTTTCTAGGGTTTTTAAGTGAGCCATTAAGTTGCTTGAATGAGCTGTCTCGAATTTCTTCTTGAAGGCACTTAGTGCTATGAACTTTCCTCTTAGCACTGCTTTCATTGTGTCCCACAAGTTTGGGTATGTTGTGTCTTCATTTTCATTGATTTCTAGAAAGACTTTAATTTCTTTCTTTATTTCTTCCCTGACCCAGTGTCATTTAGTAACAAATTGTTCAGTTTCCATGTGTGTGTAGGCTTTTTGCTATTTCTGTTATTGTTGAGGTCCAGCTTTATTCCGTGGTGATCAGACAGGATACAAGGGATTATTTCAATCTTCTTGTATCTGTTGAGGCTTGCTTTGTGACCAACTATATGGTCTATTTTGGAGAAGGTTCCATGAGGTGATGAGAAGAAAGGAAAATTCTTTTGTGTTTGGGTGTAAAGTTCTGTAAATATCTGTTAGGTCCATTTGATTCATGACCTCTGTCAGAGACATTGTTTCTTTGTTTAATTTCTGTTTTGTTGACCTGTCCTTTGTTGAGAGTGGGGTGTTGAAGTCTCCCACTATTAATGTGTGGGGATCTATATGTGGTTTAAATTTTATCAATGTTTCTTTAACAAATGTGGGTGCTCTTGTGTTTGGGGCATAGATGTTCAGGATTGTGATGTCTTCCTGGTGGAATTTTCCTTTGATGAGTATGAAGTGTCCTTCCCCATCTCTTTTTATTAATTTTGGTTGAAAGTCTATTTTATCAGATATTAGAATGGGTACTCCTGCTTGTTTCTTGGGTCCGTTTCCTTGGAAAGTCATCTTCCAACCCTTTACCCTCAGGTAATGTCTATCTTTGTGCCTTAGGTGTGTTTCTTGTATGCAACAGATTGCTGGGTTTTGTTTATGTATCCGTTCTGTTAATCTGTGTCTTTTTATTGGAGAGTTGAGTCCATTGATGTTGAGAGAGATTAATGACCAGTGGCTGTTAGATCCCTTGATTTTGATGTTGGCTGTGGTCATCAGGTTGTGTGCTTGGTTGCTTTTTGTTTTACTGTAGTAAGGTTAATTATTTCCTGTGTTTTCTTGAAAGAAGCTAATTTTTGGGGGTTGTATTTTCCCTTCCAGTGTCTTCTGTAATGCTGGATTTGTGTGTAGGTATTGTTGAAATTTGTTTTTGTCATTGAATATCTTGTTTTCTCTGTCTATGAGAACTGAGAGTTTTGCGGGGTATAGTAGCCTGGGCTGACATCTGTGTTCTCTTAGCGTCTGCATAATATCCGTTCAGGCCCTTCTGGCTTTCATAGTCTCTGTTGAAAAGTCAGGTGTGATTCTAATGGGTTTGCCATTATATGTTACTTGGTCTTTTTCCTTTGCAGCTTTTAGTATTTTTTCTTTGTTCTGTATACTTACTGTTTTGATTATTATGTGGCAGGAGGATTTTCTTTTCTAGTCAAATTTGTTAGGTGTTCTGTAGGCCTCATGTATTCTTATTGGCCTCTCCTTTAACTTGGGGAAATTTTCTTCAATGATTTTGTTGAAAATATTTTCTGGCCCTTGGAGAAGGGAGTCTTCTTTTTCCTCTGTACCTATTGTTCTTGGGTTTTGTCTTTTCATATTGTCTTGGATTTCTTGGACGGTCTGTGTCAGGAATTTTTTGGATTTAACATTTTCTTTGACAGATACATCGGTTTCTTCCATTGTATCTTCTACACCCGAGATTCTTTCTTCCATCTCTTGTAGTCTGTTGGTTATGCTTACCTCTGTAGTTCCTGTTTTCTTCCCTAGATTCTTCCTCTCCATTATTTCCTCCATTTGTGTTTTCTTTAATTTTTCCAATTCTATCTTCAGGTCTTGAGTTGTTTTGTTTACTTCCTTCACCTGTCTGATTGTACTTTCCTGTTTTTCTTTCAGTTCCTTCAACTCTGTTTCTTTTATTTCATTCAGTGCTTTAAGCATTTCCTTTCTAAAGGCCATAAACTGTTTGGCTGCAGCTTCCTCTCTTTCTTTACGATGACAATATTCTGTTTGAGTTTATCTTCCTCTATGTCTTTATGTATCTTATTTTGTTTCCTCTGTTATCATCTTCATGAGCATAGTTGTTAGGTCATCTTCTTGGATTTCAGTTATGCTGGGGTGTCCAGGGCTACTTGCCCCTGGGTAACTGGGTTCTGGAGATGCCATATTGCTCTGTCTTTTGTTGTTTGAGCTTTTACGCTGGCCTCTACCCATTGTGTTATCTTAGGTGTTTAGGGTTATTTTCTGGTGGTTCCTGGGGATCCTGTGGTAGAAAGAATCCCCTTTGCAGAAAGCTGGTTTTTCCTGAAGGATGTCTTCTCAGCTTTTTGGGTATAGTCTGTGGATGGCTGGCGTTTTTTCAGGAGTTGCTGCTGCTTACCTCAGGGATAGAGACCTGAGCGGTTACTGTGGTCTTTGTTAGTCGAGAGGGTTCTCCTCTCACCCAGGGAAGTCCTGAGGACAGCTGCCCTGTTTCTGGGTTTCTTGCTGTAACTTTAACGATCAGCTGTTTTGACCCAGTTGGACATCTGGCACGCAGCAACTGTTTGTGCCTGTGTCTGGAGCACAGCTGAGTGATGGTGGCTCGGCCCTGTCGGTCTGCTAGTCTTTTTCCAGGGAAAGATTGGGTGATTTAAGTCAGTACAGTTTCCTTCCTTCCCTGTGGATTCTTTGGCGACAGGGACTCCCAGTCTCTTTTTTTGCCCTGGTGCGCACTGCTCAGTCTCCGCCAGCTGGCTGGCCGCAGAAACTGCCTGTGTCTAGAGCACAGCTGAGTGATGGTGGCTCAGTCTCCGCCAGCTGTCTGGTGTGCAGAAACTGCCTGTGTCTGCCTTTCCAGCCTTTGGGAGCCTGGGTGTCTGCCTAAACTGGATAATTTTCCCGAGACCTTTTCGGGGTGGGGGTGTCGGCTGAGTGCTCTGAGATCAGCCCAGCTGTTTCCCTCCCTGAGTGTTTGCACTGGACAGTGAAACTCATTCGCTGGTGCCCTGGTGCCCACAGTTCTATCTCAGGCAGCGAATCAGGCGCGCAGGCAGGCAGGGCTCTGTGCCGGAGCCTGGGTCCCTGGCTCTGGCTCCGGGCTGGCTCCTGGGGCGCCCGTGGAACCCGAGTCTTTTCCAGGGGATATCTGGGTGACCTAAGGTCAGTCCCAATCGTTTCCTGTACCGTGGGTTATCTCTCGACTGAAAGTTCCAGTCTCTGATAGTGTGGTGCGCACGGTTCAGTCTGGGACTGTGACCAGAGACACTGGCTTGTGGCTCTGGGCTGGGGCTGGGGCTGGCGGCCAGCAGCCAAGCGTCTGGCAGAACCGGGATCTCTTCCACGGTTTAGCTGGGTGAGTTAAAAGCTGATTGAATCCCCCACCGTGGGGTATCCTCTCACCTGGGAAACACAATGACTGTGTTTTATGGCTGCGAGTTCTGATTGCTGGTCACTATGCTGATCCTGCTGCTGTTGCTCAGAATGAGAGTCCTCCCGGCGCAGCCATCTTGCCCCACCTCCTCTTATATGATCGCATATAACATTTTTACCAGCCATTGTTTTTCTGTGAGATCAGTGGAGATGTCAACACAATGAAATTATCAGGAAATTTCTTAGATTTTTATGGTATATTTTTCAGATTTATGGAATTTTTTGAGCATCTCATTGTTTCTCAAGATCCCCAATCACTACTATTTGAGAACTTCTATTGTAAGATATGCCTGGATCTGCACATCCACCTCATGGAAAACCTACCCATCCATAAGCCAGAGCAAGAATGAATATGTCATGGTAAATCAACTGTGTTCATTTATAAACATCTCAGTGTATAAAGTATGTCTCCCAATTGTTGGCCATAAATAAATAGTATGTTTTCTATAGATTACCTTCGATGTATTTCCTCTATAGCTCTGTAATGCATTGGACACTGTATTTGTCCTATTGTAATAATACAATGGTTACAAAGAAAAGAGAGACATCTTGACCCAGGTATGCAGTTTGCACATGGTGGTGGGTTTCTTGGTGACTAAAGGCCTAAAGCATCAGAGAGAAGAAACAAGAAAAGTTTACATGTTTGTGTGTGTGTATATGTGTGTGTGTGTTCCCCTCTCTCCCTCCTCTTACAAATATTCTTGGATTCGATCATTAGTTTCTGTCCTAATGACCTCATCTAATCTAGTCTTCTCTCTACACTTAGCTTCCAAATACATTGTGGGGATTAGATGTCGACCACTCATACCTTGTCAAAGTCATGGCAGATTATGCATTAATCAGTGTTCTCCAGAGGATAGGTTGCTTGTGTGCATCTGTGTGCCTATGTATAAAAATCTATTCTAAAACCATTGCCTCACACGTTCGGAGATTGTCAAATGCAGACTTTGCTGGATAGACTATGAGACCAAAAATACAGGAAAAGTCAATGTAGTTTAAGTCCCAAGGCCCTCTGCTAGCCCAGCCCCACTTGGTTCCAAGGCAGGGAGATTTTGCTCTATGAAGGCCTTCATGCTTGGCTTCTCAAATACTGAGGCCAGCACATGTAGCTCTCATCTGAAAGCATCCTCATAGAGACATACAGGAGAATATTTGACCACCCATCTGTGTGTCTTGTTCAAATTGACCTAGCATTTATGTCATTGTCTGTCCCTTTGTGAGAGCTTTAGACTGTGACTGTGGTTTTAAATGGGCTCATTGTATACTCAATTAGAAATAGATCATTATAGGGGGCCAGAATGTGTGGTGATAGAGGAAGACATTGGGGTGATATGTCCTAAGGCAAGGAATGCCCACCTTGTCAGTAATAACAGAAGCGATGGGAGGGGAAAAGAGGGAGGGTCTGAAACTGCCAACATCATGATTTTGGACAATCAGTGACCTCTACATTTTTGAGGGAGTTGACTTCTACTTTTTTATTTTACCTAGTGTGCCACCATTAATTGTGGAATGCCTAATAAATAAATATGGTTGTGTGTTACCCCGTAGCTTAAAGTTTGCAAATAAATAAGCCAAAATCTTTACTTGAGAACAAATTAATAAACAATCAGGACTCTTCCCAAAGAGATTGGAGAGTAGGAGGAAGGCTCCTGACTGAGGTGTACTCAATGAACCCAAGAGTGAAAAGAGAGAGAGAAAACTGGGGACTGAGCAAGGAGCCCAGAGAACAGGGAGGACAGCAGCGGCATTGAACAGAATCAGCTGGAGACGCCAACAAAACCAAGGATGCCAATCGAGGGCGCAGGGTGGAAGGGTCAGATTCGCTTTAGTAATCTTTCTTTTTTGACTCAGGTATGTGTCCTGGGGAGCTTTTCAGAAAGACATCTAAGAGTCACTCAGAGGGTCCTAATGTTGCCTCCTGTAAAATTAGGAGTAAGAAAGAGAAGAGAAAGGAGAGCCAGAGGGGAGGCGGGAAGAGCCAGTCCCGCTGTCTCTCTGGAAGGAAAAAGAAAGTGTCAGATCGCAGCTGGTAAATAAGATGTTACAGTGGAGCTTGAAAAGCCAGGCTCTTTCTCCTTTATAAAGGCTCTACCTGTGCAACATGAAGGAGCTCAGTGACAGACACATTAAAACACCATTAAACTGTGAAATAGAACACAGTGTGAAAATAGATTTAACCTTCACAGCGTATCGATCTCTCCCCCGCGCCGTGCCCAAGTTCTTGGACAACTGTTTTATAATAGGTTTTACTTATTTTCCTGTTGCTATTCTGACTTCCTCAGAGGAGGGTGTTATTTCTAAAAGCCCCTGACAGCTGAGAGAAGCAGGCTTGCTTCTCAGGGAGCGCCTGGCCTTGGAATGCTCCTGCCAGCTGCTCCATAAACAGAAATCGGTTTTGTGAAAGGGAGGAATGATTTTTTTGTGTGCTGGCTGCTAGGATGACAGACACCCAAGGATGCAGGGGAGAACACTGCCAGGTTCTCAGGGAGTGTGGAAGGGGAGGGTGGCATCCCTGCAAGTCTAGATAATGACAAGTTGGGTATATAAGCTTCGTGCGGCTCCATTTAAGCACCAAGGGCCAGAAGGTTCTGCTGTCTCCTGAGATGGACCTTCAAAGTGGACATATACACACAATAAAACAAAACGCCATACAGTGAGGGACTAAAGAAGTTGAATTCTCTGTACCAAAAATATGTAAGTGAAAATAACAATAAGAAATGTGTAGCAGCTACATGGGTGGCATTATAAAATATTACATGCCGTGTTGAGAAATGAACTACCATGAATTGTGAAGATCACAGATTATGCACAAATACTTCATGGATCTAATTAAGCTCCAGCTGGGTGTTTTTAGGGTATGTAAAAATCTTCCTATATTATGTGAGAAAAAAAATCTATTTTCAATAAAAGGAAAAAAAATCATGCAAATGTTCCTGTTCAGAATAGATTTGTAGAACTGCTGGGAATGTCATCATGGGCAAAGGTACTTGTGCAGCAAATGCAAGGACCTGAGTTGGAATCACCACTAACCCCATGAGAGGCCAGTGGCTGTACATGCTTGTATCTGCAGTACGGTGGGGTAAACACAGTCTGCTCCCAAAGCTCTCTGTCTAGACAGCCTAGCAAGCTGGTGGACTCCTCATTCACAAAGACACCAGGTCACAAGTCAATGGGCAGAAAGTGATGGAGAAAAACTTCTAATGTTCTGTTCTGGCCTCATAGGTAAGCACCTGCTCTGCATATGCAGCATATAACACACACACACACACACACACACACACACACACACGTAAGCTAATAAGTTATGTAGTTTCCATTGGGGTTTCTGAATATGAAGAATAATAGAAGACATAGCCTTATTTAGATATCAGTAAAATGTCAAATTATTTGTTAAGGAAAGACTTGAAAACCCACTTTCATACTCTCATAGCAGGTATTCTTGTGGTTACATAGGCTCCCTATAGTTAAGGAACTTACAATCTAGCGTAAGAGAGAGCTAAAAGAGAGCAAATACCAATAGCTCTATCAGAAACATCTAAGTACAAACGGCAATGTTATGAAAGAAAGGTGTGGATTATAGAGAAGCTGTGTCTGGCATGACAGACTGGTCTTTGTCTGAATTGGAAAGTATCACTCACATGGACAGGCATATAAATGGCATCCTTATGAGAAATAAGTTTTAAGGTGAGGTCAGTAATGGAAGGGCTAAAGGAGTTCTCAACAGATAATAGGCTGAGTGGTCCAATAACAGGAAGATCTTGCCTGTTAGAGAATAAAAAGGGAAACCCCTGTTAAGACAGAACAGCACAGGAAGATGTATGGAGAGAGTGGAGGAAAGGACAGGAGAAAGGCCCACAAATGCAAAACGGGGCAGGCTTTCTCTAACTGCAGTACAGCTCTCTCTGGGCGTCCCAACAGGGAAGCTACAAAACAAAGTAAGTTTTTCCTTTGTTTCCCTTCTAGTGTGTAGAGACACGTTTGGAAGCGATTAAGTGTAGTTGCAGGCAGGACAAAGAATGAGACTGATGGAACTTCGGGAGTGTGACTATCCAGGCCGGGGGTCCTAGAGATAGAAAGCAAGGGGTCCTGAAAGGGATTCTGAAACTAGAATTGACGGGAATGGAGAACAACGTGAGGGGCAAACAAATGATCTAAAAAGCTGACATTGTTCTGTTCCTGAGATGAAAGCAGGTCACTAGAATAGAAAAACCACCACGAATATACCCATAAATATAATTATGAAATAAAATAGCATTTTACAATGGGGGGGGGGTGGATAACTCCTGTGATCTATTTAGATAATAGGCTAAGTTTATCATGACTTATAAAAAATTATTATAGACTCCAACCCCATTAATTACTAGCTCTAATGTTATATATATATGGCATTAAAAAGGGCTAGTATTCTAAATATACGAAAAGTTACTATTAAACAAAAAGAAAATTGTCAAATATGGGCAAATACCACAAAGAAAAAGTTAAAAAGAAGATGAAATAGTCATAACCAACAAACATAAATATGTCTTCAGTCTTTTATACAACCAAACCAAAGGCCAATAAATTAGAAGAAGGAAGTAGTTTTGTATGATCAAATGTGTTAATTAGAATTTTGCTGTGGGGAAGGGAAGTCAACACAATGTAAATTATGCAGAAGGAGAGATTACTGGCTTCGTTCACAGGGATATCTTGGAAGAATTCTTACTCCAGTAACAGACAGCACCAAGAGTTCCCATTTCAGTCCTTGTCTCTGTTGGGTTGCATCCTACATGCTGATTTTGTTCATTTGGCAGACATGATAGCTGTGAGTAGCTACTTCCAGTCTTCCAAACTGAATACAAACCAGACAGCTCTCTCCAGTGTTTATATATGAAACTCCTGAAAGGTTCTGATTCTGATTTTTTTTTCTTTTTTTGTATCACTTGCTTTCGTTGATCCAACCACAGTAGCTGGGAGTTTGACAGAGGAGTTTGGCTTAGCTTAGGTCAAACTGTCTCTGTAGTTATTTGCCAACCTCAGTATTCAACGATGCTTATTTCTCTTTTTAAAATATATTTTGCATTTCATGCAGATCTTCCTGTCATATTTTTCTCTTTGAATACCAGCACTCAGTCCCACCTCATTCAAGATTTTTAATCATTTGTCAAATGCAGATGATAGGTCTTCTTATTAACACATACATGGCATTTTCCTCCCTATCATGAATGCTAGTTAACATGTCTAAAAGAAGGGCAAGCTAATCACAGACAAGCTTGGCACATTTATTTAATCATAACTATTTCATATGGTGTCTTAGTCACTGTTCTATTGCTGTGAAGAGATACCATGATCAAGGCAACTCTTAGAAAGGAAAGAATTTAATCAGGGTTTGCTTACAGTTTTAGAGATGAGTCCGTTATCGTGGTGGGAAGTATAGTGGCAGGCATGGTTCTGGAGATGTAGAAGAGTAAATTCAGAGCTACTTCTTGATCCAGAGAGAAAGGAGAGAGAGAGGGAGAATGGGAGGGAGAGAGGAAGGAAGAGAGAGTAGCCAAGGCAAGTGTTTTTGAAATCTCAAAGCCCACCCCCAATGATGCACTTTCAACAACAAGGCCACCCTTCCTATTCCTTCTAATCATTTCAAAGAATTCCACTTCCTAGTGACTAAGCATTCAAATACATGAGCCTATGGGTCCATTCTTATTTATGGGTCCATTCTTATTTGAACCACCACACATGGACACCTTCTAAATGAAAACAATAGATACAGGAAAATATCTCTCTTATACTTCAATTTCTGTAGTAGAGACAACCATATATGAATATGGATATGCTTAGAAAATAAGAAGCTTGATATTACAGTGCTGAGCAGAGACACCTAGCATTTTTGTGGGGGCTTTTTCTTTTTTCTTCTCTGAGTTCAGGGGTAGTATCTTGCTAACATACCAAACTGAGAGTATCTCTGGTCCCAGAGTACTCATTCCCTCTGGCAGGAGAACTCACTTTTTATTTAGCATATCAAGTTTGCATTCTGAACATGGAGCCTTGGAATAGCTCCATTCACATGTTACTCCCCTCAGGCATGGGACTGCAGATGAGCAAATAAAAAGAAGAGCTTTCTGAAAAAACCTGATTTGACTAAGATTTTATTTTAGAACATGCACAGACCTCTAGAAACTATGCCCATGTTGTCACAAGCATGAAAACTAAAGCAAAAATCCACCATGTAGCTGAAAGCTGGTATGCGAATGCATAAGTAACATAGTTTCCAAAGTTTCCTTGAAAACTCTGAGCCCCTGAGATTACTGGGACCAAATGGAGTTAGAATTATGGGACATGACTGAAGAAGCAGGAGGGGCTGCGAGCCTCACTTCTTATAGATCTCTGGACAGTGGTGTCTGGATATCAGCAGAACTTAAAAGTACATCAGAGTAGAGCCCAGTGAAAATGGAAAAACAATTAAAAATATATTGAAAGTAGAAAGAGAAAGAAATCATTCCTAATTAATTCTGGTGCCCTACTCAACCCTAGCTTCTTTGTAATCCTACTGGGAACATCTTTATTGATCCTGGGGTCCTACAGCAGCCTCTTGATGCTTATCTCAGCATAAAAAGAGGCTCTCATGATGAGCAGTGATTTAATTACATGACAATCACTGGTAACAATGCATGGCAAATACCAGAACCATATACATAGCAAGACTGGCATTGATAAATGCACAGGGCTGGCATTGACTATCAGACAAGCTGCTGGCTAACAGTCCTGACACTTCTCTCATAGGAAATCCTGAATATTTGAGAGCTGACCTCATGGGCTTATATTTGAATGTTAATGAGAAGTGTAAAAAAATTTAAATATATTATTAAAAACATTCTTTTCTAAAACCTGAAAATCATGCAGTGTTAAAGTTTCCCACAAAGTTCTGAGAGAACTTGTCTTGGGCACACCAGATTCCTTCAATGTTTATTCCATGGTCAATATGAGAAAATTATGGAAGACAGTCATGGGAGTCAACCACATTTCACACACAGTAAGACCCTTCCAGAATTAAATTTAAAGAGAGTTCACACATGTTTTATATATTTTGCTTTTACATAGTAGAAAAACAAAGTTAGTTTTAGGTATATTGAAAGTAATAACATATTTTCAATCTTTTCAACTAGGATAAGTGAGAGCAGTTGAAAAGAAATCCTAGTTTAAAAGGATATGTCATAAAATTGATTGACATAGATTGTTTTGAACCCTGGAGTAAAAAAAAAACAAAAAACAAAAAAAAAACATGGAGATACAGGCTGCAAACTGTACTTAGTTTGAAATTTATAAAAATCTACTTAGCTGAGCATGGCAGTCTGTTTTGTCACAAGAAGCCAATAAGTGACAATATTATGTGACAGAGAATGCATGCAAACAAGCAAGAGGTGAGATGAGAGCTAGCCCAAAGAGCTCTGGAGAAGTGCAAGGATGGATGGAGCACACGGAAGCAGTACAGGGTGAGGTGGAAGAGCAAACTGCTTTGCCCTTGAAGACCCTGGAAGGTCTGAAACCTAAACTTGGAAGCTAAGACGGGAATAGCTAAGATTCACCAATAGTTCATGTGGAGGCATGAAGCTAATGCAACCCCAAGTTATAAAATTGGAGGTCACTTCTTTTGAAATGTCAATCATATTTGTGAAGAGAGTTACAGCAGCATCCGAAGGTCAAGTGTGTAAGGACAGCCTGGTTAGCTTCATAAATCTGCTGCTCAATAATGTGTGGCCTTGAATAGCTCGCTGAACTATTTTGTCTTAGTTTTCATGTTTATAAATATGAGGGGTATAATAATAGAATATTGGCAATAGCTGTATTTATGTTAAATAACTGTTTTCAGCTTTATTAAGATATAACTGACAAATAAAATTATATATATATATTTAAAGTATATTCAATGATGTCTTCAACTATAGATACATTGTCGCAATCTACTAAGTGACATGTAAATGGACACGTACCTTTGTGTGTGTGCATGGTGAGATGACAATGGTTAGTACCTAGTTTGTTAACAAATTTCAAATATTCAATATATTAGTGCAAGCTATCAGCATGATGCTATTTATTCTCCATAAATAATTTGTGTATTAACTAAAAGTTTTGGTGCCCTTTGGCTAACATTTCTTATTCCTCAAAATTTCAATGCTCCTTCACATCTGTGAAAAACTACCATTCTTCCTCTGAGTTTGTATTTTTTTAATTCTACATGGAAAAGTATTAAAGTGATTGTAAGGTGGTGTGTGGTATGGGTGTGTGTGTGTATGGTTTATTTCACTTAGTTTAATGTTCTCCCAGTTTTTTTTTTTTTTTTTTCATGTTTTCACAAATGACAGATTTCTATCTTTGTGGCCAAATAATAGCCTGGGTCTTTATCTGTTAATCTGCAGACAGCAAATGACACTGAGATTGATAGCATTTTGCTTTTCTTTTCCTCCTTTTTTATGTATGCAGGTGATTGACTCTGAGATCATGTGTGTGTTAAGCATCCTTTACCACTGTATTCATAGCCTCTCCACACTTGACTATTTCTAATATAGCTCTAAAGAATATGGAGGTTAACAGCTCTCGTTTCATACAGAGGCTGGATATACACTTAGAAATGAGATTTCTGGATCCTATGATGGTTCTACTTTGACTAACCCACATGCCTTTTTCCATACAGACCGTCCATTATCATACTCCAAGTGATGGACAAGATTTCCCTTCCTTTCCATGCACACAATGATATGTATCTTTTGAGTTTTTCACAATACATCTCTGTAAGTGCCAACTGATACCTCATCTTGCATTTCCATGATTACTGATGCTGGAATATGCTTCACACACTGGATGGACACTTGTATATCATCATTGGGAAAATGTTTCTTCAAGTCCCTTTCACAATTTTTAACTGGGTTCTTTTTTCTTTCATTTTCCAGGGAGATTGTCTGTATTTGTTATTTTCTTGTTGCTCTGACAAAGTTAAGGAAGGAAAAGTTCATTCTCACTAATGGTTTATGGGAACACGGTCCAACATAGAGGGGAGGCATGGAAGCATCCGCATGAGCAGCTGGGCAAACTGCATTCTTAACCAGGTTGAGTACTATTGCTTGACACTCTTCCTCCTTTTCTCCTCTTTAGTAGTTCCAGAATCCCATGGTGGCACTGCTGACAGAGTGGTATCTGCCAGAGCCTGCCAGCAGAGTCGAACAGTTCCTGAGTGGGGAGTGAGGACTGCAATAACTAAATCAAGTCTCTCTACGTGAGGGATCAGCTCAAGAGGGCTGTCAGTAAGACTGCAGTATGAGTTTATTCTATAATTCCTTTTTATAGGCAAAACAAAAACTAGTCACATCAATACAAGAAAGAAGTTCCTGGAACTGCCAAACTTGTTTTCTAAAACTACTTCCCTGTAGCAGATATGGTCCAAGGTCACACAAACAAGTTTTAAGGAACTTGGTGAAACTTCCTCTCTTTTCTGTCTCAAGGTGAAGGCCAGGGTGAAAACATGTTTTTCTTTGTTTTGTTAAGCAGCTTGACAGAAAAGCAGCTCTCCACAGGTATCCCTTAGTTAAGTTTCCCTGAAAACTCCCTCATTGCCATACCAATCTCTCCCCTAGCTGATCCTAAATCCAGTCAAGTAAACACTGAATATTAAACATCACAAATTCTTCACAAACTGAAAGTTTAGTGAACATATGATTATATATATATATTCCCAAATATGTGAGTACAACTTGCTCAGTCTGTTTAATGTTACCCACATTTATGTTTTCGAGGCTGATTATTTGGTGTTAGGTACCAATTGGTGTGCTTTCTCCTGGTGAAGCCTTAGTTGGCTGTAGAGTTTTTTGTTTGTTGGTGTGTTTGTTTGTTTTCTGTGGGTGGGGGGAGGCTGAGGCTTTTTGGCATTTCTCCCACCTTTGTTAGCACATCTTTTGTTGTCCTTGTTCAACTCATGTTTGGACAGCATTGTTAATGAGACTTTATGGCTGTAGTTTCTGACATTCCAAGGAGATGCCATCACTCAGCAAACTCTCTGATCTTTTTCACCAACTCTTTTGAAATGATGCCTGAGCTGTAGGTAGAGAGATGTATCCATTGGGACTAGGCTCCACAATTAGGCATTTTGATTGGTTGTGATTTCTGTAATGGTCTCTGATGCAAAGAAAAGATACCTTGATGAAAGATAAGGACTACACTTAGTTCTGGATGTAAGGATGAATAATTAGAATGTAGCTATAGATTGTTCTGGTTTAGGAAAATGGCAGTGTTAGTTTGTCTTCCAAAATCCTTGACTTTGCTAGTCCTAGATAGTTGACTAGATTGCCAGTGGCAGCCATTATTTTTCCCTTGTTAAGTGGAGAAATTGAATCCAATTAAAAAGTTGTTGATTGTCACCAAATTATATTTTCTACTTTTGTTGATTGGTAACTTTATTATCGTATTTTAGTCTTTGTAATATTATATGTGTATTAGTGTATCATCTGCAGACAGAAACAATTTAACTTTCTCTTTGTTTGATTTAGATGCTTTTTATTTCTTTATCATGCCTAATATTTCTTCCCAGGACTTTTAACTAGGAAGTTGAATAGAAGGGTTTTATTGGCTCTCCTGTTTTATCACGGGTGAGGAATCCCTTGTTAGGCTCTTTTTTATGTAAGAAATATTTCTTTTCTTCCTGCTTTTAATTTTTCTTTGTATTTGTTTTTATGTTAGTCATGATAGGGTGTGGTTGAGACTTTTTCAGCTGCTTTTTTCTTAATGATTTTGGCTCTTTTTCTTCCTTTCTTCCTTTCCCCTTTCCTTTTCTCTTCCTCTAACTTTTCTTTCTTCTTTCCCCCTAAACCTTCTACAATATTTATTCTCTGGATTGTATTGCATAAGCTATATGTGCTTTAGTCATTTCTTTTAATACATCTTTCTTTTTTATTTTAATTTTTATTTATTCATTTTACATCCTGGTTGTAGCCTCTTTCCTCCTCTCCTCCCAGTCTCACCCTCACTCACTGTTTTTCCTATCTCCCCCCTCTAGTCCTCAGAAAAGGGAAGATCCCCCCCCACCCCACATCCTTTTCCCCTGTGCCCTGGAGAGGTAGCCCCGCCAGGAGAAAGTGATCAAAAAACAGGCAACAAAGTCCATATTAGAGTCAACCACATGAGGACCAAGTTGCTCATTGCCTACATTTGTGTAGTGGACATAGGTCGAGTCTATGCATGGTTCTTGGGTGATGCTTCAGATTCCACAGGAGTCCCTGGGCCTTGGTTAGTTGGCTCTGTTGGTCTTCTTGTGGAGCTCCTGTCCCCTTGGGGTCTTTCTATCCCTCCTCCAACTCTTCCACAAGGCTCCCTTTACTCCATCCAATGATGGGTTCTGCATATGTTTCCATCAGCACCTGGGTGGAGCCACACAGAGAACAGCTATGATAGACTCCCATCTTTAAAGCATAGTAGAGTATCCTTAATCGTGTCAGGAGTTAGCTGTCTCCCATGGATGAGTCTCAGGTGTGGCCAGTAACTGGTTGGACAGTCCCTCAATCTCTGCTCTATTTTTGTCCCTATAAGTCTTATAGGCAAGGTCAAATTTGGGGTCAAAGTTTCTGTGGCCGGGTTGGTGTTCCCCTCCCTCCACTAAGAGTCCTGTCTAGTTAAAAGGTGGCCTCTTCAGTCTCCACAACTGTTGTTGCTATGAGTTGCCCTCATATCCTCCTGGGATGCTGCCCTGTGGTAGGTCTCCAACTTGTTGCATAGAAGTCCCTGCCCAAGGTTTCTCTTCTCTCTGCATGACCTCACCACTCTCCCCATGTCTGGTAACAACCCTCCTGTTTCTCTATGCTCTCTTTCTCTTACCCTGTTCCCTCTCTTCAACCACTTCAGCTATCTACCATATTTCTACTTCTGAGTGTGAGTTCAGTAGCCTCCCTTGGGTTCTCCTTGTTACTTATCTTCTTTGGGTCTGTGAGTTTTAATTATGACTGTCCTGTACTATATGGCTAAAATACACTTATAAGTGAGTATGTACTATGTGTGTCTTTCTGGGTCTGAGTTACCTCACTGTTGGAGGTTGGTCTAATGCTGATTACAGGCCCTGAAGATCTGGTTACAGCCCAACAAATACAACCATCCTTGTTTGTGTAAAACCTGCCTAAGACATACCTGTCTGGTTGGTTTAATAGCCTCTACCTGGTCAGGGCAGAATGGGGGAAGCATGGCTAGGGTTCCTGGGCTTTTTAATTTTTTTAATTTATTAATTATTTATTACAGTTTATTTACTTTATATTGCAGCTGTAGCCCTCTCCTTAGTCCCTTCCCAATCCTACCTTCCATCCCTCCTTTCTTTTCTCCTCCCGTGCCCCTTCATCAGTACACCAATAGAGGTTTCCCAGTTTTTGAGGAGACAAACAGAAATAGAGGAAGACAGAGGAAGCCACTATGGGTTAGTGTAGTGAAAAAAACCATGTGGGCCAGAAGAAAGAATTGCAATGATGGCAGAAAAAGGCCCAGATAAAGAATAAAAACAAGTACCATGGGATTATGGATGAAAGCTAGTCCAATTTAGGAGAATTAAGGTGGATGGCATTGGATGGGGGCTGCAAGATGGATGATGAGGATATTGAGACAGTGTAAGTGAAATATTTGCCTTGCCCAAGGTAAATAAGGCAATTATAAATCTAACAGGCTTCTGTGTCTTATTCTGTGTACATTTTCAGATATAAAGAAGATCAAGTTCTCTACTTTCTATGGATTCTTTCTCCAAAAGACATTTTAGATGTAGCTCAGCATACTTAGAAAGATCAAGAAAGACAGAGACAGGTGGCTTCTAAACTCATATATATATGAAATAAAAGGATAAGGAAAGGATGTCACAGGTATGACAAAACAGAGAGAGAGGTAGAGGTAGGGGAATATTGGGAATTAAGAGGGATGTTGGACCCTGTTGTTAAGGTTGAAATCTGGTATTTCTGGAAAGCCCCTGAGCTCAGTTTTAAATGATGGACTCCTTTTCTCAGCTGTGTTCCCTCCTTTCTAACGCATCTGTGGAAACCTCAGATCCTCTAAGGATCCTCTAAGGAGAGTCACAGAACCCTCAGAGAGGCCCAACCCTTTCTCAATAAGAAAACCATTCAGTATGTATCTGGTGATTCCTGGAAATATCCTCCATGCTAATGAGATGTCTTGGTACTTTAACTTTCATCCAATGACCGTTTTCTATGCCTCTTACTGTACCTGAAGTTCTTCTCCCAACCTGCCCTTCCCATTGGATAATTCAGTGCCGTGTTCCCATCTTATGATGGGACAGTGCTGCTGATGTAAATAAAGGGTCCCTGACATTCCCAGCCAGCAAATCAAGCACAGCCACCCAAGCCCTTCCCATGGCCCAAGCTTTACAAGTCCCTATTTTACATAAAATAAAATAATGAGGGCCATCACCATCTATTTTGCCTGGCTACAGCCAGGTAACTCAAAGGAGATACAGAGCTGGCAAAGAGAGGAGTGAGTCAGGCACAAGGATGGGGAGAAGTTTTCCATCCTGACCCACTGGGCAGTCTGGGTGCTTCTTTATATATACAGAACTTAGTAGGAAGGGATAGATGCATGTTGTTCCAAAACATAGAGAGCATTTTTGTTTCCAGACATAAGTTTTAAATTCCATTTGGTCATAAGTTTAGTCATTATTGATAAACCGTGACAAAAGAGAATATCTTTTAAAAATCATTTTTCCCTCATCAGTCACACAATCCAACTTCTAACAATATTGTAGTTTCAAGGGCATATTTTGCCAAAGCACAACAGCCTGTTCTCAAGCTGGTGGTTCTTGTGATTTCAAGGACACTAGACAGAAAGAAAATCCCCAAGCCAGCCCTGGCAGATTGTCATGTCCAAAACAGTGTATTATCAGCTTCTAATAGTCAGAGTGCAAATTGTCATTAGGCCAAAGAAAAATCTTCAGGCCAAAGCTGCTGCAGTTATTATTCAGTTCCTGCTACAATATAATGTTTTTACTTTAAATATTTGTCAAATTTATTTATAAGCTTAATTTGGAAAATTTTGTTCCTTGGTCATATGACACCATTGTGGCCCTGTATAAGTTCTCTTTTCTAAGAATGAAAGGTCTTAATATTTTATTGTTTTATTATTTATCTACACCATTCTTTGTTCATCAGTATAAGGAAAAGGCTTTTAATTTGATCTGCAGCCAACTTCTTTAGCCTACCAAATATTGTTTACCCTTTTAAGTTTACTTCGTTCTGATTGTCTTATTACTGAGTAAGTACAAGGGTAGATGTGCCAATATTTTATTAGAGCCAGAGACTCATAAAGAGGTCTCTGGCATAGTTACTTGAGTCACAACCTCTAAGGCACAAGGAAGACCTTCAAGTAGGGACAGATAAGAACATCTCCCTAAAAGCAGGTAAAGTAGTATGGTCAGGATATTCCTGGGAAAACTTAGAAGCCATACTCCTGGAAGAAGGCATAAATGATTCATAAGAAAAAGTTCATCAATCCAATATCCCAAGTTGTACAAATAATAAAAAACTCCCAAGCATATGACACATACAGATCAAGGTCAAAAGAGTGGGAGACTGCACCACTGCGATTGCATTACTAGGCTCAGCTTTACTGGATCTTTATCAAGAAGTTGCGCTGGCTTTGTGATTTTTGTTGTTTCCATTAGATGTGGCTGTGCCACTGAGCTTCTGTGACCCAGAGCTGAAATTAACATTGCCCAGCCTTCCAATGTAAGATCATGCATTCCTGGATTGGTGCCAAGATGGGCTGGAACTTCCAGGGAGAGTACCTACCCGACAAGGCCCAAGTTCTTCCCTGGATGCAGAATGACATAATCTGACCTTAGATACAGAAGTAGTGAACCATGGTTAAAGCCAATAATATAAGCAAGAAAAGCATACAAAACAGAAAAATAGTATTTTTATATCTAACCTGGAATGACTTTATTGTGCAGAAATTTACATGTTAAGCAATACAGATGATTCTAATTGGCAAACACTTACTTATTTTTCTCAGTGAACAATAGTCATATTTGAAGATAGAGAATGTCGAATACCTTGCCCCTATGTGCCTAAACAACCAAAGTATATTGGCCTACTCTACTTTTAATTTGCATGAAAATATTGGATTTACACACACACACACACACACACACACACACACACACACACACACACAATATCCCTGTTTCAGTGATCAGAAAAAATCAAAGTCCATTGAGATTAATTGGCTAAAAACTGTACTAGAAAAAAGCTAATATTTTATCTAGGATTTAAAGTTTTTCTACAAACTTGAGCCTTGCTGAATTTATGAACTAGAAGGTACTAGGTATCCAGACATATCACCAGCACTGGGCCATCTGTCCATCAAAGATTCAAATGAAAAGCTGATGCCCATTATACAGACTTACTGTTAAAGCAAATAATGACTAATAACGATGCCCTTCATAGTAGTGACAAACTTAGGAAAGGGTATGCATTGCTCAGGCAAGGACTTCTTATTACCTTGGCCTGATGTCTATTTGCTGAAAAGCAGATATGCATTCCTGAATGTGCAAGCCTTTGAGTCTCCCCAGCAGGCATTAGAAAGAGAAGAGACAGCCTAATCTAACAGTGAAGCAGTCTGTGTGTAAGGCAAACAGTGGACATGATAGGAAACATTAAAGTGTTTAAATCACCTTTTATACAGTTCCCAGGAATGTAGATAAGGTTTAAGCACTACGAAAATCAGTGTATAGATATTCCAAACAAAACTGAAAATACAACTACCATAGGAACTGGCAATTCTTCTTCTGTTTACATTGAGCCAAAACTGAGCATATTACTTCAGAAGGAGGAGGAGGAGGAGGAGGAGGAGGAGGAGGAGGAGGAGGAGGAGCAGAGAGGCTGGGTGTGAGGAGAGCCAGATAGGAAGATGTTCGTCAAAGGCTATAATGAAGGAAGATGGAGAGGTAAGCCTAACAAAAGGATTACATTAATGATACTACTGTGTGTTCACAACTTTCTGAAAGAATGTATTTTTCATATTCTATATATGCACTAAACAAATTTTTGTCATAACATTTATATATATGAGACTGTATTTTATTTATGTATATGTAATGTATTATATATATACATACATACATACATACATATACATACATATATATATATATATATATATGTTCCTGGTACAATTTAAAATGTATTATATTTTAAAGTGTTCATTTAAAATGTTTAAATCTGCTGCCATATAAATAGGAAAAAGGTAAAATTGATCAGTAGATACTACAGTGTAAATGATCATTTAAAAAATTATAAAATTTATAAATCCTGAATTTGCCATGAAATTTTTCTATTAGGTAGCTGAGTATTAAAATGAGTTACCTTACTTTTAAGTCCAAACCAATTAACATAGAAGAAATACTAAATTAATTCATGGCTCTAGATTCAGTCATTGTAGACATACTGAGATTTTTTTTTTTAATGAATGAGTGAACTAACACATTATTTAGTATGTTAAAAAGACATATCTATTTCTGTGAGCCCACATCTAGTCTGTGATTCATAAAAATTAGACGTGATAGAAGAAGATATTAAAAACATCATGATGCTGTGGGTCAGCATCATGTTTGGATGATCAAAAGCCAGGCAGGAAAATAAATCACCTTCTTCAAATAGTAAATTTTATGAAAAATGTGACTGTAATTGCTTAAGAGATACCAGGGTCATATAAATAAATAAAATCTATAAACTCAATCAGAATGGGATTCAGGTTATAATTAAGAATATATACTTTTATGAAAGAACTCATAACAGTCCTGACCTAAACCTGCTTATTGTGTGGCATGAGGTGCTAATGAATCTCCTTTTCAGCTCTAATTCTCCCCTAAATTGAGCAGCTTGTGAACAGATTAAGGTAGAACTGTAAGGCATTTGAGTCTCTTTCCCAAATGAGCAATTTGGCAATGACTAAATTTCTAACTGGAAAAATTCAAAGTTTCAGAGATGCTCAGTTAAGAACAACCTAATAAATACCACCAACAGTTTTCTAAGCAGAGTGAGCTAGCGTATGCTTGTTGTCAGCATTAGCCAATAGAGGCAAGACAGAAATGGGAATTCAATATACTCGGGACCCCTGGACTCAGAGATGACGTTCCTGTTAGTGAACCTAGCTGATATGGGCTTAACTCGAAAAGTTCTTTCAGCTCTGTTTTCATTGAGAGAATGTATTATCTTTGAGGGCACACACCATGGCAATTCCATACATTTAAGCAATGTGTAAGAAAACAGGGGCCCTAAGTTTTTCTACAGCTTCAGTCATTTTTATGTGTCTGAATGCCATGCTCTCCTTTTCTGGCGCTTGAAGCCGCATCATTGTTTTAAAGAGATGGCTTAGCAAGCTAAAAGCACCGACTGCTCTGCCAGAGGACCTAGGCTAGCCACTCAGCTCACACTCAGTGGCTCACGACCACTTGTAATTGCATTTCCAGGGGATCACACGCCTTCTCTGGCCTCTGTGAGCAACAGGCATCCGTATGGTTCATAGACTTACATGCAGGTGAACACTCATACACATAAATAACAATAAACCTTAAAACAGAAGAAGAAGAAAACAACCCCTATCCTATTTGCTTTAGAAAAACATAATTAATTCTTCCTCTGTGTATTTTGATGCTTCTTTGGGAACAGTTTCTCTGTCCCATTGCCAGTGCCCTTATCAGTGTCTAACAAACACGTTTCCTTCTTTTCCTAATTTCTTAAATATAAATTTGTTTTACGTGTGTGGATGCATTGTAGTTGCCTGGTGCCTTCAGAAGTCAGAAGACAGTGTTTGGATCCCCTGGAACTAGAGCAACAGGCAAGTATGAGACTCATTTCTCCAGTCCCTAAGGATCTCGTTCTAATTCCCCTTTTCTCTGAGATTGGCCTGTTAGTTTCCACAAACATAAAGATGTACTATTTGCTTCTCTGAATTGGGATTATTTCACTTTTATAATGGCCTTAGTCCAGTTCCACCTTTATTGCAGGACAGTATTTGGTGTGTGTGTGTATTAGTAGATATTCTGTGTGTGTGTGTGTGTGTGTGTGTGTGTGTGTGTGTGTGTGTGTGCGTCCACTTGTACTTTTTCTGTATCTGTTCATCAACTAATGAGCATCTAGGTTGATACTGTATTGTTGGTCTGTGGATATTGCTGTAATAAACATGGAAATGAAAGTATCTTTATAGATATCAATTTTATGTACTTTATAAACTTTGTTTTATAAAGTTTTGTTTTCTAGAAAGCCAGGTGAGTTTCAGTCTTTTGCTCACAAGTATACCTCATGTAGCTAATACCGTTTACTGAAGAGACTGTCTTTCTTCACTGTCTGTTCTTGGCACCCGTGTCAAACATCAGTGGACTGTGAAAATGCAGATTCACTTCTAGAGTCTCTATTTGGTTCTATGGCTTTGTTTCATATACCATGATGTTTAGATTTTTGCAAGTTACTATTTATTATGTCTGATATTGTGAATCTCCACGTTTTTCCTTTGGTTTGTTTTATTTCATTTTTTTCTTTTAATTCAGGTTCTCAATATATAGTCTTGGCTGACCTACAACTCACAATGTAGACAAGAAAGGTTCTAAATTCTCAGGGCTTCACCTGCTGGGATTAATGATGTGTACCACAACTACTTTCTAGGTCATTTGGATTTTCATATGGTTTTAGGTTTTTTTTTTATTTCTTATCAAAAATAACAGTACTGGTATTCCAATGGAAGTTGTGTTAAATCCCTGAATTATTTTGTGTTGTGTTGCCATTTTAGTAATATAGACATGGCAATGTATTTTCACATTTTTGCATCTTTTCAAATTTCTTCAGTGTTTCATAATTACGATTATGTAAATGTTTCAATTCCTTAGTAAAATTTAACCCTAAGTATTTTCTCTGTATCTATGATAGCATTTTAATTTTTTTCAACAAATTAATTAGTGATAGGTAAGAGGCTGCTGTGTACTGCATGGCAATTGTATATCCTATACCCTGGCTGAATTTATCAGCTCCTAGTTGCATATTTAGGTTTTCCTATGTGATGGTTTGAATGAAAATGCCCCCCCCCCCCCATAAGCTCATATGTCTGAATACTTGGTCCCTAGTTAGTGGAACTGTTTGAAAAGGATTAGGAGGTGTGTCCTTGTTGGAGAAGGTGTGCCGCTGGAGATAGGTTTTGAGGATTCAAAAGCCCGTGGTAGGCTCCAACCCAGGCCCAGGCCCAGGCCCAGGCTCAGTCTCTCTCTGCAGCTTCTGGATTATGTGAGTTAACTCTCAGCTGCTTCCATGCTCCCCATCATGATGATAATGGGTTAACCCTCCGTGTTAGCCATACCTCAGACATGAATCTTTTAACTTCTTCCCTTCCTGTTGAGATTCCCTGTATATCTTTTGTTTTCTCAAAACTTTTTACAAAGATTTTAAGTGATATGGAGAATAACAGTAATGAAATTTGACATTGTTATCTGATTGCCAATCTTAAAGAAATGCTTCCACTTTTTCTTTGAGGTGTTGGCTATGAGATATTTGTACAAACCCTTTATTATATTGAATTACTTTCCTTCTATACCTAATTTGCTAAAAGGTTTTTATAATCAAGGGATGTTATCACATTGTTTTTACATCTATGAAAATGACCATATGTTTTATTCTTCATTTTAGAGATGTGTTGTATCACGTTGATTGACTCACATATGCTGGAATATCCTCTCATTCTTGGAATGAATCCCACATGATCATGTCATATTTCTTATGTGCTATAGAATTCAGTTTGCTAAGTTATTGAGAAATTTTGCATATGTGTTCATCACATAGTTGGATTCTTTTGCCTTTTCTCTGGGTTGAGTATCAGGATAATTTTGGACTCATAAAAAGAGGTCAGTTCATAGTTTGAAATATATAGGATATATATATTTATGGATAAATATATATATATATATTTATCCATAAATATATACGGATGTGTGTGGGCATGTATTTATGCATGTTTGCGCTTGTGTAATACAACTATGCATGTTTTTGTCTTATTTCTGAATCTATCCTTAAATAAATGTATTTGAGTCCTTTTTACAACTTTTATCTTGGCATATTCTTTATCTGCATATATATCCAATACACTTTCTTTTAGTTTTTGGAGGATGATGTGCATTAATTCTTTCATGTTCCATCTGTATATGTCTTTATTAGGTACGTGAGTTTCCTAAATGCAGCATGTAGTTGGGTCTGTGTACTTTTTTATTCATTCACCCAATCTATATTTGATTTGTGAACTTAATAATTTCCATTGCATGATATTTACTGGTAGGATGGGCTCCTACCTGTCATTTTGTAAATGGCTTTTGCTTATTTTGTATGTTTTATGATGATGATGATGATGATGATGATGATGATGATGATGATGATGATGATTTATTTGGTTTTCTGTCTTCCTGAGCTTACTTTCTCTTTCTCTTGTGTATTATTCTAGTAAATTTTGTATAATCATATTTTTTCTAAGTGATAAAAATTATCCATCAGACCTTGTTTGAGACTCTCCTAAATCCCATAGAGATGGTTTCAAAGTGAAGAATTTTTTTAGTTTCTGCTTATTTTCACAATATTTTACTTTTTCTTCCATTTTTAATGGCAATTTTTCTGGACTATGTAGTTTTGTCTATTTTTTTTTTCTCTCATAAATGTAATTATATCATCCCATTCTCTTCTGGCTTGTATAAATGTGATTGAAAAAACTCTGCTTTAAATCTAATGGATATTCTTTTTATATGCTAGCTACTCTTCAGTTATTTTTAGAATTTTAGAATTGTCTTGTACCTTCAAATTTGGCTGTAATATCACATCATGGTGGACTGTTTTGGTTGAATATAGTATGCACTCATTATTTGAATCTCTTGTATTTGGGGGTGCATAATTCTATAGATTTAGAAAGTTCTTGGTTAAAAATTTTAAAACTAAGTTTCAAACCATTTTTCTTTTTCTTAACCCTCTGGAATTTCCGTAAGGTAATTATGTATCCATTCAGCTGAGTTTCTAATCTTGTATGCTTTTTCCTCCTCTTTCTCCTCCCATCAGCATCTTTTTACATATGTTCCTGCTCAGAAATTTTTTGATTATTTTTGTCTTTTACAAAAATGCTCTATTTCAATGATAGACGTTTGAATATATAAAATATATTATTAGTTTGTTGTAATGATTCCCATCTCTGGTGAATTGTTTCATACCCTTGTTTTTCACATTTCTATCATTTGTGTGCATTCTTTAATATCACTGAGTTTCTTTTGTATCATTATAATTCATTGTTTTTCAGACATTTCCTTTATTTCTTTAAAATTGGAATGCATTGTTGTTTAGCTTCTTTAGGACTGTAGATTGTAGTATGTTTATCCTATATTACAAGGCTAAAATGAGTATATATGGTATGTGTCTTTCTCTTCTGGGTACCTCACTAAGAATGGTCTTTTCTAGTTCCTACCATTTGCCTGCAAATTTCATGATTGCCTTGTTTCTAATTGCTGAGTGGTATTCCATTGTGTAAAAGTACCACAATTTCTGAATCCATTCCTCTGCTGAGGGTCATCTAGGTTGTTTCCAGTTTCTGGCTATTACAAATAAAGCTGCTGTGAACATAGTTGAGCAAATGTCCTTACTGAATGGCGGGGCATCTTTTGGATATATGCCTAGGAGTGGTATAGCTGGATCTTGAGGTAACACTATTCCTAATTTTCTGAGGAAGCACCAGACTGATTTTCAAAATGGTTGTATAAGGTTACATTACCACACGCAATAGAGGAGGATTCCTCTTACTCCACAACCTCTCCACCATGCATCCCTTGAGTTTTTATGTTAGCCATTCTGATGGGTGTGGGGTGATATCTCAGGGTCTTTTTTATTTTCATTTCCCAAATGACTAAGGACGTTGAACATTTCTTTAAGTGTTTCTCTGCCATTCAATATACCTCTGCTGAGAATTCCCTTGGGTCTGTGTAACTGGGTAACCATGAGTCTGAGGTTGTAGGATACCAAAAGGAAAATATAGTTTTCCTGTATTTTCTAAGATAACTGTGCTTAGTTTGGAGAAGTCGTAGTACTATCGGCCATTTTGGGGAGGCTGTGACACTCCAACACTACCTTCTCATTACACTAATGAGTGAAAACAAGTGGTGTGTGTGTCTCAGCTGCCATAGTGTTTCAGCTCTGGTGCTATGGTGAGGAGACGAGAAGACACTTCATCTCATTCCCTGTGGCATCGGCAGGTAAAATTTTTGCTGATGGTGCTGGTAAACATCCTTCTTGAGACATATGATAGGGGTGATGCCTTACTTAAGGCCCCTGGGTTTAAGTGTCAATAAAGATGAAACTGGCTTTGGTAACTGTGGCCTTAGGGTTGCAGAATGAATGGAATTTTCCGCAGGACATGCAGGGAAATCTCTTGTGTCTAGTAACCAAAGTACTGGAATTTCAAGTTCCAGGTGGAACTTTTTGATGGCTCCTAGAGACAAGTTTAGCTGATGTCGTAAGAGTTCTATACCAGCTGCTACCATCCTGCCCATGGGCTACATAGGATACCTTTGCCATTGAGTGAATGCAGATGGCACTAGGGATTGTAGGGACAAAGATAGCCAAACTCTTTATTTGCTAGAGAGGACTAGAACCCTTCCCAGCTTCTGATAGACATATACAGTGTCTAAAGTCCCAAAGTTGTGCATTATTCCTGTGAAGGTATTCCTTAATTCTTGCCAAACATTTAGAGTTGGAATTCAGGCTGATGATTAAGACACCGAATAACCCTAACACTGTAAAACATTCAGGGTTGTGTTTTCTGCTCAGTAAAACAGATTGGACCAAATCTTTGAGCACCAATAGCCACAGTAAGATGGCATCTAGCAATGACTGTTGTTATGCCTTGGAATCTGGAAGACAGGAGATATAAGTGATTTTCTTCACTGGAGCAGAGTATTCAGAGAAGCCTGACATATGAATTGGATTTCAACCCCACAAGGACTAAACAGTTCTCTTGAATTTATGAGTTACCTATCTGCTTTTATGGTTGTTTTTCTGACATATTCCCTTTTACTTTTTCCTAGCAATGTAGCTCTACCCACAGCACACTCCAGGAGCTTAGGTTAAAGTTGCAATTTGCTTAGTTTTCACTTATGGGCTGCCTTTTGGGCTCTGCATACTAGTTCAGGGTCCTTCGACCTCCTGGACAGTTTCCAGAGTTCTCCTTCAGCCATGCTCCTGGAGAGAGTTTCGTGGTTTTGCCCTGGTTGTTGTCTGTGACAGAACCATGGGCAGATTAGCTCTCCCTAGAGAGCGTGGTGCTCTTGAATGCAGATATTTCTGGTGAGTCAGCAATAGGGAGCAGCGAAGATTGACAGCTTAACTAGAAGGCGTTGCTCACACCGAGGAGGTTTTCCTTACCACTTTCATAACTTGGTTTCTGCGATCATGTGGCAATATCTAGAGGTTAGTCTGAAGGTTGAGGTCATTATTTAGCAGAGGGGGTATGGCTTGCTTCTCATCAGTAGTGATCAGAGATCACACTACACTGTGTCTTCTATTTTTCCACAACAAAAATCTATCTATTCGAAATAAAAGAGCAATGTCTCAGTCTATTTAGATAGCCTAAACAACTACCACAGACCAAATGGCTTTACAAGCAATAGATACTTGTTTTCCGCCTTCATCAGGATGTGGACTCTCTGATCAAAGAGCCTCGGAGTTCAGCAACTGGTAAGGGCCCTCTTCCTCAGTAACAGCCTTCTTATCACTCTAACTTTGTAGGGTCAAAAGGACAAGGGACATTGTTCGTACTTTTGCTAATCTTATGTTTGAGGACTCTATTTCATGACCTAGTCATACTAATTTCATGAGTATGTGAACTTTTTTTTGTTCCAACATTTTTTTTATTATTATTAATTATACTTTATTCACTTTGTATCCCCCCATAAGCCCCTCCCTCCTCCCCTCCCGGTCCCAACCTCCCTCTCCCTTCTTCACGCATGCCCCTCCCCTAGTCCACTGATCTTAGTGATCTTAGAGGTCTTCTTCTCCTTCCTTCTGATCTTAGTCTATCAGATCACATCAGGAGTGGCTGCATTGTCATCTTCTGTGGCCTGGTAAGGCTGTTCCCCCCTCAGGGGGAGGTGATCAAAGAGCAGGCCAATCAGATTATGTCAGAGGCAGTCCCTCTTCCCATTACTATGGAACCCACTTGGACACTGAACTGCCATGGGCTACATCTGTGCAGGGGTTCTAGGTTATCTCCATGCCTGGTACTTGGTTGGAGTATGGGTCTCTGGGAAGTTCCCTGTGTTCAAATTTTCTGGTTCTGTTGCTCTCCTTGTGTGGTTCCCGTCCTCTCCAGATCTTACTATTTCCCACTTCTTATATAAGATTCCATGCACTCTGCCCAACAGTTGGCCATAAGTCTCAGCATCTGCTTTGATAGTCTGCAGGGCAGAGGCTTTTGGAGTTCCTCTGTGGCAGGTTCCTAGGTTGTTTCCTGTTTTCTTCTTCTTCTGATGTCCAAACCCTTTGCCGTATGTGAACTTTTAAAAAATATTTAAAATGATTTTTTATTTTTAATTTGCCATATGACGTGAACATGCACTGTATACATGTGTTTATAAATATGTATATGCATGTTACAGCTTTATAGAAGGAGCAGGATGCACATGGCAGTGTCTTGAGTCATTCTCGTCCAGTGCTATAAGAGTGAAGAAACTGGGCCTTTAGGAAGTTAACCCTGTTGTTCAATAATAGTTAAATGCCAAGGTATTGAAGCCTGGACTGGACCCTTTATCTTTCTGGGTCCTGGTCTGTGTGGTTGCGGAAGTAATAGTCAATTATAATGCATGGCAGCTAGAGATAGCAGAACCTGTTTCCTTTGCCACATAAGCCTAATTTGGTGTCAACCAGAGCTCTGAGATTTCTCTCTTTTAAATTGCTCTGTTTAGGACATGCAAAGATTTATTGTCTGATACCAGAGAGTACACAGTGGTAAAAACACAAGGTAGGTGGAAGAGATGAAATAAGATTGAAATTTTACAGAAAACTGGGCTTTTTGGAGAGGCATATGAAATTACAAAGTCTAAAATATCTTAACAAGTTTTAAGAACCCATGTGAATTGCATCCATAATACTCCCAGTAGACTATGAATTATCTACATTGTTGCTGAAAACTAGGGGTTTGGAGAGCAGGCATTCATTATTAACAAGAATGAGACACTATTTGTTTTGGAAATCTTTCACAAACAGCCAGTATAAATAGTAGATAGAAGTAGACAGTGCAACCAATTTGTAAGAAGTCATTGGTGAGTAGCAAGGCAAAAGACTATCAGGAAAAGGCATCATTAAAATGTCAGTCATTCTAAACCCACCCAAATCTAAGGGTATTCTGCCACTCCTAAACAATGGATGGCGTTTTTAATTTTCTCATACATTACATCCCAAGCACATTTTTCCTCCCTCCACTCCTCCCAGCACCTCCCCCACCCCTCCTCTCTCTCAGATGTCCACAACTTGCTGCACCTGAGGATGACAAGAAGCACAGCTAAGGGCTGTGGGAGTCTGAGACTCCTACTCTGTCAAATATCTGTGTTGTACCAGAGCCCATGGCAGTTGCCTCCTGTCTGGACCTGGCCTGAACCCAACACAGGGCATGAATAAAACGCCTGGAGTTCAGCAAACTATGAGCTCACTTAACAACACAAAGAATATTTCACTTTCTTTTGGTAATTTAGTCTTTAGGAGGAAGGGGTTAAACGAACAAAGTAAAACCAAATATTTAGCCGTCTTTAGATCATAACTGACGTTATGGAGTGGGTGCATACTTTCTCTGTTATGCAGCTAAACAAATGTTGTGTGGTTTTTATTTTTTGAACCAGTTGTTTTGATGTAATAATGTGAACACGTGAAAGAGACAAGATTGTATCCCAATGAATTGAATGAGAAGCTGACATCTCAGGATTTGTCAGGCATAAAGAGTATAATAATAAAGTCATCCCAGAGAGAGAGGGAGACAGAGTGAAGCTGGCTGGAATAATGATGCGTTGCTTTCTGGCATTGAGTGCCTAGTGAGGTAGAGCTGCTAGCAAGGTTTGAAAGGCAGCAAAAGACAAATTGAGTATTTCTTCTGAAAGCTTAGATTCCTGATACTTTTGCTTGTAGTCTTGGATTCATTTGTGTGTGTGTGTGTGTGTGGAAATGTGCAAAATTATAAAAATGGTGAGTATTTATGTATAAATGAATGTGTGTCCTTTCTGTGTCTATATGTATGTGTGTCTGCCTATTTGTCCTTTGTAACCTATTTCTTCCTACAGGAGAAAAAAAAAAAGGAGTCTTCTTTAGGCACAAAACAAGCCTTGTTGCTGGACAAACTTTAATGTGTGAAAAATGGAGGGGGGTGGGCAGATGAAATGAATTATACATGTAACAGATAAATGCCCCAGGATGCTGAGCTTTGTTATCATACCTATGTAGATGGTAGTTTTCCAAACCCTACTTTATTGGGGGTTCCTTTCCAACCCCCAGGTATGGGAAAAAGAGGATTGAAAGGAAAATAAGACGTAGCCCAGTTTACCTCTTCTTGCTGGTTAGTGCGGTAGTATTCTTTTTGGGGACACTAACTTATCGGTCATCAGGACATCCAGCAGTCTAGGTAACCAGCAAATAGCAAACACAGCAGCATGACAAAGCAGCAGCATGCAGTCCTCCTCTGACTACTCCAAGCGACTGTCCCTTCTTCCTCTGGGCTATCATATTTATACTCCTCAAAGTCCTCAGAATTCAACTAATTCTAGTTGGCAAAGACCACGCTCCACACAAGACCAGGAGCGGACAAACTAAAACCCTCCACTTGAGATTATAACACAATGTGTCTACATATCATAAACCTAAACGTCCACAGCATACCTACAATCTGTAAAAACTGAAGCTTTCTGGAATACATCAGAACCTGAAGTTTTATCAGCCTGTTTGCTCATGATAAGCAAGAGGAAATCCCCAGACCAAGGGCATTTTTTGTTTCTGAGTACTGAGTATGCAATCCAGGGCCTTGGTCCTGCTAGGAAAGAGCTGTGCCATTGAGCTACACCAGACATTCCCCTGCCCCATCCATAAAGCAATTTTACAGTTTGCAGTAGATGTCTATTAGGGGAAGTCACTTTAATAATCCTGATAGTAAACACCTTCTTAAAATGAAAAATGATTTGTGTTAGTAGTGGAACGAAAATATTCCAACACTATAAGAGTGTGGTGAGAACTCTCTGGTGTCTTGTCTAAAATAACTCAACCGTCACAAAAAAAATTAAAATGTAGGTAAATGTCTATTAGTATTTGTGACTGAAAATACATTCAAAATATAAAAGCTAAATTCAAAGCGCTTTTCATTGTCTAAATATTTATGATCGGCCTCGGCTTAATTGCAAAATGGTGACAAAACCACTCTATTCTATAACCTTTGTTTTAATAAAACTAGAAGTGCAAATATTATGTCATAAGTTTGCAATGTAACAAAGTCCATAAAATAAACAAATGTATACAAACAGAACAAACAGCAGAACACTAGAGTAACTAATACCAAAGAGTGTGGGCTGGGCTTAGGCTCAGGCATTTAGCCTCCCAACTTGGCTTTCTAGCTTGTACATGCTAGGGTTTGTTTTGCCTCTTTAGGTAACTGAAATCACACTCCCTATGGCTTCATCCTTGAGATTCCTGGCTTGACATTTTTGAAGTGGATTCATACTGTTCCATAGAAAGCCGTTCAATTAATCTCTACCAACTCTGTATTATAGTTAAAATGTATGCCTTAACACAGATAATAAAGGAAATAGGCCTCCTCACTTATGCAAAATGCAAGTAGTGGCTTTATGAATGGCTAAACATACCAATACCTACCTTTGTCGTGATGTGCCAAAGGCTGATCTGGTAGAAATGGGTACAGGGCACATGTGATCAACTTTAGTAGAAACTGAAAAAACAGTTTTCCAAAGTAGTTGCATCAATTAAATTCCCAGGTAGCTCTTTCCATATAGTTGTTTCATAATTTCATTTTGTGTTTGTCTGATAAAAGACATTGGCCAATTTTTCTGCTTGTTAGCCACTTGAGTAGGTACTTCCTAGGAAGTACATGTTCATATATTTATTCTGAGGTAAGTATTTGACTTTTCATGATACTCTGCCTAAGAATCATTTACTGGACCATATGTAAATATAATATAGGTATTATCATATGACATATAATAATATATAAATAATAGAACATGAATAAAGATTCTCTTACATACAAGTCCTTTCTTTATTAGTCACTTTTGAAGAAAAGTTTAATTGTAGTCTTCTTCAAAGCATTATTGTATTCCCTTTGAATTAACATTATGTTTATTGCTGACATTTTTACTTATTAAATGGTATAAAGATATTTTCTTTTGTGTCTTTCTAGAATTTTTATTTTCACATCCACTTTTAGATCTGCCAAATTGATATTTTTTCCATGAGATATGGAAGGGGTCAATATTATACTCATATTAATCTTAAAATAACCGAGCACCATTTCACACAAAGACTTTTCCTATGCACTGAAAAGATACATCCTCTGACAGTGTTTACCATCTTTGTGGGTATATCAGCAGCAACTCTCTCTCTCTCTCTCCCTTTCTCATTTGTGTGTGTGTGTGTGGGGGGGGTGTGTGTGTCAACATCGTGTAACTGCTGTTGTTGGTTTCTGTTATAGTTTGGCTACATTTCATTTACTTACTGTCTGGGTTGTTAGGTAGGTGTGACACACTACAAATATGGAGACAAAGAGAACAACGTGTGGAAGGTGGTTTTCTCTTTCCACAATATGTCTACTGGGATTGAATTCAGGTCACCAGGCTTGGCAATACCCACCTTTATTTGCTGAGCTAGCTCACTAAGCCCCATTCACCTTTACTTTTGGAAACAAGATCTCTCAATAAATCTGGTACTCATTGTTTTTTCAGGGCGTCTCTATACCACAAACTCCAAGGATCCACCTGTCTCTATCTCCCGGAACTGGGCTTACAGATGTGGGCCACCAGACCTTACTTTTATGTGGGAGGTGAGAATTTCCATAGTACTGTCCTCATGCTGGCACAGCTGCTACTTTATCAAATGCCCTCTACCCCGTCCATCATTTCCACACCACTGCATGACTATGTCCGAATGTTTTTATCAAGATTCTTTTCCTTTAACAGCAAGCCTTTACTCAGGTTGAGTGTTAGTCCTGAAGTGTGGTTCTCCCAGGTGTGGAATGTTTCTTCTTCGAGCACTTTATTCAAATGGTGGTACTTCCTTGTTACTTGCATTAAAGATGTTTTGGATTCTTCCAACTCAACACTGACAGCACAGTCTCTCCATGGCTGCCATATACATTCTTCCCATATCTGATTATCTATTTTTATCCACAACAAAACACAGCATTACCTTCCTAGACTTGGAGAAAGGTGGTAAATTATCAGCATTTTATTTGCTTGAATCAAATAGCCATCTTTAACCCTGCTGTCTTGACTAGGGAGTCAAGTAGATGACAATTTCTCATTTGCTTTTTATAATCTCTCAATTATACTCATATTTTCTCTCACTGTGCAATGATAAAAAAAAGTCTAGGACACTATTCATTTATATCAGCAGTACTACATATGACTTAGAACTATTCTTTGCACATTCCTAATTGCTTAAGCCACCCACTGCAACTAAGTTGAAAGTTTTATGAAACTTGTATCCAAGTTATATTAGTTCCTTGAAAGCATCCATTTATTATCTGGCTCCACCAAGGGAATGTTGTCTATTTTGCTTATGTGTATCAATCTGTATTCAATATGTTAACTGCAAAGTTACAAAAACATAAGAGAAGAATCAGAAGGTCATTTTACAGTTCACAAATATTATATTTTCTATTGCCATATAAGAATTTCTCTAAATATAAGACATTGTATAATCAGATGGTTGGTCATTGACATATCCAGAAATCACATATATCACATAAAATAAGCTCACTACTTCAAGCAAGTAATTATTGTAAAGGATGGGCATCATTGATCTATCTGGATTATTCTTTTTTTCCCACAAAAGCATCATATGAAAGGACACAGAAACAAATGGTCTGTGCTGAGCTGTCAGGCACATGCTCTGCATGGCTTCCAGGCTGGCATGTCTAGGAAAGAACGCTGGGGTCAAAGCTCCTGGGAGCTCTGACCTACAGCAGACAGGAAGTAGATTTCTGATGTTCTAATTCACCCTCTGAAATTAATTTCTTCAAACCTTGATCTTAAATTATTGGATAATGGTATTTGAAGATAGGGGATTTGGAAGGTAATTAGGACAAAGCTACTTCATGATGGCAAGCGTGGTTTTATGAGAGACCTAAGTTAGCACTCTCTAACACACTGATGCCTTCAACATGTTATACTGCAGCATGAGGTGGAAACTCATACAGCACAAAGAAAATGGTAACATAATCAGAGAGGAGGACTTTGAATGGTTTGGAGGAGATAGAATTTACTTAGCCAGATATTTGGGGAAAGATATCACAAGTGAAGGGATAAGATGGATGAAGACTATCCCAGATAGATGAGATCACCACCATTGCCACCTTTTCCATGACATGTGAGAAATTATAGACCTTTACCTTGTAGGGTAGCCAAGAGGACGGAAGCAATACTACCTCCACCCTTGACAGACTAGATTTTGTCAGGTTTGGAGACGAGGGAAAAGCACAAAGAACAAAAACAAAGGTATCTGTGAAGACCCTAACCCCAGTCCAGGAGACAAGCTTTTAAGATATATTGGCAGTTGAGTAGAGGGCTAAGAAGGGAAGCACAAACCCTTCACAAGGTTTTAACACTCCCACTTAATTATCTTTAAGTTGGTTAGTGTAAATATGTAATCTACAAATTTCTACAAAATCATTAAGCTGATTCACACACTTCAAACACGGGAGCTGTATCTTGCATCTTGTCGCCCATCTTGTCTTGAAGGTGGAACAACCCTCATTCGGGGTATCCATATGGCACATGCTGCCTGCCTGCTAGCCATGCAGTTCCCGTGCAAACCAAAACAGGGGAGACGGTTATGCACTGATAAAATAATTTACTAAGACAGAAATGAAGAATTTATTGAGATACATTTCAATAAAGCAGTGAGTGAATGTCTATAGAGAGGAAGTCATGCCACTCACAAACCAGGTCGAAGTCATTTTATTGCAGGTAAAAAAAAAAAAAAAAAAAAGTTACTTAGTCTCTTCATTGTGGGACTCCTGCATTGACCCAAATTTTAGGGGATAAGGATGACTTTTTGGTACCTTGCTGAACAGTAAATTTTAACACATAACACAACTCATCTTTTGTGTAAAGTGCTGTGAGTAGTTGGGGTTAGAGCCTAGATGTCTGTGCAGGCACCTTGGGTCTCTAGAGAGCCAGACTCCAAACACTCATGGTTGAACTATAGAGGTGTGAGAATTCTGCTTTCATTTGTTTCTTTTGTCTTTAGAGTGGCCATTAACCATCAGACATACTGCTGTAGTATTCCAGTGATTCCATTCTAGTAACATGTGTTTTACTCAATATGGTCTCAAAGCATACAAACCGTCATCCTGACAAAGCTAGACATGCCAAAGGACTTCTTTCCATGAGTCCAAATTGTGAAAATTCTCAGGAAGAAGAAAAATCTTACAGAAGTTGCTAAAATCTTGGGTCAGAACAAATATTTCTTTTGTACATCAAACAGTGGAAAAGGAAAAAGAAATCCATGCTAGTTTTGGTGTTATGCATACAAAGAGGAGAGTTCCATCCACAGTATGTGACAGGTGCTTCTTTAAGATGGAATAAAATACTTAATTATTTAATTATAGTATTTTGTCACTCTCTGAGATCCTGGGCTAAAACAGAGCCTGTAAGGATTAGACCTATACAACTATCATAATTATATAAATCTTAACATTTCACTTCCCCCCAAACTCTCATTTTCTCACATGCCATGTTGATTTAATCAACTAACAATGTCTTCAGTAGAGAGTTTAGGAAAAGTTGGCCCTGTCCTGCTCTCAGATACCAGCTGGATTTTGTGTCCTGAATTTAATGTTGTGAGTTCTGTTTGGGCTATGGAGGAGAGAAGTCTTGCTAATGATACCTTCCTGTTGGGAAAATTATTTTATTTAGAAATTCTAAAGCAAAAGAACAGCCATGAAGGACGGGTTCCACATTTAAATAAATAAGGGGTTATTTTGCTCCCAAAAGTTTTCATTCCAATGACTGATCAGACCTCACATGTCGGCTTAAAGATGCCTGCCTTGGGTCGTTACTAAATGACAGACTATGATAAACTGGATGTTGGGAACAAGACAATGAGGTATTGTTTACACAGAAGATTGAGTAACTGGTTTAGACAAAGAAGTTCTCGGGTATCTATTGTATGCACAACTAACAGATTTACTGGGGCTTTTACAATATCTTCAAGGCTTTTTTTTTTTTTCCCTCAGCCAGCTTCATTAACTTGAAGGAAATCAAATCATGCAGACATCAGGCTCTGCCACAGAGAAACCAGCAAGAAGCATACGAAGAAAAAAATAGACATGAGATGATAAAGCTTAGAATCTTTGGCATTTTTCATAAAACATTTTGTTTGAACAATGCAGAAACAATGACAAAACAAAAGAACTGAACAGAAGTAAATTGGGTCTTTTTAACCCCAACTTTTCTTTACAATACATATACAAACCTACATTCAGCAAATATGTGTCGATGAAATACAGATTTTAAAGCTTAAATATCATTCTGACACAAAGCTACTTGTACACATTTTCTACATGCACAAAATTAATTGTTTTAAGCTTGGCAGGGTGTGCTATGGAGTTGTAGGGTGCTCAGGACTCAGAGGTTATCTACAGAAGACTTTTTGGCGATTGTTTTGTATTCACAGGGTTTTGAAATAAGCTTCTACTGTCTTTACCTTATTTTGACCCTCAGAAAAACAAAAAGCAAACTCAGACAGCCAAAAACATTTTAACTGTCTGCTCAAAACATCTGGCAACTGAAATGATTATATCTCACCAAGAGTGTTAGTAAAGCCTCTTCATACTTTGATATTCCTAAATACTTTCTGAATTTACTCGTTCATCTGCTCCAACCTCCACCTTCTCTCTGAGAATGCATATTTGATACAAATATCTTTGTTTTGGTAGCAGGCAAAAGGGGAGGTTGGAAGAAATGACATTTTACAGCAACAAAATACTATCACAAAAGCCATATTAATCCAATGAGTCATTCCTTGGGACCTTCAGGGATAGTCCTTGCCAACAACAGCTGAGATGTGATATAGGCTGGCATCCAATACTAAGGGGACACCAATAAATAAATAAATAAATAAACAAACAGATTTATTTATCACAGCTGAAAGATTAGTAAATATTTGGGTTAATTCTGGAAATCACTAAGCATTGTTTTTTTTTTAAATATACATCATCTGGATGGAGAGATGGTAGCAAAATAATCTGAAATGAGTAGGGATATCGAGACTGTAAATAACTGAACCTCTGTTAACTGTTGGTTTTAAAACAGAGTTTTGGTACAGAGCAGAGGCTGACATGGTATAGTTCCTGAGCTGACATTGCATTCAACACTGACCTGCCTTGGCCTCTTCGTTGTTAAGTTTATAAGTATAAGCTACCAACCTCAGCCAGAAATAACTGAATCTTAGTGAAAATCTGCTTAAGGTGTTGAAATAAGTTCAGCGTCATTCTAGAATCACATGATCTTCTAGTTGCTCTCAAGGAGAAGGCTCAGACATGTGGACACCCTGTTTTATATACTTAAAATGGATGAGAGACTACCACAGTCTCAGACTTAGTGCCTTTTGTCATTTTGACTGTCTAGGACACCCATGCATGGGGACTCGGGTGCGGGGGTGTGTGCATCTGTATATGTGAAGAGAGCAGAGAGTGATGGGATGCACAGAGCACCCATTTCAGGACACAGAGCAGCCAGGACACAGGTCTGATCAGCTGCACATTGGATGCTGGAGAGTTCAGTCAACATGAGCCCTAGACAGTACTCCGCTTCTTCCGAAGCGGGCTGTGGCTGCCATAGGGCTTCAGCTCTGCATACTGCACCTGTGAAAACAAACAGACATGATGCTGGCAGTTAGGTAACCCTAGCTCACCACAGAGTGTGTTAATGGCTCCCCAAGGACACAGCAAGGCAAAGAAAGGAAGGTTCAAAGGTAATGAATCACTTTCTAAACACAGGACCGTGGGGGGATTAATTGCAGGAAGGGTTTCAGAAGTCATGCATCATTTCTTGAAACCAAAATATTAAAAGCAGATTTTTCTAATGAGATGCAAGGGCTTCTATGGGCTTCTACTTTCCTCACCACTGCTGTCTGAGCTTAGTCGTGCTTATACCAGCTTTCAAACGTAAATAACCTAATAACTGCCTCTTGGGATTGTTGATCTTATGCTATTACACAACTGATTCCAAAGTACCTACAATGAAGAGGAAAAAGTCAGCCTCTTACGGACATTTATTTTACCTAGGAGGGGATGAAATATTGAATTTGATTCTAGGCTCTGAACTTATATAGATGTCACTTAAAGTTAATTTCACTTAACGGTGTGATGGCTAGAACATATGAAATAAGCATGAACTTTGAAGGAGTCACCAGAGGCAAACTGTCATCAGAGAGCACCCTTGGTAGGACAGGGAGACTTGTGCTAATTCACGGAGGATCCTCAGTCAGACGTTTTGTCCTATGTGTCTGTCTGTGACTATGCCAGCTATACTTGGGTGATACATTCCAAGGGGTAGTGCCAGGACCGTGGAGAAACAGGACTGATGGGAAATTTCTATTCACAATGTCGTATGAACTCACACTGTAACCAAAGTGATAGCACATTACAAATGTAATGTTTGCATAGGTAGGCCAAACTGCAGGGACAGCATTTATTTAACCTACTGTGTTATTGGCCACGTGTGCTACCTAATTTTAACATCGCTGCCAACTTCCCCAAGGATGTTATATCTCGTCCTACATTAGGCTATACTTTCTCAAAATCAGATAAACAAGAAGAAAGCAAAATCCTTTCATCTCGTATTTTGTGAAAGTCCCCCAGGAGAATAAAAGATAACAACATAACTTTGAATCCTAAATGCAAAACAAAGAAGGGTCAGGTTATCATTTCTCAATTATGTCATGTAAGTGACAGAGAGTAAATATATCTTTATGGAACTGATTTTTGATGGTTTATGTCATGAAGTAAAAGCTTCAAAATAAAACAAACAAACAAACAAAGCACCATAGAGTGTATTTTAATCTCTAGAATGTGGAATGAAGGGGACAAGGGGCCTTGAGACATTTGAGATTATAGCCCCATGTATCTGTAATCTACCTAAAGATGCCGGGAAGCCAATTATGCTACATTGGCCCAATGATAAAAATCGATACTTGATTTGGGGTTCTCTTAGACAATAAAAGACTGTGCCTTTCATCATCTTGATGATGCCTCATGCCATGATATCCCCTTTTACCTATTCTGCGGTCACTCTTTTCCATTAGAAAATTCACTGTCTGCCTGTCTTCCTCTGGCTTTGGTGCAGGCAAGTCTGCAGGGCCCTGGATGGGGCCACTTGTTGGGACTTTCTGTTATTGATGCCTTTGTTAATCTCTGTGTATCCACAAAATTGAGACACTGTTGGACTAAGTGAGCATTACCTGTGAATAATACTTGAAATTGATCTCAAATTTGATTTCCTACCACCTCTTCCTTTGTGTGAATCAAAGTAAGTAGGGGTTTGCCCTCAGCATTCCTAAGTCTTTCGTGGAAAGAGGATAGAGGGGATGCTGAAGAGATAATTGGGGCAAACAAAAAAAAAAAGGAATAAAAGAATAATCCTCTTGTCTCCTACTTCCCCTAAAATGCCTGCCATCTGGAGAACTAAGAAAATAAGCAATGCCTTTTCTCACTGGAGCTCATGCAACTCCTCTGAGCTCATCTCCGTCTCTTCAGGGAGGAAAGCAATCAAAATGGGAGCCACACTGCAGCCCTGTAGCTGCTCAGTATGAGTTCCAGATCCATTCCTAAGTAGCTTTTTGCAGGATAATTTTCCTCAGTCATTATATGCTTTGGATGAAGGGCTGGTTGTTTTTTTCCCCCTCACCTCCCAAAAAGAACTCTTCATGGATTTTCTGACTCTTTAGCTCAATAACTCACACAAGCACAGCCATTTGCCCTTCCAGACCTCTAGGGCTGGTAAGAACTCAGTGCTGCTGCCCTGTGGGTGATGACCAATCACGTACCTTCTGAACATCCGAGGGCACCCTGGAGAGAAAGTCTAGGAGCTCGTTATTGTCTATGGAATAAGGATTTCGAAGCTTCTTAGTAAATTTGTTTATGCCTGAAAAACAAAAACACAATGCGTTTTCCATTCATATCTACCTACAAACCTACCTCTATCTCTATTCTTTCTGTCTTTCTATCTGTGTATCTATCTATCTATCTATCTATCTATCTATCTATCTATCTATCTATCTATCTATCTATCCTTTACCTACCTGTCTACTATCTATCTTTGAAAACATGCCTGAGTCGAGGAGGAGAGATAGTCACAAGTAAAAATTAGTGTGAAAACAATCACTGTGCTTTCAATTGTGCACAAGTCCCTGTCATGTGGCATCAGTCACAACAACTTTTTCCTGAAAGTATGGAGGGTCATGCTGTGGAAAGAGGGCTCTGCCTTCTTCAGCTGTGAAAATCCCATTACAACGCCAGCAGCAGGGCTGCAGAAACATGCACTAAAGCAGGGGAACTGATTGGCTCTTTTCGTTACCACTGATTAAGAGCCTTCTCTGCTATGGAAACAAATGTCCCAGATGGGAAAAGGCCTCTACTAGTCAAAACAAGTCCCTGTTTGGATGCCCTGGACCAAACATAGGCTGTGGGGAAAATGGGGGGGGGGGCGCTTTAGCGGGTAGAAAGAAACTGCAACAACCGTTTTCCCTTTCCTTGTTTTCACAGGATCCTTTTCTCTCACTGCAGAACAGAACTTGACATGTTGATTGCACATTGCTGGCAGAAACTGTGAAAAGTTATTATTGGAAAATTATCTTACAGCAGTGACTAACTTCATTTATGGACCACAACAGTGGCACACGTGTTTGTCCAAGCAACAGAATCCACACCAACTTAATGGGGACAGCGGTAATTAGAATGAGGTTCAATGTTCGAGATGCCTAGAGACCCTACAGCCTCTGTCAATCTTTAGCTGTGCATCTGGAGTTCCTGGGCATGCTCAGAGCATGGTTTCCTCTGCAGAGAGAGATCCCTCCGAACCTTCTTTTGTCTTCTACTCTGTTACTTGGGGCTGCTCTGCCTTATCCAGATCTCATAAGCTATAGTCTTTTCACCAAATGTCAACCCTTTTTTTCATGTTGAGTTTTAGAAGCAGAAAGACTAGGTGGCCTTCTGAAGTTTTGCCACAGGGTGCTTGTTTAACAAGGATGGTATCTGAAGGCCCGCCTGTCCCAATGATGCTGAATGAATGCTCAGCTTAGCTGTGCTCTGAATGGCTCCTACTCAGAAGCCAAGTTCAACAGTCCCCATCACATAAAAGGTTTGATGTTTCCCTTTGTTCATTAAATATGACTTTGCTTTCATCTAAGGACTAGACTTCCTGCATGGCATTGTACCTGACACAATGACAACCTCCAGTCCTTTCTTTGGGGGGTCAGATTTACATCTGCTTTGCAAATGGGAGGCAGCCATTGTTCATGAGTAAATGGTGGCTTGGTGGTTGGGCTGGGGAAGGATCTCAGTAACGCTCCCCTTTCCTTCAAGTCAAAGCTGCACTCTGCCTTTCTTCCCTCTACCCCCACAGCAAGCTTCGTGTTTGGAACTAAAATTCCCTCCAGCGTTCCTTTAAACTAAAATACTCTCACTGTGTTATTCTAAAGACATTTAATTGTAGCATGGGCTTTTTGGCAAAAGAAAACAGACAAGGCAAAGTGATGAAGGGAGACAAAGACGTATTGAGAAAAGATGTATCTTCCATTGTTAATTATATATAGTGTGCGCATCTGGAGCCTTTACAACGAACAGCAAGGCAGGGATAATATCACAGTCGATCAAAACACTGCATTCTTAGTCACTGAGGAGATTACAAACCTGCACAGCAGCTCAGATGCACCCATAAAGGCAGAAGTAGTCCACAATGCAGTGAGAACTGACTATGTTTGAAAAACTTGGAATAAAAATCACAAGGTATTCAGCTTGAATGCTTCAGAAGCATAGCTTATTTTCAAGGTATCTTAGGTTCGACAATTTCAGGTATTCTACTAAATTATCTATTATGTGAGATCAAGTACAAAGAGGATATCACAGAGTCCTTGGTCACCTTTGTGGGTTAATAGGGCAATAGCAAAGGTACAGGCTCCCATTCTAGCTTCATAACATATTAACTGTGTGGTTTCAGGTCTATCACTTAACCGTCCTGGGCCCAAGATGTCTGACAATAAAATCCTCATAATAAAAACTTTTTCTCTGTAGTTTCCAGGATTGATGGTAGAATCACGTTTATAATCTGCAATTGCCTAATGAGCCAGCAAGAGAGGGTAACTAGAATCATCAGTCTAGATATCAATTAGGTAGTGACACCAGGAGGCAGTGATGGAAAAACAGGTCTTTGTGCTATTATGCATGACATAATACTATTTTGGGAGCACATTTCCAAACATGGAAATTGTGTTTTGATCTAAATAAATACTCCTCTTAAGTTTAGACTTCTTTTTTTCAACTAAATGATACAGTTATCTGCTGTAAACATTGTTAGCCAAGACCGAAGGAAAAAAAAAAGAGTAGTCAAATAAGAGGGAAATGGCATTGTTGAGTAGCCCCAGACCACACTAAATACAGATCAGTTAATGGAGCTGAGGACTCCAGTAGAAAAAAAAAATAACTTGGAGAAATTGTGTGGCAACTTTGTATTTGTGTAACATAATAACTACCTGGCAGAGAATGACACTGTCTATCAAGTACTTGGATACATTATACACAGGTCCAAGTATAGCACTTTGGTTGAGTTTAAGACAGAGGAGTCCATCTTGTTCAGTCAAATCTGGAGTTCCTTTCATGTGACAAATAGCATGTTCTCAAATGGAAATAAGAGGTGAGTGGACCATGGTTCCTTTGTACACAGAGCTCAAATTTAGCATGGGGAGTTTCTATCTACCCTGCAAAAACTGCGAGTATCTGAGGCCAGAACTGGTAGATGATAATGAGACTATCATGATGAAGAAAAGAATCAAAGGAATTACGGAAAACATTTCAAAAGGAACAAAAAGACATACATTGGACACAATAGTGGAAAATGTGTGGCCTTCTGAATATATCACACAGGTCAACAAAGTCCCCTAGAGACATCTGGAAATGCACACATCATACAAGTTAGCAATGTCCAGAAAAGAAAGATTTCTAAGGACTATTTCAGAATTTTGTCATAACTGGACCTTTGAGGAAATTTCCAAAGTCTCTCTCCCAAAATACAGACGTGGTGGAGGCCACAGCCGGTCACATTTATAGAGCTCAAGTATGAGCAGACAGAGCCAATGTTTGTGTTTTCAATTACTCCTTATGTACTATTTACACCCACATGCCTAAACTACACATTAGAGAGCCAAAGGGCAAAGAGTTTTTCACCTGTCAAAAATCTCACAGTGAGTTTTCTGCCTCTAGTGGTATCTCCTACAAGAGTTCTGAATTTAAGTTGTTTTCATGGGTTTATGCAAAATAATTGCTATGCTTAAAACGCTTCAACAAAAGTATTTGTTTTACATATTATGAGATCTAGTGCATGTGATTTGGTTAAATATTTTTGAAGGGTTAAAGCCATCAGCTAGTCTCTGACACCAATTCATCTGATTTAGTGATCAATAAAAATTAACAGGAAAGTTTTAGAATAAGTCATGTAACCCTTACCAAAGTTAGAAGGAACAGCCGAAGCTTTAGGCATATACATGTTACTTTTTCTATGTGATAACATGTGAGTCTACAGGGGGTATAATCACTTAAAAGACATGCAGGTGTATTCTCTGAGCCTATGCTAACTAATAACTAACTCACCTTGTGAAAGAAGAAGTCATAATAGAATTGCAGAATATATTCTGAAAGGCAATTCCTCTCACATAAGGAGATGAGGCAAGCTATCACATAGTGGTGGCTAAGGGTTGGAATCCATCACCTACTACTATAGTAAACTTATCAATAAGCTACCAACTATTGTATAGAGTGTAGAACGAAACCAGAATAAAAGAGAATTAAACTGAACCAGAATGAAAAACTGAAAGGGTTTATTTGGGCCAATGAGAGTAAACTGAACTCCATGCTGTTTAGCACTATCAGCCAGAAACTGAAAAACCAATAGAGAAATCTTTTGTTAAGTTGATGCAAAGAGATATTACATAGCTGCCATAATGTGAAACTATACAATCAGAAAATAGAGTGATTTGGGTGAATGGAAAAGGACATAGGATTACCAAAAGTGACAATCAGAAGAGGAAACACAATTGTGTAGTTCCCCTAAGCCTGAACTTCAGATCCCTGTATTAGACAACCAGGGCTCAAAAATATTAGCAAAAACATTGTTGTGTTGAACCTAAGCTGACTTTCCTTTGCCATTTCCTAAAAAGAGAGTATGGCAATCATTTATCATATTTTATATGTTAGTAATCCAGGGACATTTTAAAATATAGAGGAGAGTATGGACAGGTTGCAAGCAAATACTATGTCATTATACATGGGACTTAAACATCTAGAGATATGAGTATTCACAAGATTCACAGAAACAATCTCCTGAGGAAATACAGGGAAGACTCTATCAGCCTTTTTCATGGAAGGAAGAATGCTCAGAAGAATAATGAAATATGCACAGTGTTCAACAGCCGACTATGGCATTCAGCTCAGCATGATCAAGATAGTAGCCAAAGGCCTATCATTATCAATCCCATCTGGTTAGAAAATAACACGGGAGTGCTAAATGTAAACAGAAATTGGACTTTAAAAATAAATACTTATAAAAATGCAGAAAGAATAAAATTATTTTAACCATACAATTCAGCAGTGTTTCAAACTCCATACTTGATCCTCAATCATGCCTAATTTTTTAAGTCAAAACTCCATGAAGAAGATTTAGAATGTTTTTTTTTTTTCTTTGACTGGCTACAATAGAAAGAACTTTAAGATACCACCTAAATAACACAGAGAATGGCCAGGATACCTTGCCCTGCCCCTGTTCTTGCCATTATGTCATCTTATGAGGTGTTTCATTTTTCATATATCTCCTCTCATTTCCAAATGTTCACGTTGGCTTCTGCATCAGCAGGGTTCATGCCACCAACACCTTCTTGGTAGATTTTCTTGATGGTTCTAGAAAAAGGTATAGCTTTTATCTTCATTCCCAGGTTCTCTGTTATTGCTCACAGGTGACTGTATCTAGGCAGTCTCTCATCTTTGGGACTTTGCTGAATGTTGCGATGTGTAAGATCACATGAAATTATGAAGATGGGAGTTTCATCAATAGTTATAAGACAAAGGCTGCTGGCTTCTCCGTCAATGAAGCTAGCCTGCTCCTAGTTACACTTTCTTTGTTATTCCAGAAAAGATGTGTGAACCCACACAGAACCTTCTATTTTTCTCCAGCTACTTGCTGGAATGTGAACTCTAGCATGGCATGTGACAAGTTGATAATTTTGTTCCTGTTGCTTCATAAAGTGGTTAAATTTTAGGCGAGCAAGCCATGTCCCCTGCAAACAACAGCTTCTTCTTTGACCCACTGCTTAGGGGTCACAGATGTCCATCTCTCACCACGCTGCTTCTGGGTTTAACTGTGAGGTTACCTCATTTCTTTCCTGCTGTTGAGATGAAGTGTCAGAAGCAGTGAGGCAGTGGCCAAACCCACTCTTACTGTATAGAAAGGGCAAGGTGCAGGTGTTTGCCCACCACTTGAATCACAGTGTTTCCGCAAACTTACTAGGCCACAGCTCTATATTATTCAAAGGGATTTATGAGCAGGAAAGCCTAAGGGGAAATGGCAAGCCTGATCATAGTTTCATTTGACTGGGATTCTGCACGGGGCTTATAAATATCCATGTTGAGACCTCATGAAACTGGCCTTTGCAGAAAGGCCTGGAAGTTTTCATTCACCAAATGTTTTCCTTAATCTCATGTTTAATTGGTAACAAGAGCACATTTAAAGTTTATGGTTGTACTTTAAAAATGAGTAATTTGTTCTTACCTGGAACCGTCCTGCTAGCAAAGGGACTGTGTCAGACTTACCCCAGAGTAGAATGATATACCGTAGAGGGATGAAATACAAAGTGACAGTGGCTATGACCAGAATCAAACAGGCCAGCAGTGAAAGGAAAGGGACTGTCCAGTTAAACATGCTGTAGAAAAACCACACTCGTGTCAGTTAAGTCATCATAACACATGTATTTCTGGTACAGTTACAAAATAAGGACAATTTTAAAAGTTTAGTTATGCCTGAGCTATTTTCCACCACTTGCTTCACCTGTATATAGACATGATTTGTATATAGACATACTTCTGGCTTGTACCAGAAGTAGATAGATTTTTTTTCTAGTGTCTCTATTTACAGTGAATGAGGAGAAATATTGGATGATTTCAGAGGAAGTAGAATATGCTAGCCTCAGGCATTAAGTGTTATATATTATGCTCATGTATTTGAGCTACATTACTTTTATTAATTATAGTTTATTCACTTTGTATCCCAGCTGTAGCGCCCTCTCCCCTCTCCTCCAAATCTCACCCTACCTCCCTCTTCTGCACCCATGTCCCTCCCTCAGTCCACTGATAGGGGAGGTCCTGATCCCCTTCCCTCTGATCCTGGTCTATCAGGTCTCATCAGAAGTGGCTGCACTGTCTTTCTCTGTGGCTTGGTATAGCTGCACCCCCTGAAGGGGAGGTGATCAAAGAGCAAGCCAATCAGTTTGTGTCAGGACAGCCTCTGTTCTCATTACTAGAGAACACACTTGGACACTGAACTGCCATGGGCTACATCTGTGCAGGGGTTCTAGGTTATCTCCATGAATGGTCCTTGGTTGGAGTATCAGTCTCAGAAAACATCCCTGTGTGCTCTATCCTCATTCAGAAAGGCAAAAGGGATGGACATCAGAAGAGGGAAAAGAGAGGGAACAGGACAGGAACCTACCACAGAGGGCCTCTGAAAGATTCTACCCTGCAAAGTATCAAAACAGATGGTGAGACTCATAGCCAAACGTTGGGCAGAGTGCAGGGAATCTTGTAAAAGAAAGTGAGATAAAAATACCTGGAGAGGACAGGAGCTCCATAAGGAGAGCAACAGCACTCTTAATAATATGCCATTTAGTTACTAACCACATTTCACAAATAAACAAACTGAGGCTGATTTGTGTAAATAATATTCAGGGCTGGGGATGCAGCTGAGTAGGTAAACCTGCTTGCTCTGCAAGCATGAGGACCTGAGTTAAGATCCCAATACCAAGAAGGAGGAGGAGGAGGAGAAAGAAGAGGAAGAGGAGGAAGAGGAGACAGAGAATGAGGAAAAGGAGGAGGAGGAAAAAAGGTGGAGCATGGCTATATTCCTTGTAACCCCACTGGGAAGTCACTAGGAATTGGTTCCCAGGAGCTCACCGGATGACCAGCCCAGCAGAAATGGCAACCTTCAGGTTCACTGAAAGACTGCCTCAAATGAACAAGGCACGAAACCAGAGAGCAGAACACCTAACATGCTCCTGTTAGCACAATGCATGCACTCATACAAGCACATGTACCCATGATAGGCTAATCAAAGACACACTTGTGTAGCATCTACATACACCGTGATGCCACCAATACTAACAAGCTGCAAGTAGCTCACCCTCTCTTTCAAACTATTACTAATATTTTAATAATCTCCATCCATTTAAAAGTATATTTATTATGTCCAATTTGAAGTTTCTTCATATTAAGCAAGTTTGTATACCTTTTAGAGAATCTAAAGGACAATTTTATTAGAGTTTAAGAGAAAAACATAACATAGGTCGGGAGGAAACCCAGGCAGCAACCAGGAGAGAAAATTCACTCCTTCTGTGTTACACATGGAATTGAAATGGTGTTAGCTCAATAAGACAATCACTAGATATTTTCTCTCATTGGAGGCTCTAGCTCCAAATCTTCCGATATCAGTGTAGTCCACATCCTCATCAAGAAATTTTTCTTTATAGCACACAGAGACTATTACAGAAAACCACTCTTATTAAAATTTAGAGTTGTGAAGCCCAGTATCCATGGATATATTTAGAAAAAAAAAAACACCCACACTTAAGCTCGGAAAGCATTGTGGAAGAGAAAGCAGAAAGATTTTAAGAGCTAGAGGAACAGGGACTTTGCCATTGAGACAGTGATGTCAGAAGATACACCCATAAAGTGTCACCTGCACAACTGCTCAAACATGAGCTGAACAAAGCCTACAAAAATGAATATGCTAAAGTGGACCAGGACAAGCCCATAAAGCCTCAACCTACAAGAAAAACTACAGGTGATTAAAGAGCACTGGAGGTGGAGAAATAGTCCTCCCTAAGGAAGAACACACCTAGTGGTTATTCAATACTAAATGTCCGACCCTGAATACATAGACATAAAATGGAACATTACATGAATTCAGTAGGTTACATTAGAAATGTACATGTATACAACAATTGATATAAAAAAGGAGGCCATAAATTTAAAAGAGGGGAATGTAGGGTTTATGGGAGGGTTCAGAGGGAAGGGGAAAATGATGTAATTACAATATCAAAATAAAATTGTAATTAAAAATGAAAAAGCACTCCTAAAAATGGAAGTGGGCCACTAAGCTGAGGAAAGAGCTGTTGGCTACCTTATGCTGAATATTGCCTTTTTTTTTTTTTTCTTGCCAGGAGTCAGTTTATAAAAGTGCATAAGAACACTGAGTTATAAGCCAACTGGCTTGGGCTCTATTCCAACTGTAATAATGGGTAATTGGGGGAACTGATTTAATAAATCTGAATTATGATATCCTCTCAGTGAAACAGTGTTATTAATACTATGCATATCATAGATAGTTCTAGAATTAAACAAGAACTTATATTATACTGGCCATTTACTTACTTGCTGTTTTAAATTTTAGCCTACTTATAATTCTTAAATAAAAATACATATATTTTGTATTGTTCGTCCTTGTGTTCCTTGTTAATTTGTAAATTTGGTAGGGCATCTTTTTTATTTTCAATCTGCTTTTTTTTTTTGAAACACAGTCTCATATTAGCCTAAAACTCAATATATAGTCCAAGCTGGCTTACAGCTATGCTCCTGATTTCTGCGTGCCGTTGCTGGGGTTGTTACAATGTGATGATGCTTAGGGTGGAAAGAAATTAAGGAACATTCTTTCCCAAGGGCACAGAGGTACACTACATGAATGGCTATCTACCAATGCACAACACACAGCACTGACTTTTTAGAAAAATCACCTCTCTGTTAGTAACAACAACAACAAAAAAATGTTTTCAATAAAATGCCTAATCCAAGAAACATAAAAACATTGAATTATATTTAGACTCTGCACTATCATATATATGTAGAAGACAATAACATTACACAAAAACCACTCACACATATCACACCCCAAGCATGGAGAGCTAGTAAAAATATAAAAATATAGACATCAATACATACATATAATTATTACCAAATTTACCCATGTGGAGACACTATAGTAACAGATGTCTATACCGCAATAAATGCCTGCAGGAAATATTCCAAACAGTTAATGATAGCTAAATGTGATGGAGTTTAGAAAAGAGGCACAGAGTGCATTATGAGATTTTCACAGGCCATGTTTGATTTTTATAATGGATACGTTGCAAAGTGAAATATAACCAAAGCAAATGCAATTATCAAACTGTGATTTTGAATATGTTTTAATGCTGGAAAAAATGAGCAGACAACCATGCTGTTCACGGTGGTATATGATACATCCACAGTTAGGTATAAAGATATGATCTTTTGAGCTTTGCACCTTTGCAGATTATTTGTTAGGACTGTGCAATTTAACATAGTTTTCTGTTCTAACATTCTTTAACCATAAGTAACGAACCCAGCTTCTCTCTGCTTCATTCCTATTTTATAGATCCAAAACTCACAAACTGAATCTACATTAAACATTTAAAATACTGTATGGTACAATAGTTATTTAACATATTTAGTTACTTGCATTGCTTTTTTATCATACAAACGTGACATAAATATGAGAAGAAATTTAATTATATCAAATAGAAATCTAAAGAAAATAAAATGCATTAAAATATATGAATTTATTTTTTAGGAAGAGACATTAATCATGATTCCCTTCCGGGCAATAATATCATATATTCTTAAAAGAGTAAAGTGCTAGAGAAATTATTTGAAATTTCTGGAAAGAAACTAGGCCATCATTCAGCTGACATGAAAATAAGAAGGTAATATAATGGGGAAAATAAAATTAATACAAGAATACTGAAAGTTAACTCAAATATTTGTGTGTGTATATATATATGTGTATATACACACACACACACACACACACACACACACACACACACATATATATATATATATATATATATATACAATTTTTTTTTTTTTACCAAATACTGGGATTTATTTTTTAGCTCGTTTCTGTTACCTGCATGAGGAGCAGAAGGAAAGGCCTAGGATATCCCTAAATCAAGAATTTAATTGATAATAATGGTGCAAAGCATATGTATTTACAGTAAGGATAAGTGAGAAATATAATGAATAATAAATGAGAACTACCAGAAGGAAAATCCATATAAATATATAGGAAAGATTAGCTAGATATTGTCAGGACCTGGGGTCCAGGAAGACAGGACTACAATCTGACGTTAGGTTACCTGTACAAATTAAAAAGCTTTGAGAGCAATGTTTAAGAAAAAACAAAACAAAACAAACAAATAACAAACAAAAAAACATGAATCTCAAGTTGGTAGTTGCCCAAGGTGAGCCCTGGCAAACTCTTCTCCAGTACCAAGTATTACCAGTCCAGATATCCAAGCTTCCCCAACATGGAAGTTCACAGCTGACACCAAAGGGCACCTGGCTCCATAAGTAAGAGCCAGCAGGACAGCAGAAAACACATTCAGGAACTGACGACTTCAGGTGTTGAAGCCAAATTGACATATTAAAAAACCGTGTTTAATATGGAAAAGTCATTAAAAAAACAACAAAAAAGTCATAAAAATATTGAGAATGAATAAGGTACTTAAAAATCAGACATTGAAATCTAAGCCTATCAGTAACTACATAAAATTTGAATAGAGTATATGCCATGATGGAAAGATATCAAATGTTAGATGCAGGAGTGAGATTAGAAACAATGCCAGGTATGTTGAAAAAAACAGGTGAACATGAAACATGAAATTGACAAAGGGAAGCCTGCATAGCCATACTCATGTAATTCAGCAAGAGAGCAAAATCTCATTAGCAGTAAGTTATGTTTCTTCCTAATGACTAATAAGGCAATTCATTTAAAAAAAACGCAACAATTTTAATGTGCAAAAACAAGAACAAAAATCCAGAGGCATGCCTGCACCATAACAAGCAGCAGCAGCATTGTGGCTAAGCTGAGGACACTCAAAGTCTACCTGCTGCTGTGGGCTGGTTATAGGCACGCAGAAGCCAGCTGCAGGATCTACTATAATGTGTAAGTATTGGTGGACAGGTGTCGAGAAAGAGAAACAGACTGCTTGACCATTTTGAAGGGAGGTGGAACTGGAAATGAGAGGGTGGAGAAAAATAGCTTGTTATCAGGAGCCTGCCCCACCTCCTGAGGTCATTGTGAAGTCTCAGCCCACGCTACCACTGAGGACCATGTCTGGGTCAATGGCCAGGCATCAGCAGGGATCTGTATCAACACCCATGGTTCATATTACCACTAAAGATGGTGCAGATGTCCCTTATCTATGCTGCTGCCTGGGACCATGTTGACATCCAAGTGTGGTACTGAGTTGGACCTGTCCCTCATTGTCAGCAGCATTCTGGAGATCTAGTCCCACCTTCCACCAGCCACACTACTCAGGAGAGCAGAACAGGCACCTCGCCTGAGCAGCACAGTAGACCAGGCTCTGGTGGCATGGGTGTAGGTGAGCCAGCCTGAGGGCATGAAAGCCAGAGAGTTGACCCTGCCCATTTCAGGCTGCAGCATTGACTGAGCTAGCTGGGGTGAGTGCTGGAGAGCTGATGGGCTGACAAACTCAGTTACCACCCAGGCCCAGACATAGGGCTTTCAGTTGGCCCTTCCCAACATCTCCCTCATCTATGATCTGCTGGAACACGTGAAAAGACCAGTCCTGCTGATCCAAAGCTAGAGGATCTCCATGACACAGGGCAACAACAGGATAACTGAGAGGAGTCCCAGTGAGGTTCTAGCATGGATGGTGAAGCAGAAGCCAGAGGCCTGGAACCAGACCGATGACTCATTGCAAGAACATTTACAAGTAAAGATGTGTGGATAGAAGGGTAAATAGCATGTGACATACTGTGAAACACTATAGCTTCCATGTCAAGATTTTTTTATGTACTTTTTTATTTTTGCTTTATATTTTCTTTTGTAAAGGGAGGTTACAAGGGCAGAGGACAGATATAAAGAGAGAGGGAGATGAGTAAATTTGGGGCGCATGATGTGAAACTCACAAAGAATCAATAAAAAGTTAAAAAAAAAAACAAAAACCCAACAGAGCATCAAGAGTATAGAAACCCAAAAGCAACAAAATTCAAGGAGAGATAGTTACTAATTATAGTGGATTGTTTTAACAGATCTCTAAGTAACTTTTAGAACAAATCCATCCAAAAAACAAAGTTTAGTGCACATACAAGATATGAACCATGGGAATTTGAACTTAGGAAATATACATAGTACAATATACCAAATACTTACTAAGCTTACATAAAGAATTATGAAAATAAGCTTTTTGGGGGCCAATATTTTCTGAACATAAAGAAATGAAATGACAATCTAGAAACAAAAAGATGTACAGAAAACTTCCATGGTAATCTAAATTAAGCAACACTCTTCTTGGCCAAGAAATAAATCAAAATAAAAATCAGAAAATGACTTTAGATAAATGCAAACAACTATTATTTCTATCCATAATGTCTCTCATGGGATTAAAGCTGTGCATACAGGAAAGTGTAGAAGATTTGATCTTTACATTAACAAGAAAGATTGAAAGTAAGTGATATAATTTCCCAGAAGTAGAAAAATAACAATAAAGGAAGGCCACAGAAAGTGATGAGTAAAAGTAGCCAATGAAAGGGAAATAGGAAGCAGGGATTCATTAAAGCAAACATGTGATCCTCTCAAAGACTAACATAAATGATAAGTATTTATCAAGGGAGAAAATAAGGAAAAACAGCTATCAAGTACAGTGACGCTGCAGATCTTACTAACAAATAAAAAAGCAGAACAAACAGAACTGTGATGTCTCTGCAGGTAAATGTGCTTGCTGGGCCACATAAGAATCTGAGTTCAAATCCCTAGCACCTGTGTAAAAAGTCATACATGGCTGCCTGTCCCTGTAAACCCAGAACTCAATGAAGACAGACAGATCCCCAGAGCTTGCTGGCCAACCAGCTTAGTAAAAATGGTAACCTTACAGCTCAGGGGCAGACCCTGTTTAAGGCAATAAGGCAGGGAGCCACAGAGACAGACATCGAACATTCTGCTCTGTCCTTTGCATGCTAGCTCCCGCCTACAATAGGCACACATCACACACATTCATGAACACACAGAAACCAGCAGAACATTCTATCTAAATAGTTACAGTTTATAGAAACATGTTCATGTTATAGAATAATTGCAGCCTACAGAAACATAGATTATAGAAAGTAGCATGAGTTACTGTATATGTGTGTGTATATATATGAACAAGAGATGAATATTTAATTTAAAAACATTAAGGAAAAAAAGTGTGCTCACAGATGCCTCCCTAACAAATTCTCTGAGATATGAAATGGAATGATGATTCTCCTACTCCATCAAAACAGAGGAAGACAATGCAGCCACTCCTGATGAGGCCTGATAGACTAGGATCAGAAGGAAGGGGAGGAGGACCTCCCCTATCATTTGACTTGGGAAGGGACATAGGTGGAGAAGGGGGAGGGAGGGTAGAGTTGGAAGGGGTGAAGGAAAGGAGCTATGGGGGGGGATACAAAGTGAATAAACTATAATTAATAAAAATTAAAAAAAATAACTGTCAGAGAATAGAGGAGACGAATCCCAACAGGAATATTTTACTTGTGAGGAATTTTGAAGAACAAAAAAAATTAACTAGCCACGGTATTAATCACACATGCAAAATCCTAGGTATGTGCATATAGCATATAACACAGCCACAAAGAGGCACAAATAGTACTTGAAGGCACTGTAGCACAAACCACAATCCTTCAATTTAGTAGCAGAAAGAAAGGAATGAGCGCATGTGCCATGCCCATGAATATGTAGAAAGAGTGTTTGGTAAACTCAACCCACGATAATGATGAAACCCAGCGACACCAATGCACCAAAGGAACTCTTCTCGATGTGAAAAACAACTTTATAAAAACCTATAGCAGAAGTCTTCTGTGAGGGTAACTTTCACTCTGAGATGGAGTCAGAGGAAGCTATCTCCACCAACCAAATTGTGATCAGTGTTGTCTTATATCCATGATCAACGCTCCAAACCACACTAAAATACAGAGGGACCGCAATAAGAGGATGAAAAGTTTCTTAGATGACAGGCAGATCTAATAGAAAACCCCAAATCTTTTCCATATAAGAACTGCAGGAACAAAATCTACCAAGGTCGTTAGAAACAAGGTCAGTGGAGGAAAATATATTGTACTTCTAGACATCAGTAAGGAGCAGGTAGAAAATAATTTTAAAAAAAAGTAATTAAAAGTAATAACAAATTAAAAACTTGAAAATCAATCTCACATACGTAAGTGTCAAAAATCAAGACGGCGATTAAGATGGTTGGAAAAGATAAAGGAAGACATTAATTCATGTGACCCTAACATCTGTGTGTGTCAGTTGAAAATACATGTTATGTATGTATGCCAAAGGCCAGAATTCTGGTCAGTCTTAAATACTATATTCAAGGTTTAACAACCTTAGCTAATCACAGCTTTCCCATCTTGAAATCAAATAATTAATGAAGTATTCTCATAAACTTCAGTAGTTTTCCTGAGTTGGGAGTTCTCCAAATTAATGGGGAAAACAAAAGCTAAAATTTTTTAACATGAGTCCACCACCATGTAAGTGCATAGTTTTGTAAATTTTAAGGCACTGGCAAAAATGATCAGGCAACAACTGGTAAGATGGGTACAGGTCTCTCTTGTGGCCCAGGCCCACACAGTGTTGGGGTTAATTCACAACAATTCAGTGGTTATTTTTTCTTCTCAGGCTGGGACAAATGAAGCCGTCAGATGCCTACTCTCTTACAAACAGAGCACATAGTCCTGTAGATTATTCTTTATGGTATATCCAATATGATAGTCTCATTTTGAATAGGCACTGTTCTCACACTGGCTTGTTCATGCTCTTCTGGGCATTTGTCCTTAATTCTCTGTTCCTTTTCACATAATCCTCTCAGAGTAAATGCAGAATGTGTCACTGCCATTCTGTTAATTTCCCTGTGATTCTAGTTGCCCCTCACCTGCTTTCTCAACACGCTTCCTACTGAGGACAGTCCTACTCTTTACAAATATGCCTTCTACACTCTAGGCCATCAGGACACCAGTGAATCTCTGCTTTACTGGGCCCCTTTAATCTCACCAACTGCTCCTTAAAGCTCTGCCTAGATAGTCAAAGACACAGGGTTAGAAGCATCATACCTTAAAGAGACATTCAGTATCCTCAGCTCCTCGGGATCATTTAACCTGTTCTCGAGGTGAGTGCAATGCTCAGTAAAAGTTTCAATGTGATATGTACACATATTCGAAATTTCCAAATATTAGAAAAAGTAATCAAGATTAACTATAAAGCAGGGAAGATAAAATACTGTTTCTCCCGACACAGATACAACAGTAGTGACAATCTTCCGGACAGTAGCATAGAAGCCCTTGCCCTAAGAGTCTAATATGTAAAATGTTCCTTGATGCCAAAAGTTGGGTAGAAGTTTTCCTGGTTTGTATGCAGAGAATTACAATAGAATTCCAAGTGTGTGACAAATGACATCCCACATGAATGCCCAGCAGGGAGTTTAAGGTCACTGTAATAATGAATAGGCAAAGAATTAATAGGCATTGAGCCTATTAGCCTTCCTGTGTTGCAGCTGGGCAGAACAGTGCCCTGTTCATGGCCTGTAAACACGTTCCGGGCATGGCCACCACAGCTGGGCCCGGCACAGCTGCCCCTCAAAAGCTACTGGAGAGATGGGAGCCTGTTTAAATCACTCTGCCCTCTTCTCCCATCAGACACATTTCCTTTCCCATTATCTGCTACACAACAGCTACATTTGTGTTTTACAGATATTTAAGAATGGAGACAGTTGTACCAAATATCATCTTCCTTCCTCAGTCTTGCCCCCACTTCACATCCTCTCATCCTCCTGGCTCCCAGTACATTCTTCACTTTTTTTTCCCGTCTACTCAAGGCCTTCTGTAATGTGCTCCATCTGCAAGCATCACCACTGCTCTCCCTCTCTCACGGACATATTGCTTCTCCTACCTCTCCCTGTATCTTCTACAGTGTTTGGGTTTGTGTCTGCGCACAGGATGTTTATCTGCTGCAGACCTCATCTGCCATGCGCCAAACTATCTTCTCCCATTCTCAGAGGTTGCTAAGAAGCAGTTCACCTTGCCTTCCCAGCTTCCTCTTCTTTAATCACTTTCTGCGCTCAGCAAGCTTCTCCGAGTATCCTACCTGACTTAGATCTACTAAAGCTATATAATTCTATTTTCCTATTACAGTCTTTCTTCTTTCCTGAAAAAAAAAAAAAGATTCTTAGAAAGTAATACCATTACTGTATAACAGGAAAGGATGCAGGTTCAAATCCAAGCTCCGAATCTTATTGACTGTGACCTTGGGACTGCATGTTTAATCACACTCTTTAGCATCTAAGGCTGTACTAGAAATCCTTACCACACTCTGCTAGGAACTACTCCATTTAACACTGGGAGATTCCACAAAACATTCATTGTATAAAAGGCTCAGCACAGCAGCTGGCCAGCATGCCACCAGCTGATGCTACTCTTATCACGTCACAGGCAGTATGTGCACACTGTCACTCTCAGCAAACGAAGCTAACGAAGAACTATCAACTCTCCTTATCGTATGTTACTATTCCATATCCTTCTGTTAAACACTGCCAAAGCTAATCTAAGGAATGATGTGCTCATCATTTAAAACCTAAGAAACTAAATCAGATAAGACATTAATATATGTCAGCAAAAATCCTCACTCTTTGATTCTTTTCTCTTAAGATGTTAAGAATGAAAAATACATAAATGTAAATGTAAACCTGCATGTTTGGTGTTTTTCTTTTTTTCATTTTTTTAAAAATTCCGATTTGTGTGTGCATGTGTGTTCTTATGTGTCCGCTTGTGAGTACATACAAGTGGGTGCAGGCGGTGGTCCACTGAGGCCAGAGATGTCAGATAACTTTGCACTGGAATAAAAGGCAGCTGTTAGCTGCCTAATGGGGGTTCTGGGAATTGAACCTGTGTCTTCTGGAAAAGCTGCAAGTGCTCTAAACTCCTGAGCCTTCTCCGCAACCCCTGAAGTTGTTTTTGACTTAGTTTTTAGCCAACATGCATTCAGCTAGGTACATGGTTTATTCTTGTAATCCCCACTCTCTGTAGGCTGAGGCAGGAGAGCTACCAGGAGCAATAGGCAATCTTGGGCTATATAGACATGTTTGGACAGCTCAGGTTCCATAGTAAGTTTCAAGTCAGCCTGAACTATAGAGATATGATGTGTCTAAATAGCAACAATAGACTACTACACTGATAATAAAAGGTTTACTCAATGGCAACACCTTTGGACTTCCAGCTGAAAACAAACAGCATTCATAGAAGACACATATTGATTATGTAGGCTTGGGATTTACCTGTAATTTTATATAGAAACTTTCACTGGGCATTCAACACTAGTTAAAATAAGACCTGGAGAGGACAGGAGCTCCACAAGGACAGCAACAGATCGAAAAAGTCTGGGCACAGGGGTCTTTTCTGAAACTGATACTACAACCAAGGACCACTCATGGAGATAACCTGGAACCCCTGCACAGATGTAATCCATGGCAGTTTAGTGTCCAAGTAGGTTCCATAGTAATGGGAATAGGGACTGTCTCTGACATAAACTGATTGGCCTGCTCTTTGATCACCTCCCCCTGACGGGGGAACAGGCTTACCAGGCCACAGAAGAAGACAATGCAGCCACTCCTGATGTGATCTGATAGACTAAGATCAGAAGGAAGGGGGGGAGGACCTCCCTTATCAGTGGACAGGGAGAGGGAGATGGGTGGGGAAGTGGGAGGGTGGGGTTGGGAGGGGAGGAAAGTACAGGGGGGGATACAAAGTGAATAAACTGTAATTAATAAAATAAAAATAAATAAAAATTTCTTTACCTCTATAATTTCAAACTAGTGTCTTTGGGGGGGGTAATTAGAATGAACTACACAGACATGATATGTAAGATAAGCATTAATTTACCGAACATAGCTGGTACAATTTTGGATAAAAGAAGGGATAAAATCTATTTATAAGCCTAAAGAAAGCAGTTAAAACTCACATCATACCAGATAAAGACGCCCTTATATATACATTAATAATTAAAAAACCAAAAGCATGCATCCAAGCCTTAACTAAGCCTCCATTTAAAAAGTGACCCAAAAGTGGAGGATAGCTAGATTTTGGCTATTAAAGGCTAGATTTTGGTTTTGCTTGTTTAGTTTTGCTTGCTTTTGTAAAGATGGGCACATAACACTCCGGTACATGTATATAACAATAGTAAACAACAGAATAACTCTGTCAGGGGTCACAGGGCCTTCTGGGATTAAAGATCAATTCTCTAGTGTGTTAAAGAAGTCTCTCCTCCCAGGATGCTGGGTGCTGCTGGCTCAGATCTTTAATCCCAGCACTGGGGAGGTAGAGACAAGCTGATCTCTATGAGTTCTGAGTTCGAGGTCAGCCTGCTCTTCAGAGTGACTTCAAGAACATCCAGGGCTACCCAGAGAAACCCTGTCTCAAAAACAAACAAACAACACCAACAAAAAAGTAAGTCCTCAGTCTGACCCTAAGACATCCACGTAGGCAATGAAGTAACTTCATTCCCTCCACCTGAGATACTATTAGTTGTACACCAATTTTGGAGAAATTGGAAATTTTATTCTAGTGATTTACTGTATTCCGGGGTTCAGATTTAGAAAACACTTTGAAGCACATTTGCTGCCCTCTGATCTTTGAATAAATCCATGGGCTTTTTACTTACAAACCAGGATATTTCTGAAAGCTGAAAAGGGCATTATTAAAGTGGTGCTCACAGAGACTGGAGCAGCAGGCACAGGGCTTGCATGACTCTGCACTAGGATGTCTGCATATCTAGGCTGGTTTTCAGTGGAATGTTTTCTTTGGATTCCTGAAGTGGGTGTATGATTCTTGGGTTCTTTGCCTTCTGTTTTTTTTTCCCCTCTGTCCAACTTCAATGTGATAGTTTTTGTTTTATCTTATTATATTTTATTTTGTTGTGCTTGGTTGTTTTCACCCAGAAGCCTGCTCTTTTTTTAAGTGAAAGACAGATAGGAGAGGAGGTGGGGAGAACTGGGAAGAATGGAGAAATGAGAAACCATAGTCAGGATATATTATGTGAGAAAATAATCTATTTTCAAAAACAGGGAAGAAAAGGGTCGTGCTGAGACTACCAGTATAAACTAAGCCATAGTACCCCACGTCTGCCAAGCTGACAAGCCCAGTTTGAGTAATACCATTGCTTTTCTCATCATTTACAGGATCCAAGAACCTCCTCCCCACCATCCTGTAGATTCCAGGTCTAGTTTATATACCACTGCTCATGTGTAGAACTTACTTCTTAATCCTTTCCCCGAAAGAAGCAGCTTCCTCCAAAATGTTCTGGACGGTGGAAACAATATCCTGTACCATATAGATTCTCTCAATTATTCCTTTTTTTTCAGATTCCTAGGAAATACAAAAAAAAGCAAGATTTACATTAGTTACTTGGGAAAAAAAAGAGTTATTTCAAGAGAACAGTCACATTTTCCACACACGTTTATTGCTTCTAATATATAAAGGCCAGTTCATGCTTCTGGTTCCTGCCACTCCCACCATGAGCCCCAGTCACTGTCATAGAATCCAGAGGTGACAAAAGGAGGTCCCTGGGATGAGAGGCTTCAGGTCACTGCAGAGAATTCTGCAGTTGCCTCAGCATGGCCAGCTGCTTCCCCCTCCCTTCAGGTTATGTAAAGTACACTGGCACCCTCTTCTCTGACAGTGTAGCAGACATGCCCCACAGTAAGGCCACTTTGGAGGTACACACAATACATTCACTTTGTATGCAAACTGTTGTGTTTTAGTCATGCTTCCAACACATTGCAGACATCAGGAAAACTTTAGTCAACCTTTGGCAACTAGGTCTGAAACAGAGCAGCCCATCAAAGGCAATGTATAAGCCTATGTATCACAGCCTGTAAGCAGATATGACACCATATTATGTGATTTATTCATGAATGTAGAGTACTATATAAGCTTAGCTGCGTCAGTCTCCAATTCTTTATGTAAAATGAATTCCGTTGTCTGAGGATGTTAGCTTTAACTTGTACATAGCAAATCTTCAATAAATTTTACTATTCTAAGTAGCTGTAACACTATTAATAAAATTTAATGATTACTCAAATGCCCACAGATGAAAAAAAAAAACCTCTACAGTGTTTTTTTTTATACTATTTCATACTATTTATTGGCTTATTTCTTACCTACTCTTGCTTGTCTCTGCATCAATTTTGCCTATAGCACTTGCTATATACAACAATGGTCTTTACAAAACTTTCTTATTGAGATTGTTACTTGGGTTAGAAGTATGATAAATCATCAGGTAGACACTCAGTAGGGGAACACTCCTAGGATACTCTCCATACTACAAAAGAGAAAGGAAGAAAGAAAGAAAGAAAGAAAGAAAGAAAGAAAGAAAGAAAGAAAGAAAAGACAAAATGAATTAAAAAAGAAAGAAGAAAGGAAAGATGAAAGAAAGAATGAAAGAAAAAAGGAAGAAAGGAAAGAAGGAAGAAGGAAAGAGACAGAAAGAAGAAAAGGAAGGAAGGAAGGAAGGAAGGAAGGAAGGAAGGAAGGAAGGAAGGAAGGAAGGAAGGAGGGAGGGAGGGAGGGAGGGAGGAAGGAAGGAAGGAAGGAAGGAAGGAAGATAGATTAACTCATTTTTATCTTCTATTTCTGCTTCATTTAAAAAGAGCCAAAAGGGCTGCAGAGATGGCTCAGCCCTTAAAGGCTAGGCTAACAACCATAAAAAAAAAAGAGCCATGAATGCAGTGAGCGCCTCCTGTGGCACTTAGAGGTAAAAGCACCAATAGGGACAGGTATGTATAATTCACTCGTTCAAGTCATCTATACCCCACCATTTGGTATTGAAGTTGTTTCTTCTTGCAATGGCACCTTGCAAGACTGTTTGACTCTCTACCTTAATTTTAAATATTTTCCACTTACTATTATTCTTTAAGTAGTTTGTGCTAAAAAGTAGAAAGGCTGCCAAGGCAACCTCATTCATAAGCCGCAAACCACAATTGCCTATGAATGGGCACAATAGTCAAAACCCATCTCTGTCTGCTACAGAAGTCCCATGTTTACAAAGGAGCATTTGAAGGCTCTGGAGAGCTTGACCCAAAGGGCAAAGGAGCTTCCTCCTTGCAGCAGCATTGACTTTAGGTCAAAACAATTTTTTGGAAAATGACTCAAGTTTTTGTGTGGCTCAATTTCCTAAGAAAGTTCCTATTTTAATTGTTTGATTTTTTTCCCCCTACAAAACAACTAAAACTTAAGGTTCTGATTATAAAGAAAGTGTTAATTAGTACACCAAACTAATGAAGGACTGTGACAGCATCCTTTCAGTTTTTAAATGAAGTTGACATTTTGCTGTGAGCATTCAGTATCTGTAGATGAGACTCACATTTGCATATTTTTAAGAGTCAGAGTAATCAAAATACTGTACATTTTGATTTATTAACTAACTCATTTTGATTACAGTAGCTAAACTGTAAAAATGGTTTCATTTTATTTCCATAATACATTGTTATAAAATAAAAATATGTAGCATTTATACACTCAAATATAAAAGGCTTTAGGTTGGTTACGTGAATATTTGGAACTGACTCAGGAAAAGTTGTTATCCATGGTACAAACACTCAAAGGCACTCAACAAATACACATTATTTGAGGTTCCACTTTCATCTTCTACCAGCCTGTCACAGGATAAAAATCTTACATACTTTTACTTCATCTTCTCATTTGTAATGTCCATCAAGTTGTTCCTAACCATCTTCAGAATTCAACTTAATGGTCATTAAGTCGACATCTTAATTGACACCATTGTAGACAAAAACCAGAGTGACGTTCTCAGCAAGTGCTTAGGTACCGTGAAAACTCATAACACTTGTGAAAGGCGGAAGATATGCACAGTTCTGTACTGTAATATCAAATGTATATGCCTAGGATATATTTTATATCCATTACTAAAAACTTTCTTTGCTAAACATTTTTAAAGATAGTGCTTCCAAGAAGATATTTCCTTATTTGATGATTTTATAGAATATATTCAGAATGACCATGGGTTTAGTTATTTTCTATTCCTAGATATACTATTTTATGTTTGAAAGGTTTATCATAATTTAAACTAAAGCATGATTACCACGTGCTTGACCATTTTCATTCTTCCATGATGCGCAAAAGGGCTTCCACAATGTACCAGTCTTTTCTTCTACCAGAATCATGAACTATGTCAGCTTTTCTACAAAGTGCCTGTACTAGCCATAGTTATTTTGTTATAGCAACACCAAACAACCTAAAATATAGCCAGCACATCAACAATACCTTTAGAACTATATTATCAGACCATGGTTATTTACTAACTAAATATTATATATGTATATTTAATTATAAGCATCATTCTAATTTAAATTAAATTATATATTGATTAAACTATATATCATTCTTATTTAAATACTGATGTGCATTATAGAAGGTTTTCTTAAGTACGGAATTACTCATTACAGTACAATACAATTCAATACAATAAAACCTTCTAATCTTGTAACACATTTACTCATTGTGGTGGCCTGACAGAAAATAGCCCCCAGTGGTACTATTAAGAGATGTGGCCTTATTGGAGTGGCTTTTTTGGAAGAGGTGTGTCATTAGAAGTGTATCGTTTGAGGTTTCAGAAGCTCAAACCACACCCAGTGGCCATCGACTTCCTGCAGCCTGCTCCTATAGATGTAGAACTCTCAGCTTCTTCTCCTGTCTGCTTGCAAGCTGTCATGCCTACTGCCATGATGATGTTTGACTAAACAAACCTCTGAAACTGTAAGCCAGCGCCAATTAAATGTTTTCCTGAGTAAGAGTTGTCATGGTCGTAGCGCCCCCTCACGGCAGTAAAACTTTAACTAAGACGTTCATCTTTGGCACCATTTAAGTTGAAGTCACTAATCTGAAAATGGATGTATCACAAAGGCATCAGCATTTAGTCCTTCAACTTCCAGGGAGCTCCACCCTGGACAGAGCAAGAAATTTGTCTGTGTTCACAAATATGTGACTTAGAGATCTGGGGCTGGTAACTTCAAAGAAAGTCTTGTGTCCCATGTAGGAAGTGCCATGTGTATCATATGGCCTTTTAAAAAGTGACCATTGCATTCCACATTTGCTCTTATCGTCATTTGCTCTCTTGGTGTCTCTGGGTTTCTGTTCTGTCTACTTTCCATACAATGCATCATTTTGAAAACCTGGATCCTGCTAACTATTTCTTCTTCCCATTTCCCCTGGGTTTTTCTCACGATGCTTTCATGAGAATGTGTATTTCATGCCTTTTGGTAATATTGTGAGGAAAAGTTGCTTTCCATTTTCATCTAAGAAGCTGATAGGTAATCAGTGATTTTTAGATCAATAAATGAACATTCAGATAAAATAGAAAACAAAACTTCCAAGACATATGAACTGTATAAATGTGAACATTCTGGATACATACTAAATTGAATAAATTGTAATAAATGATAATAATAAAAAAAGAAAAATTTTTAAAAAGAAAAAAAGTAAAAACTATCTATATAATAATGCACGTAAAACCTTTAGTATTATTTGTACTTTTAAGAAAACAAAGGTATATCTCTGAATAACAGTCTATGGAGTTGGGGAGAAGTAGGTGCTTCTCTGGTCCTATCATAGATGAACTTTGTATGTACATTAACTTTGTATGTTCATTAACTCACTTGGATTGCTATGACAGACTACATGAGGCAAGTAACTTATACAATGAAGAGGTTACTTGGCTCACATTGCCCATGGCTGGAAGATTCAAAATAGCATGTTGCCAGCATTTTACTGAGCAGAAAAGGAAATCAACATTTAGAAAAGGGGACAAGCATTCAGGGAGCCTTCATTTTTACAATAATCTCTTTCCAGAACAAGCATTCTATTCTATATGACCAACAGTAATCCCTTCCTTGGGTGTGATGCCTGACATAATTACATCTCATTGATCTTGATTCTGTATAAACATATGGGGGCCAGCACTGGGACCCCCAAGAGTCGGAGATTCACTATAGCAGTAAACATGATGACTTTTACCATGTGAGTCTTTGTTGTTGTTCTGAAAACTGAAGCTCATAGAATCCTGGCCCTGATTGGGGTGGGAGGCAGGGAAGAGAAGTCTCAGTTGCTTCTCTATTGCTGGAATAAAACAGCACAACCAAAGCAACTTGGGGAGGAACGGGTATATATCTGACAGCTTGTAGTCCCTCATATTGGACAGTCGGGCAGAAACCTAAGGCAGAAGCAGAAGCAGACGCCCTGGAGGAATGCTGCTGACTGGCTTGGTCAGCCAGTTTTTTTTTATACATCCCATCACTAAAAGCCCAGGACCGGCACCAACTATCGTAGTCTGACTTTACCATACCAACCACTCGTTAAAAAACAAATAAGGTATAGCCTTAGCTACAGGCCAACCTTCTGGGGCTGTTTTCACAATTAAGGTCTCCTCTTCCCAGATATGTCTAGGTTTGCATGAGGTTTACAAAAACCAATCAGGAACCAAGGTTGTCACATTTGCAAAATTGCCTGGTACTGTCATTAACATTAACCGCTTTCCTTCAAGGGGGCAAAAAGACAAAGGACGACTAGCCTTTTGTCTAGCTTAAAGAATACTGGAATGTATTTCAGTTTCTCAAGAAAGGCTCTTCCGGAACAAGTCTGTTCATGTTGCCCTGATGCACCGAGAGATGGACTAGTAGCTGGAAGTGCATCCCGCTGGCTTTATTTACACATCTCAGATTGAACCAGGGAATGTGGTGATAACAGTTTAGCAGCTACAACATTGCATCTGCTGAACCACACTGCCTGGGAAGAGAAGGAGCGATTCATTCAGAAAGACAGACCACCGTGGTGGCTGATGCCTCTAGTGCTCTCAGCACAGACACTCCCGATTCCTACGGAAAACTGTGTTTAGAAAACCAGCGATGACTACTGCTGTGACAAATGAACAAGATGATTGCAACCGACCTCATAGCCACAGCCGGGTCTTCCTGATGATTATAAACCTGCAAAAGGATAGAGGCATACGTGAAAGCCTCATGGCTGAGGGTCTACTTGCGTAAGCGCCTGTCATCCATAGCAGAGGGGGAAAGAAAATGAAGATTTCAAACGCAGAATCCAATCTTACGAGGTTATTTTTGTTCTATGCATGTATTTGGCATGTGTCTTCATGTGCATGTCCACATATGTGGCTGTGGGGACCTATGGAAGTCAGACATATGGAGGCCAGAGGTTGATGTCATTGGTTTCATCATTCTCCACTTTAGGCAGGGTTTCTTCATCGAGTCTAGGGCTTGCTGCTTTGCCACTTTCTGCCTCCCAGGTGCTAGTATCCTAAGTGGGCTGTGTTACCCTCCTGTGACTTATGTGGGTGGTGGGGATATAAACTCAGCTCCTCGCGCTTGAGTAGCCAGTGATTTTAGCCAATTTTACCCATTGCACCAGCTCACCAGTTCCTGCTCTGACTTGTTTAATGCACTAGAAGAATGACTGACATTGACAGAAAGAAAAACAATGACGAGTCCCAATTCTCAAGAAGTATTTACTGTGTGAAGATGGATGCAAAAATCACCATTTGTGAATTTTACAATTGTTTACAGGGCATCAGACGGCCCATGTCTTTGGCTGAGCTTTGGATTAAGGATCGATAATGTGCCTGTGGCATAACATAGCAGCTCGCTCTTCTAAAGCAAACAAAACACAAAGACTACATCAGGCGAGCTTGCCTTCCTCAAGGCCTTGTTCACCACCGCATGTCTCCAGTGAAGCCGGCTCTGTAGGTGCAATAAAGGAGCTCCGAGCCTCTGGGAGAGAATTAACACCATCAAAATGAATTTACAACTGAGAATTAATTTTATAATCGCTATGTTGCTATAAATCTTTCCTGCTTGCTCTGATTTAGAGAACCGCTCATTTCTCTATTAATTATCTAAGAGAAACCAGGGAGATATCCCTGAAAAATGACCTCGTCAGAAAAAAAAATACTTTTGACATGCTTAAAAATTGAGTGGTGTTTGTCAAAGAATGCTCACAAGGCCCCAAAGGATCAAGGCAGAAATTTTATCTCAAGATCCTCCCAGTGATGTCAGCCACCCAGATGAAAGATGTAAAACTGGGGCTTTAGACAAGATAAATGCATTGTCTATTTGAATTCATTGAATAGTAGAAACCAGTAATTTGAAAACTTGAATGATCAACATTAGAAATTGATTGAGTGGCATTTTGCGTGAAAAAATACTTAATATCTGTGCTAATGAGGTTGAGAAAGTAGTATTTCTGCTACATGAGATTAAAAATTGTTCCCTGGGAACCCTGGCTTCATGAACTACGAACCCAGTTCAGGATTTAGCCCAGGAGGCCTGTTCATGTGTACAGATGGAACCAACACTTTGTTGCATCCTATTAAACTGGGGGGGGGGGGGGCTAGAAGTCCATGGGCAAACTTGCCTGGATTACACAGTTGTAAAAAAGAAGAAACCCTGCCTCAAACAAAATAGAAGGCAAAGACCAACATCCAAGGTTGTTTTCTTTTTTTTAAGTGTATTGCGTCATGTATACAATACAGAGTCCCATTCATAGACATGCATGCACAAAGATAATGTTATTTATATGTTTGTCTGTGTACCACAGAAGAAAAGGGCATCAGAATCCCTTGAACTGGAGTTACAGACATTGCAAACTGCCCTGTGGATGCTGGGAACTGATCCCACCGTGTCCTTTGGAAGAGTAACTGGTGCTCTTAACCACTGAGCCATCTCTCCAGCCCCAAAGGTTATTATTTAATAGGGGAACAAGGCAATGCATGCTCCTTCTGGAGATTACTCTATGTCAAGTTGATCTTTTGCTTTGAGAAATGAATACAAAACTGTTTGAGTTTTGAATCAATACCAGTTCCAAGCAGCTTTATCCTGCTTTAACCATCTGATCTTGACAAAGAGCTCTGCCCTTGTGTTTATCAACATGTGCTTTTTGCCTTGAAACATGAGTCTTGTCTGGTGTCAAATGAAAGGATGAAAAAAGAAAAGGGCACAATCTCTGACATCCTGAGGAAGATACTGGAAACACACAAAAGAGAGGCGGTCATTCTTCATCTTTGGGACTCCAGTGCTGGGTAGACTGACTCCATTACATCTTCCCTGGGTCAGCTGACAAACAAATGCTGACACAAGGTAAAGAGGACTCATGGCTCCTGTAGCTGGAGCTACAGCAGGCAGGTTCACAATGACTGATGGCTTCTGGCTTTGTAGTGTGCTTCCTTTACCTGCTTCTTAGGTAGGAAGGGAGGCAACTGGGTAAGATATCCATCTGATTAAGAAAAGTAAAAGGAAAGGCTGGGCATATGATCCAGTCAAATATGTCATCTTACCATGAGAATGTTGGTTTGGGGAGTAAGTAAAAAAACAACAACAACAACAAAAAAAAGACACTTGACCTCTGGCCTCTACCCTCATGTGTGACATACTCACAGTAAGAAATATAACACCACACACACACACACACACACACACACACACACACACACATTTAAAATGCAGAAGGTAATTCTTATACACTAAAACCTGACTGCAACATCAGCTCCTATAAGCACCCCTGATTCCCTCAACATTTTCCTCCAACTGCCCAGACCACTTCCCAGCTTTGCACAATGGAGACTTGCCTAGGACTATGGCTTTCATGGAAGCACCTGTGTGACTATGACCTTTATATTCACAGGTACTCTGCTATAGAGAAAAACATCAGCAAATGCTGCTTCCATGTAGGATGGATGGATGGATGGATGGATGGATGGATGGATGGATGGATGGA
>NW_026596046.1:10672968-10719130 GCF_907164565.1 Psammomys obesus
GGATGGATGGATGGATGGATGGATGGATGGATGGATGGATGGATGGATGGCATGCCTGTTTCCAAACAATGTAATACAGCTTACAAACAAGATTTAGCTCAGAGGACCTGGATTTGAACCCCACTGTGAACTGGACCGGGAAATCTCAGATGCATTAATTTCTCTTAAATGAGATATGTTCACTAACACATGAGGAAAGGAATAGCCAGTGGGGTGTTCTGAGTGCTGAATAAGTTAAAGGAAACAAAAAGCTGAAACTCTTGAACATTATACAGTTACTAATATTCCACAATCTTGAATATTTAAATGTCTTATCATATTTCTCTAAGTTTATACTGTTACAGTCATTTCTTCATGCAATACTTACTTTCCTGGGAGGAAAAATGCGATAGCTCTATTTTATATCAATCGTTTTATAAACTGCCAACTTAGAAATTATCTAAGATGTACCTTGTAAGCTTATAGATAATGGGGACACAGGGTGCGAGTTTCATTAGGAAAGACAAGAGCAACCATTAGGAGTCCCTCCAAATGACTAGTGGGTGGTGATTCCTCCGCTCTGATGTTTAGTTTCAAATCCCAGGCAACACAGTCAGCCTCAAAGTCATTAAGAACAATAAACAAAACCACAACCAATAAACAGAGAAATGAGTTTTAGGGCGTGGAGTTAGGAATGACAGAGGTAGAAGAAAAATAGCTAGGTGGGGGAAGAGGACCAGAATGCAAAGTTAACTTGTGTGAGATTGGGCAAGAACAAAATTCCCTAATAAGAAAAATGGCCGGTGGATAACCAGGATACAGCGTCCAGTTTGTTCTTCCTTAGCTTGGTGGAATGATTTTAGACAGTGGTAAAGTGAACAGCTTGATGTAGCACCGACTAGTGAAGAAGCAGCCTCATGGACTCTAAATTTTTAGATAATAATCTTACTTAATAGCATCATGGAAGACTCATGGAATTTACAGGCTGGTGTGTCTTGCTTCACAGTGTTTGAAAGCACATACCAAGAACAACACTTACAGTGGATATTTAAAAACAGCTTTAAGCACTAGGGACACTGCTCAGTGTCATGACAAGCAAGGTATCTGAATAATATCTGAGGACCAAGTTAAGAACATTTTTGGATCACTTCTGAAGGAAATGAAGTCTCAACCCTAAGAATAATGGAAATGAGATGTTCAAAAACAAAATATACATGAGGTAATATGTCAAAGAAGCCTAGAAACTCAGGAATTCACCCTCTTGTGAGTCAACACATACATCTACTGATCATTAAGAACTGGATGCAACCCAGTCTCCTACTAAAATCTCGAAAGTGACACAGTGTGGTAGAACCCTAACAGTAAAATTACTGCATCGATTAAAAAAAAAAAACACATTAAATCAAATTATCAGTGCTTAAATTAGAATGGGCATTTACTTTACTGCTATGGAAAATTCGACAACCAGATTCTCTTCAGCACATCCTGCATATAGATTGTGATTGTTCAGAAACTGGATGCTCACACATGCACACTCGATTGCGTACCTGAGACTAACTGTTCAAAGAAGCTTGTTGAAATTTTTCTTTTCTTAACAATACCATACTCTGTCATTAGACCTGGGACCGTCTCCTACAATAAGCAAGAATCACTGATTGATCTGCATAGGGAGGTGTAAGTGTGTCTGTCTCTGTTTGTCTGTTTGTCTGTGTGTCTGTGTGTGCTGTTGTTATTTTACTTCTTTAATAAGACCCAAAAGAAAATGAGAAAAACTCTTCCTTCTGATAGGTTATCAGGCATCAGACACTCCATGTCCAACAGCATTCCTAGGTTAAGGAAACAGAAGATTTGCCTCTCTAGGAATTAACCCTGGTAACCCTGAAAGCATTCTGCAGTTTTAAAAATTTATTTTCTACTGGGTATGTGCATGTGTCTGAGCGTATGTGTGTGTATCACTGTGTATGCAGGTGCACACAGAGACCATGGGAGGGCAGCAGATTCCCTGGGACTGGACTTTTATGCAGTTGTATGTCACCTGATATGGGTGCAGGAAGCAGATCTTGGGCCCCGTGCAAGAGCTGTCAGTGCTCCTAACCACAGGGCCATCTCTTCAGTCTCTGCATGCTAAGCTTTCTAAACAGGAAAAGTACAAGTAATGCTCATTCATATCTTCTTATTACAGAATATCCCTCAAGGAATACTTAGATATTTCTTGTTTAAAGAAAGGTGTTCATTATCTTTTTATTTTATTCAAACTGATATAAAGGGATGGATTTCTTTTCTCATTAACACTAGTAGGCATTTGTGCCATCATCAATGACCCCAAAAGACATAGTCGTTCAAGTCTGCTGACAGTCTAGTTATACTAAAACTCACCTAGACTGTGAATATCAGTGTAGGCTTTTTTCTGATAGTAGGAAACAATTTTTTTTTAATTTTATTATGCTTTCATCTTCCTGACGCTAATAGTAAATGCTGGAATATTCTATGTAAGTGACTGTTGGGCTGGAACAAGAAAGAAACTCTCTGGGAAAGTATTTATACCTTCAGCAATGAAAACAAGATATTATTGTCTTACATGACCTTTCATAAATATGGGGTACAGCATTTTACACAATTGTTTCTCAGTTCATGCTTCAATTACTGACCTTTACTGTGTAGAAAATTAATGCAATTTTCATTGTAGTGCATCCGTACAAATAAGGTCCACATGAATATTCCCACATAGGAAATATAATAAAAATAGAAAATGCTAACTGATTGTTGTTGGCTGAACTCAGCCATTATCTGCTTGTTCTGGGGTCCCTGGAAAAGCAGACTTGCAACAAGCAATTTCTTACATGGATCATCTGGTATAAAAAAAAAAAAAAAAAAGGATTTGTCTTTCTTCAAAGTTTAGTCTGTATGCTTCGTTTCTTAAAAGCCAAAAATCTAGTTACCCACAAGATGTATTTGCTATCACAAAAGAAAAGGCAGCGGAATTGTGACATCCAATCTAGTTTCTAACATGGATGAGTGCAGTGTGCTGTTAAGAACGAGGAGGAGCCAGAGGCAACAGTGATGTCATTTCATGACCACCTCTATTCCAGACAATAAAAGTATGACAGAACCCAGACCATGCATGGCCTGGTCTATGAGTCAGAGGAAGCAGAAGATGGGTGTACATTCATCCCCCAGACAGCCTTTCATCCTCTGTCGTCTGGGAAAGTTAACTGGAGATGAAGGCATGTCACTCTCAGGATAGATGGGAGGAGTAGAGAGTAGCTTTCCTCCCTTTTGCTTTTGTAGGGAATGGCTGTGTATTTATAATTTGTAGATGGGATCGGGTGTTTTACAGATCCCAGAAGCATGTTCTGTCATGTCTAACACACAGCAGAAGCCATGGGACTATGAAGATGATCATGCAACAATCCCCTGTGGTGGGGAATAATCCTGCCACTGCCTGGCCAGGTCTCAGCCAAGCACATTATGGCACTGGGCTCCGGTCCATTGAGAGGAAATGATGCATTTGGATACTCAAGAGGTCTTAGTGTTGACCTTGAAGTTTAAGCAAATCTAGTTTAGCAAATACCCAAGAGTAGTGTTCTGGCTGGTTTTTTGACAACTTGACACACGAAATAGTCATTTAGGAAAAGGGAAAATGCTGAGAAAATGCTCCTGACAGACTGGACTGTAGACAAGTCCATAGGATATTTTCTTGATTAATAACGGATGCGGAGGGCCCACTACACCAAGTGTGGTTCCACCCCTGGGATAGTAGTCCCAGGTACTATGAGAAAGCAGGCTGAATAACCCACAAGAAGCAAGACAGTAAGCAGCACCCCTCTATGGCCTCTTCATCAGCTCCTGCCTCCATGTTCCTGCCCTACTTGGGTTCATGCCCTGATTTTTCTAAATGATGGGCCACATCGTGAAAGAGCAAGCTGAAAGAAATCAAACCCTCTCCTCCCCAAGTTGCTTTTCATCATGGAGTTTTATGGTAGCCATAGAAACCCTAAGACATGAAGCAAGAATGACATGATACAGAAAGAGACTAAAACTATGCCAGGCTCCCTAGCAACAGAAAGGTGTGTTTATCAGAAATACCATAGATAGCTGAGGTTTTTTTTTTTTCAGTTTACATTTTTTTTTCTTTAGGAAATTATATAAAAATATAAAACTAAGGAAATAAAATAACATGGCTATGGCCAAACTATGAAAAGAACTTATTGGAATGCCTTAATAGAAATGTCTCAGAACTGAATATACCCTCAAGTGAGTGTTGGCCCCTTTGTCAACTCTCTCCACACGGGACAGGTTGATAGCACTATTAGGTGTATTCCACACTAGGTCCTGGCCCATTTCTGTGGAAGCCTCTTTAAAAGTGTTCTGCAACCTTCCTTGCCCAGAAAGAGTTGAAACACAGCACATACAGCTTCATCTCCAGAACCGCAGGAAGCTCTTGAACAGATCTGAGTCTGGATTAGACCCTGGATTGGACTGTGTTGCCTCATAGCATGTTGGAGAGTGCATGAGAGCCATTCTCTTCATCACTGTAGCTGTGGCTATTTGCAAGAGAACCTTAAGATCAGGCCTGTTAGCTGCTGACCTTCCCTCACAGACGGAGGTGCTGAAAAGGGTGACAGGACCCTCACCTGAGGTTCGAGCCGCTCCCCCCAAGCCTCCTAACCAGATGTGTGTGATTCTGTTCTAGTTTCACACACAGCCTCCTGATCTCTGGCGATACCAGAGATACTGTGGAAAATTTGCCTTGGGCATGGGGATGGGGATGTACAGCTTTGAGGAAGTTGTCATTTATCTTGGGTATAAGTTTTCAGTGGTGCATCTGATTTAGGAGTAACTCATGCTTCTATAAATAACCCCTTACCCATGTTCTATAACAAGCCCCATCAACCCACCGGGGTCACAGGTTTGACTATGGTGAAATGTGTTTTTTGTCCCTCCCACACACACTTGGTGCTCTACCACAGGTGAGATGCCATTTTTTATATCTGCCCAGTGAAAGACTTCCCAAAATACTTCTTTATCTAGTTACTTATGATTATGTGACACAGTAGCTCATTTTTTTATATCACCCTGTTCTCACACTCACAACAATCCTCCTGCTTCAGCCTTACAGGCATTGGGATTACACTCTGAGCTACCATGAAAGGGTCTGTTCCTTCCCGCTGGAGGCTTTTCCTTATTTGATATGTTAAAAGACACTCTGCCACAAGTGTTCCTAGGGGGTAAATACTGTACTCTTTCAAGGGTGGCACATTTAATCAGATTTGGATGAAACAAAAATCTGCCTCACTTTTAAGCTCTGGTTTTTAAAAACTTTAAATTCTGCCTCGTGTGATATTGTGATATAATAAGAAATACATATTTTCTCTTGGGTCCTGGCCGTTGGCCAAAACTCTTAAAGCTCTTGAGCTTTGCTCAGTGATAAGAGCAGCAGGAGTGTGTTCTGTTACATTTAGTTTTTGTCTTTAGATCCTGAAACAGGGCCAAATCTGGAGAAGTGGGAGGAGAACCTTTTGCTGTGCAGAACAAGCTCTGCTCAGCCACACCTGAGTTTAAGTGCATGTGACACCTTTTGGAAAGCCCCTAACACGAGGCGCTTCATAGGAACCATAGAAACCAAGTATCTGACAACAGGGCTGAAATTTGCTGCTGTATCCTCTCCCAAGCTCCTGACCCTCTAACCAAACAGTCAGACTCCTCTACCTCCAATGGTCACTGTCGTACCTAACCAATCTTGTGTTGATAGAGAAACATCATGTACACAACAATAGAAGCACCAAACAGTGTCTGGAGACTGCTGTGTGGGCAAAGGTAAGGAATGGCTGGGTCTACAGTCAGTGGGGAAGCCACACACACCCTGTCCCAAGCTTGCCCTTCTCATCACTTCTATTTGATCGTTCCCAAGTTGAATCATTTCTCCTAAGCCAATAAAGAGAAGTAAACAGACTTCTAAGTGTGTGGGCAATTCTAGAAATTTATTGAACCCTGGGGGTAAGTTATGGGAACCCCACTTACAGCTGGTTGTGGGAAGTGCAGGGGGTGGCCTTGCACGTGGCCTCAGACTCACTTGTAAGTTTCTCTGGCCAAACAGACCTTTATGGGCCGAGCTTAGTCTTCACCTAACATCCGATGGTTTGAAACTCCTTGAATCAGTTAATCAGTAACTGCGAGAGAAGAAGCTTACACCTCTATCACCTCTACTCTGGAAAGAAACACATTTAATTTTTTTTAAATAATCTGTGTTTTTAGTCTATTGTATCTTTAATAATGATCACTCTCAGAGAACAGAAAAGATTCGCTCTGTAATACACTCATGGGCTTCAAATGGGCAAAACCATCCGGTCCCCTCAATTAACTGCAAGGCTCCAGTGTCACAGAACCAGTCTTTGAATTAATGTCTGTTCAGCGGGCATTTGTATTGCACACTTGCTCTTCAGGTTCTCCTTCCTGCCCTTTCTTCTCTCTCAAGCCTCCTCCATGTGACCACCATGACACACACACACACACACTTCCCCCCCCCCCGCCCCCGCCATGCCCCGATTTTAAGGAAATGGAAGTCCATTAAGCTCAAAGCCTCTCATTTGGTACTTTAAATTTTTTTTTTTTCATTTTGTTCCAGAAGGTTTGTCTGAAAGTGTAATGACAACAAAAGCAGCAGATTTGAGAGATTCTCCCAGGAGAAGGGAAGGGACAGATGTACACAGACGTATAGCAGAGACTGCTGCCAGCGGCAGCTGGGAAAGTGACAGGCTCACAGGTGGGTGGCCACCCCAAGGCGCGGACATGAGCCTAAAGGAGCAGCCATTTCCCTTGATTTGCTCTTGACTTATCAGGCTCCCTTTCATCGGCAGAGAAAGGACCATCCTGGCTTGCGTCCCGATTTTTAGGCATGTTCAGTTATTCACTTGTGTTTTACCCTCCTTCCATCTCATTTTTAAAAATCTAAGAAAAGACTGGATACCACAGTACCCATCAGAGCAATGAACATGCATTATCATTAAAAAAAAAAAAAATCACTGTTAGAAGTCGTTGTTGTTGTTGTTTTGACCACAGTGTTTCTATAATATTACATAATGCCAAAAACTCCAAACAAACAGAACGTGGAAAAACACAGTGTGGCCAAAATTAGTTCCTGCTAAGGGTCTGTCATCAACATACCACTTACCTTCTCCTCTTCCTCCTCTTCGTCCTCCTCCTCCTCATCTCTGTCTGTGCTCTCCTGAAAGGAAACCCCGTAGCTTGTTAATTAACCAAATATCATCTGGGATTACCCAAATGCAAATGAAACAGACACGTTGAAGTTTTAAAACAGAATCCTTAGTATGTTTTGAAACTCATTACATCCTCTTGTAAAAGCTCACACTTTAAAAGTTCAGAGACACTGTGGCAAGGTTATAAATGATATGTGCAATTGAGTTGGAACCATTAGGTATAAGTAAAGCTATTGTGCAAGTGCCTTTGGACGGTATCCGCCTTCAAAACTGCATAGGCAGCTTATCTTTTCTGTAAACAGTTTTGTTCTTGTCTGGCAAATAAACCAACTGCTCTGTTAAGGCTGAAAATACTAAGCTCATAGTTATAAGGACCTCTCCCTTCTCTTTGCAGCCATTACTGAAACACTCTACAGTAGAAAATGCATTTATCTGAATAGAATCACAGTTAAAAAATGTTATAGTTCCCCCCTTGGGGTTGGGTTGCAGGGACAGAGAAAGGAAGGGAGCCAAAGGCTCTGATATTGACTAACAGGTGTGTGACTTTAGACCAGGTGCTGGACTGCAGCTGCGTTTCTACTGGGCTCATTCGAAGCAATTTAGATATCCTGTCTGTTTAATAGGAACCATTTTATACCACACACTTTCAGTGCCTAAAAATGAACATCAATCAGATATGATGGCACATGCCCGACTCCTAGTATTCAGCAGACAGAGATAGAGGAATCTCTGTGAGTTTAAAGCTGGACTCTGCATAGCCAGTGTCAGGACTGTGTGTGCATGTGTGTGTGGAGAGAGACAGAGAGAGAGAGAAAGAGAGAGAGAGAGAGAGAGAGAAAGGAAGAAAGAAAGAAAGAAAGAAAGAAAGAAAGAAAGAAAGAAAGAAAGAAAGAAAGAAAAAGAGAAAGAAAGAGAGAGAGAGAGAGAAAGAAAGAAAGAAAGAAAGAAAGAAAGAAGAAAGAAAGAAAGAAAGAAAGAAAGAAAGAAAGAAAGAAAGAAAGAAAAGAGTTGCACCATCAGTTGCTGCAATCAGATGGGTTCAGGAGCAGGGGGAGAAGAGTAAGTATTAGAAAACCAGGGACTTTTTAAACTTGAAGATTTACTTTTCTGCTCAAGATTTACTTTTCAGACCTCCTTTTTACTAATGCTCCACCACTTTCAAGTAATTTTTTTTTCATTAAAACTGTTAAAGAAGTGACCAGAGGGCTCTACTCTATTCCGCCAAATCTCTGACCAGTTAGCAAGTAACCTCTCTGAGGCTGGCGCCTCCTTACCTCTGATCATACTCATGAGCTTCAGCTGTCAGTCTGTAAGACCCTTACGGCCTGTGTAGGGGATTAGCCTTCTCAACACTGGCAACACTCATGCCTCATAAAAGCCAACTGACACATAGGAATGCAGCGAGGAAAGGTTAGCAGGGGAAACACATTACAGTTGGGGAAAGTTAGACGTCATCATTTTGAGACAGGATTTCTGCAGCTTGTCCCTGTAACTTTGGGCTCATCGCTCCGCTGTTTTACATCTATCTTTCTTTCACTAGGCACGATAAAATTAAAATGGAAGTTCCTGTCTCATTCACAATGGCCTTACCAAGACTGAATTAAGCAGTGAATTTTAATATGTTTTTTTTGAAATAAAAAGTTCCTAACAATGCAAATTTATATTCCTACCCGTAAAGAGATATTTATGCACATCTGTACACACATATGTATACACACAAATATATGCACTTCTGCAATAGGAAAGAGAAGATCTCATACACGTGGTGGCAAGAAAAAAAATCTGGCTAAGCATCGCACCAGTGTGATTGACAGCATTTACCATCACAGATGTTTCCCATTAGAGATGTTTCTCTAATTTATATTCATATAAAATCTAGTATATAAATACATATAAACTAAAAACCTATTTTTTGTTACTTGGTTATTCTATCTTTTTAAAATTATTTTTATTTAATTACAGTTCATTCACTTTGTATCCCCCTTTACCTCCCGTCCTTCTCCCCTCCCAATCCTACCCTCCCTCTTCCCCACCCATGTCCCTCTCCCAGTCCACTGATAAGGGAGATCCTCTTCCCCCTCCCTCTGATCCTAGTCTATCAGGTCTCAACAGAAGTGGGTGCATTGTCTTCTTCTGTGGCCTGGTAAGGCTGCTCCCCCATTAGGGGCAGGTGATCAAAGAGCAGGCCAATCAGTTCATGTCAGAGACAGTCCCTGTCCCCATTACTATGGAACCCACTTGGATACTGAACAGCCATGGGCTACCTCCGTGCAAGGGTTCCAGGCCATCTCCATGAGTGGTCCTTAGCTGGAAGATCAGTTTAAGAAAAGACCCCAGTGCCCAGATTTTTTGGATCTGTTGCTATCCTTGTGGAGCTCCTGTCCTCTCCAGGTCTTACTATCTCCCACTTCTTTCATAAGACTCCCCACACTCTGCCCAAAGTTTGGCTATGAGTCTCAGCATCTGCCTCGATACCATGCAGGGTAGAGCCTTTCAGAGGCCCTCTGTGGTAGGCTCCTGTCTTCTTCCCTGTTTTCTCCCTCCTCTGATGTCCATCCTTATTGCCTTTCTGAAAGGGGATTGAACATCTTAGCCAGAGTCCTCCTTCCTAAACTTCCTAAGCTTCCTTAGGTGTACAGATTTTAGTAAGTTTATCCTATATTATATGTCTAATATCCATTTATGAGTGAGTATATACCCTGTGTGCTTTCTGCTTCTGGGATACCTCACTTAGGATGATCTTTTCCAGTTCCCATCATTTACCTACAAATTTCATGATTTCCTTGTTTTTTATTGCTGAGTTATATTCCATTGTGTAGATGTACCACAATTTCTGTATCCATTCCTCAACTGAGGGACATATGGGTTGTTTCCGGCTTCTGGCTATTACAAATAAAGCTGCTCCAAACATGGTTGAGCAAATGTCCTTGTTGTATACTTGAGAGTCTTTTGGATATATGCCTAGGAGTGGTATAGCTGGACCTTGAGGAAGCACTATTCCTAATTGTCTGAGATAGTGCCAGATTGATTTCCAAAGTAGTTGTGTAAGTTTACATTCCCACCAGCAGTGGAGGAGGGTTCCCCTTTCTCCACATCTTCTCCAGCATGAATTGTCACTTGAGTTTTTGGTCTTAGCCATTCTGACAGGTGTAAGGTGAAATCTCAGGGTCATTTTAATTTGCATTTCCCTGATGACTAAGGACGTTGAACATTTCTTTAAGTGTTTCTCTGCTATTGGATATTCCTCTATTGAGAATTCTTTGTTTGGCTCTGTACCACATTTTTTTTAATTGGATTACTTGATTTGTTGCTGTAAACCCACACACTTATGGATACCTGGTTCTTGACAAAGATGCCAAAACCATACAATGGAAAAAAGACAACATCTTCAACAAATGGTACTGGTCTAACTGGTTGTCTACATGTAGAAAAATGCAAATAGATCCTTACTTATCATCCTGCACAAAAGTAAAGTCCAAGTGGACCAAAGACCTCAATATAAAACCAGACACATTAAACCTGTTAGAAGAAAAAGTGGGGAAGAGCCTTGAACTCATTGTTACAGGAGACAACTTCCTGAACAGAACACCAACACCACAGGCTCTAAGAGCAATAATCAATATATGGGACCTCATGAAAATGAAAAGCTTCTGTAAAGCAAAGGACAATGTGGTTAAAACAAAACGACAGCCTACAGATTGGGAAAGGTTCTTCACCAACCCTATGTCTCACAGAGGGCTAATATCCAGTATATATAAAGAACTCAAGAAGTTAAACAGCAACATATCAAGTAATCCAATTAAAAAATAGTTGTTCTATCTTAATGATATATGTCCATGACTATTTCATTAGATAATCAAAACCAAATGAAATCAGAAATGTCCTTCAATATCTATTCTCTCAAAAGTACTTTTAAAAACAAGAATATAAAAACTCATATGACAAGTTTGAATTAGAATCATGGAAAAACTCGCTGTAGACAATATTTTTACAACGAAATTTATCAGGCACAGATATTTTAGAGTTTTGATTTTAAAGCCTGTTTCTTAAATTAGAAATGTCAAATTGTGATCCTAATGCTAGTTACCAAATTCAAGTCTGGTTCATGTAGAACCGAAACATACCCCCTGAACTGGATAGATGAGGGGAGTCAGGAGGGCCAGAGAAGCATACACCAGGAATTTGCTTTAGAAGGGACAAGGTGCCTTTTCACATAGAGGGATTTTGAGGGCTAATTGGCATTTGGGAATAGAGAGTGGGCACTCTGGAAGTACCCTGGGAAATCCTCAAAAGGAAGAATGGGCTAACCCAGCTTTCCAGGGAGTTTTACAGTACTCTCAAAGATTATCCTCTGCTGTTTAAAGGGTGATTTCTAGGAACCCTATCACAAACCAGACGGATGGACAGATTTCTAGGGAGGGTTCTTCTCATGTTAAGAACATCAGCTGAGATGTGGGAATATAAGCCACGAAAAAAGAAACATTCCAGAATCTGTGTGAAAAAGCACACATGCTGGAAACTGGAAGCTGTGTACTTACACATCATTCTTCATGGCTCTAACACTGAACGGAGCATGATGTGGTACTGATCCACTGCCACTGTCCTATTTCTCCTCAGGACACTGGAGGAACTCTGTGACTCTTTGCTTACCTGGCTGTCCTGGGTACTGCTGCCTTTCCCTTTCACGGGTCTGAGGAAGTTGTACAGAAAGAGGAGCAGCAATGCCAGAGGGATCATGTAGAGTTCAAAATTCCAGACAGTGACCAAAAACATCTGCCAGGAAAACAAGGAAGAATCCGTGACTCTTGAATAAAACAGAGGATGGGAATTTCACATTGCTAATTCATTGACATTGCACGATTAACTTCAGGAATAGCTCAAAGGAGTGAAAGTGCAAATGGGTACAGCCATCATGAAAACCAGTGTGGCAGTTCCTAAAAGACCTAGGAAGAGATAAACTATATTGCTAAGCTATACCATTACTGACATATACCCAAAGGACTGTATTTCCTATTTTAGAGACATATGTTCAAACATGTTCATAGCTGCTCTATTCAAAATAGCTGGGACAGGAAAATAACCTAGGTGTCCCTTAACTAATGAATAGATAATAAAAATGTGCTGCCCACACACAATGGAGTTTTATTCAACTGTAAAGAAAAACGATATGTGCAGGTAAATTAATAAAACTGGAAAATATACTAAGTGACATCGCTAGACCCAGAAAATCAAATGTTACATGTCTTAACTCATGTATATCTTACTGTCAAATCTTTAGATTTGTATAGAGTACCTACTGTAGGGAACTGGAATGCAGCTCAGGGATATCTTAGGGAACAGTGAATATTGGAACACAAGTGATATGAAGGGAAAAGGGGACATCATGAAAAGGGAGGTTTAAGTAGGGAGAAGGATGGGAGGGGAGGGCAGAGAACCAGGTTAGGGAAAGGAATAACTAACACAGAAGATGACTGAAAGGTGAAACTAACTGTTTGAAAGTTTTAGGAAGGAAATAGATGATAGATGGATAGATAGATAGATAGATAGATAGATAGATAGATAGATAGATAGATAGATAGATAGATGATAGAGAGATAGAGAGATAGAGTTCCTCCCAGAAGTCAAAGGTTGATTTAAAAACAAAACAAAACATAAAGCTCAGTACCAGGTATGGGATACTTCTAAGCTATTCTCCAGAAATGTCACAGACACTCAAAATAGAGTACTGTCACTACTCTTGGTTGCTAAGCAGAACTGCATTGATGAAAACACTACTTTGTTCATAGGAAATGGAGAAATAGAGTTGGTATTAATCAGGGAGCATCTTCTCTGGTGGTTAGATTCCATAGCACTGGAAGGTAGTAAGTAGGCTGCTTGGAGAAAACAATCATCAACAGTTGTACCAAGTTTTTAACCCCATAAGCTACAAAAATGACTGGGTTGAAAAGTTATGCTCATCATCCAACAGTGGCACAAACATTATAGGAGTAATCAACTACCTTCTGTTTGGATTTAAGACACCCTCCACAGGGAAAAAAATGCTCTTTTAGTAATATAAATCTAGGCAGAAACCCTTTGCTGGAGAGACCACAGGCTCCAGGGACAAACCTACCACTACTATTCTGCTGAGTGGACAAGCCTCAAACTGCCCTTTAAATTCATACCTCAGCTATAGTTTAGTGTAGCTCTCAGACAGACCTCATCAGAAATGATTCTACGTTCAGGTGACATTGCTTAATACAAAAACTAACAGCTGGTCAGAATGCAGAGAATAAGTATCATTGGAATACTCATCCATAAAGAGAACATCTGTACCACAGCCTCTTTCCCCAGAGTTTAGGGACTGTTTCAGAAAACATGGAAAGTCTGACTATAGAAGCCAGAGATCAGGGAGAACTGGGGTGAAACAGTGTCTTCTGGACAAGAAAGGACGGCTGCACTGATTATTCACAAAGGAGAAAGCTAAGGGTAATTGATGGCTTCTGTGGGAAGGAGGCTCGGTTTTTTGGGTTTTTTTTGTTTTGTTTTGTTTTGTTTTTAAGGGTGAAGCCTCCGTTCCCTGGTAGGTTGACTACACTCCAGTACATAGACACACACTCATAAGTACCTGGGTATCACAAACTGAACTCAGTTGGTTCTGACAAAATCCTTGCCATCAGTAAAAATGATTTGAACCGGGGAGAATGGGTGCCAATATTTAAAACCACAGGTATTTAACATACATGCATGTTTCCCGCATCTCTTTAAGAATCATAAATCGAGAAAGCTGTAAAACTGTAAAGCTCTTAGAATAGAATTAGGTATTACTTCTGATATTGTGAAAATACGCATGCACCTGGACCCATCATTCTCGGCTTCAGTGACATGTGTCGTTTGCTGTGGAAGGGCAAGTGAGAACTCAAGGCCCTAAGCTACAACAATCCGTAAGACACACAGGCCAGCAACAGGGGCACGATCTCCAAGGACACAGAACAGGAGAACACAGGGCTGCCCTTTTGGGAAAACTACTGCAATACTTGGGACATAATGTTCACACGTATTCTGTGAGATGAACCACATGATTTGTAAATATCAGCTTCCAGTGTGTATATAAAAAAAACCCCTCAAGGTAGAATATTTCATCATCAATATAAAAACTTACTATCCAAAAGTAGTATTGTTTACTGCTCAGGACATTTTACTAAAATTTAAAAATGTTATAACCATTATAGATTGCTTAATTTTTTTTTTATTTTTGGTTGTTGTCAGTACTAAATAATTTCACTCCCATTTTTTCAAACTGGTTATAATTTTTATGAAAAATCCTCTAATTTGAATATATTAATTTTTAAAATTAATAACCTTGCTGAATATTTTGTTCTTGTTTCAAATAGCATTGTTTTTTTTTTAATTTGGGGATTTCTAAAATATATTCACATGAACTATGTGTAAGAAGTATTTTCTGTTTCTTCCTTCCTGTGTTTATAACTTGGTGTTTCTTGTTTAATTTCTTTACTCCTACAAAGCAATGAACATAAAGATACTGGGAGAGATATTATTGTCTAACTTCATACTTTAATGAAAATTGTTCTGGTTTTCTCTCTTTCTATCATTAAGCACGGCATTAGCTTTTAGTTTGCAATGTATAAATCATATAATATTAAGAATGTATACAAATCCATTCGGTTTTAATATAAGAAAATTCATAGAGGTACTCACTTTAGTACTGTTGGTATCTCACAAATGTTTTAAAAGCACTCCTTTGTATCTGCTTCAAATTTCATAAAGCATTTTTAAACAATAAGATTTCCATTCATTCTAAGAAGAGTCTATTTTGTGAGTGTTACTTCTTAAATCAGTAATGAATAGTGGCTAATCAGTTGTCTTCTGTTTGTTTTTCATTTTTGCCATCTTCTGAAAAATAATGTTATCCTTCTCATTTTGATATATTAATAGGATATATTTATTTAAACAGAGTTTTTAAACAATCTTCTACTTGTTTGGGAAACTCCTTCACAAGGTCTAATGATCTCTCTCTTTCTCTCTCTCTCTCTCTCTATATATATATATGTATATATGTGTATATATATGTATATATACATAACAATATATATATATATATTGTCCTGCTGAACACACTAACACAAAAATACCTTTGCATTGATTCCAATGATATAAATTATTTGATTTTTGTGTTATTTTCAAATTTTAGAAGTAGGGTCATTATGACATCACATAAGCTTTCTTCAACACCTTATGACACATGTTATAGTTTATATGGCCAAATATTTTAAGATGGTAAACATACATAGGCCCCCTCCCTCAAGTGCTGAGATTTCCTCTGTCACTTTTCAGTTACTTGCTATTTTTATTTTTCAAAAATAATATGCTGCAGGTAGTTCTTCCTGCTGTCAACAACCCTCTGCTGTCTCCTTCTCATCCCCAAAGCAATATTCTCTTAAAAATGGAGTGTCCTTCTCAAATGAACCCTTTAGTTACCCATTAAAAACACATATCCAGCTATTTGCTTAAAAACCTGTGAAATATGGCAATATTTTATTCAATAGAAGGTCTTACATTCTCTTTATTCATTAAACAAGAACATTCATTTTTACCTGATATAGTTCTCCAGTCAAATGACTGTTCTTAACCTTTGATTGAAACTATGGCTTTTTCTTGTAATATATGGTCAAACATGTAACCTCAAAGTTCGTGATTTGGCATTCAACGTTCTACTATAGGAGTCCTATTATACTCTGAAATGATAAATCTATTTTTAATGATGATTGCATGTGTATGATCTTTATTCTTTTTCATTTTTTATAGTTAGAAACAAGCATCCAACTTAAAACTTTCTCTATAGTCACTTTTAGCAACCAAATTTATACACTAATCTATACTTTTTTAGATCTACAGTATCACTTTCATCTCAAATATGCTGATGAAATTTCATCAGCCACTTCAGCAGAAAACATTTGCAAGAAAATTATTCCTCAAAACTGTAACTATATGTGTTTACAAATTTCTATGGAACATAATATCATACAGTCCAAAAGAAGGTTCTTCCATATTTGTGTATCTCATTTTCCATTTCAAAATTTTATTTGGAGGGATGATTACATAGATAGATAGATAGATAGATAGATAGATAGATAGATAGATAGATAGATAGATAGATAGATAGATAGATATAGATGATAGGTAGATAGATAAATATTATTATAAACAACAAATGTGCCCTAATAATGACATTTTTTTCTTTCAGAACTGCTTTGGGATATATGAGTGTTTTCTCATTATCGACCCAAGAACTATTGCAGTCACAGTGATGGCACAGGTAATAACACTTCAAAAATGGTCCAGAAAAATTAAAGTGTAAAGTACTATTTTAAAATACTTATGGCTCTTCAAGGCAAGGCTTGTAACATTATCTGTCATGGAGTTTATAATGCATTAAGTAGAAAACACAAAAACTCAACCATATAAGAGGATATGCAGATCAACTTAGGCAAGAAGCAGTGTTTATATGGATCAAATGGCATGTAATACCGATCCTAGGTTGACTATCAAAAGTTAAGGGATGATAACATGCACACAAATACAAATTTATTGCTAGCATGTATAACATGTTTGTTCTCTCCCACCCACCCCGTGTCCCTCTATCCTTTTTGTAGTCACCGCCATCACCAACAGTAACCACCTGCACAAGGGGCTGGGAATTAAAAGAGACAGAGAACACAAACAGGAAAACAAAGACAGTGCTCTGATCAAGGTGCCATCTTTATTACAGAGCAAGCCACTTATACAGGCAAACCGCAAGGGACTTTCCAAGTACACATATCCAAGCAAAACAGGAAACTTAATCAAGCAAAACAGGAGGCTTAACCAAGCAAAATAGGAAACTTAATCAAGCAAAACGGGAGGTGTCTGCTGACAACAACGAGAATAGCGAGTCAGCATGACTTGCATGCACATGACCACCTCAGGTCAAATGGAATGGCTACCTCACCTTTTCTTCTTCCCTTACCCTGTCTCTCTATTTCTCTGATACATACACTGAGGAATAAAATATAAAAGTAACCATATTTATACAAATGGAAACCTAAAAGACAAAAAACGGAAATTAAGAAGAAACCATACAAATATTAAGAAAAAGGAAATACTCATTTTTCTAAATCCAAAATACAATAATTACACTAAGTGTTAATGTGCTAAATATTATAAACATAAAGGGCAGAGATTATAAACAATATCTAGAAAAAACAATAACTTAAAGGAGAAATTTATAGCAAAAATAAAGATTAACACAACTGAAAGATAAATTGGCTTAATGATCAAATAAAAGCATCTCCACTAAAAAAATCTGAGGTGCAAATAATATCACTTGAATTTATACTCAACATTGAAAGAAGAAACATTACAGTAAAAGAAAACCTGCACAAGTAACTTTATAAAGTTGTTAGTACTGTGATATTCAAACCTGACAAAATTGTTACAAAAAAGTCACAGTCAATGGCTAAAATGAGAGTACATACAAAATTCCTCACCCTTAAAAAACAAAATCAAGGTATATACGGAAAACAAGGTACTAAAAATCAAGACCAAGTAAAATATGTACAAGAACAGTAAAAATGTAGCTTAATATATAAAAAACAATGTAAATTACCATTTTGACAGAATAAAAGAGAAAAAATATGTTATTATTTTAATGGATAAAGTATTTGACAAAAATTCCATGCTCATCTGTTCTTACAAAACATGTACAAGAAGAATTTCACCAATCTGGTAAGAAATATCAACAAAAATCATTTAGATGCTATATTTAGTCTTGCAAGAATATTAACATAAAACACAGCATGAGTCTCATCCTATCGCAGACTACTTCCACTTCTCTTACCCTCTCCTTCTACCCTATCTTCATTCCTAGTAGGCTGCACCCAATTCCACGGTGGATGCAGCTTTTCCCCTTCTTTCTACTCCCTTTACTATTTAGGACTCCCAGTGGCCACACCAGGCTTGGACTCAGGGAGAAGAATTTTACTTTCCCTCCTGTCCTCCATTGCAATCTTTCCAGTCTCATTTCCAGTACCATAGTTGACTGCTTGCATGGGCATCTCTTCCCATCCATCCTCTGTTCTTGGGGGACTCCATCTGAAATCTTGGGATAGACTTAGATTGCCTCCTTTCTTTGGACTCTCTCAGTCCTTCTAGCCTTTCCCTATTCCATTTTGTCAGCCCCAGATACCTAGAAACACTCTCAGTATCTGCTTTGATACACTGCTAGGTAGAAACTTAGACATAGAAGAGTGAACCTCAGACACTGAAGACAAGTTAGAAGAAATGGATACTTCAGTCAAAAAAAAATGTTAAATATTTTAAAAAAAAGAACCTCTAGGCACAAAACATCCAGGAAATTGAAGACACAATGGAAATAGCAAATCTATCAAAGACATAGAAAACATTTTAAACACAATCATAGAATGAAATTTCTCTAATTTTAAGGAGATTCCTATCAATTTACAAGATGCACAGAGAACACTAAATAGACACAATCAGAAATAAAACTCGTCATGATGCATAATAATCCAAACACCAAACATGAAAAAGAAAGAATATTAAAAGACCAAGTAATATATAATGATCGAACTATAACGCTTAATGCTCCAGTAGAAACACGGTAGCCAGACGAGCCTGGGAAGATATTCTGTAAACTCTAAGAGACTATAGAGGCCAGTCCAGACTACTAAAACCAAATTTAAGCAGAATTTTCTACCATATCAATGCTACTGAAGGGCCTAGAAAGAAAACTTAAACCTGAAGAGGGTATCTACACCTAAAGAAACACAAAGGATTAACAGAAAGTGGGAAAAACCCCAATCATATCAACAAAATAACAGGAATCATATAACACTGCTCATGGGACTAACCTAATTGTCAACTTTAATGTTATTAATATTAATGTTTTCAATTTCCCAAATAAAAAGGCACAGAATAACAGATTAGATTTGAAAACCAGATCCGTTATTCTGCTGCATCCAATAAACATACCTTAACATCAAGGCTAGACATCACCACAGCTTAAAAAAAGAAGGGCAAAAGAAAGATTATTCCAAGCAAATGGACCCAGGAACAAAGCAGCTGTAGCCATTTTAGTATCTGAAAAAGTAAGCCTCAAACTAAAATGAATTAGAATATATAGGGAAGGACATGCTTATTAATGGATTTGCCAAGAGGCTATTACAATTTTAAATGTTTATACACTTATCACAAGAACATCCACTTTCCTAAATGAAACGCTACTACAGCTAAAATCACATAGTAACCCTAACACCATAGTGGGTGACTTCAATATCAATAGACATGCCATCAAGACAAATCCTAAACGGAGAAATGATAGAGTTAAATAACGTCATAAATTAAATGAACTTGGCAAATACTCATAGAAAACTCCATCCAAACACACACAAAAAAAATCTTTTTCCTCAGCACTGCATGGAATGTTCACCAAACTTGACCACATACTCAGACACAGAGTAAGTTTCAACAGTTACAAAAAAATCGAAATAAACCCCTGCATTCTATCTGATCACCATAGATTAATGCTTGATATCCAACAAAGGAAAAAACAGAAAGCTTAAAAATTCATGGAAACTGAGTAACTCACTACTGAATGAAAAATGAGTCAAGAAAGTATTATAAAATTATTAGAATTGAATGAAAATGAAAGCAGAACATAACTAAACCAATTGGACACAAAGAAGGTTATTCTAAGAGGCAAGTTCATAGCACTAGGTGCCTACATCAAACAATTGGAGAGGTAGCCTATTAGTAAATTAGCAACACATGTAAAAGGTGGAATAAGAAGAAATAACACACAAATAATTGGGCAAAAAGAAGGAATCAAACTCAGGGCTAAAATCAATAAAATAGAAAAACAACAAAGAATCAATGAAACAAAGTTGGTTCTCTGAAAAAAGTCAATAAGATTGATAAACCCTAGCCAAATTAACTAAAAGACAGAGAGAACATGTCTAAATTAATAAACTTAGAAACAAAGGGGAACATCACAACAAACACCAAGGAAGTCCAGAAAATTATGAGGACATATTTTAACAATATATGCTCCACCATCTGGAAAACCAAAATGAAATGTAATAATTTATTGACATATACTATCTACCAAAGTTAAATCATGATCAGAACTTAAGCAGGCCCATGACCCCTAGTGAAATAGAAAGAGTAATAAAAAGGCTCTCAACCAGCCCTACACCCCAAAAAAGCCTAAGACCAGATAGATTTATCTCAGAATTCAACCAGACCTTCAAAGAAGAATTAATGTCAATTTTTCTCAAAATGGAAATGAAAAGAACATTTCCTAATTCATTTTACAAGATGACAATTACCCTGATACCTAAAGCACATGAAAACCCAACAAAGAGAGATAATTACACATCAATTTTCCTTATGAACATAGATCTAAAAATTCTCAATGAAATACTTGCAAACCAGGCTGGAAAGATAGCTCAGAGGTTAAGAGCACTGGCTGCTCTTCCAAAGGTCCTGAGTTCAATTCCCAGTAAACCACGTGGTGGCTCATAACCATTTATAATCTGGTGACCTCTTCTGGTGTGTAGGTGTACATGCAGGCAGAACACTGCATACATAATAAATAAATAAATAATTAAATAAATAAATAAATCTTTTTTTTTTTTAAGGTCCTTTTTCATAAAAACGAAACAAAACAAAAACTTTGCAAACCAAATCCAGGAACACATCAAAATGATGATTCACTATGGCCAAGTAGGTTTCATCCTGAAGATACAGGAAGGATTCGACATTTGCACATCAATAAATATAAACCCACCACATTAGTGTTACCTGGAGTTTGGTTAATGACACCAAGAAAACAAACCTACCGTGCGTATCTCTCTGGCATCTTCCTTTACACAAAATGAAGATGTGATGAGCCTGGAATCCTGCCTAACTATGAAACTCCCTCAATTTTTTTTCACCAGAAATAATCTCTGCATTGAAATTAATTAGCAAAACCTAGAGACATGACTCAGTAGCTAAAACTGTTCCCGCTAAGCCTGATAACCTGAATTCACTCCCTGGGAGCCACATGATGAAAGCATAGAGCCCATCTGTGTGTGCTATACCCTTCACACACGCAGTCAGACACATACAGACATGCAACATGCAATAAATAAATGTTGATGAATTCATTTACATACGTATATTAATTTGACATACATGTATCCCTCTCATATATATGAGATATATTGTCAGAACATCAAATAAGATAAAATGACCCATAATGAGACTTTGTGTTTTTGTAGGAAAACCATAAAGATGGAAATACCATAAGGGCTCAGTATCTCCAAGTTATCTATAAAGAATATACTAGAATGGCCATGGGGTATGAACAAATCTCTCATACCATCTTCTTTTGGGTGATGTTTCTTTGGGGATGACATTAGAAGGATGTTATCACATGTAATGAAGAGTCTTAAAGAACAAATCTGCCTGTGTCTATAGGGCTTCACAGCAAAATTATTTGAAACCAGTTCAGTAATCATTTATTGAAACAACAAAGCTACCAACCAACTGAATAGTTTCTACAAATTCCAGAATATTGTTTCTAAGTAGCTACATTGAGACATTAAGTCTATTGACATGGCTCCTTCTCTAAATCATTTTGCAGCTCTTCTTTTGAAGTTGTCCTCTGATTCTGTCCTTCTGCTCACTGACAATAGATCACAAAGTATTAAATAAGTAAGAAACAAAGGTTCTTTTTCTAGATCCTTTTTTATTCTTTATTAATCACATTTTATTCACTTTGTATCCCCCCCGTGGTTCCCTCCCTCCTCCCGTCCCAATCCCTCCCTTCCTCCACCCTCTGCATGCATGCCCCTCCCCAAGTCCACTGATAGGGGATGTCTTCTTTTCCTTCCTTCTGATCCTAGGCAATTAGGTCTCATCAGGAGTGGCTGCAGTGTCTTCTTCTGTGGCCTGGTAATTACCTCAGGGGGAGGTAATTAAAGAGCAGGCCAATCAGTTCATGTCAGAGACAGTCCCTGTTCCTATTACAATGGAACCCACTTGGATACTGAACTGCCATGGGCTACATCTGTGTAGGGGTCTTAGGTTATCTCCATGCATAGTCCTTGGTTGGAGTATCAGTCTCAGGAAAGAACCCTGTGCTCAGATTTTTTGGTTCTGTTGCTCTCCTTGTGGAATTCCTGTCCTCTCCAGATCTTACTGTTTCCTTCTTCTTTCATAAAATTCCCTGTACTCTGCCCAAAGGTTGCCCATAAGCCTCAGCATCTACACTGATAGTCTGCAGGAGGTCTGCCTTTCAGAGGTCGTCTGTGTCAGGCTCCTGACTTGTTCCCTCTTTTCTCCTTCTTCTGATGTCCATCCTCTGTGCCTTTCTGGATAGGAATTGAGCATTTTAGCAAGAGTCCTCCCTCTTGATTAGTTTATTTAGGTGTACAGATTTTAGTAGGTTTATCCTATATTATATGTCTGTATGAGTGAGTATATACCGTGTGCATCTTTCTGATTCTGGGATAGCTCACTCAGGATGATCTTTTTCAGATCCCACCATTTACCTGCAAATTTCATGATTTCCTTGTTTTTTATTGCTGAATAATATTTCATTGTGTAGATATACCACAATTTGAGCATCCATTCCTCCACTGAGGGGCATCTGGGCTGTTTCCAGCTTCTGGCTATTACAAATAAGGCTGCTACAAACATGGTTGAGCAAATGTCCTTATTGTGTATTTGAGAATCTTTTGAATATATGCCTAAGGAGTGGTATAGCTGGATCTTGAGGAAGCACTATTCCTAGTTGTCTGAGAAAGCGCCAGATTGCTTTCCAGAGTGTTTGTACAAGTTTACATTCCCACAAGCAGTGGAGGAGAGTTCTCCTTTCTACACAACCTCTCTAGCATGTGTTGTCTCTTGAGTTTTTGATCTTAGCCATTCTGATGGGTGTAAGGTGAAATCTTAGGGTCATTTTGATTTGCATTTCCCTGATGGCTAATGAGGTTAAGCATTTCTTTAAGTGTTTATCTGCCATTCAATATTCCTCTATTGAGAATTATCTGTTTAGTTCTGTATTCCATTTTTTAATTGGATTACTTGATTGCAAATAGATCCATACTTTTCAAACTAAAGTCCAAGTGGATCAAAGACCTCAACATAAAACCAGACACACTAAACCTGTTAGAAGAAAAAGTGGGGAAGAGCCTTGAACTCATTGGCACAGGAGACAACTTCCTGAACAGAACACAAACAGCACAGGCTCTAAGAGCAACATTCAATAAATGGGACCTCATGAAACTGAAAAGCTTCTGTAAAGCAAAGGACACTGTTATCAGAGCAAAACGACAACCTACAGATTGGGAAAGGATCTTCACCAATCCTATATCTGGCAGAGGACTAATATCCAGTATATATAAAGAAACAGAAGTTCTTAATAATATTAAAAAAAAGACTAAAGTGGTAAAAAAAATAAAGTATTAATTAAAAATTAGGGTTTGCATATTTGGGCTTATAAATTGTTCATGAAATTAGTTTTAAATGGAACCAAGAGCCCTGTGTGAACTTTGGTATAGCTGCTTATACAAAAATGTAGGCTACTTAACCATACCATGGAGCAGCCATATTGCCATACTAAGCTGGATTCTGTAGCCATACCTTGTCAGGAACTCACTATATAGACCAGGCTACCCTTGAATTTGCAGTAATCTTCCTGTCTCTGCCTTCCTGTGGAGATGCAACATTCTGACAGTGTCTCTTACATTCTCAGAGACTGGAACTTGAGCTGGATCACACAGCTGTAGTAAATAACACACTTTGAAGTCACTGAGGCTTAAGCATGCCACCCTACTGTTTACTAAACCTGTTTGTTTAACCTGCATTTAAGAGAACAATGTAACAATCGATCTTAGTTGACTTGGGTTTCTATGTGATCAGCTTTTACAGCTTAAGCTAATGTGTAACTGAGATCTTAAATTAGGGATCTCCCATGCTCCTCACCCAGGCAATACATGTGTACCGTTTGCACAAAGTTCCGAACCCAGAGGTTGAAAGCAACATTCTAAAATATACCAGGAAAGTTGAGAGTTTATTGGTACTGGTTGATAAACATTGACGCTTGTTATCTGGGTCAATTGGGATCAGTTGGAGTCAGTGACTTAATCGCTTTTAAAACTCTGTTAAGGAGTTTGGTAAAGTATTCCATTTCTTCTCCAGACAGACATACAGGGACAGACACAGACACAGGTGCAGGTATAGACTCGGATTTAACAGGACAGAGGGCAGAAGACAGGGGAATCATGAAGCAGCGAATTCAAATCTTCGCTCTCAACACCAGTGCACTATGGTGACTCAAGAGTTAATCATTCATGCATGCAATCCATGCACTTCCCAAGTGCTGGGTTCCAGGAACATGCCACCATACCTGGCTCAGTTTTCATTAAATGTCTTCCCATGCTCCTCTGAGCAGTTCTCATGTGGGTTAGACTTCTTGACACTTTCCATTTCACTCACAACCCAAAACAATCCCACATCACACATAAAGGCAACAAGTTTGTAAAGTACAAAGCACTAAACGGAATGAAAGAAAAGATGCAGCTAATGTGCAGTCACTGTTGACTTTTCACCTGTAATAATCATAACTTCAACTCTACACTCAGACAATAAATTCCTCATTATGCATTTGTGTCAAAGCCGGTAATTGAGCAGTTGAAAGCCTGACTTTGATAAATACATTTTTCACTATTATCAGCAAGTTCTCTATTCTTGTGTAAGAAACAGACTGAAAAAAAAATTAAATCTCTAGTTAGTTTCCTATAAAGCTGGGTATCTGAAGAGGTCAAAAAACCAATAGTTCCATTGCATGAACTGGTGAGGGTCTCAACTCTTTTCTGAAGCATTATTATAGACTGTTTGGGATCTGCCCCAGAAGAGGACAAAAGAGCCATACTCCAGTCATACTCCGGCTGGACATGGTTTGCTGTGAATGGGCTCTCTCTCCAAAATCAGAGAGCAGCGTACTGTGAACATGACTAACATTGAACCATTAACAGTCATTGGTCCTTTGTATTCATGGGAAGATCAGAATTAAAACAAGGTATGGCAGTATCTGATACTAACCAAGTGGAGTTGATTGGTGGAAGTGTAGCACTAGAATGAATGGGTTTCTTCTGTTCAATTACACCCATCTGCAGCTCTGTTTCTTGGGCCTGAAAGCAGCAGGACTATGGGCTATTCACACCAAGTCTGTTCAGTATATACATTCACTCTGGTAAAAGCAAACTCAGGTGCTTTAACTTCCAAAGTGAGTAGTGAGTGATGCTATTTATAGCAAAGTAGCATTCCTTTAGGAATCTCACAAGTATATCTTGGAGGACCTCCCTTAGCATACTGATTTGCTTAATTGAAAAGTAAACTTGGGCTTGCTGTCAGAGCCACCCATTTCTGTCACTGTAGACAAAGATGCTGCCAAAATTTGGAATCTCCTTTTCCAGACAGGTATATTTAGAAGTTTTGGATCTATTATCATCAATAGGAGATCAGGAAATTTTCTCTTAAGGTAAAGACACCCTTGTAAATCAGGAAAAATCCAAAAGGTCTTACAGAACAGCTCCCATACCCCTGTGTATATTCAACCCCACAATCTTTTTTCTCACTTACATGAAAGTTCAAGTCAAGGGGAAATAGAATAAGCCCACATTCAACTTGTGACCTCGTATGTTGAAAATCTGCTGCCTCATGTAAATAAAATGTGTCTTTGATTAAACCTCCACAGACAACAATGATTCTCTTTATACAACTTCAGAATTCTATCTAATGTGTTACACTAAAGGACAAAAGCACTACATTTAATGACAAGAATAGAAGATAAAGTCCCTTTTCAACTAGCTTAGAAACTGAAACTTTTAAGAGGATCACAAAATGAAAATATTTCCAGAGGGTCTCTAAAAGCCAAGAGGCAGATGTCTAGCTAACACCAAAGCCAGGAGATTGTTTATTTTAATAAAGCTATTCTATGTACAGCCTCAAATTAGGAGTGGCACCGAGACCAGGGAATGTCTAAACCATCACCACCTGTTTGCCCTGAAAAATCAATTAAAGTCACATTTTCATAGCAGCCACGTTCTGACCAATAAAATGCAGACAGCTCTGCTATCCCATTCCCCTCGTGACTCAGAGGAAACATACTGGAAACCTTCATCCTTAGTCTCACCTCACCTCCCTGTTCACATCTATATGAACTAACCACACTAAGAGCAGCCCTGGACTCAGTGGGGGTGGGGAGGCGCTGTATCGGGACTGGGAGAGAGAAAGTAAGATGAGAGGAGAGCAAGAAGAGGAGGGGAGGAATACCAGCGCCCATCAGCTTCATATCAAGAAAGCGTCCTCTTCTGAGTGAACTCATCCTTTCTTCAAAGGTTATTATTTCTTTTTCTTTTTCTTTTCTTCTTCCTCCTGCTCCTCATCACCGTCCTCCTCCTCCTCCTCGTCTTTCTCCTCTTCTTCCTCCTTTTCCACCTTCTCTTTCTCCCTCTACCTTCAAAACAGAATTCTGTGCTGCATTTTCTGAGCAATAGAAGAGATCCAACTTTGGAAGTTGAAAGCAAGGGCAGAAAAGCCATCACGAGTGTTTTAGTAATTAAACGAATATGCATAATGAACCATATGCCCAAAGGGCCTGTTCTTCATGTGGGCCAGATTTTTGTTTGAATTTTTAATTTTTATATACAGATGAAACATTCAGTGCAATCTACCAACAGTGTGAGATAACACACAGAGAGGAAAACGTGTGAGAGGGAGTCCGCCACGTAGAAGCTGCGGCCAGAGATCCCAGGGAAGTGCGCCGCTGAAGATCCTGCTTCAGACGCGTTTTTCTCCCTCCAGCAATTGTTCCTGTCATCTGCTTAGAGTCTTCAAGACTCACATATACTGCACACACTGACAGCTTTATACAGGACGGGTAAAATACTGTGTTGTCGGCTAAGAAGTGTGAAAAATCTCAAGGGGCAAACAAGGATTTCTTTAAAAAAAAAAAAATCCTTCCACACCCATCACTCAGTCCCATCGTGAAGCACAGGGAATCCTTCCAGGTCTTCTTCACGTGCTAGATAAACATTATACGGTGGGCTCCAGGCCGTACACACAATCTGTATTCATAGTTGGGACCAATCTAAGAGGGATCCGTGCCTCTCGGGGATGCAACGGTGCCTAGTGAGGAGAGAACATTCACAGAGGTGTGCAGACCTGCCCTCCCTGCTCCTAGAGGCACACAAATTCCAAATGTAACGGGCTCGCTGTGCTCTGCCAAACACAGACAACCAGTATTCCCTAAACTGCCAGGTGAGAGAATTGGTCAGGTGCCATTTTAATTGTTTGGTGACATTTAGGAATGATCACATTGTTTCCTGGGCTTCTGGGTCTATAAGATTTCCAGGTGTATAAGGTTTATTAAGAACAATCCAAAGCGCGTGCGGGGGGGGGGGGGGGCATAGAAATGTTAACTTGAAGTTTACAATGAAAGTCTGGACAAAGCTATTAGGTCCTATTTGTGGAATAGGTCTTGTGAACATTTTAAAACATGTGTGTCCTTGTGTGTGCATGTGTGCATGGTTAAGAGTGTAAGTTTTATGAAGATGCATGTATATGTGTGTATGTATTTGTGTGTGTATGTGTGTGTGCATGTTTTAACTGAGGAGGAAGTCACCCAGAGACATTAATGCTCATACCTCCCCATATGTTTAACTGATCTACTGATCTAACCCCAATATATAAAATGTCACATATCATCCCAGCACTGAGAAGAGATGACGAAAACATATCGGTCCAAAAAATCAATGCAGCTTTGGACCCTTTGTGATTGCACCATGGGACACAGTGGCACTCTCCTTCTCACAAGGTGAATTCCAGGGTATTTAGGGAGCAAGTAAGAATAAAGTATCATCTCTGGTTACTTCCATCCCTCACTGGGGACATGGGCCTTCCAGCCTAGTGAGGAGACCTGATATAATAGTCTAGGTGGGAAGACAGACACACTTCAACTGCAGCAGAAGACAAAAACCTGCCAAGGAGCATCACCTCTCCAGGCTGCTTAAATCCTTTAAGGAAGTGTGTGAGCAATTAGAGAGGGAGTGTAATCTTTGCAGAGTGCATTAACACAACCCGACCTCCCAGACAATAGATCAGACCTCAGACATATAATGCTTCCCTAAGGCTTTTTAGCCAGTGTATTTGATCTCTTAGTCACTCCTGCCCCTGATGCTATAGGTATCATCCACCTCCAAGGCATTATTCATGGGCACCAGTGTCCACTGCAGAGACTGGACTTCAATCAAGCAGAAAGCCAGATTGTCACCACAATCCGTAGCAAAATCCCTACCCTCATTTTTTTTTCCCAAGCTACAAAGCCAGTTCTGTGAAGTAAATGAGTTTCATTAATATGCATAGGTCATTTGATGGTCACAAGACAAGGATGGGGTTATCCCCAAAAAACACATGCCATGCTTTTGCTCTTAAAATTAACTTCATAATAGAGCCCCTGAAGAAAACACCACATGAGTGGTAAACATCCCAGTTATATGCAAAAAGCACAACGCAGTTATATGCAAAAGGAAGCAAAGGGGGAAAATCAAATACAGTCCTTACACCACAAGCTTTTAAATCTCCTTCTGTCCTGCAGGCTTCTCAGCAGGACAACTGGTCAAGCAGTAACCTATTTCCCAATGAACACGTCCTCTCTGACTGCTAATCTCACAGTGGAAGCTTGGCTCTCACCGTTTATTATAAACATTTTCGAGAACTGCTTACTACGATATATTTTTAATGGATTAGATTCTGCTCAGCTGCTAACAGAGTAGAGAACTGAATATTCTTCTTATGAAGGCTGCAAAATAGGTTTTCAGGGGGTCGGACTTGCCTTCCCCTAGCCTCCCTCATGAGTAATTGAAAGAGCAATTGAAACAGAATATAAGAAGTCTGGTTTCTTCTTTCTCTTTCTCTCTCTCTCCATCTTCCTCTTTCTTTCCCTCTCCTCCCTTTCTCTCTCTCCTCTTTTCCCCCTCCTCTCTCTCCCTCTCTCTCTCTCTCTCTCTCTCTCTCTTCTTTTATCCCCCTTTCTATTACAAAACTGTCTGAATCCAAGGAAATAGTAGACAAGACCTTATTGGGTTTTGAACTTTATCATATGACTTAGCAGACAGTTCCAAAGAAAAGATAATGACAGAGACTCAAATAATTTCCCCAAGACCATCACAGTTGTCCGCCGATGAGACACCCAACTTCTAAAGCCTAAAGCATTTAAAGCAAAATAATTACATTTCCTTAGAATTGTGGCAGTTTCCTTAGAAAATGCGCAATGCAAGTTTTTTTTTTTTAAATGAGGCTACAAGAAAATAGGAGAGCCGAAATTAGCTTTATGCTTAAGCAATCACTCTAGAGTCAGTGTTTTCAAGCTGAAACCTAAAGAATTGCAAATGAATATATGTCTTTGCAAAAATTGCAATTTAAGAACTTTTGAACCTTAACTAGTATCAGAGAAAGAAATCTCAACTCTTTAAGTCATTAACTTTGCCTTTACAGTTCCTAAATGTCCAAAAAGAAACAATGAAAAGAATGGAAATGTTATTATATCTGCTACACATTTTCTAATTAGGACAATTGTTTATGCTGTGTTTTTTTTTTTAACACTGGACAATATTTTTAAAAAACTATGTGAGTCTGAGCACATTAAAATTAACCTTGAGTAGCCAAAGCAGAAAAAGCACTTTGATAAAACTGCATTTAATATTATAGCTTGACTGCATCTCTTAGTATGTATGCACAAGTGCTCACACACACAGGACAGATTTTCTAAGCATCCAGTAATGTGTAACTTTACCTAATAGTAATGTAAGAATAAAGAGCAATACAAATGTGCAACGTATCTAATTGACAAAGGAAATCTGTACTAACCTGACAATAATCTAGATTTTATCCCTTCTGTGCGGAGTTCAACAAGCTACATAATATGAGAGAAAATGATTACAAAAACGGAGCAGAAAATTACACAACATGGAAATTAAATTTTTTAAATGGATGTAATAATTTCTGTTTACAGATTATTGTATCAAATTAAAAATAAATTGCTGGAATTAAAATCCCAATGTAGTCAACAGAAAAGTACCTTGGGATTTTCCTCATTTGTGGGTTTCTGTCGCCACCTGCAGGACTCTACGTAACACAGACAAGCATCAAGCTACAAGCTCAACTCATTCTTTTCTATGTCTTTTCCTCTTCTTTTCCCGGTTTCCTCCAAACTGTTTTTTAACTGGTTTTTTTTTTTTTTGTTTGTTTGTTTGTTTGTTTTGTTTTGTTTTGTTTTCTGTGTATTGGGTGGGTGGGGGAAGAGGAGTGAGGGGGGCAGTTAAATGACCATACATAAAGAGTGTTCTTTGGTAGCGCTTACATTTTTGAAAATTGAAAAAAACACAATAAAATGCAAAATTAAGCATACTAGAAGGGACTTAGTTAAGTGGGCGGGGTGGAGGGGGCTTCAGCAGCTACTTTTAAACAACAGAACATATGGTTTATCCTACTAGCTTGCAAAGTAGAATAGGGGGCGGTAGACAGCCTAGAGAAATTTCCTTCCAAAAAAGGGACTACATCCGTTTCTCAGGAAAACAGCTCATGTTTGGGAAGAGTTTACAAAATATTTCTGAGTACTGTACGTAGATCCATCCAGAGGAGAGAAAATATTGCTATTAGCAAATACATACTTAGTATTTTGCTACTTTGAAAATAGAAGGCATATTTTAAAATATTTTGCAAAAAAATCATTATTGAAAACAAATGAATGAGGAAACGGCAGAAGCACTTTGAAACACACGAATCCCAGGCTATATGTTCACCGTCGCCATGTATGTCACCACCATCTCTACGTTCATAGCATCTTTACGGTAGAGACCCATCTGCCTTAACAGAATGGTCAGCCAAATGCTCATCAGTTGAGATTCATATTCATGTTCTTAGGAGCATTGTCTTTCAGGGCTGCAACTCCACTGACTGACAGACTAATTTCTAATAGGACAACATGAGGAGAAAATGTGCTGTTTTAAAAACAGCAGAATCTATGGCTGCAATTCTTACCCAGGAACTAAAACCATCATAGCAAAGTGTATGTCAATAAAAGTCACACCTTGTAAAAATGGTGTAGGGCCAGAGTTTCTGGGGGTTGGGAGGTAAACAGTTATGCTGTCTCTGTGAAGTCTAAGGAAGGCCTTGTTTCAGTTCCTCTGATGGAGCACAAACATGACGGCATTTTTCCCCCAGATGCAAACAGCAGCCTCCAGTGTCTCATCTAGTTCTGGTTGTGTCAAGAAGTATAAGCATTGTCATCTTTTTCTTTCTCCTCGCCCCCCCTTTTTTTTTTCTTTTGCAAGAATGAAGCCTTCACGACAAATTAGTAAAAACAGAAATTTTAAAGAGAATGGGTAGAAATGGAAAACTCATTCCAAAGGGCCACGGGAAAGAAAATGTGAATTGCAGTGATTTGAAAACCCCAGGGAAACTAGAATAGTTCATAAGCCCTGCTAAGAGGACTGTGCATTGAATTTGATTATAGTTTTTCTCATATCTTTATATATATATATATATATTTTTTTGCATAAGTGAAATATGGACTATTAGTCCAGTGACCAATACACACACAGGCGGGCACACACACACACACACACACACACACACACACACACACACACACAAAGATATGTTATTTTAAAAAGATAATGACATAACCTCAAGATCCAGGGAGAGGTAACAAAACCTGCCTTTCAAAGGCATAAATCAAACGGCAGAAGTGCAATCCGGCAGTAAACCCTAACCAGACCACAAAGCAGGTTGCTCTCCATAAACATCAGATCAGGCGGCTAGAATGATTACTGGGCTCTCTTGTAACTGTCACCTGTGGTGGGTCTAATTACAGGCTACCCAGGCAAGCACGCCCACATCACACAGCAATAAAAGGCCTTCCGTTCCCAAGCCCAGCCAGACAATGGGAGCACACGCCACCTGATGCAGAGCCCCAAAAGATCAGCCAGGGAGACTAATAAAAATGACAGCTTAGAAACAAATAACAAAGCTCAGACTGCAACAGAAAGGTAATATCAAATTAGCCAGAAATATAAGCACCGAGCATGGTTCTTCAACAGGTCAAAAACCTATGCAGGGAATGGCTGTGCCTGTTTTCACACAAGCCCTTCCCTCTCTCTATTTTTGGACATTCTTTTCCCTTTTTGCATGACTTCAAATGTTTGCACATACAGGTGTCACATTAAAGAAATAGATGGAGAGGAAAAGCACTGTGCAGTTTAAAAAACAAAACAAAAACACAACAAAACAAAACAACAACAAAATACAAAAATGAAATGCCCTAAGATTCAAGGATTACAGGTCCCAGTTAGAGATCAGCCAGCCCCCTGTTGCTGGTTGGTCTTTTGGCCATTTTTCTCCTAATTAGCACTACCCTGGACAGGCAGGGTCAGGAAAAAAAAATGTATATCAGACAAGGCAACAATAGAGTTGTCAGATAGTCTCAGATTTTTTGCACCAGAAAAGTTGCATCAGAGTAGGAACTGGAATAAGAGGAAGGTCAGAGATGGTTTTCAGTTGTCCTAGCATTCTTCCAGGAAACACTGTTAATAAGGCTTTGACTAGAACAACATCAATACCCATTAGTACTTACAACTTCTAGCATTACTTGTAACTTATTTCATTAAGTAAGTTATTCCAGGCCTATTAGCCAGGTTGGTTCTCAAAGGGACTATTTTTGTTAAATATTTTAGAAGTCAGAACAGTAATTTTTTTTTGTTTTGTTTTCAAATATAGGGAAGAAGGATGGTGAAAGAACACAAGCAGAGAGGCAAAGTGTGATGTTTAGGGTTGTCAACGTGAATCTGGGACCATCTGGGAGATGAGACTCAGAGAAGGCCTTGGGAGGATCATTTTTTTTCAACATTACTTTTGCTTTTTTTTATTATTAATTACCCTTTATTCATTTTGTATCCCCCCATAAGCCCCTCCCTCCTCCCCTCCCGATCCCACCCTACCTCCACTTTCTTCATGCATGCTCCTCCCCACGTCCACTAAGAGGGGAGGTCCTCCACTCCTTCCTTCTGATCTTAGTCTATCAGATCACATCAGGAATGGCTGCATTGTCTTCTTCTGTGGCCTGGTAAGGCTGCTTCCCCCTCAGGGGGAGGTGATCAAAGAGCAGGCCAATCAGTTTATGTCAGAGGCAGTCCCTCTTCCCATCACTATATAAGCCACTTAGACACTAAACTGCCATGGGCTACATCTGTGCTGGGGTTCTAGCGCTTCCTCAAGATCCAGCATTACCACTCCTAGGCATATATCCAAAAGAGGCTCAAGTACACAAAAAGGACATTTGCTCAACCATGTTTGTAGCTGCTTTATTTGTAACAGCCAGAAGCTGGAAACAGCCCAGATGCCTCTCAGCTGAAGAATGGATGCAGAAATTGTGGTACATCTATACAATGGAGTATTACTCAGCAATGAAAAATAAGGAAATCATGAAATTTGCAGGTAAATGGTGGAACCTGGAAAGGATCATCCTGAGTGAGTTGTCCCAGAAGCAAAAAGACACGGATGGTATATACTCACTCATATAAACATACAATATAGAATAAACCCACTAAAATCTGTACATCTAAACAAACTAAGCAAAAGAGAGGACCCTAACTAAAACGCTCAATCCCCATCCTGAAAGGCAAAGAGGATGGACATCAGAAGAAGAATAAAACAGGAAACAACCTAGGAACCTGCCACAGAGGGCATCTGAAAGTCTCTGCCCTGCAGACTATCAAAACAGATGCTGAGCCTGATGGCCAACTGGCAGGCAGAGTGAATGGAATTTTATGTAAGAAGTGGGAAATAGCAAGAGCTGGAGAGGACAGGAACTCCACAAGGAGAGCAACAGAAGAAGAAAATTTGAACACAGGGAACTTCCCAGAGACTCATACTCCAACCAAGGACTATTCAGGGAGGATCATTTTAACTGCATTAACTGAAGTGGGAAGAACCACCCGCTGTGGGTAGCACCATTCTCTGGGTGAAATACTGTTCTATATAAAAATGAGAAAACTGAGCACAGGAATTCTTTACAGACTTTTTTTAAATTTTTTATTAATCACACTTTATTCATTTTGTATCCCCCCATAAGCCCCTCCCTCCTCCCCTCCCGATCCCACCCTCCCTCCGCTTTCTGCATGCATGCCCCTCCCCAAGTCCACTGATAGGGGAGGTTCTCCTCTCCTTTCTGATCTTAGTCTATCAGTTCTCATCGAAAGTGGTTGCATTGTCCTCTACTGTGGCCTGGTAAGGCTGCTCCCCCCTCAGGGGGAGGTGATCAACGAGCAGGCCAATCAGATTATGTCAGAGGCAGTCCCTCTTCCCATTACTATGTAACCCACTTGGACACTGAACTGCCATGGGCTACATCTGTGCAGGAGTTCTAGGTTATCTCCACGAATAGTCCTTGGTTGGAGTATGAGTCTCTGGGAAGACCCCTGTGTTCAAATTATCTTGTTCTGTTGCTCTCCTTGTGGAGTTCCTGTCCCCTCTAGCTCTTACTATTTCCCACTTCTTACATAAAATTCCATTCACTCTGCCCATCAGTTGGCCATCAGGCTCAGCATCTGCTTTGACAGTCTATACTGCAGAGGCTTTCAGAGACCCTAAATTGCAGATGTGATGTGATCAATTGCTTTAAGCAACTGCTGCTTGATTTACATTCCAGGATGGTCTGTATCTTTGAACTATGTATGAGGTAGTAGGAAACCTTTCTTCTAACTGCTGTATCTGTCAAAGAGTATTTTATCACATCAACAGGAATATACAGTAAGAAACAAAAGAATGAGGAAGAGTTAGAAGCAGAGAGGCAGAGAGGAAAGAGTATATAGGGTGAGGAATGAGAGACACAGGAAAAAGGATCTTCACCAACCCTTTATCTGGTAGAGGGCTGATATCCAGAATATATAAAGAATCAAAGAAGTTAAAAAGTAGCAAATCAAGTAATCCATTAAAAAATGAGGTACGGAGCTAAACAGAATTCTCTCTAGAGGAATATAGAATGGCAGAAAAACACTTAAAGAAATGTTCAATGTCCTTAGTCATCAGGGAGATGCAAATCAAAACAACCCTGAGATTTCACCTTACACCCATCAGAATGACTAAGACCAAAAACTCAAGTGACAACACATGCTTGAGAGGTTGTGGAGAAAGAGTAATCTTCCTCCATTGCTGTTGGGAATGTAAACCTGTACAACCACTCTGGAAATCAATCTGGCGCTTTCTCAGATAATTAGGAAGAGTGTTTCCTTAAGATCCAGCTATACCACTCCTAGGCATATATCCAAAAGATGCTCAAGTACACAACAAGGACATCTGTTTAACCATGTTTGTAACAGCTTTATTTGTAATAGCCAGAACCTAGATACAACCCAGCTGTCCCTTAACAGAGGAATGGATATAGAAATTGTGGTACATTTACACAATGGAATACTACTCAGCAATTAAAAACAAGAAAATCATGAAATTTGCAGGCAAATGGTAGGATCTAGAAAAGATCATCCTGAGTGAGGTATCTCAGAAGCAGAAAGACACATACAGTATATAGTCACTTATAAGTAGATACTAGACCTATAAGATAGTATAAATATACTAAAATCTGTACACCTAAAGAAGTTAAACCAGAAGGAGGACCAGGGTAAAATTATCAATCCTCACTTAGAAAGACAAAGGTATGGACATTGGAAGAAAACGAGAAACAGGACAGGAGTCTACTACAGAGGCCTTTGAAAGACTCTGCCTAGTAGTGTATCAAAGCAAATGCTGAGACTCATAACCAAAGTTTGGGCAAAGTGCAGGGAATCCTATGAAGGAAGGGGGAGATAGTAAGACCTGGAGAGGACAAGAGCTCCATAAGGAGAGCAACAGAACCAAAATATCTGAGCACAGGGGTCTTTTCTGAGACTCATACTCCAACCAACGACCATTCATGGATATAACCTAGATCCCCTGCTCAGATGTAGCCCATGGCAGCTGAGTATCCAAGTGGGTACCCTAGTAAGGGGAACAGGGATTGTCTCTGACATGAACTCAGTGGCTGGCTCTTTGACCACCCCCACCTGAGGGAGGAGCAGCCTTGCAGGCCACAGAGGAGGACATTGCAGCCAGTCCTGACAAGAGCTGATAAGCTAGGGTCAGATGGAAAGGGAATTGGACCTCACTTATCAGTGGACTTAGAGAGGGGAATGGGAGGAGATGAGGGAGGGAAGGTGGGATTGGGAAGGAATGTGGAAGGGGACTACAGCTGAGATACAAAGCGAATGAAATGTAATTAATGTAAAAAAATAAAAATTTAATTAAAAAAAGAGACACAGGAAAAAAAAAGGAAAATAGGGGAGAAAATTTTGTTGAGCTAATGGCTACATAGTATAAAAAGCTCACTAAGATTCTGTGCATTCTGCTCAAAGTTGGGCTATGATTCTCAGAATCAAAAACCTGGTGGGGACAGGAGCTCCACAGGAGACAAACAGAGCCAAAAAAATCTGTGCCCAGGGGTCCTGATGAATCAACCAAGGGCCATGCATGGAGAGAACCTAGAACCCCTGCTCAGATATAGTCCATGGGCAGTTCCAGGGAAGCAGGGGCAGTCTCTTTCATGAACTCATTTGCCTGCTCTTTGATCACCTCCCGCTGTGAGTCCTGATGAGACCAGATATGCTATGGTCAGATAGTAAGAGAGGAGGAGCTCCCCTATCAGTGGACTAAGGCAGGGTGGGGGGGGGGAGAGGGAGGGTAGGACCTGGAGGAGATTAGGGACGGGGATACAGCTGGGATACAAAGTGAATAAATTGTAATTAATGATAACAACAACAATAGTAAAAGAAGCTCATGTCTTGCCTCTCTATATGTAACTATAATAAACATGTTGGACTATCATGAAGGGAAAGGAAGGAAGTATAATAGAAGGGGGATGACAGAAAAGAAGGCAGCCAATCATTAGCTACACAAAAGAGCCATGTGGCTGGTAGAATCTTATCTTTATCTAGAATTTAATGTTCTAACATTGGAACCACATTCAAGATCACAACAGCATACTCTTAGAGATTAGACTGAAGTATATTGAACTCAGTGGAATTCTCGGAGTGGAACACTCCGAGAATGATGTGTTTGTGTGTATGTGTGTGTGTGTGTGTGTGTGTACATGTACACACACTTTGTTCTTGTGTATACCTCTGATGCTGTTTTCAGGTTCAAAGAGAAATGGCTGGTCATAGTTCACCCCAAGAGAAAGATCAAAACAGGTAACAGTAATGACAGAGATCTGATGTAGAAGCTAGTCAAAAATCCCAGAGACAGGGTTAATCATTCTTTTCCTATCTAGCATGGCTTTGTGAACATGATAGTGTGTTCTACTCTAGGATTAGAAAAATAAAGACCTGGTGTTTATGAGTCAAAATTAGCATGCTCTAAAATGCCAAGTGACTTGAATCTGTATGTTCTATGATTCTGTCTGGTAGCACAATTCAATTATAAGTTTGAAAACATAAACATGAAAATATGCTAAAATAGTTAATAGTATCCTTTTACATCTTCCATGAATAATCTTTTAAATGCAATTACTATAATTTTATTAAATGCATAATTAGTTAATGCCTGAGAAGTTGTCAATAGAAGGTGCAATTATGTTGTAAAAATTATAATCATGATGTGCAATGATGAATTGTTCTTCTTTTTAAAAGTGTTGAAGAAAAAAAAACCTTTAAAATGTTTTTGGAGGCATGGTAGATAGTCTTTCATGCTAAATATGTGAGAGATCATTGCATCAGCATTAAAACAGATGATATGTCAAGACCTATAAACTATACATCACATAGATGCAAAGTGTGTGTGTGTGTGTGTGTGTGTGTGTACATACAGTTAAGATGTTACGAAATTCTCTCCTTCATATAAAATGGTTCAAGCCTTATAGTATTGTTCATCTTTAAACTCAAACTGCATAGGCACTGACCATATGTAGGACGTATGGAGTCAGCCACCAAAAGAATAAGCTAGTAATTGAGTTCAGAAAGAAGCTAAATATTTTAGATACTGTGAACCAATACCCAAATCATCAAAAAGCCATCTGAATGGCATCATGTAAGGAGTCCAACCTCGAAAGCAAAATTAGAACAATTTGCTATCCTTAACAAAACAAGATATATCTGAATGTCCCAGAGGAATCATAGTCACTGTGATAGCTTTTAATGATTGTCAACTTGACAGGCTCTAAAATCACTATGTAGACAAATTTCTGGGCATTTCTGTGAGGAAGTTTTACAGACTGTGTTCCCTGAGGAGACCCACCCTCTTTGTGAGTAGCATCATTCCATGGGCTGTAGTCTTTCTCTGAGTAAAACAGAAGCGATGAGCAGACTGTCAGCATCCATCCCGCTCTGGCTCCTGTCAGCCAGATGCAGAGGGCATGTGACCAGCTGCCTCTTTAAGCCCTTAGCCCCATGACTTCTGTGGTATGATGGGCAGTCATACCTTCAAACTCTGAGCCAGTGCAAACCTCTTCTAGTATCAGGTTGGCCTGTAACAGCAGTAAGTAAAACAACTAATAGTCACTCTCAAGGCTTTATTAAACTGCTCTGGTAAATGGCTCAACAGAACAAACTCTTCCCTCTGTTCTGTATATTTGTGTGTCTGTGTTTGTGTGTATACTTTACACATATGCCTGTTATATGTTGAAATGGCTAGCTCCATTTATTAATGTTGTGTTTGCATTCAAAGCAAAATTAATTTAGACTTCCTAATATGTTAGGATCTCAAAATTCAAAGGATTCTATAATTGTTAAATACTGCCTATGACTAAGAAATGGGAGTTGTGTGTTGAACCTTATTTGAGGTATTGATTGACCCCTTAAATTATATATCTATTACAAGCCCTGTCAACCTAGGAAAAAAAATCTTCATTTTCTTACACTCAAAAGTTTAGTAAAAAGTCACAGATGTTAAAGTCATAGCTTTATGAAGATGTCCACTGATATATAGTAGATTTAGATTATTTTTTTCACAGCAAATGTCTAAAGAAAAATTTAATAAAACAAGGAATCCATCAATGCCTGGCACATTAGCCTCTCGCAATGCAGTAGGTGTCTTTCTGAAAGACTGTTGGAAAGTCATGATGCCATGAGGCAATCCTCCTTTTAAAAGCATAATGAGATCTTTGCTATTTAATGTAACCTTGTGATTAGTCCATCTCTAAGTAAATGCTATTTTATCACACGTAAAATGTATTTATGTGATAATATAACCGCCTCTTTTAACAAAGTCCTGAGATAATTTATAACTCTATACAGCAAAACTGCAAAAAAGAGCAAAATCCCATATTTATAATTGATTCTACAGTATACTTTATAATATCATAATGTAAAAGCAATTTTTGTGTGATTTAATCCACTATCAAGTGATGTGCTGCTATAGAGACCATATGGGGGAAAAGAACCTCAACAGAAATGCCTACGTATTTCCTGGCTGTGTTAAGAGAATCTCAGGACAAGTTACTATCCACTATTACTCTTCACTCTATCTCTTCTTTAACATCTTGAAACCTTAAAAAAAATTGAAAAGTAGAAAAATTGTCTTCATGATTGACCCATTGGTTTTGACTTGGCCTTCATTGATGCTTTCTCTGAAAATACTTGTGAATCATCTAACATTATCCCCCAAAGTAGGGGAACACAGCATTCCAGCTAGGAATTCATATAGAACCAGTGCTTCTTGTTTATCAATCCTGTATATTGATCCCACCCAGCTAAGCATCTTTCTTGGAAGAAGTGTTTCCCCAGTGTCAACGCATTTCTGAAATAATCAGTAAGCTTGCTTCTAGAGTAAGATTATAAATAGGGAAACAACAGCACCACTGAATCACAAGCATCAATGACAGGCAGCATTGAGCCCTGGAATGAAGCAGGCCCTTTCTGGAGCCAAATGATCTGAGCTTCAATATCCTCTCTGCATCTTAGAAACACACAGACTTCAACATTCTACTGCAGGTTCACATTTTTTCACCTGTGAAAAAGAGGGCACAGCTTTTCATCTACCTCTGTAGGCTTTTGTGAGTACTCACTGAACTGACATTTGAGCACTGTTTGGAATTACTACACCAAGGAAGGGAAGCATTAACCTGGGTTCTTAGAATCCCCAGAATTCAAGGTCTGTGTGGGTATTACCATGTGCATATGGATAAATGCCACAGTTATGAATCTACTCATAGAGCAGTATGCAGACAGACGCTCATGCCCCGATAAACAAGATGTTTTCTGCATTTGTTCTCTGTCAATAACTTGGCTTTATATTTGCTTTCAATTGAGAAAGTAAAAAATGTGACTTGTTGAAGGGGGAAATTATATACCTAATTTACCATGAAGAATTGATTTAAAGCTTGGAGAGAACAATGAACCAAAATATGTAACAAACTTTCATGAGGAGAAAAAAAAAACCTCTAAAGACAGAATAAGAATTTTCTTTGAAATATTCTGCCTGACAAAACACATTGACATGAGAAACATGACTTGGGATGTTTTCGTCATTCCCCATAAGATGCAAATTTAATTACAATATATATTTTATTGCATTTTATTTGTTTATTTTGAGATTGAATTTTAATCAAACATTTGTACCAAATGTATTTTAAATTAAAATATAGTGACATCACTTCGCTTTTCTATTTCTTCCCTAAAACCTCTCTCATGTCCCCTCCTTCCAGCTACTTTTCCCATGTCGCCTCTCTCAAATTGATGGCCTCGTCTTTGATTTAAATATTTGCAGTGACAAATTCAGCGACACACAGCAATTTTAACATAGAAGGTATCAGGAAAATATTCAAGACAGCACTGACCTTTTAGTGTTGGGGATGTAGCCACCCCCGCTGGGTCAAGGAGATAAGTCCTACAGTGAATCAGGTTTAGGCTTAGACAACCTAACATGATGAAAATTTTCATGTCTGTCTATCTACTTCTGACTAGGCGCCCTGGACTTAGATCTTAAAAAGCTGGTTTTAAAAGCTGAAGCTTCTGACAGAGTACGATCTATGCATACTCAGACCCATAGGAACCTAGGGGAATGAATGGCTTGCTACTCTGATGTCTTAGCACTGATAGCTAGCATATGAGATGCACATGCTTGTGTCTGGAAGAACAGGGTAGACAGTGAAGCTAGTAGACTATTTTCTGAGCAAACAGATAAAGGTATTTTCCTCTTCCCCCCTAGTATATGGTGTTTCAGTTTTACTTCTTATGCCCACAGGTGCAGGAAAAGTCCTATCGTGGCTAGTTTGACCAAAATTGTTCTTTTTAGCCCACTAGTAGTCCAGCGATACTTCTCATCCTCATTTCCAACAGACGATAAGGGCTTTTCAAGCAGAATCTGGTGGCTAAATAAGTTCTCCAATGAAAACTGTGCTCTAAAAGACCACAAAGCTATGTGTCTTCTAACACCCAAGCCAGCAGGTAGAACATGAGGGAGATAGCAGGTTGATGAATAAAAAGCAGCAGCATTCTGCCCAGACTAGCCACAGCAGAACCATTACTGGGTATCAGTGGTGACATACATACCATTCTTCCAAAGAAGGGCAGACAGAGGGGGTGCTGAGCTTCTTTCTTTCCACCTTCTTGCACCTCTCTGGCCCAGCATAGTTGAGAAGCTAACTTTCTGCTGGTAGTTAATCTATGCCAGAGTTCCACATATTCCATGGTATAGTTGCACACTGAGCGGCAGATCCTATGTGGGTAGTTCCAATAGAACTCTATGGGCAACTGACAAGCCCACAGAATACTCTCTGAACAAAACATACCCCCTCAAAAAGAGCTTGACTGCTCATGATGTCATTTAAACAACAAGAGCAGAAGAAGAGAAAATACACACACACACACACACACACACACACACACACACGGCCATCAGTGTGCCCGTTAAGTACATTTCAGTACAGCCCTGTATTTTAGAGAGCAGAAACTGTACAGGGATAATTACAATGATACCATTTAATAACAGAAAAGGATTTAATAAAATCCCATTTCATCAGCTTTGGGGCAAGAACTGTCTGCCTTGCAGTGTCTTGGTGTCTCTGAGCTCAACAATGGCTAGGCCTTATGCATATGGTATAAACTTTTGTATGTGGAGTTTCAAATTAAAAGCAAAATGTGTCTGAGTACATTTCAATGCAGTATATTCAGGACAAGTGAGCTCCACAATCCCCGACAGACAGACACCCAAACCCACAGACGCTCCAGTACCTTATATCCAGTGTCATCATCTGGACGATAACATACATATATCTTCTAAAACATTTTCAGATTGCTTATACTATAAAATAAAATGCAAATGAAATGTAGCTAGCTGCAATACTGTTTTGTATGAGGAGTAGAGAGAAGAAAAATGTCTGTACTTGTTTAGGGCAGATGTAATTTTTAAGAATTTTTAGCTGTGGCTGATTGAATCTGAGAAATTGAAGTGCATGGGCATACCGAGTTGACTCTACGGTGTTGGCGACTAAATTTGATCTTTTTCAGTGACGTATCGAAGGAAACACGCCTTTCACAAAAACAGTAGAACCTGTCACAGTCACATAAGCCCATGTATTCTTGCACCCCAGGCTACAATAAATCAGGCAGGAGAGGACAGCTCTGTTGTCCATCTGTCTGGGGACCCTTGGTTCCCAGGAACAATGTCACAGTCTCTACCTGACAGCTTGGTACTGGCTCTTCTCTGAGGTGGTGCCCAGCAGAGAAGACTCACCCAAGGCAGGGGCAGTAGAGGAGAGGCCCCCTGTCAAGGCTCCCTTCCTGTCCAGAAGCGCTCTTTACCGGACAACCTGTTTCCATTCATTTGTTTTAATCTTTCTTCAGATCAGGCCGGCAGCCCATTAATCATTTCTGTCATCCCCTTACTGAATCCAAGGCAACAGATCTGTTTTTCTAAAGTCTCAGAGCCAGAACTAGATTGAAAAAAAAAAAAGGGGGGGGGGAAATCCTCTACTCCTCAAGTGACTGGCCAGAGCGCTGGCTGGAAGCAGTCGCCAATTGTGTTCACTTTCCTCTCAGGGCCAAAATTGTACACAACAGCCCATGGAAAGTTTTGAAAGGGAATCTGGGTAGGAAATGGATCTGGGGAGGTGGAAGAGACGCCTACAATATGAAGCCACCAGCTGAGGAGGGTGTAAGAAAGGAAGATAACTAAATAAATGCCAGGGAAATGACAGGGATGTAGATGTCCTGAAGTGATGCAAAATGAAAATAAAACAAACAAAATGATACCCAGTGTCAAAGAAAAAGTCTCTCATTAAGCTGACATAATTGGTTCTATAAAAAAAAAATGTGAAAATAACTTTGAGGTCGTAATGAAACACGAATATGTTATATTTAAATATAAATATACACACATATAGAGCAGCAATGTTTGTATTTTATTTCAGTATCAGTTTGATCTCATATTTATGTTTATGTGATATACATATCATATAAATTACAGCTGAACCTGCAAGGAGGAGAAAACACTGAAGATGTACTATCATCAGAAGACAGGAGAAATCTGAGTTGCCTTGGATCATATATATAGTCTAGAACTATACTGTAATTTCTTATGTAACTGCATAGAAGCTGTATAGAAATCCACCATTAATACCAGGTACATGAACATAAAAGGAATGAGGAATCTTAATATCTCTCCCGTGGCTGACATTATCACTCTGATTAAGGACCAGTCCCTTTACAAATGAGATAGAATACCCCGAGAAATGGTAGGCGAGGCTATAGTGTCAAAAGGGATGTTCTTCAGTGACTCATGGAATCTGAATAATGAACTCAGGAGGTGTTACAATCTCTTACAACTTTTTGATTCTGCGATATTAGTATGCTCATGAGAATGGGCCAAGTTTCTGAGAAAATTAGTGTATCTCATATATTCAAGTGTTTCTCAATTATGGTGTTGAGCCCTGTTTTAATTCACAGTGACCAATTGTATCCAAAGATTGATGTGGAAACATTTGTGGTAGTATTTTAAATACTGAATTATTTGAAAGATTTACTGAAAAACTGAAGTAGAATCATTTAGTTATAACTTAGTCATATTATTTTCCAGTGGCCGTTCTTTTGAAATATTACTGGCAATCACTGGCCTAGAATAAGATAAACATATACCATGTAAAGACTATATAAATGTGGTTCAACAACATCACAGAAACATAGATAGTGGCTTTTATAAGCTTAGCAAGAAATGACAAATGGATACTATTTGAATAATTTAAAGAATTTTTATGGGTAGTATTTATACAGATAGTTTTAGAAAGGCTAATCTCCTATGTTGTAATGTATTTTTAGAGAGACAGTATATACAAATAAACAGAAAATAATGTAAATATTAAAAAAGTAAAAGCTTACCACAAATGCTATTGTGCTCCTTAGTGTGGACTCCCACTGGAAGCAGCTTTTGAAGAACTGTGCTGTGTTCCATATTGCCATCGTGAGTCTTTTCACTCGCTCTACATCTCTTAATAAGATCTGGTTTTTTAAAAGTGGAAAACAGAGCATTAGGCTAGATTTTTATATGCTCTGGGTGTTCCCTTAGATCAGCTCCCCTCACTGTTTACTTATGTACCGTGGTCCTAAAGCTGTTTCAAAATATTGTCATCCAAAGGGAACAATCACATCCAACCTGTGACTACCCATAGCTCATTTCTTTTCTTTTTCTTTCTTTCTTTTTTTTTTTTTAAGGGAACAGACAAACAAACAAACCTTGTTTTAATAGTGTTCAGCACAGAACTTAGCTGACAGGAGCTCTAGCAATCAGGCATTTGGTGTATCTGAGTGCTGCGTGCATGCACATGCCTGAATGAACGTACACGATGTGGAAAGGAGAGCGAGAGAGAGAAGTGTAGAGGCAGAGCAAGAAAGAATGAAACTAAGACAGGATGGGAATGGTTGTCAAGACGGGATCTAGTATAGACACAACTGGAGAGAACACCGGTAAGATAGCTTTAGTATTAGAGCTCTGTTAGTCTAAAAAGTGTAGTTGTAGAAAGCGAATCCAGCTTCCCCATTTCCAAGCTGTATGATCTTCCACACATTTCTCAACCTTTTTCCCAGAATATGATGGGTCTTGTTTTTAGCTTTTCAGGTGGATGTGAGAATTCAAGAACTGTCTATCACACAGCAGGTGGTTTAAAATAGCTGTTTCATAAGCAAAAACTTCAGTTTTGTCATGTAGGGTAACCCAGTGGTGTGCAGCATTCGAGGAGGGTCCTTACACACTCAGGGAATTTAGCCCCAGAACTCCTCTCTGCTCTCAGAGCCAAAGCCACCCCAGTGGCCAAGTTGTTTTGTGAAGGAAATGTCTTTTCTCCCAGGGGAGGCACAATATTTTGATTTTTCTTGCAAAGCTGTCGCCCTGCCCACCTCTAATTAGGTTTTAATTTTAAAGTAAACAGAGCAAAATAATAATAATAATAATAATAATAATAATAATAATAATAATAATAAATGATAACGAAGACATTTACTTAGTTTGTCCCTCCACCAGCACAGTGCCCAGAAGTTCATGGGAAACAAAAGAAAGAGAAGATGGCTTTATATTTAACTGCTTTGTGTCATGCACAGCTGCTCACCGCAGAGGAAGCTGTGGAAGTAATAAACAGTTTTAAAGAGGGGACACTTTGTTCTTTGTTACACAAGTGAAGAGGAACAATGGGTCCTGGCTGAGATCCTGGCCTGTATCTAAAGGGGACAGGGAGGGACTCAGAAGAAAGAAAATGCAAAGGTCATGGGTTTTTCTTTTCTTTTCTTTTGTCTTTTCTTTCCCTTTCTTTCTTTCTTTCTTTCTTTCTTTCTTTCTTTCTTTCTTTC
>NW_026596046.1:10719230-10835344 GCF_907164565.1 Psammomys obesus
TCTTTCTTTCTTTCTTTCTTTCTTTCTTTCTTTCTTTCTTTCTTTCTTTCTTTCTTTTTCTGTTTGACTATGAAGACCTTGCCTTTCATGTAGATCTTTACTTTTTGTTGAAATGATACGAGAGGAGCTTGGGGTGACAGGGCAGAGAGAGAGACAGCTAATTCAGTATGGGGTAAGAGACCAACAAACCCTAAATATAAACACAGGGAGTTAAAGCAGCCCTAGGTGAATCTGAGGCTAGAGGCTTTTGAAGCCTGGGAAATTCCTTTATCCATGGAGCAAGCAGAGAGCACTTGCCTTCAGCTGTGAACTGGAGAAACCAACATGCTGCAAGTAAGGAGGATAGACAACTTTTAGAGTGTCTGTGCTCCATGATGACTTTTACAGAACTGCCTGGCTCCCCCACTCCCACCTCCATTTCCTTCCAGGAATAGGTTTTAAACCACTTCTCACTGACCTGGCTGAAGCCTCATTTTGAGAGAGAGAACAAGAGAAAGAAGTGAAAAGATGAGAATTTCAGAAGAGAAAGGAGTGGGAGAGGATAGGACAGATGAAAGAGAAGGAACCATGACCAAGAAGTGCTTGGACCAGTAGGATGCTGGCTGCTGAATAGACTCCAAGGCTGGTTGGTGGGGACAACCTACCTTTTTGGACAGCTTGCGACTATCTTCCACAAAGCGCTTTTCTCTTGGGCTGAAGGTCCTGATACTTGCTTTGACCTGGAAAAACACGCTGTTACAAGGACAGCACTCACAGAGATGTCATTTTCTTCCTGAGTAGCTGGGACCATCACAGACTATGAGGACCTTTTAACCCACAGTCCATAGATAGGGACCAGAACGTGATAGGTCCAGTCAGGCTTGAGCAGTTACCATGGTCTTAGGGCCATAGAGTTCCTTAGTAAGTCAGGTTGGACCAGGGTTACTCTTTTCAGCACTTGGCTAAGTCCAAGTATTTCACACCAGGAGAGACACTGAGCTTCATGACTTTTCATGCTAATCTAAATGACAAAAAAATTTTCTCCTCTCATTTTGAACTAAACTTTCAGCAATTGTACCTAAAAAGAGGAATGACAATTCTCAGTCCATAAAAACAACCTTTCTACAGACAATCTCATTACCTCCAGTGACCTGAAAAAGCAAGCAAATGGGCCATGGTAGCTCGTTTACAAGGGGAAATCTGAGCCCCAGGGGAATTGACTGACTTGTTCAAACCAGCAGACTGTTGGAAAACTTCAAAAAAGTGAAGCACAAATCTGCTTCCACTATATCCCTTAACCAACATATTTTCTACCTGACACTACACTCCTGTCTTGGCTGAATAACATATTAGCCATATAATATATTTACAAGTGTTTCCCAGAAAAAAAAAGTAGTAGACTGAGGGAGGTCACCTCTCCTGAAAACTGAACAGATGGTTTATTTTGGTGAAAAAGAAAGAAAGAAACTGGGGAGAACTCCTCCACTGATGACTGTCCCCTGGTTTCAGTATTACTAAGAATTTGAGAATATATAGATATAAAAATGATACACATTGTTTTAGAGACTGCACAACTTGCATATCAGAGTTTAAACAGATATACTATGTATTATATATAGATTATACAGAACATAAAATTTATGTTCCTCGAGTAGATTATATTTATGCATAATGTGTCATATATTTATGTGATCTATAGACGACATATAGATATGCAAAGTATATATAGTATATAAAGACTTCTTTTCCTTTATTTTTGATTTTTTTCTTGACATTTAGATTATTGAGAATTCAAACCTCATCCATCCTTTGGGCTCAACCATTTGAAACCTGGAACATTCAGCATGGATTTTTGTGACTGAGGTTTAAATACATCCCCACCCATTCCCCAGCTTTAAGTCTGGAATCTTTGACATTAATTCCAGTCTGCCCAGGCTGAGCGCCATGTGTTTTAGGTACTGAGAAGCTGGGAGGCACATCCTGAGGGCACTTACCGGATTATAGATGAGGTCCATCTCTAAGTAGATAAGCCCTTTAAAAGCTTGTTCTAAATCTTTATTCTTCAACACATAACAATTTGGTTGTCCAATCCTAATCTGTTAGGAATAAAAAATGGAGTATTGGTGCCAATGTTCTGTGGCTTTTAAATGGAAAAACTAACTTTGACTAAGTTTAAAAGGTATTTTATTTTTTGTGCCTCTGTACTTTTACAACTCATTTTGTATTTTACAACTCATTTTTTATTAACCAGCATGATTTGATAGTTCATTTACAGTTTTTACATCGGTCTCATTTTTTACCACTATATGATTATACAGGAAGCAAATATTAGGCAGATACTAAGTACAAGATTAATCAATGTTTAATTCTAGAGTGACATTGTAACTGATAGAAAGATAAAGTAACAAAAACCATCAGCTCAGAGTGATGTGTTGACAGAACCTAGTGGTGCAGATTATGATGTAAAGACAGAAGTTTTTCCTCCCTCTGGAGACTAATCTCTTTCACATACTCAAATATGAAGAACTCTCTTTAAACTCTCTGGCCAATAACCCGAAGAACTATCAAGTCATGGGGAAAATAATGGCAGGGTGGAAAACTGTTATGAATCAGAAAAGATTCTATGATGGATAAATATCCATGAATTGGATCCTGGAAGAGAATAAATTATATTAATGAAAAACCAGGTGAAATACAATTGAAGACCCATTTAGTGCTGCCAAATGGCAGCATAGTAATGAAAGATGCTAACGTGGGAATAGCCTGGAGAACTCTCTTTTCTTCACAGTTTTATTTTAATCACAACATCGTTCCCAAAAAAGATTGAAGAATCATAAGGAAATGAATAAAGGAACTACTTTTTTTTTTTTTTTTTTTGTGAAGCTCCCAGTTGATCACTGGCCCTCAACAATTCGAATTAATTAAATCAAAACTCAGCTGAAGTTAAAGTCAAGATCCCAAATCATTTAAGGTACACTAAGTGCCTACATATCTTTGACAGCACCAAGTCCCTCTGACCTCCATCCAGAAGGTCACAGTACTTCCACTTACTGTGCTAAACTGCCTGCCGTTCCCAGAACACATGCTATGTAAGCAAACACTTCCCATGGAGTTTCAGAAAGTCCTTGTCTCCCTCCAAAGCATGCTAACTACATGATTCCTTGTTCTGTCGTCACATTGGGAGCAGCCATGACTTTTGTACACAGCTGTGGTGATAAAACTTCTCATATTTGAGACACATACTCCACTCTGAAAAGGCCTCAGCACAACCTGGGCTGTAATGCTTGACAACTCAAAAGAACTTGGGAAATTGGAAGGCCAGGAATCTGAACCATATTTTAAATGACTATTGCTGTCACTACAATCATTCACACAAGTGTTCTTATAAACACTAGTGGAAATGAGTTGAGTAACTCACGGTGGGGAAACAGCAATTCCACTTTACAAGGGAGAGGTCATCTTCCTTCCCAAAGCACCCCACCTCTTAGATTGAATAGCTTTTATAGGGAAAGATGGCTTTCCTGGTCGGTGGCTGAGAGGAAGGGGGTGCCCCATAAAGTCCCAGCTTCCTTCCTCAACGGTGTCCAAACAGGATTTGCAGCTTCCGCTCTGGCACAGAGTCTCAATAAATAGTGGGTGTTAAAGTTGAAAGACATAAATACAAAAACAGCATGTCAGTTTGCCAAGCTGAAGTACTTCCAACTTCATTTTGTTTCAGTCCTCAGTTCTTGTAATGTTATCTTAAAATTGCCATGATTTCTCAAGGGCAAGGGAAGGTCAGTAGAGGAACAAGAAGTATCCATATAAAAATACTTCATAGAAAAAGAAGGGTTTTTTTTCTTTTTTAATTTGGTAAATGATCATTTCCTGTTACTCAATGTCCTTAGCATTGTATCAGCAAAACTCAGAATCCATGTGGGAACATTTAAGCTATCATCAAAAGCAGAGATACAATGAAATGTAGTCATGTTTAGTACTTTAATAGCCAATTAAGTTGGAACATACAAGTTTTAAAAGTTTGAAAGTTACAAAAACTAGAAGCATACCTGTATGTTATGAACATATATAAATATCACAATTACTTTCAGAAATTAAATAGGAATTTGGCACATATGTTCTTTTTTTCTTTTACTGAAGCTTTATAGTCATAAAGATAGCCTTAAATAAAGTATTTCGTTTTTGTTGTTAAAACTACATGAAGTCTATAACTTTATTTTGTGGCTGCCAGTGTGATTTCATGATATTACTTTATATGGATCTCTTCTTTTCAACTATATAATATTCAAAAAGAAAAATCAACTACAATGTTTCTGAACATGTGGCAACACAGTAAATGCTGAGACTAAAACAGAAGAGAATATTGTAGAAAATAGTTTCCAGTTCTGTTATGTAAATGAACGGTCAACACTTGAGTGCAGGAGAAAGAGGTAGTGAAAGGCTATCTGCCCAACTTCCACATGATAGCATTACATGAGTGCTAAACATGTACATTGCACAATTAAGGCCATACTTATGATTTAGAGTGAGAATTCTGAGAGGAATTTCTTTTCTTTTAAATTTATTTTTTTTTACAATTTTTTCATTATATACCCCGATGAAGCTCCCTCCCTCAGCTCCTCCCAGTCCCACCCTCCCTCCCTCTTCTCCATTCTTGCCTTCCCCTAGTCCATGGAATGGGGGAAATTCTCCTCTGCCATCTGCCCATAGCTTATCAAGTCTCATCAAGACTTCCTGGATCCTCTTCCTCTGTGGCCTGGGAAGGCAGCATCGCCAGGGGCAAGAGATCAAAGAGCAGGCAACTGAGTTCATGACAGAGGCAGCCCCTGCTCCACTTAGACCCACATAGAGACAGAGCTACGAACTGGCTACATCTGAGCAGGAGGTCTAGGTTCTCTCCATGCATGGTGCTTGGTTGGTGCATCAGTCTCTTTAGGACCACCTGGGCTCAGAATTTTTAGCTTTGTTGGTCTCCTTGTGGGGCTCCTGTCTCCTCCCTGTCCATCTTCCTCCCCCACTTTTCCATAAGACTCCTTGCACACTGCCCAAAGTTTGGCTGTGAATCTTAACATCTGCTTCAATACCTGGTTGGGTGGAGCCTTTCAGAGGACTCTCTATAGTAGGCTCCTGTCCTCATTCCTCTTTTCCACTGCTTTTGGTTTCTATCCTGTTTACCATTCTGAATGAGATTTAAGCAACCTACCTAGTGTCCTCCTTAGTGTTTAACTTCTTTAGGTCTGTAGATTTTAGTATGACTATCCTATATTATAAGTTTAATATCTGCTAATAATTGAGTATATGCCATGCATGGTTTTCTGTTTCTGGGTTACCTCACTCATGATAATCTTTTCTAGTTACATCCATTTGCCTGCAAATTCCATGATTCCCTTGTTTTAAATAGCTGTGCAGAATTCCATTGTGTAAATGTACCACAATTTCTGTATCCAATCTTCTGTTGAGGAATATCTGGGTTGTTTCCAGATTCTGGTCATTACAAACAAAGCTACTTTGAACATAGTTGATCAAATGTCCTTGTTGAATGATGAGGCATCTTTTGGATATATGCCCAATAGTCGTATAGCTGGATCTTGAGAAAGCACTATTCCAATTTTTTTGAGAAAGCACCAGATTGATTTCCAAAGTGGTTGTACAAGCTTGCACTCACATCAGCAATGGAGGAGGATTCCCGTTTCTCCACATCCTCTCCAGCATGTATTCTCATTAATTTTTTATCTTAACCATTGTGGCTGGTGTAAGATGGAATCTCATAGTTGTTTTGATTTGCATTTCCCTGATGACTAACAACATTAAACATTTCTTTAAGTGTTTCTCTACCAGTCAATATTCCTCTGTTGAGAATTCTCTGCTTAGCTCTATACTCCATTTTTAAATTGGATTATTTTGTTTGTTGGTGTCTAATTTCTTGAGCTCTTTACATATTCTGAATATTAGCTCTGTTGGATATAGGGTTGCTAAAAATCTTTTCCAAGTCTGTAGGCTGTGATTTTGTTTTGTTGACAGTATCTTTAGCTTTACAGAAGCTTTTCAGCTTTATGAGGTCCCACTTATTAATTGTAGATCATAGAGCCTGAGCTGTTGGTGTTCTGTTCAGGAAGTTGTCTACTGTGCTAATGAGTTTGATGCTCTCCTCCACTTTTTCTTCCAATTGATTTAGTGTGTCTGGTTTTATGTTGAAATCTTTGATCCACTTGGATTTTAATTTAATGCAAGGTGATAGGTATGGGTCTATTTGCATTTTTCTACAGGTGGACATCCACTTAGATAAGCACCATTTGTTGAAGATGCAGTCTTTTTTCCATTGCATGGTTTTGGCATCTTTGTCAAAACTTAGGTGTCCGTAGGTATGTGGGTTTATTTCTGGGTCTTTGATCCAATTCCATTGATCCACCAGTCTGTTTCTATGCCAGTACCATGTAGTTTTTATTATTGTTGCTCTATAGTATTACTTGAAATCAGGTATAGAGATACCTCCAGAAGATTTTTTTATTGTATAGGATTGTTTTAGCTGTTCTGGGTTTTTTTCTGATTTTTTTTTTATTAATTACACTTTATTCACTTTGTATCCCCCATAAACCCTCTTAATAAACCTCCCCTCTTAATCCCACCTTTCCTCCCCCTTCTTCACACATGCCCCTCCCCAAGTCCACTGAGAGGGGAGGTCCCCCTCTCCTTCCTTCTGATCTTAGTCTATCAGATCTCATGAGGAGTGGTTGCATTGTCTTCTTCTGTGGCCTGGTAAGGCTGTTCCCCCCTCAGGGGGAGGTGATCAATGAGCAGGCCAATCAGTTTATGTCAGAGGCAGTCCCTCTTCCCATTACTATGGAACCCACTTGGACACTGAACTGTCATGGGCTACATCTGTGCAGGGGTTCTAGGTTATCTCCATGCATGGTGCTTGGTTGGAGTATGAGTCTCTGGGAAGACCCCTGTGTTCAAATTTTCTGGTTCTGTTGCTCTCCTTGTGGAGTTCCTGTCCTCTCCAGATCTTACTATTTCCCACTTCTTTCATAAGATTGTATAGGATTGTTTTAGCTGTTCTGGGTTTTTTGTTTTTCCATGTAAAGTTGAGAATTTTTCTTTCAAGGTCTGTAAAGAATTGTGTTGGTAATTTGATGGGAATTGCACTGAATATGTAGATTGCTTTTGGTTAGATGGCCATGTTTACTATGTTACTTCTACCAAATCATGAGCATGAGAGAACTTTCCGTCTTTTGATACCTTCTTCAATTTCTTTCTTCAGAGGCTTGAACTTTTTTACATAGGTCTTTTGCTTCCTTGGTTAGAGTTATACCAAGACACTTTTTTTTGTGGCTATTATGAGGGGTGTTGTTTCCCTAATTTCTTTCTCAGCCCATTTATTTGTCTTTTGTATGCAGGAGGGATTTTTTGAGTTAATGTTGTATCCAGCCACTTTGCTGAAAGTGTTCACCAGCTATAGGAGTTCCCTGGTAGAATTTTTGTAGTCACTCATAGATATTATTGTTTCATCTGCAAATAGTGATACTTTGACTTCTTCTTTTCCTATTTGAATCCCCTTGTTCTTCTTTACTTGTCTTATTGTTCTAGCAAGGACTTCAAGTGCAATATTGAAAAGATATGGAAAGAGTGGGCAGGCTTGCCTTGATTTCAGTGGGTGATAGGTTTGCTGTATATTGTCTGTACTATGTTTAGTTTTGTGCCTTGTATCCCTGATCTCTCCAAGACTTTAAACATGAACAAGTGTTGTATTTTATCAAATGTTTTCTCAGCATCTAAGAAGATGATCATGTGGATTTTTTTTTCTTTCAGTTTGTTTACATGGTGGGTTACATTGATGTATTTCCATATATTGAACCACCCCTGTATAGCCGTGATGGAGACTACTTGGTCATATTGGATGATACCTTTGATGTGTTCTTGAATTCAGTTTGCGAGTATTTTGTTGAATATTTTTGCATCAGTGTTCATAAGGGAAATTGGTCTGAAATTCTTTTTCTTTGTTGGGTCTTTGTGTAGTTTAGGTATCAAGGTGACCGTGACCTCATAGAATGAGTTTAGTAATGTTCCTTCTCTTTCTATTTTGTGGATAGTTTGAAAAGTATTAGTGTTAGCTCTTCTCTGAAGGTCTGGTAGACTTCTGTGCTGAAACTATCTGGCCCTTGTTTTTTCGGATGGGAGACTTTTGATGACTGCTTCTATTTTCTTAGGGAATATAGCAGTATTTAATTGATTTACCTGGTTTTGATTCAGTTTGGTAAGTGGAATAAATCAAGAAAATTGTGCATTTCATTCATATTTTCAAATTTCGTGGCATATACACTTTTGAAATAAAACCTAATGATCGTTTGGATTTCCACAGTGTCTGTTATTATGTCCCCCATTTCATTTCTGATTGTGTTGATTTGTTTTTTAGTTTGCCTTTTAGTTTGTTTGGCTATCAGTTTGTTTATCTTGTTGATTATTTTCAAAGAACCAGCTCTTGGTTTTATTGATTCTTTGAGTTGTTCTCTTTGTTTCTAATTTATTGATTTCAACACTAAGTTTGATTATTTCCAGTGGTCTACTTCTCTTGGGTGTGTCTGTTTCTTTATTTCTAGGGCTTTCTGTGAGCCATTAAGTTGCTTGTATGAGATGTTTCAAATTTCTTTATGAAGGCACTTAGTGCTATGAACTTTCTTCTTAGCACTGCTTTCATTGTGTCCCATAAGTTTGGGCATGATGTGCCTTCATTTTCATTGAATTTAGGAAGGCTTTAATTTCTTTCTTCATTTCCTCCCTGACCCAGATGTCATTGAGTAGAGGATTGTTCAGTATCCATGCGTATGTAGGCTTTTTGCTACTTCTGTTGTTGTTAGGTCCAGTTTTAGTCCATAATAGGATACAAGGGATTGTTTCAATCTTTTTTTATCTGTTGAGGCTTGCTTTGTGACCAACTATATGGTCTATTTTGGAGAAGGGTCCATGAATCGCTGAGAAGAAGGTAAATTATTTTGTGTTTGGGTGAAACGTTCTGTAGATGTCTGTTAGGTCCATTTGATTCATGACATCTGTTAATGTCATTGTTTCTTTGGTTTCTCTTTTGTGGACCTGTCCTTTGATGAAAGTGGAATGTTGAATTCTCCCACTCTTAATGTGTGGGAATTTATGTGTGGTTTAAGTTTTATTAATGTTTGTTTTACAAATCTGGGTGCCCTTGTATTTGTGGACTAGATATTCAGAATTGAGATGTCTTCTTGGTAAAATTTTCCTTTGATGAATATGAAGTGACTTTCCCTATCTCTTTTGATTAATTTTGGTTGAAATTCTATTTTATTAGATATTAAAATGCTATGCCTGCTTGCTTCTTGGGTGCGTTTGCTTTGAAAACCATCTTTTAGCCTTTTATTGTCAGGTAATATATATCTTTGTGACTGAAGTGTATTTCTTGCTTGCAATAGAATGTTAGGTCTTGTTTACACATCCATTCTGTTAGTCTTTGTCTTTTTTTTTTATTGTGGAATTGAGTCCATTGATATTTGAGAGATTAATGACCCATGACTGTTAGATACTTTGATTTTGATGTTGGTTGTGGTAGTGTGTTTGTGTGCTTGGCCAAAAAGAAAAAATTGTTTTTAATTCACAACAGGAGATGGGTCCTCATGTTGATTTGGAGGGTCTTCTGTGCTAACATCTGGAAGGACTGCATTCCCACCAAACTAAGGTTCTCAGCTAAAAATGCCAGCTAATATATTAAACTTCAGTTCTGTAGGGTCAAATATTAAAATTGATGTATTATATAACTTTTATACTCAACTTTATAGGCAACAAGAACAACATTAGACCATAACTCAAGGCATCTTCACAGAGCAGTGTAAAGGATATAAAATCTTATTAAGATTATACATTCCATAATTGAGGATAATACTTCTGGAATTATTAGGCATAAATTCTTCCACAGTTTAAAATAGTACCTACCATAACAAAAAAAATCTACATTTGATAAAGATATTACCTCTCCTTTAAAAAGAGCGATCCTTTTATATAAAGAATGGTCCTTTCCATGATTAGAAAGATGGGCATTTCTACGTACCTTAGATTATTTTTAATTCAGTTTGAGATATAAGTCATCCATCTGGAGCAAGGGAAAAGGTAACGCTTTGGTAATTATCCAAAGGTTTTTAAACCACCAGGAAGTCTGTTACTAAGTCATAATTTGAGATTTGGGACCAAAGAAAATATTAATATGGAAATTTATGTTATAAGGCCAGCCTATAACTACCTGAGGAGGAACCAGGAACATTGAGTGCCCCTCCTGTCACCTCTGAACTGTGGCTAAGCACAGATTTGGGAGAGAAGTTGTGCATCCCTTGCTGAGACCAAGAGACTTCAAGTAACAGCTCCAAACACAGTCACACAGATGACACTGGTAAATCTTGGTGGGACAAAATTGAATGAGCAGATATAAATGTGGGAATCAGATATATATATATATATATATATATATATATATATATATATATATATATATATAAATGTGTTTGTGTGTGTGCATGTGTGTGAAACTGCAAACAAATTAACTTAAATCTTAAAATTACCATGTTAAGAATATCAAAATTGCCGGGTGTAGTGGCACCTACATATAATCCCAGCATTCAAGGAGGCAGTAGCAGGCAGATCTCTGTGAGTTTGAGGCCAGCCTGGTCTACAAAATCAGTCTGGGACAGCAGAGCCACAGAGAAACTCTGTCTCCAAAAACAAACAAACAAAGAATCTCAAAATTCTAGTATAAACTATAATAGTCCTTAAACTAACATTTTTCTACATAAAAGATTATTCCCTCTGCTTATTATTAAGCGCAGTAAATATGAAAAACCTCTTAAAGTTTGATAGATAAATTTTTTGAGTCAGAAGAATGATCAAATCATTATTCTTTAAAACTGTAACCTGAACATAACGTACTGTAGCATATGAAGATGTAGAAAAAATAAACAACCCACAATTGCATTTTCTCCAAGCAACAATTATGTTTATTGTGATTCATCACAAAATTCTTTGATGCGACCTGTTACCAAAGTTAATCAGGATCAATATGAAGGAATAAAACCACGGGAGAGCTTAAGAAGGAAATACATGCATTTAAGATCAAAACCCCAAGTCAAAAAAAAAAAATCCTATTGATCTCATCACTGCTTGACCTTCAGGCTAGGAAAGGCAGAACATTTGGATGTAGAGGAACTTTCTGTACTAAATACTATCCTCTATAGCACATGTTAAAAAAAAAAAGTCTGTGGCCACAGCATGGTACAGTGGCTGAGCACAGCTGAGGCACATGTTAAATGACTCCCCAATAAAATACGACAAGGAGAGGCACGTGGCCTGGCAGGAAGGCAATTAATACGCTTTATCTGACAGCACTTGGCATTCGTCCTGCAGCTTGTAATCAGGTGTGGGTCCACTGACACAAGTCACAAACAGCACAAGAGAGTCAGATGTCCAGGAGGCTCTGCTTGGCCCCTCAGAGAAAACAGCTACTAGGGAGCTGAAAGCCCCCTGAGCCCTCACCATCACATCTCACTTCTCTGCAAGGCAGCCAGTTCTGTGACACAAAAGCAAAACCAGATCTGAGCTTGAGAAATGACACACAGCCTGTCCGCATAGGGCATCTCGTAGCCACTCTTCCTAAAATATGAGGTATTTGCACACAAGCTATACAGATGATTGTAAAAGATTTGGGAAAATAAAAAAAAATCACTATAAGAATACTGAACTAAAATTTTTGGACAAATGCATCTGTAATTTGTAAACAGATATTTCTGCCTTATAAAAATAGAAATATTCCATACACCTCAATGAGCTTCTAAACAGTTAAAACACCTATTCTGAGCTTTAACTTAGATTTTACACTTACAGTATCAAATATATATTTTATGCACTATGGGTCTGGATAATTTCAGTGTAAGAAGTTTTTATTTATATTTTAAATTTTTAATTAAAAATTATAAAAGGATAGGTAATATCTGAGGTAGATCATAGATGAAGATTAACTGAGTTTATATTCTGGCTTTGCTTTAGGTTGGATGGATAACTTTGTTTAAATTCCTTAGCTGTTTTATTTAAAATCTATCTATCTATCTATCTATCTATCTATCTATCTATCTATCTATCTATCTATCTATCTATCTCTCTATCTATCTATCTCTCTATCTAATTCATTTTACATCCGAAACATAGCCCCCTCCATCCTCTCCTCCCTGTCCCATCCTCCTTCCCTCTTCCCTGATCCTCTGTCCCATGTTCCCCAGAGAAGGGGCGCCCCCACCTCCTCACCAGCCCACCCCAGCACATCAAGTCACTTCAAGATTGGGCTCACCCTCTTCCACTGATACCAGGCAAGGCAGCACTTCCAGGGGGAAGTGATTGAAAGCAGGCAAGAGAAGTCTATGTCAGAGACAGTCCCTGCTCCCCTTACTAGTCAAGTGCTCTTCCTCTGAGCTATATTGCCCAGCTATTTTATTTTTTGTTATATTTTTTGAAACAGGGTCTCACTAAGTTGCTTAGCTTGGCATTGAGCTCATCCTGTAGCTCAGGACACTGACAGTTTAGATTGGTAATTCTCCTGCCTCAGCCTTCAGAGTAGCTGAGATCACAGGTTTGTACCACCAACCTGGTTTAAAGTACATTCCTTTTAACTAGATTTGATGAATTATATTATAGTACTTTCAATTTAACCGACTTCAACAGTTATAGGCTGTGATGAGCTGTTGACAGGTAGCTTGTGTGAACCATCCTTTCATCTCTCAGTCTACATCCTCTTGATAGAACTGCTGAGTCATGGGAGGAGTTTAATTTTAGGGTTTACACGAGCCTTGCTAGGATGGTTTCCTGAAGTCCGTTAGTGTTAGTAATTTACAGTGAAGAAGGTTGTGTTTTTCCCTGCAGTTTCACCAGCTCCAGGCATTTTAGCTTGCAGAAATAAGCTGGTCTCTGGTACATATATATATGCCTTTGTAAACAACAAATGAGACTACTTTGTGAAATCAGTTACTTAGACTCAGTTCCCATTTCTGACATTCTGTGTCTGTGTGACTATGTATAATAACTTCATCTCTATGAGCCCAGTGTTCCTCTTTAAAATAGATACCCAGATTATAAATGTGAAATATGTCTGTATATGACATTCTGAACCACTCTGGATAAAACCAGAGTTTTGTCCAATAACTCTTTCCAACAGCATTCTAAGGCATCCCTTTTATCCATTTGATAATGAAAACCCTTGACCAAGTTTGTTAATCCTGTTGCTTAAATTAGTTGTATCATTTAAATTGCTAACACATGGTAAAGATGACGATGACAGTGTACTGCGTTCAAGGACTAATTGCTTCAAGTTTGCCAGTTCACTTCTCAGTTATACATGTAGGAATTATCTTCATGTCAGCATTAAGTAATTGAAGACGGAGAAGTCAAGTCACTCCTAAAACGTGAGCCAAGTTACCTGATAAGCCGGCCAGTCAATCCCTGATTTATCAACTTGTTCTGTATTCTTTACCACCAAGACCATAACTGATAAGTTATTTCTGTGCTATGAAGATTTCTGTTTGGGGCTAACTTTTCTGCCATGTTGACTCAGTAATTAAAGACAATCCAGCCTGGCCACCAACTTCTGTTCAAAGGCTATAATTCTGTTTTTTGTTTGTTTGTTTCCTTTTCTTTTTTTTTTTAACCATCTTTTCTTTTCTATTCCATCCATTGTGTTTCAATTTACCATGATAATTGGTGTTTAGACAACATAGACTGACATCTAAAGATCTTAGGAACTTTTTCTCTTACTGCTCCTTTTCCATTTGCCCATTCTGGATTTAATCTTATCAGTTTCTTAACAACTTCTATTGAATTTGTCACTTGACAATAAGATAAATGTATGTAGTGTATTCTGATTATTCTAACTCTGTCCTGTCTTATTTTAACCTCATCCTTCCCCTCCTTCCACCCTCTAAGTCCCTTTTCCACATTCATGCCTTTTGGTTTTGAAACTCACTGAGTTAAATAAGCATCACCTGTTAGACCATAGGTTTGGAACTACTCATTGAAGCATGGTATTCTTATCAGTGGATACACAACGGAATGTAATTTCTGCCCTTTTCTGAATCCATTGATATCCCATAGTTAAGCAAGGTACGGTAGGAATTCATGGGCCCCTCCCAGACCTCTAAATAGCTATTTACAGGATCTATTCTTGTGCCATTTGCAGACCTCTGCAGCTGCTTTGAGATTATAACTAAATTGTCTGTGTTACTACTAGAAAGACAGCATTTCGCTGCCCTTCTCTGTCTTCCAGCTCTTATATTCTTTCTGCCCCCTCTCCCAAGACATTCACTCAGCTTTAATGGAGGTGGCACAATGGAACTGTAAAGGTCTGTACACCCAGGAACCACTTATTCAAAGAATCTTGAGAGGGCAGCATCTCTGTACTCACCACATTTCATTACAAAGAGACACTTCTCTCATTAATGTTGGGAGCACCATTTTTCTCTTGGCATAAATAGATGTAGAAGGCATATTGAAACAGCTCTGATGCACAGTCATAAATTTACCCCGAGGGCCTAAAATTTCCCCAGCTATGGGGTTGTGGATTAAGAAATGGGCCTTAAGTTTCACCAGAGCATACTTGGTCACCACCATAGCAATGCCACTACTGCACCTGTGGACACATCTTGCTTGATGGATTTGTACTATAGTTCATAGCACAGCTGTGTAACACTATTGGTCCTCGGCAGGCTGCATTGTGCTCTCTGGATCATGGAAGCTAGAGAGCAGGAAAAAGCTTACAGCTCAGTTCCTACTTAATATACCTTGCAAGTAAAGTCTGTGGGGTCTTCATCAATAAGGTCTTCTCAACTAGTTCTGATGGTAACCAAGAGAAAATTAAAAGAGCTGGCATTCTTTTAGGTGTCCACTGCTTAATTCACCTTGAAATTGTTGTTGTGTTTAGTGGAATGTTTTACCCTAACTCCCTAAGCAGCTGATTTTTCCAGAACCTCTTTTCATCCTTCAGATTTATTGAATATTAAATGATCCCTACTTAATGTTCTCTCAAGTCCTTTGATAAAGTTCTAGAAGTTCTAGAATAATTTCACATAGATCATAGAGATCACTTTTGTCTACATTACATACTTTGGTGTTTTTAATTTTCTGATGAATTCAGCTATTGCTATTGCTTTATTAATATGTATCTTACTAATGTTTTATATTCCATTACTTATTATTCATTTACAGATATATGAAATTACAAGATAACTCACTTTTAAAATGTGATTTCTCAGTTAACATATACAAATGTTTTTGCATATAATTTTACATTGTATCTGATATTTTATATGTATCTAATATAAAAGCTTTATTTTCACTTGTTAATTTGTAAACCTAAGTCTGTTTAATTCTCTAAGTAAGTAATGCTGCAGAGAAGGTCCTATTACTACTTTCCTTTTAAAAGGCAAAGGCATGAAAGGAATATAGTGGTACTGTAGTCATGGTTTTGAGTCTTTGGACAAATACTAGACCTATAGGTAAGGAAGCCCTTTTCAGGTACTATTATGGTTTAGATGCGGAGTGTTCCTACAACTGGATTATCATGTTAAAGTACATGGTTCCCAGCTGCTGGTGCCATGTGATGAGACTCCGAGTTTCAAAATCTGGCAGTAGGTGAGAGGGTACATCTTGTCTCTGGCTGCTGCATCCAACTTCTTTTCCTCCCCCTATGTCTTTCCCTCTCCTCCTCCCCTTCCACTCCAGGGGGATGAGGCGAAGCAGCTCTACCACTGCATGCCCCTACTACCCCCTCATTTTGTTAAGACCGTATGGGGCCAAGACACCAAGGCCTGAGGCCGCGAAACCTGGGCCATTTATTTGTCTGTGTCGTTTGTCTCTGTCACAGTGCCAAAGAGGCAACTGATCTGCTTGCTAAATGATTGGAGTACTTTGTCCATAATCAGGAATGGGAGTAGGCCTTTTCAAGTTCCCCTTCTACATCTAGTGATACTGTGGAATCACTTTTAATACATCATTGCTATCAGTTACACAATATGCTTCCTACTGTGTCGAACCCTTCTGATAACACAAGAAGCGTATACTCTCCTTAAATCTTTTTTCTTGCTATGACTTACTCTAGTCACAGAAATAATATAATACATTTTCCAATTTTCACGTTCTTAATGTATTTAAATACTATCAGAATTACTCATCTCCTTCGGGACTTGGAAAAAACAATTGACATGTTATTTTCTTTTTTTAATTAATTTTTTTACATTAATTACATTTTATTCACTCTGAACATGTTATTTTCTTGATGGCACGAGAAGAGAAGATACAGAGAAAAGGTTAGAATCACCTGAAATTTTTTCTAAACTTTCCATAACTAATAATTTCCACTAAGTGTCATACTTGTTGTCTGATATCCACATTCCTCTAATCATACTTTTAAAGATGGTTTCCTTTGCTCCTTTCACACATTCATTCTTCCAAGTGTGGAACTGTGTTAGGGGTTCTTTGGAGAGAGTAAACATCTTCACAGAACTCAGATACTGTCATATCTGCTTCTACAGCTAGCTCTGCTCTCTTGGTCCCTCACTGAGAATTGATGCCAGTATTCACAAATGCATGTTGTTCATTGTTTCCCATTCTCATTACTTTTTTTTTTTTAAATTTAACCCTGTAAGTGGATTGTCAATTTCACTAGTATTTGGGGGGAATGAACTAGTACCTGGCCATATCATTTCTTCTGCCCCACTGTTTGCATACACTTTCTCGTTCTGTACTTTGATTCCTCTTGCCTCAGTGCTAGTGTAGAACTCGCAGCTTTGCACATTCTGTGCAAATGCTCTGCTACTGCACTACACTGGCCAAACTATTTTGAGGATGTTGTTTTTCTTTATCAATACCTTTGTAATTTTCTTAGTCTTTTTTATATGTGTTAAATTGTTTTATTGATTTTTCAACCTTTATATTTAGTTACTAAACCAATCAAGGTACAACTACACTTTTGGCCCTTATGCAGTTTTATGTAGCATTACTGTAAAGTTTTAAGCACCCTCTAAAGGCAGTCTTAGACTAATTCAGATGTGTTTTCTTTCATATATAGGTAGTTTGATGTTTTTCCTTTCTTTGTTACTAACGTATAAAAAGGAGAATTCAGGACTGTGACCATAGTACGGTTTCTGCCTGTTTGGACTCTGCTAAGTTATCCTGAACCAATACATCACTCTATGAACATGTTAAAGCAGGTATTGAAATACACTTTTTTTCCCATTTTATGTATGGATAGATACATATCACACTGATTTTTTTATTGTCTAAAGTTTGAGAATTACACTTTTAATGTGCCTAAAAGTTATCTGATAGTCTGCTGATAGACACATGAAGGTCCCAGATATTACTGCTCAGACAACTTGTGCTCTAAGGCAGCAGGTAGGGTGTTCACCATCAACAGACCCGACAGACCTGTGACCTCACAAAGCAATGTAGCATTACTTTTATTCTGTTTATGTTTGGAGCTTTCATGTTTACTTTGTATTGTTGTTCAGAGCAGGAGAGGAGAGAAGATAAAAGTCCCACTAAGTTGTATCCCTAATCCATAGTATTTTAAATAGATATATTTAAAGCTGGTGTAAAGATTATCTACATTTTTATTCCAATCTTTTATTTTAAGAAATACTTTCTCTCTGTAAAAAAATGTGAAATGTTCTATACACGGGGCCATGCTTCTTATGCTCAGAGTGAGAATTCATCTTGTTTTGAACTCTTAAAACATTCCACTATTCATTCTCTTCCTGCTTGCATCTCATTTGTATCCATACATTATGTTTCCCTTCTTTACAAAACTATTTCCCACGTCTCAAAACACAGGAAAGTAAGATTTTACTTAGGCTTAATTTAGAGACTGGCCATGTAACCGAGGAGTTCGGTGTGTTCAGGATCTGCCGTTCTGTGTGGTGTGCTCAGCCTTGTACTCACCGTCTTCTTGTTTTGGGGCACTGGGAGAACCCCACACTCACTCAGCCTAACCTGACCCAATACTATTCATACCACACGATGTATATGGATCACGAAAACCAGCGCCCTGATGTTAGGGAGAAGCGGTGCTAGCTGACTTTCCACCTTACATCATCTCTGTCTCAGCTACCACATATCCTGGGAGAAGAATGCAAGGACAATTGAAAGTTTATGTTGCAAGATGACTATGCGGGGGTCTGGACAGATGGTCCAGTGGTGAAGACCATGCATTGCTCTTCCAGAGGACCTAAGTTTGGATCCCAGAATTCAAGTCAGGTGGCCTACAACTGCCTTTAGATCTAACTACCTACTCATTGGCACCTGTGGGCACTTGAACTCGTGTGCAGGTATACCGACCCCTTTTACATGCATATCAAATTAACTCTATCACCCTACATGTGAATTTGAGTCTTGTTTTCATCAAATAGTCTCCCACATGACGCATTCCTTTTTCCTTTCCATCCACCCTGTACCCCAAGACTGCACGTGTTGATTTATAAACCAAATCTGTACTTCAAAGCCAAACCCTGGCAACATACCACTTCTAAATTTATGTCGATCATAAACTCATGAATGCAATCCTAAATGTCACCATCATTCGCATTAGTGGCCAAATTCCATCTTAATCTTAAAACAGACAAATGAAAAACTGTGATTACCCATGTCTCCTATCTCATGCAACCCCGTTGCACAAAATACTTAACTGAAAATGAAAATGGAGTTGTGTATGGTACATAGTTGGTACAAGTAATTTGTTCCATAAAGCTAATTAAGTAAAGCTGTTCGGAATATAGCTCCTCACAGCACGCATGCGTGCTCCACCAAAACACTGCAGCTCCTTAAAGCAGCATAGAGGCCATATTTCTGGTCATAGGTTCCTGTGCCAATATGGGCTGTACTTGCATAAGATGAGTCAGATTTGTTCCAAAATACATTTCATTGAACTGAGATAATGGAGTTATATTCATTTTAGGGCATTACAAAGTAATTATATATTTTATTATAAGAATATAATGTAAGAATCAATATGTAATTTTAGTTGTAGTGTTTCTGTTATGACCTTGTGTGACCTTGTTTAACCTTGCGACCTTGTGTTTAGTGCATAAATGTTTAGAATTATAATGTCCTCTTGGTGTACATTTTCTTTGATGGGTACTTAGTGTCTGTCCCTAGCTCTTCAGATCAGGGTTGAAGTCTATTTTGTCAGCTCTGCCTGCTTTCTTCTGCACAGTGAGATCCACTGCCCACGCCCATCCCACCTGCCCAGTGCTGGCCTTGAACTCGTGTGGGGCTTAATCATGTTGCAAGAGTTCATGTCAGTTCACATGTGCCTCAGTCACGTCGTGTCTGGAAGATACTGTTTCCTTGGAGTCATCCATCACCTCTGGCTCTTACAGTCTTTCTGCTTCCTCTCTTGGATAGCTCCCTGAACATTAAGGAGAGGAGTTTGATGAGCATAGCCCATTTAGGCTTGTATGCTCCAAAATCTCTCACTGTTCCTCCATTTTCCAATCATGGGTCTTCGTGTTAATTCCCATCTACTGCAAGAAGTTTCTCTCATGTGAGTTGAGTGAGTCACTGATGTATTGGTATAGCCATAGCTCATTAGGGGTCATTTTATTGCTATGTGCCATTAGCAGAATAATACTAGGTTTTCCCCTAAGGCCAGAAGACGTAGCTAGTCTTAGGTTCTTGGCTACTTTAGCAGTGTTAGTTATGGGTTTTATCTCATGGAGTAGGCCTTAAATCTGATCAGAAAGTGATTTGTTATCCAGTAATAGTGCCATTATTGCACCATTATATCTTCCAGGCAGATGACTCTTGTAGGTCACAGGGTTTGTATCCGGGTGGTATTAATGGTTAACTCTCTCCTCCAGTCTTTCAGAGAATGTCCCAGTACTGTGAACACTAGTCATCAGGCATGAAGCTTCTAGTTAGACACCAGCTTGATGTTTGTCAACGATATAAATACGTGCTGCTGTCTTCAGCATTAGAGTGTTACCATCAGGCTGTGGAGAGTAAACACTAGCCTGGGTTGTTTGGGAGTTTCCATATGGCCCCCATATCTCAAGAAGATGTAATCCATTCTTGACAGTGGTTTTAGTTGGTGGCAAAAAGTATCTAGTTGGGACACTGTCTCCCCAATTATTTGGTGCCTTCATTTGATTTCCTTTCATATAAGTATATATTTTAGGAAGATTTTTAGTATATATTTTAGTTCCATAGGGCTTTTCAAATGGCATTTGATACCAGTTACCCCTCCTTATATCTCCTCCTTTAACCTTCTCTCCCAACACCCTCTCTGTTTTATCCTAGTTAATTCTAGTTTCTCTTTGTCCATAGCAATATATTCTATTTCTCCATCCTTTGGGGATCCTTCCGCCATCCAGTTCCTTACTAAGTACCTAAATTCTGTGGTCATTCAGTTTGTAGCACACGTGTTGAAAGCTTAAAAGCTAAGCTCGACATTATCTTCTATGTATTTTTTAGTTTCATCCATTTACCTGTGAATTTCATCATTCTGAACAGTTGTACAATACTCCATTTTGTAAGTGTACCATCCTTTATTATCCATTCATCTGCTAACAGACATCCAGACTCTTTCAAATTTATGGTTATTATTATTGATAGAATAGCAATGAACATAGTTGAGCAAGTGTCTCTCTGGGAGAATGCAGAGTCCTTTGTGCATATGCCCAAGATTGGTATAGCTCGGTCTTGAGATAGGTCTATTCCTAGCTTTCTGAGAAATGGCCACATTGATTTTCACAGTTGTTGTACAATTTGCACTCCCACCAGCCATGGATGAGTGTCCTATATGCACCTGTTCATCTTGAACAGATCCAGTTGTTGAAGATGCTTGTCTTTTCTCAAGTGTGATTTCGGTTTTTTGTTTTGTTTGTTTTGTTTTGTTTTGACAAAAAGCAGTTATCCATAGCTCTATGGACTCATGTCCAGCTCTTCTGTTTAATTTCACTGATCAATATATTTTGCTAATACCACCCTGTTTTTACTACTATAACTCTATTGTACAAACTGAAATCTAGGATAGTGATACCTTCAGCAGTTTTTTTGTTATTGAGGATTGCTTGAGCTATCCTGTTTTGTGTGTGTATATGTTTCCATATGAAGTTGAAGATTAGTTTTTCAACTTCTGTGAAGAATCGTGTTAAAATTTTGATGGAGATTGTATTAAATCTGTAGGCTTCTTTTGGTAGGATGGTTGTTTCACATTATAATCCTTACCAATCCATAAGCATGGGCGCATACATCTTTTGGTATTTTATTTTTCATTTTCTTCAATGTCTTAAAGTCTCTATTATACAAATCATTTCCTTGTCTAGTTATAGTTATTTCAAGATCTTTGAGATGTCTATCTGTTGAGACTTGGCTTGTGTCCTAGTATGTGGTTCCATGGACTTCCTTTCTTTAGTGTTTGAACGGAATGTTCTGTAAATGTCTGCTAGGTCCATTTGATTTAAGAAATTATTTAGTTCTAGCATTTGATGGACTTAGAAGTCTGGCCTGGCATCATTAGTGTCTCAAGAGTTTGTAGAACATCTATCCAGCCCCTTCTGGCTTTCAGGGTTTCTTCTGAAAAGTCAGGTGTTATGTGAGCTTCATCTATACGTTACTTGGTCTTTGTTTTATCCTGAATCATTTATTATTTTATGTGCTCTGTACTTCTGTTGCTTTTATTATTCTGTGTCATCGGTACTTTCTCTTCTGGTCCTGCATATTTTGTAGTCTGTTATGTTCTTTGTACCTTCATAGGCATCTCCTTCTTAATATTCAGAATTTTTCTTCTATGATTATGTTAAAAAATATTTTCAGGAAGTGTTCCAGGGAATGTAGATAATGTGAAAGGAGGACCTCCTGCTGGCTGGCTGCTATAGTACAAGGAGTAATCTGGAAAGACTGGGGTGGGGATCTGGAAAGATAGTTAAAACCTTCTACCAGGGTCCCAGCCCAGTGTGTCCACTGACAGCAGGTAGGGGAAGGTGTCCCTGGTGAGAAGGGTTTCTCTGGGTCAGCAGCTGACACAAAGGAATGGGGATGGGCTAGAAAGGATTATTTTTTTTAACTGAAGAGAAATTTAAGCATGTGCAAAGATGTCTCTTTGACCTTCTAATATATATATATGTATATATATTATATACATATATATAATATATATATTCTAATATATATTATTCTAACATAATATATATACATATATGTTCTAATATATATTTATAAACATATAAATATTCTAATATATATTAGAATAAAAGACTCTATCTGTACATAATATATGTGTATATATGTATGTATAAACGCATTAAACAATTCACCAGCAGCAATGAATACTAATTAATTTTAATATATTGATTTTTAATTTTGTTTGATTTTATTTACATGGCTGGTTTGCCTGCAGTATGTCTATGTATCTTATGCAAACCTGGTGCTTACACAACCCAGAAGGATAAAGCAGATCCCCTGGAACTGGAGTGACAGACGATTGTGAACCACTATGTGGGTGCTGAAGACTTAACTGGGTTTCTGGGAGAGGAGTGTTCCTAACCACTGAGCCATCTCTTCAGCCCCAATGTTTGAAATATTTAAATGACCCATTTACCAGGCAGTACTTTCACCCTGATTGACAAAGCTGCGGTGCACATAGAAGGAGTGGGAGGGAGGAAAGGAAAGGTTATGTTGAAATTATAATTTCTAAAAGGAAAACACAAAAGCAAAATTCAAAAATATGCTCTGGTTGAGTTTAGCACAGGCTGTTTATTCAACAGTTTGAAATGTACTTCAACAGCAGGCTTAAGCACATTAATGTTGAGTAAAATGAAAAGCTGAGGTACATTGTCTACCTTAGGCCTGAGTATTTTTAATGCACTGTGCCTTACCTCATGGAACTGGCTACTTTTACGTCAACTTGGCATGAGCTAGAGTCATTTAGGAAAAAGGAATCTTAGTTGATAAAATGCTCCCACCAGACTGGCTCATTGGCAAGCCTGCAGTAAACATTTTCTTAATTAATAATTGATGTGGGTTGGCCCAGCATCTCACTGTGGGTGGTGCCACCCTTGGACTGTTGGTTCTGGGTGCTCTAAGGTATCAGGCTGAGCAAGCCATGAGGAGCAAGTCATAAGAAGTACTTCTTCCACGGCTTTTTTTCCTAGTTCCTGTCTCTAGCTTCCTGCCCTGTTTGAGTTCTGTCCCTGACTTTCCTCAGTGATGAACTATGAAACAGAACAATAAGCTAAAATAAACCCTTTCCTCCCCAAGTTACTTTTGCCCATGTTTTATCATAGTTAAAATCCCAAAGAACACCACCAAAGCGTAAAAGGAACTTTTAGTTCATGATTTAGGTAAAGAGAAGGTAGTTGCACACAAAAAAATATGCCCATTCAATTATGAGTATGTTGTTCATTATAAGTTGTTTTAAATATAAAATAAATTTTAGTATTTCTGTCATGTGGAACATTGAACCTAGGACTTTCTCCATGCCAGGCGAGCATTCCACCACTGTGTTCTATCCCCAGCACCCCCTTTACGCTGAGTCAGGACCTTACTATATTATCCAAGTAGGCCTTGAACTTGTGATTCCCCTGCCTCACCCTTCTAAGTCTCTGGGATTATGGACCTGTGCTACCAGACCAAGCAACAATAACAGATCACTGATCAAAGTTTTTATTCTTGCATAAAGTAAATAATTAGTACCACTAGCTCTATTTTCGTGACTCTTTCACATAACTGAAAAATAAAATCAGGAATCAGCTCTTTTCCTAAGAAATATGAAATGTAAATTTTGAGCATGTTCTTTGATGCTTAATGCTTAGAGATTTAACAAATATTTCGGGATAATCTCACATTGTGTTCATAATGGTCTGCTCTAGAGTCACTATTTCTAGCCAAAACCACCTTTGATACCTGCTAATAGGCAGATTCAAGGTCCCTCTACCTTCCCCACTCTCATCCTGAGATCAACACACCCAGGCCCTCCTTGTTTCCCCAACATGACTGTTCTTCTGCACCTCTGTTTCTGCTTTGTCCTCCGCTTTGGAGGATCTTTCCTGTTCATCCATCAATCACAATCAACACATTACTCCTCCAGGAGCCAGCTCAAAGCCCTGCTTCCTAATGTCTTCTCAAACTTCATTCCATCTCTCACAGCATCCTGTTACTTTCCAATGGTGTTTGGAATTTTTAGGTTTCTGTGCCTGCTTCACAGACATCTCCCAAGAATACCTAGACTTCTCTTCCCATGTTTCTCTTGTCATCCCTGACTATACATATCATGGTCATACAAACGCAGCTCTAGCCCTTGCTTATGGCATGATGCTTGATGGATGCTCACTTTGGCTGTCAAAAAAAAAAAAAGAAAAACCTCTGAGGAGATCAGACCCCAACATGAGACGACTGTCTACACTAAAAGCTTGCTTGCTAACCAGCTACAGTACAGGGTAATTTCTGAGCCTTTGTTTCCTAATTTATACTGCCAAAAATCTGTATAACTAAGTTGTTAAAGAATTAATGACTTAGTATATTAACCATACTGAATTTGTCAGGTATGCAACCCTTAAAAGATATAAACTAAGAAAAACGTCATAGATCTAAATACATCTTTAAACAAACACTCCCAAGTACAGTTCAGTATTATTTGATAATAGAACAATAAATTAGATAATTATTGGACTATAATTTTCAGTTATAATGAGAGGAATGACATTTAAAAATCACATTTATAATCTACATTCTATTAGAAAATAAATAAAATTGAAAATGTCAATTTGTTTGCAGGTGGGCTACCTGATGTCATGGAGACACTGATCTACTCTAGGATTTGGTCATTTTCCCGATCTATCAGTCAAGGAATTAGAAGGTAATCTCAGTTAAATCAGTTGCATGGAAGAACAGCAGCAGAGCCTGTCACTCAGTGCCACGCCAGGGTCCCCACGGCAACTAAGAGGATTACAGCCTTGGCCAGGTTGCTATGCAAGGCAGAGCCTGCTCAACTGGGGCTTTCTTCTGGTTGGATCCCATGCTATTTGTATTTAAAACAAATACTGTGTCCAGAAAGTTTTATGTCAATAAAATACAAACTTGAGTCATTCGAGAAGAGGAACCTCAATTGACAAAATGCCCATCCAGATTCCTGATTGATGACTGATGTGGGAGGGGCCAGCTCACTGTGGCAATGTCATCCCAGGGCTGGTGGTAATGGGAGCTCTAAGAGAACAGGCTAAGTGAGCCATGAGAAGCAAGCCAGAGAGCAGCACTCTTTCAGTGGCTTCTGCTCCAATTCTTGCCTTTAGGTTCCTGTCTTGAGTTTCTGCTCCCATTTTCCTTAGCAGCCAACTGAAATGCAAAACCTTAAACTGAAATATCACCTCCCATCAAGTTGCTTTTGGTTATGGTGTTTTATCAAAGCAGTAGAAACCCTAACTAATACACAATGCAATCCTGTGGTTTCCCCATTCCTTACTGAGTTAAAGTTCAAACCCTTCACAGGCATTTGGCTCTTGCCTTTCAGGGTCCTGCAAGGCTTGCCTTGGTTCCATCCTGTGCCTGAGTCCATTCCTGTCCTATAGAGCACTGTGCTCTCTGTTTGTTCTACCCTGGTCTCCCAGCCAGCAAGGGATGCTGACGGGCCAAGTCCTTCCTCTGGGCCTTTGAACACAAATTAATTCCTGCCTGGAGAGTTCCCCAATGCTCAGATTGATTGCTCAGTCACCTCCTCCAGTCCTTGCTTAAATGGTCTGTGTCCTGCACATCCCTCACCATGTATCCCTGGATAACTGAGCTCCAATTCCCTTTATTCTTGCTGTGCTAATGGTGGGTTTCTATGATGTAAAATTTGTGTTATTAATTTTATTTTAGTTTTGTTTTTTTATCCTTGTCTCATATAAAGCATGATATAAGCTACAGGGGAAGAGGAAGTTTCCTGGGGTCAGCGTTAGAACACTGTTAGCTAAAATTCCCAGCCACACAGTGAAACATCATCAACCTTTGTCAAATAAATAAATGAGCAATAGACAGTGGAGAAGCTTGTTCTCATCATGCAAAATTTCACTGTGGAATTTGGCTTGTGTTTAAAGTAGAATTAAATAACGAGTGTATTTCATTAATTTTCTAGTTGGGGAGGAGTATTTTGAAAATGGAGTCATTAGTTTAGTTCAGTTTTTGTCTCCATGAAGTAGTCCACCACCATTCAGTGTACTTGTCAATCTTTAGGAACATATTTAGTTTTTCAAAACATCAGAGAATGCTATTATCATCCAAAAAAGCCAGGAATTTTCTGGGTACCCCAAAATGCACAGGAAAGCCCCATCTTATATACAAGTGTCCTGCTCCAAATGTCAACAGCCATAGGACTGGGTCAAACTGATATAGCTGGATGCCTTGTCTTAGATCTGCTGAGGAGAAATGGAAGGATGGACAAAAGACATGGAGGGATTGACAGAATGAAGTAAATAGGCAAAGCCACTGCCTGGCATTATAAAAAATAAAAAATAAAACAAAACAAATGTACAAAAGAAAGAAAGAAAACAAAGAAAAAAAGATCAAAGTTTTCCAAACTGTCCAAGTGTATTCACACATCAAGGAATAAATTGCAGATTGTATATTATATAATATATACACATATATATATATATAATATAAATATATTGCAGATTTATCCATTAAAAGGATAAGGGGGGAGAAGAAGAGATGGGGAGAGAGAGGAGAAAGAGTGTGTGCACATACATACACACTGAACTATAAAGGGTTGTTTGGCTTTGTATCACCTCTCTTTAGACTTCCTTTAAAGTATGCCCCATATTCCTGCTTCATGTATTCTTCCAGGAATATCTGACAAAGTTGTAATAAAAAGGAGGGAATTCCCAAATTGCCATCTCCTCTCCATGAGCACTGCCGCCTGCCATGGAGGGCTCAGAGCATTTGGCAAGGGCTGGCTGCTGCAGCCAGCAGCTGCTGCATGCATTTTCTTGGAGGAGCATCAGGGATATGAGAACTTGGGGAGAAATTAACCAACCGATCAAAAGCAGACGAAAAGATATTAAGAGGTACAGTGTTCCCCTCCCTGTAAACATTGTGTGAGCAAGATGAAGCTTGCGGTTAGGTCAGAGAGTGCACAACTCACAAAAATGAACAAATAGCTTTGGGGGAAAAATAAGTGTGAAGAAGAAATGAACTCTCCTATTCTGGTGAAGCCATAATGACTGCATGACCAGTTATATGAATGGCTGCATGCAAAACTGTAAGGCTTGCCTGGAACCAGTTCATTTGACACATATTAATGTCTACTCAAAAGGGAAAAGTATATAATAACTAAAAGCACTGGCCACCTTTTCACCTTCACTCTCATAAAGGCATTCTGGCATGCTTTCCCTACTGTATTTTGTAAGTATTTTGTTCTTTTTTGGTTTTCTTCTTTGCTGATGGTAACTAGATTATTGAAACACTCCTGATTTTTCAAAGGAGATCTTTATTTTCTTCCACAAAATATTTTAAGTTTGAAAGCAAACATAGCAGACAGAACTTTGGGGAAAATGGTCTTTAGGAGAACTGAGAACAGATATACAGTAAACAACAAATAGTCTTTAACAATGTGGGCAGGGAGTAAGTTTAGAAAAAAAAAAAAAAACTCCATGTATATTCCTCATTTCCTCTGTGGAAAATTTGACCACAATCAAAATTTGACCTTGAAATCAGACAGAAAGTGCCATCCTGAGATGAAATGACATGTGAGAATAAATTGAAAGATTTGACAGAATGTCTGGTTGGTTAAATAAATATTAGATTGACACAGAAAAGGCTGTGTATGTCTCTTTAAATCTAAAATATAAAGAATAAATAGTACTTTCCATAGCAGCTCTAAGACTGACAAAGATAAAGTGACTCTAGAATATAGAAACTCTTGACTGACCATTTGTGGATTAATGAAGAAGACTTACAGACAGCAGGGGGATGGCAACTTTTCCAAGGAAGTCTGGGGCCTTATCTCCATCCTCGTCAAACACCGTCACTTCCAAAACATCATGGATGTCTTTAATAGGGCTGAAAGAGGCGATATCAGGTATTATACACAAAAAAACATGCGAGTGACGTCCGCTCCATGAAGATCTGAAAACACTTGCACTAATTAAGTCTGTGTGTCCTCAGAGTATAAAACTACCATTTAATTAAACTCCAAAAATTAAATCATACTGACTGTATTCCCAAACCTTCCATCATGGAGGGTTCAGACGTGCACATGATGAAAGAAGGCAACTTTCTCACTGTGTCATTTTCCACATGTGTGTGCACTCAGGAGTGATACTGTTTAAGAAGAAGGATAAAAGAAAAGAGAGAGAGAGAAATCAGGAGAAAGGAAAGGGGTTGCAAAGTTGCTCTAAAGTGGAAAAAGAAAAAAAATCACCTTTGAAATTAAGAAAGAAAAAAAAAATTGATACGCTGGAGAGATGGTTCAGTGGTTAAAAGCCTTACTGCTCTTGTAGAGAGCCAGGTTCAGTTCCCAGCACCCACAAGCTATCTCTCAGTTGCTTGTAACTCCAATTCCAGGAGATCACAAGTGCTTTTGTAGCCTTTTCTGTGGCCTTCTGAATGCACATGTAGGTCCCATAAGCCCATACAGGCATACACATATACAAGAACAGTCAGCAAGTAAATATTGAAGAAAAAAACATTTTTAATAAGAAAGTGTGGTAAAATTCATTATTTGCTGAAGTACACAGAAAGCCTCTCCTAATGAAACATTAAATATGGAAAACTTCATGCACAATTTTAGAAACACATTTTCTTTAAATTGAACAGAAGCTAGCCACGAAGAACAACAACAAAAATAGAGCCATGGCTATTGTCAAAAGCTGACATGTCTCCAGCTGATCCTCTTCCCTGAGACTTTTGAGAGAAGTCCTATGGTTGAAGTCCATAGCAAGTCTAACATCAATTACACCAGAAGCAATTTTGACTCTTTTCATTCAGGAGTACAATCGGTCAGTTTGGGAAGAAGGGGGCATCATCCACTCATCAAAGTCTGATAGACGCCTCCTCTTAACAGTCACACACCTTGAAATCTAAGGCAAAGTAGGAAACTCGATATACCCAGCTTCCTAAATGCCCAAGTTTGATGTGTCGCATAGGGCAGTCCAAAGGAACCAACTACTCTGATAGAAGGGAATATAAGGAGCCTTTGAGAGTCTTTAAGGATTTGCAAATAATCTGTATTTTCCAAGATACTGACAGAATACAAACCTCCATGCATTTAAGATAGTATCATAACGTGTAAGTGCCTAGAATTTAAGATAGGACTCCATTTGTAACTTTTCTTAACCCAGAAATAGATTGGTCTGGACATCTAGTAGCTTCCATCTATCCACAGATTAATTTAGTCACTAAAAGATCTACTTTATAAATGTCTCCTAACAGTCCCTTACAGTTCCAAATGCTCTCTTCTATTATTAAGCCATACTATAAAATGAAAGGATAAAAGGTTTTTGGAAGAAAAAAACAATAAAATTCACTCTTTGCACATAAAACCGGGTGGAAAGTTCCCCTCCAGAGCCCCCAGCCTGCCCCATATACATCAGAGATAATTGCTCTCTAAGTTAAAGCTGCTCCTTGGATGCCAGGGCATGACACACTTACAATGTAAAAACTTTGTTCCACTCAGGATTGAGGTTTTTGTAAATGGTGTGTGTCTGAAGTCGGTCATTGCCCAGCTCCAACAGGCAGAAAGGATCACTCTTCCCTGGAAAGAGAACACAGACGACCATCAAAGACAAACGAATCTCAAAAGGGACACAGCAAATTGAGCAAAAGCTGGGTGCTTTCACAATGAAACCGTAAAAAGGGAGAGAAAGCTGATGAAGAAAGACTGCTTTCCCAGCAGGCTTTATGGATCCACATTTGAGAATTCAGGAAGTTAGGAAAGCCCAGAGGTGTCCAGTCTTTAATTTATCAAGGGATCCACACTGATGAGCAACCTGAATTGTCACTCTGAAAGCCAATGGCCACAACTCTCGCAGGAGGAGGCACCAGATCTTTATGTAGAAGAGTTCCCACTTCCTTGTTTGTCTTTAAGCTGAACACAATAACAAAATAAAATAAAACAGCTCAAGCAAATACAGGTGACAGACCTTAAAAGGTAGATGAAGCACCAAACGTGTGAAGACATACTCAACATTACTCACCTTCAGGAAAAGGCTAATCAAACCACAGTGATATTTCATCTTACCCCAGTCAGAATGCCTATTATCAAACAGGCGATAGGGCTGGAGATGTATTCAGTGGGAAAACATCTGGAACATACAAGGCCCTGTGTTTGATTACCACCATTTCAAGGAAAAGAAACAAAGACAAAGGTAACAAACACCAGACGAGAAAGATCTGAAGGGAAACAAGTCTTATGTAATGTTAGTGGGGTGATCAGTCAGTAAAGCTGTTCTGGAAAAGAAGGGTTCTTTACCAGCTACACAGATATATTATCTGACAGCAATCCTACATTCATGTAGGAAATGGTTTCAGCCTCTGTAGTGTTGTGCCCATTGCCAGCATTCCTCACAATAGCCAAAGATGCAGACAGCATAAGTGTCCATCAGCTAACAAGCATAAGAAGCAAACGGGGTACATATAGACAATACAATCATATCCAGTCATAAAAGGGACTGAACTGTGAAGAGGATTAAATCATGTCATTTGTAATAACACAGATGAGCCTGTAGGGCAAAAATATGTTATTTAATTCACAAAAAGATAAATACTGCAAGGTCTCATTCATAAACAGCATAGATAGAATCAGGAAGTAGATTTGGGGCTGGAGAGCTGGCTCATCAGTTAAGATCACTGGCTACTCTTGCAAAGGGCTCTGGTTCAATTCCCAGCACCCATATGGCAGTTTCCAACCATTTCCAGTCTGGGATATCTGATACCATCTTCTCGCCTACACAAGCACCAGTCAAGCAGATGGTGCGAAGACCCACTTGCAGGCAAACACCTGTACATGTAAAAAAATAAATCTCATAAAATCAGAAAGCAGCAGCGTAGTGGAAGAGTGCTTACGAGGTGCTAGAGACAGAAAGGGAAGGGGTGGATTGAGAGAGACTTGTGCAGAAGTACAAGGTTGTGGTTGGCTAGGAGGGATGGATGTTGGTGCTCTCTTGTATAGTATGGTTAACTACAGCTAATAATACTGTATTGGATCTCTTAAAAGAGCTAGAGGAAAGGATTTTAGATCTTCTCATCCAACAAAGTGCTGATGTATGAAGTGAGAGGCATGGACCATATGCTGATTTATTTATGACACTATTGAACAAGCATACCAAAACACTCCATTCATCCTGCAATCATAAGCCAGTTAAAAGCTTATTTAAAGCTTAATACTACAACCTCCCTAAACTTGCTTTAGGTCCATATAGAGAATTGTTCTTCTATAACTGGAAACCAATAAAAATACTGACTTCCATGAGGCTGTGAGAGGGCATACAAAAAGGCTACTGAACTAACTCTCTGCTCTAAGTGGATCAATAGGTTGGCCTGCATATTCAGTATGAGACTACATGTGCTAAAGTTTGTGATGCTATGAAGCATACAAAGTAATACTTAGCAAGTAATGTTAAAGCTTATATTTTAGCTTAAACTTTTCATCCCATAGGGCTAGAAGGCATGGATACCTGAATTCTATTCATCACAACCCACAGAAATGTGGGCAAAATGGGATTCAAAGGCAAGAGAATTCCAGGAAGGTTCTGGGCCTGATGTACAGTGGCACACACACAAAGAGAGAGAGAGAGAGAGACGCAGAATCTAAAACAAAGTAGAAGCCAGGCTTGGTTGTGCACGCCTTTAATCCCAGCACTTGGGAGACAGAGGCAGGCGGATCTTCGTGAATTTGAGGCCAGCCTGATCTACAAAGCAAGTCCAGGACATCCAGAGCTATTACACAGAGAAACCCTGTTTCAAAAAACCAAAACTAAAACAAAACAAAGACAAAAGCAAGCAAACAAAACAACAACAGAAAAACCAAAGCGGAAGGTGATGACTGACACTCAACATTGTCAGACGACAATCACACACCACCCTGGCATGTGGGTGTCTGTACTTATCCATAGGCACAGGCACAGGCACAGGCACGCATGTGTGCACATATATACACACACAATTACCTCACTCCTCCCTCGCAACTCACCTTCCCTTTTCCCACCCTAGTATACAGCAAGGACACCTCAAGTCCAAAATCTGCTAGTCAGCCTCCAAGTCAAAACCCATTGCTTTCCCCTGGTCTAGGCAGAAAGGTCTAGGATTTAATCTGTCCGGGAAGGAAAGAATGGCTACATGGTGTCCATATGACATTAGCAGGGGATGCATGACAGGGTCCTTAAAAACAGATGTCCCTTAACTGGTAGCCCGGGCCTACCACAGAGCATGCTCAGGCCTTCTGACCTCCTAGCCAACTCAAGTTGCTGAGCGTATATCTAGTTCTCTCAATGAATAACCAGGAGTGCTGAGAGTTTAACTTGAGTTTAACTTGAGAGCCTGCACACCGGTAAGATTAAAACATTTAAAAATAAGATAAAATGTACAAACATGGGTCAGGGATAGTATTAAACAAAAGACCCTCGTCACACTGACTCACGGCCTAGACACTTAACAAGCCTAAAGAAGCCTTTTAAAGCCAATTCCATAATTTCAGTTGCCCTTTGACTGATGTAGCCATGGGCACAAATGGAAGTTTCAGGGCCTCAGTTATGAACGATGGGAAGGACCTGCCTTCCCATCCACATGAATGTAATAAAATAATATCAGTCCTCTGAATTTCTGAAAAAAGATGGAAAACCAGGCTAAAAAAAAAAAAAAATTATGTATGCTATCAACCAAGAGCATACATGCAACAGACAACTTTCTCCCTAAGAAAAGCCTGGATTTGCCTCTGCTTCTCCAGGATTGTGGCCCCGAGAAGTCATTCTTGACCCTAAATCCTGACTGTGGCTGCTTCTGCTATCAATTCTGGCTTTTAGAATTCTGTGCATAAAAGTGGCTTTGACCTGTTCTCTTAGGATGTGATACCGGCACCTGGAATGCAGAAGGGACAGGCAAAATGCCACTGTTGCAGAAATACACCAATATCCAGTTTTACTGACTCATGCTCAGGCCCCTGGCCAAATCTTCTACAGAAGAAGTGCAAGAGGACCCTGCTGGAGCAGAGGAGCAGGCTCTGTCCTCAGCATGGACTGTGAAGGAGACACCAGCCCTGGATGCAATGCTCAGGTGCAGTCACACAGCCCCTCCCCAACCAGAACTGGAACAGCTACTTAACCGTTTGTCAGACCATTAGTAGGTGTCAGCACTGTTTCTCTGGGGACAGCAGCATGACATGCCATCAGCACTGGCTCTAGGGAAAGCACCTGACACTTTTAATGAAAGCCCCGGGGTTGGTACACAGCAGGGCAGAGACGCCGCAGTCCTGCAGAGGCACAGGTGGGCTCGAGCTGTGCCCGGCTCTCCTGAGCAGGCTTGTGCCTAGCTGTCCTAGCTAATGAGGAGCTTGCTCCTCTCCAGAACTCGAGAACTTCAGTTATGTGTCTCCAAGGAGCCTACCATACCAACTCTCTGAAGATAATTCAGTCAAAGCTCATTAAAACGCTGCATTTATTAATATTACGGAATAAACAGGCAGAGAGAAGCAGAAACAAAGACATCACCAAGCCATATAGATTAATTGGTGGATGCTTTGTAGATTTGTTTCTTTCTCCTACAAGGCTTCAGAGCGGAGGGTTGTCCAAGATTGTTATTGAGGACAATGCTCGTTCATAAAAACGGACCATCCAAACATTCCCCAATGATATTGAGAGAATAATGGCAGGCCACCTGAAATTCAGGCATCCTTAAATTCAGAGCGCATTTTACTACATCCTCTTTTGCTGTCAAGCTTCTATACTACCTCTCGTATAAGCAGGTGCCCATCACTGTGGCACAGTCATGACATTAGTGGCTCGGGTTCATGATGAGGTATCACTCAATAGCTCTTATTTGGAGGTGCCAATTTAAAATTCGTTTCAAATAAATGAATTTTCAAATACTTTACACCGCAAGTAAGAATTTTACACTTTGATAATTCACCTTTAATTGGATGTTACCGATGTCAGATATTGGTATTTTGGAAGTAATCTCAATCATTTGAATACCGTTTCCCGACCATCTACCTACTCTATTCTTAGCACTGGCCAAGACACGGATACACAAAGTTTAACAGAGCCTCTATCTGCAAGGGCTCTCCCCAGAGAAAGGGATTTTGTAGAACAAACAAATGGATCCTTCCTGAGGAGTTGTGGACAAATTCACCAGGAAGGTGTTTGAGTTCACACAAATACAGTTGGCCACTCTATCTGATGGCTGATGGGTCTAACAGGCCTTAATCATGTGATATGTAATTATGCCCATGATAGGGTCACCTGTTTGAATAGAGACAACTTTGTCACCATTTACACACCATTCCTCTTGTAGCAGGTATTAAAAAGACAGAGGTTAGCTATTTGATGCATATGAAAGAGTTGCATTGCATAGTTTTATGAAATTTACACATTTTATACAAGGGGATTGTGCATCTTTAGATCTTGGTGCTGGAGGAGTCCTGGAATTAGCCAGAATTAACTGTCTATACATGTGAAGGAACAACTGTGAACAGGTAGACAGTGGCAACCAGGACATGTAAGGTCTGCTCAAATGTCAGGACTAGTGATCTTCATGGGCTTATTTTATCTAGCAGCCCAGGCCTCCACATAGGGGTGGCTCAAAACAAGGGGCCCAGCTGGGAGAAGGGACACTTGCAGAGGTAAGGTATAAAGCACTCAGAGGGCTGAGAAGGATGGGTAGGGGACACAGCCGTTTAAGACTACAGTTTTAGAAACTCTGTTTTCACGCTTCGTGACCATTGTAAGCCTTGTCATCAAATACTGAAACAAATTTGAACTGCCCATTCTGAAAATCCCTAGTGTCCAACAATTGCCCCTCTGCAATTTTTCTTGATTTACTTTTTCTTCATCAACTCTCTAGCAAGGTGGCAGTTTCTTTGTTCCACCACGCAACTCACCAGACTATCCTTCCTGCCTGGCTCCCAGAGGAGCAGGGTTCATTTGTGCTTTCTACTGTGCATGGGAAACAACTGTCCCTGTAATGACTTGGCAACTGTCCCTCATCCTCCGTCAAATTCAAACACAAACTGTTCGTGGGACCCCTTCAATTTCCAGGGAGGTGCCCAGACTCCTATGGCAATTAGTTTAGGTTTCATAACACCTCCCATATAATCTATCTGCTCATTTATTGGAAAGATATTTATGATACCCATATTTGGAAATCGCCACTGCCAGCACCTCAGAGGAAAACATTGATCTCCAGCCTTCCTGGGCTTTTCACATATACCCTGCATTTCCAAGTAGGGCACAAACTCCTGTAGGAAAAAGTGTGACTTCTTCAGCTATGCAGACAAAGGCCTCTTTGCTTTGCTGTGACAATGATCTAGACCAAGCCAGGGCCACATCAGAACTGTGAGAACAGAAAAGGCCAAGGGGAACTTTTCTGAAAAGTTCTTCAGCTAAGTTTCTGGAAGCATAGCATTTCAATACACACGTAGAATAACTACTGACTATAAAGGAAGTTGTTTTCCTTTTAAATTTACTCCCACACTGCCCAGGTTACAAAGCATGCCAGCATCCTCTGAACTCGCCTGACGCTTCTCTGCGTTCACTGTCTCACCGCTCTGCAGAAGCCTTGTCTCTCAGAGCTGCCAGAATTCTAACTTAGTTTACATCAGGTCAAGCCACACCTCTCTCCTTCATTTTCCGGTTTCTTTGCCTGATTTCAAGTGATCCAGTCCTACCTCAGACACTAGCCTCATCCCTGAAAAGTTCTGTACAAGATCTAGCTTCTAGTCTCACTTGATCTCTTCCAGCTTTGACAGATCTCTGCAGGCTGGGAGCTGAGAAATGCCTGGCCCTTGCTTTGGCCTTGCCACCTCCTACTCAGATCTACTTCTCATTTTACACATCACCTTCTGTGGGACACACTGTCGGGTACTCTACAGTGAATCCCAGCACTGACCACAATGACAAAAAGATGAACAGCTGGTGTTGAGGGTGGGAAGCAGCTCCTTTCCCCACTATATCACAGGGACACCACAGGGACTCACACGGAAGAAGCACCTACTGAATTAAATTAGGATGTGCTGTGGACCCTGCCTCCAAAACCTAAGTGACTTACTCTAACTCACTGGATGCCACACACAAGCAGGATTCATTGGCACTTGTGGCACCATTAAGTTACAATTGGCAAATCTTCTATATCCGTCCAAACTTTATTTCAACCGGAGTCCACATTCTTTGGCAGACAGTTAAAAAAGACAGGCTGCCAAAAGCAGATTTATATAGTTTTTAATGTGTGTTTCAAAAGTCCTCGATTTGGGCTCAGCTGTCCAGGAGGATCTCATGAAAATTAAAAGCATTCAATCACTATCACGAAGCTTCTAGAAATTCCAATTATAGTCGTCCCCCTGAAAATAGGGCACCCTTAAGAGGAAAAGTATTGCTATGGATACAGCTCCCAGAGACGGACAATGAAAATAAACCATAAAATGGACATGTGGGTTAAAATTCCCAGTGAACAATAACTACAGGCCTGTTCTTCTCATACAAGTGGATTTAAAAAAATAACACACAAGTAAACACAACAAAAATAAAAACTGCACCGTTATGATTTACAAAAATGCTTCGAAAGTCAGTATTATAAACATATGACGGGAAGAGTTCTACGCTGTACTGTGAGGTTTCAATGTGGTGTTTAGTCAACAGTTTTGTGCAAAAAAGTGTTTTCACATATAATAAAAATTTGATGACCCCACAAATGTGTTCTATATAGATAAAATTATTATCCAGATTATGAAAATGTGAAATGCAGGTGTCAGGCAGCTTAGCCTAAGAACTTCCTGACTGTGGAACGTTTTTTGTTTGTTTGTTTGTTTGTTTTTTCATTTTTAGCAAATAATAAAACAAAAATAACAACAAAAAGCATTCTATAGTGATAACTATAGATTTCTAAAAGTAATTAAAAAGCTAAGAGTGATTTGAATGCTTAATAATTCCAGGATTATCTAAAATTAAGGAAGGTTATGAACAATAGGTTAAGAAGACAGAGTTTGACATTTTTCATAAGTCAGCTACACGCTAATAAAATAAATGTGGTAAAGAATGTGAAAAATCATTTACTGAATATAAAATATACACTAGGCATGTTCATTTAGATTTTAATGTAACCTTAAACATACTCAAGAGAATGTGAAGATTTTTGGAAAAATCTTCCTGACATTCCACATCCAGGAAGTTCTTGGGCTAAGCTACCTGACACCTGCATTTCACATTTTGATAATATGGATAATAATTTTATCTATATAAAACACATTTGTGGGCTCATCACATTTTTTATTATATGTAAAAGCACTTTTTTTTTCTTCCACAAAACTCACCGCAAGGCCAGTTAAGTGGGACCACAAACAGCACCTGGCATTGCTCTCGTCTATATCCCTTCCCGTAATAAGAAGGGGTTTTTAAATGAGCAGCAGTAACCATAGAAATCAAGGGGAAAATCACATGCAGGCACAGGGTTAGGCACGTGGGAAGAGGGCTTGTTCTGCCTAATGAACAGGGGGTGCTAACAAAGTGATGAGAGGGCATCCTTGCATGTTGGATGTACCGAGAGCTCCTCCTAATGGCACAGCCAAGGAGCCACCAAATGGAGGGCCCCTCCCGGACTCGCCAAGGTTCGTTCTTTCTTTCACAGATGCCACACACCATCCCCCTACATCTGCAATTCTGCAGTCGAGGAGGAGGAAGTGGGCACAAAAAGAACAGGCAGCTGTGCCCTGCAGACCCTAAGTTCCTAGGGGCCTATCCACCTAGTGGAGACATTGGGTAGTTAAGTCTTCAAAGTCACTCTAACATGCTGATGTTGTCAGGCTGAGGAAAACTTCAAAAACCTGCAGTGAAGGCTAAGCATGATCCCTGGAATGCAGAAATGGCACGGAATTACATACGCTTTTGTATCCTAGGTCTGCATCGGGTCATGACTGGTCCTAACCTGTGTAATCACCAAATAAGGTTATCTCGCAACAACTTGCATTTCATCCTCAAAGGCATGTTGTCCTTGACATTCCTCTGACAGACACCCTTGCAGATTATTTAATTTGGCAGATATATTTGGGAACCTCTTGTGGCCCATGCTGGTTTTATGACAAAATGTGTTCAAAACGCTCAGGAATGAAGTAAAATTCTTTGTGAGACTGCTGAAGGGCAGGTACAGCGCAGGGCCATCCGCTCTGCTCCATTCAACTATGCAGTACTGCCCTGCATTCATCTGAGAATAGAATCATCGCTCCTGCAAAGAAATCTCTCCTGAGTTTCTACCTCTTCCATTTTAGAAAAATGTACAGGCCGACCCACTGGCATTCACAGGGTTGGGGTACTAGGAATAAGGCATGGGGAGATTTTTGAGATAGGGTTTCTCTGTGTAGCCCTGGCTGTCTCGGACTCGCTTTGTAGACCAGGCTGGCCTCGAACTCACAATGATCTACCTGCCTCTGCCTCCCCAATGCTGGGATTAGAGGCGTCTAGAGGATTTTTTAAAGGAAAATAATTAAGCTAAGGAAAAGAATGCTTAAAGTAACACGAAGGTAGATGTGTATGAGAAAGGAAAGGAATGGGTGCTGGATCTCTGCGTGTGCAAATATGCAAAGGGTATCCATGACACTGATGTGTGCAATTGACTGCTCCAGTTATACCAATCCATAATCACACGGAGACTCTCACAAACAGTTACACAAACGTGGGTTGAGCGTGCAAGACAGATCCCTGCTCTTCATCACTGGTCTCTCTCAAATGTAAGAGGAGTGTTTTTAATGGACAATTCTGGCTGGAAAATTCTTCAGTTCCCACATGCCTTTCTATTAACACACTGCATATCTTAGTATCTTTAACTGGTCTATGAGACAGCTTGCATTATTCTTTAACTCTACCCATGCATTTATATGCCCCTCCCCCCCTGGACAGATGAGAACGTACAGCCCCAGTCTTTGTTAGAGGTTCCACTATGGCTAGGGAACTGGGTCCTCTTGCCATTATTTCAGCTTTGTTCAGGAAAGGGGGGGGGCTCTCTCTCTCTCTCTGCATTAGCCTGTGAGTATATTTTTTTTTCTCTAAAAAGCCGAGTTTTAAGATGAGTAAACTATGTCTGTCTTACCAAGCATTACAGCCTGCCCTGTTCACCTTGAGTCCATCATTTTGTTTCCTGAATCAAGGCTGTGCCCTGGTTACTACAGAAGTAATGACATCAGACTGCATCACTCATTGGTTTAAAGCCCTGGGTTACCCTAGGCTCAAACAATTTGTGAAACAAGCTTATAAACACTGGCGACAGGCACCTTGTTAGAATAACTGCTTAATGTTAAGTATGAACCACAAGGCATTACAAACAGCTTTCAGCAATTCTTAAGAGATGGGTTCTAAGACAGACTGCCTCACTGCTTTTAACACACAGTCTCCCTCTTCAAAGTTGTTATCCTCTTTCTATTCACTCTCCTAAGGACGGACATTTTTAGTGTGTTCCATCATGCGTGGCTTCCAGATTCATATGTATTTAAGTCTTTGCTCTCTGATACAAGGTCTCTTGTAATCCCTTCTGCCCTTGAACTGTCTGTCTAGTGAAGGACAGCATGAAGCTTCTCCTCCTGCTGCCAGCACAGGCCCAGTCCTGGGATTACAGGCTTGCACCACCACAGCTGATTGATGCAGCTGGAGACTGAGTCCAGAGCTTTATGCAAATTAGGCCAGCACTTTAGGACCTGAACTCCACCCCCAGCTGCCTTCACTTATATACAAAGAAATTTCAGTGACTCTATAAAAAGCAATAGAATAAAATAAGAAACAAGATCCACGGAAATTTAAATTTATTTCTAGTGAATAACATTAATCCCTCTCCATTATAGTAGTTTGTAAAAGAATGGATGAATTGGGCTCAAAAGATGGCTCAGTGGGTGGGAAAAAAAAAACCAAAAAATACAAAACTTGATTCTCCAACCTGATGATCCAAGTTTGATCCCCAGACTCTACACGATGAGAGGAAAGAGATGACTCAAAGTTGGGTAGGTAGGGAAGTAAGGGTCAAGAAGGAAGCTGTGGGCAGAGGTGGGATAATGAACATCATCAAAATACATATGATATTCTCAGAGAAATAATGACATATTTAAAAACAAAGCATATTTAGTCTGTATTCCAGTAATATTGTCTAAAGTATGATTGTCATTTTAGACATGGTAAAAAGGAACCTTTCTTTCTTTTCACTTTCGTCTATCTGCCCATCTGTCTAGTTTAGTCACGACTTCTTACTTAGCAGTAATGCTATGCAACCAGGAGACCAGGTCCTTTGAGTTTGTTTCCCCTGATTCGGAATTCTGGAGGAAACAGAAGTTAGAAGGTATGCTGAAGGTGGTCCCTATTACTGTGCATGCAAACCTCTGAAATCTAAGTTCCTATTTTCCATAACTGTTGACCCAGAATGTGCTTAAAAATCAAAACTCTTGTCAAGTTTAAGCATCTTAAAATTTGGTTTCATGAGTTTTCAGCTTATTAAATCGTAATGGAGAGCTAGAGGGATGGCTCAGAAGTTGAGCACTTTGCGCTCCCTGAGAGGGCCCAAGCTCTATTCCCAGCACCCACATCAGGAAGCTCGCATTGCCTGTAAATCCAGGTTGTGGCAATGAGTGGGAAGTGGCCGATCTGACTTCTCCACATCTGGAAGACTGCACTTGCTACCGAGCCCTGCTGCAGCACAGAGAAGGTCTACTCGTACCCCCCTCTGAAAGCCCAAGTTCACAAAGCAACCAGGAGAGTGGTCCTAAGGGGCAACAGAGAATGGAAAGCTGTCCCAGGGCCTTGATTCTGGTCATCAAGACAGAGATGCTCAAACCAACAAGGAACCAGCATTGGCTGTTGAAACTTGAACTGCAGCACTCAGCAGCAAGCAAGCATGTGAAGAGGGGAAGGGGCAGCGGCAGCAGGAGCCATTGGAGGGACTGCAGGAAAGCAGGAAAGCCCAAGTGGGAGTTTAAAAGTACAAAGGCTGAATCTGGGAAGCTATCAATCCATTAGTATTCTGAATCCCAAATGAACTACTACAAGAATGCATCTGAGTAAAATTATTTGAAAAAAAAAAAAGAATTATTTTGTGGAAAGTATATATTGTGAGAAAACAATTGCTCCTGTGTGTGCTTTCCTTCCTATTTATCCAGAGGAACATGACAGTTACTTCTACTTACTAGGTGTCTCGTTCTGCCTGAAGCTCACTCTTAAGCAAGACAAATAAGGATAACAGAAGTGAATGGAAGGGCCTGCGTTCTTTACCTGAGAAATCAGCGGCCAAGAGGTCTGCTGCTTTTAGAACCTTCACCTGTAGAATACCAATGTCCTTCACATCCTGCAGTGAGTTCTGTAAGGCCTGTGGAGACAAAGGGGTAAACACAAGTAAGAATGGCTTCCTTGTGCCCTTGTCTTGAAGTTTGCGGTTCCCCCGGAAGCCTGTTACAGATTTACCTCCCTCTTACTCATAAAATTCTTAGAAGAGTTGCAAAGCTGTCTTATGTCAAGCACCAGAGCTGTTAGGCATGTATCACAGCCAGATTAGAAGAAAATTGACTGAGAATTAATTAACTACAGCCTCAAAATAAACAAATTAGAAGCCCTCACAATCTGCTTTTAACATCGCCCCCTGGTGCTAACATAGATAACCCACTGGGAAAATGTGTGGGTGGAATTACATTCATTCTCCCCTGCCTTTTCTCATTAACGTAACTTTTAAATCAGCTTTAAAGGCAATATCAAGCCAGCCTTGTTATTCTTATAAACTTTATGGATACCATAGAACTAACCTTCATCCCATCATAAATACTTGCTCCCAAGGAAAAGAAATCATGGATAGAGAATGAATCTTCTCATGTAAGAGTCAACCTGTTCCATTTGTTAAATGAAAAAAAAAAAAAAAAAAAAAGAAGAAGAAAAAAGAAAAGAAAAGAAATGGGCTTCTGGCACCACCCTGCAGTCACATTCTCTTTAGTCTTTAATTAGCACGATCCATGGATTGAGCACATTTACTACAGTTACTTGTGATTCTGAAGCAGACACAGCAGTATTTGGATGTCTCTAAGTACACTGCATGCTTAAAAACCCATGCATCAGGGATAAGCAGGTACATCGTCTAACGCCTAAAAAATGCCCCAAATTGTTGCCATCCTTTTAAAATAGCTAAGAGGCTGGGATAAGCGGGACCTAGACAGTCAGAAGACAACAGTAAAATCCTTGCTACCTGGGCATGGGCTGGTAAACGGCAAAAGCTTAATACCAAATAAATTTAGCCTAATCTCACATTTGTCAGCTCTAAGAAAGGTTGTTTTTGCATATTTTTCCAACCATATTTAACCAACCAGCTAGTTTTTGAGCTATATGGAAGCTTTTGAAATGAATATTTCTATAATGTAAAGGTAGAAATGCTTTCTACAGATCGCTGCTCTGCCAGTGCGATGGGCATGTCTACCTGTAATCCCACTGGTGATATTGAAACACGTGGATTAAAATATGACACAAGCCTGGGCTACACAGTAAGTTCTAGGCCAGCCTAAGCTATACATAAAGACAGTCACACAGTGGACTACTACTCAGGTATTAAAACAAAGAAATCATAACATCTGTAAGCAAATGGAGGGAACTAGAAAAGATCATCCTAAGTGGGGTAACCCAGAAACAGAAAGACAGACACGGTTACACTCACTTATAAGCAGATATTAGCCGTATAATATTGGATAGCCATACTAAAATCTATAGACCTAAAGAAGCTAAACAACAAGGAGCATCCTAGGGAGGATGCTTAAATCTCATTCAGAATAGCAAACAGGATAATCACCAGAAGCGGTAGAGGAGAGGGAACAGGATGGGAGCCTACAATAGAGGGTCCTCTAAAAGACTCCACCCAACAGAGGATGGAAGCAGATGCTGAGACTCACAGCCAAACTTTGGGCAGAGTGCAGGGAGTCTTATGGAAGAAGGGAGGAATAGAAGGACCCAGAAGAGACAGAAAGCCTACAAGGAGACAAAGCTAAAAATCCTGAGCCCAGGGGGTCCTAAAGAGACTGATGCACCAACCAAGGACTATGCATGGAGAGGATCTAGGCCTCCTGCTCAGATGTACCCAATTGGCAGCTCAGTTTCCATGTAGGTACCCAAGTAAGGGGAGCAGTGGCTTCCTCTCTCATGAGCTCAATTGCCTAGTCTTTGATCACTTGCCCCTGGCAATGTTGCCTTCCCAGGCCACAGAAGAAGAGGATCCAGGCAGTCCTGACAAGACTTGATAAGCTATGGGCAGATGGCAGAGGAGAATTCCCCTTTTCAGTGGACAAGGGGATGGGAGGGATACGGAGAGAGGATGAAACTGAGAAGAGTTGAGAGAGGGAGCTTCAGTTGGGATATATGATGAATAAATTGTAAAACAAAAAACAACAACAAAAAAAAAAAACAAGAAAGAAACAGAAAAAAAAAACAAAAACATGCTGAGCTTTTATAGTTACTTAGACAATTTCATCTCATGAACTTCTTTCTGTTCAAATATCCACTTGCATCCACAGAGGCTAACCTAGTCTTCCTAGAAAATGCCAGTGTCCCACAGCAACTTCCAAACACCTTTTTAGTTTTTTGAAACAGCAAGGCTGTTTTTTTGTTTGCTTGTTTGTTTGTTTTGTTTTGTTTTAATGCTAGTCTCCTTTCATGGTTTTGGTAATACATTAACCCCTAGGTCTGTTGTCTTGTTTTATGAGACACAAAATTAAACATGCAACAAAGATCTCTGTTGGTACCTTTTTTTTTTTTTTTCTTCTTCTTCTTCTTCAATGCATAGATTTGGTTTCAACTTAAAAGTCCACATTGGTAGGAGGAAACAGGGAGGAAAGAGGCAATGTGACAAATGCACTTACATATCGCTGGGAAATCTGCTTTCTTTCACCGGGGTCCTCAAAGGGACATAGACAGAGATCAGAGATGGAGACTCCAGTGCAAGGAGTCAGGGTGATCAACATAAGAAGAGACCCGAGGCAGCTCTCCAGAGGTAGTTCCAAGCAGTTGCCTTGCTTCAGTGGGAGTGCTGAGATATCCACTTTACACCTAGAAACGTTTCAGGAGTTGGGGAAAGCAAGAATTAATTCAAGGCCATAGTGAACATCCGTAGCGCCCATTCCACACACATTTCCACATCCCCAAACTTCACTCTGTCTGGACACAGATTATTGATTGGGGAAGGTTGCCAGAACTCACTTGGCTAAGGATACTCTCTCAGCCTAATATGCTCTAAATTAAGGATTCACTTTCATTAAAGAAAATGAAAAGGCAATAACAGAGTATGCTAAAGACAAAAAGATGGTATGTCTTCGCCAAATAAGGCCCACAAAAGGACAGTACAATCAAGAACTGGGGATAAGGGTATCATTACGTGTAAGCAAGCATAAAGAATGAGTTTTCCCTGTCTTCTTGGCCCTGACTAAAGGATCAGAGTTTGCATTCAGCAAGAGAAAAGTCAAGACAATCTCGTGTGGGGGAAGAGGGAATGCAGAAACCATTCTATTCCCAATTGATTAATGCCAACTGGCAAATTTTTAGTTACAGAAACATGTTGAGGTGTTTTCCTAATAGGCAGGCTTCCCCAGGTGGGTTTCTTGTGGACAAATGGAGCATGGAGTGCTGTTGATTGATCCCATCTCTGCAGCACTGCCAGGAAGGGCAGCACCCATCTGCTATAAATTGCAGGTTTTTCTGCCTCATAAGAGTCAATGTTGTAGAGCTGCTGAGAACCTAAAGCAACATTTAAATGCAGAAGCAAACCCTGGCTGAGGAGGGGCTCTTAGGTGCTGAGCCTTTTGTTTGCTTCAACACTGAAAAGCGCTGGCTTTGCCTGGACCCCACAGTCTACCTTTAAGAGTACAGGCAGGCGAAGAAGCCAGAAAAGAACTGGGGTTGGGAATGGGGGGCAGGTGATAAAAGCACAGAGATTTAGCTATTTTATACAATTCTCAGAGACTCTGTACAATTATAAATATGATGAATATTCAACAGTTTTGGAAAGAATGAAACACTCCCTTTCCCGACAAGCTAAAGCAGATTTTTTATACTAACTTTTCAAGGGACTTTGTGTTTTAGCAGAAAACTAGGAATAGGTACCAGTAGAGCATGGAAAGCAAAGGGAATCTGAGGCTACACAGATACAAAGACAAAATCCCCCCATGTAATAAGTTGGCACAATTGTGGTCTTCCTCAGAAATGAAATGGGAAAAAGTAAGTTAGCAGTCTATTCTTGTTTTTGATTATAGGATCAAAATTCATGTATTAGCAAATGGCTCTAAAACTAAACATGCATAGGTTTTTACTTGCTATTCATGCAAAGTGACCCCAATTACAGGAGGTGGCATTGACTATTTTAGATATAATAAATTCTCAAACATTTCCATTACAGACAAATTGTAATACAGATATATTGAGTTTTCTGTGTTTTTCATAAAGATAATATTTTCTGTGGCAATAAGAAGCCTTTGTGAAATAAAAATGTACTGCTACCCTTGAAAGAAGGGTTAACTTAGATTTTTATTTCATAAGCAATTGTTTTAAGTGGGGAATCAAATCAAATGTGATTAATAAAGAAAGAAATGTCAAGTGTTACATGCCATCTCTAAAAAACCCCACAAATTCCCACATTCTTAATATTATGAGAGTGTGTGTACCTAAAAGTAATATTTTACATTGTTAAAGACACTTTAGTTTGAAAGGGGAACACACTTTTTCTAAATTAAACAAATGAAAACTTTTTGTGTGTTTGTCCATGTGGTTTAAAACTGCCATTGCTATATGTAATGCACAGTTATCAATTCCTATATATCTGCTAATATTTAAAAATCTGCTCAAGATCTGGGCAGAGGATGCCTTCCTAGCTCATTGTGTGAGGTGATGCTTCTGTTCTTTATAGCAAAGTAAGTCTGAACTCTTCAAAATGTAAGTAGTACAATTTTAAAAATTAATTAGATGTCTTTAATTAAAATATTGAAAACCCAAGATCCCTTTTTTTAAATTTAAATAGTTTGTTAATTCCTTGAGAACTTGATATCTTGCATTTTAATCATTTTAAGCTTTTCATCCCCATCACTTCAATATACTTGTCTCAGAGAATATACAAAATAATTTTCGTTAGTTCTTTTTCTACTGAGGTTCAGCAATAGCTTTTTCTGCTTCCTAAGGTTCTCTGTGCAGCTGCAGGTAGCTGCCGGACCAACCTGTAGCAGGTATAAAGGGGATTCAAGACCAACCTCTCTTCCTGTTATGGGCAAGTCATAGGCTTAGCCTGTCAAGCTGTCATGGGCAGAACCCAAGCTATTGTCTAAGGAGAACACTCTTTTTGTGATGAAGCAAAAGTTATTCATTGTGGTCTATGGGTCATCTTCTCTTCTGAAACTACTCAACTCCTTATAACACAAAAGCTACAATGTAACTAACAATATAAACAAATGAAATTGTTTACTAATAAAACTTTATTTACTCAAAAACTGTCTTTGACTCCTGGTTTCTATTTGTCAGTCTTAATGTACAGAAATGCTACTATTTTTGGCTTTGATGAATTATGCCAACAAAAGTATTTTTAATTGCAAGATTGCTTGAGGGCACCACAAACAGATTAATAAAGACATCAGAAGCATTAACCTAAGAAATTTAAAATAATTTTTAATCTCATTATAGCCTATGAAGCTTGGCCAAAATACCAATGATTTGTTTGCAAATAAAAAAAGAGATAAAGAAACACTATTATAAAATTACTCTACTGTAAGAAACTATACAAAACTCAACCACTCAGAACTCGTTTTTAAGAAATCTAGTTAAGGAAGCACTGCCGTCACCAGGGTATCATGTTTTATTCTTTGTGTAAGGTTAGTGACCCTCTCTGAACAATCAAGATATTAAAACCCATAGGACAAATGGGGATCCAGAAAGCACACATTCCAGCATCAGATTTTAGCAAATCAGGTCGACAGGGAGACCGTACAATTTAAAGATGTACCTTGTGCAAATAAAGGCAGAATAGTAACTAATGTATTCACACCTAGGGAGAATCTTCTGTATTCATACATAGCGCTTATCAGCCTTTTCCCACCAGTCAAGTTTCTACAGAACAAAGGAGATACCTGCTTGTATTTGGGCTGGCTTCCTAAGTGTATGTGCCATAGGGTAGGTGTGAAGATCTGACTACAACTTTAGTTGTTGGTCCTCATCTTCTACCCTGTTTTGGACAGGCCTTCTTGGTTATTTTTCTGTGGTATGTACAAGGCTGACTAGATCCCAAGCTCCCTGGGATTCTCCTTTCTCCACTTCCACCTCCCTTTAGCAGGGCTGAGATGACAGCTGCTCACACCAGATGCTTATAGCTTCTACATGGGTTATTGGATTTTAACTCTTCATGCTTACATGGCAAGCTACTTGGTCCATGGCGCCACACAGAAGACAGGCTTCTCTGTCCTACTCTCAACTACTTACTTTACACATCTCTGTTTATATCGCTCTGTTTCCCAAACTCCATTTTTTTAACCAGACAACCGCGTTTATTTGCATGATCCTAGGATCCACAACCTTCCTAACAATGGTAGGGCCACTGTGGGCTACTTGCAGCCACTTAAAATTTAGTGCTAAAGGAGAGGAGATTCACCTCATTATTTTGTATTAAACCCTCACTACTTTCTAGCCTACCCATCACATAATAGAGGTCTGTATTGGCGAATAAAATGAATGCTAAAAATATAATAATGCCAGTGGGGTGAGAAAAACCACACACTCTCCCCAAATCTCCAAGAATAAAAACCTGTTCTTTTGATTAATTATCTCACAGCCATCATTCTTCCCCTGTATACAAGACAATGAAATTAATGGATTTCCCAGGTTGAGGCTGAGAATTTTGCAGTTGTACCTACCTGAAGGAAACAGTGACTAAATTACTTTTATTATTTTTTTTTCTTGCAACAGACATTTATTAAAACTTCCCTTTCTCACCACAGGCTGTTAAAGTGCTGATTTAGCATTGTTTCTGACCTCTCGTTCTTGTCTTTCTCCATTAATCCCACAACATTTTAATGTTTTAATTCAACACATAATTTTACCATATCAGTCAGCCTAACTGGCCCAACTTTGACTTGCCGTGATAGCTTTTAACTTCTTCTTCATTACCATAATTCCATGTTTTATATTACAGATTGGTCAGCTTTTAGCTTAAATGCAAGGGGCAGGAAAGAGTGCTGTAGTTTGAAAAGCTGTAAATCTCAGAGGCTGAGGAAGTGGGCGAACAGGAAGAGAACGGTGAATGTGTCAAGCCTGGCTGTAAAAGCAGATCAACGACATGGGCTGCAATTTGTCCAGAGAAATATTCCAGCCCAGATTGTTCACTGCCTCAAAGCCACTAATAAACTGGTAAGGATGTCAGAGCCACTTTAAGATACCATCTGGGACCGAGGACTGACTATGAGGCAGATCAAAACAGGAGTATGCATCCTCATTCTCAACCTTTGCAAACTAAGTTTAGAATATTCTGTGAAACAGGAGTCTTTCCAATCATCCTGAAATGGAATGTATCCATTAAGAAAATGATTTCTTTGAAACAGCACAAAACGGATAATTTATATTCATCTGTTCTTTATATATATATATATATATTTTTTTTTTTTTTTCATTAACAACAGAGGCTGGAGGATGGCTAAATGGGTGAAATGATTACCATTCCAGCAGGAAGATCCTCGGCACACACATAAAAGTGTTCATCACTCACTCTGTGCTGGGGGCCCCACTCAGGAAGACTCCTAAGCTTCCTCCTCTGCTTGTATTGGTAGTTATATTGTAACATACTGGGGATGGTTACTCTTGGACTTAAGTCTTTCTTTCTTTGAAAGTTCCCTCCCTGCCTCAGATCTGATGATTTCTTTTTATAGTTGCTTTTCCTATAAAAAACCAGTAAGTTAGGCAGCGTGTCCTCAAGGAAGGCTGGCTCTTCTGAAAGCATTTTCATCTTTGAGGTTCCATTTACCCCGTCATCTTTACCTGAAGGTCAGATAAAACCCATGAGTGTGTGTGCTGTGGCAGAAGAGAAGTCAGACTCCAGAGAGCCTCAGAACATAGATGCAGGGAAAAGTTAATCTAAAGACTGCTATCATTTGTGTGAGCCCAGCTCCTATAAGCAAATTTATTCCATCTGTAAATCCTGAATGGTACTACTGTTCATACTCCAGTAAGTAAATATTCTTGAACATGGCCCCTGTTCACTTATACAAAAAAAAGAAAAAATTAAGATCTATATTTTGAAAAACATACTGAATTTTACTGGTTATACTTAATTTACCAGAATCAAATAATTTTCATTTAAAATATTATAAAGATCTGTACTTGCCAAATGCAGAAAAATGCCAAAATTAATGACAGTAATGTAATGCTCACTGTAGATAATGTCTATGGATATCGCTACAGTTACTGACTTGAATGTTGGTAATGGACTCCATTATACAGCCAAAGAGAAAGACACACAACGAGTTCATTGCCAAAATCGCATAGTAACTCTTCCTCCACACACAACCCCCGTGATGTGTTTCTTCCCCGTATCAAACGATTTACAATGGGAAGCTTTACCAAGGAGATTTTCTTTAGTGGGGTTTCAAGGTATCAACATGACTGTGTTCTCCAAAATAAGATAGAAGCTGGACTTTACGAGACAGTGAGCATTTGTTTACACTGCTAGAGAGTATTCTATTTTGGATAGTTGAAGTAAGAATAGCTAAGCCTTAGAGTGAACACTACAAAAGAAAGAAAACTTTAGGAGATAAAAGTGTTGAAATTCAGGGCTGGTAGGGTGGCTGCTTGGGTAAACAGCGCTTTGAATGTATTTGTGGCCAAGCTTTATGAGCTGAGTTCGAACCTATGAATCCACGGTGGAAGGAAAGAGTCAACTCCTGAAACTTGTCCTTTGGCCCTCACATGAATGACTTGATACATGCACACCTGCAGACACATGCACGCTCACACACTCAGCTAAGTGATTTTTTTAGTTGACATTTTGAGAAAATGCAACTCATAAGAAAGGCCTACCAGTAAGGCCAGGGATAACTGCATGCTAATACAATGGTTTGTTTGTTTTTGTTTACAAGACAGGGTTTTGCTGTGTAGCCTAGGCTAGCCTCAACCTTCACGATCCCCACTCCTGAGCCTCCTGGGTAGTAGGGTTACAAACTTCAGACACCTTTTTCTGCTATGGTATGTCAATCATTAGATCTGCGAAGCGGTATTCTATGCGAGTAAAGACCTCATGTTCATTGCCAGGCAATGCTGCACAGACCCAGGTCTCTCAGGAGACATTTTTGTTATCTCTTGTATTGCCGGAGGGGAAAAAGGAAAAGGATGCCCAAAAAAGAAACAAAACTCCTTTCCAATCCATAAAGAGGAAGGGCAGAATGATCAGCAGACAGGTAGGCATCTCAGTTCTAAACAGGAAATTGCTAAAATAATAAATGAATACTCAAATGACAAAAAAAAAAAAAAAAAAACAGGCCATACAGGACGTCTTCAGTTATTTTTTGTCTCTGAGAAGCCACACAACACTCACTTGGAACAAGCATTTCCTATTGTGTGACGGAAACATGACAATGCAGTGACATGAGACATGCAAGGCATTATTATTTACACCTACTAAAATAACCGCAGGCCATTCATCACAGGAGGCCCAAATACCCACTGTGCAGATAACACTTTGGGACGCAGAGTTCTCTGGGCTTCCTCACTTAGCCTGGGTCCTGACTTTCTGATCCTACTGCCCTTGATACTGTCAGGGCTCTGGCATGTCAGCAAGCTGAGGATGTTAGAGGCACCGGGAAATGTCTGAGGCATTTCAGTTCCCATATGTGGTCAGGGGAGAGAGGAAAAAAGAAAAAAAGCAAGATCAGACTAGTAACTGGACATGAGAGACTGTCAAACACCAGCCCACGCCTCCTGGATGTGAGGTGTATGGCATGACCCAGCTTGCTATGCAATGCACCCAGATGGCCCAGCGGACTTAACAAAGCCAAGAGTGCTGCCCACCAGACAAGGCAACTGAGGATGCATGAGAAGAACTGGAAGGCAAAGCCCGCTGTGTTGGGCAGGTGTGGGGTGAAAGGCATCTCTACGTCCCTGCCATAGCTCTGGCTGTCTGTTCCCTTAGCGGGCACCTGGCCATGCATAACGGAATGTGGTCATTGTGTGCAGAGGCACATGCCTGTTTCCATGTAAATGTGGGAAGTGATTGGCGTCAGATGGACGAGAGCCAGTCTGCTACAAGTATCTTGTTACATGCCAGGGAATACCATGCAACAGGAAAGCCGTGTTGAGAAGCAAGGGAGGATTTCTGTGGCTGCTAAGTTCTCATTGCAGCTACTTCAGAAGGATGAGATGCAGATGACAAGAAAGGCGAACACGGCACTGCAGGGTTCCACACTCTGCACTAAGAGATGCCCAGAGAGAGACCATTTTCTGAAGGATTGCCACATCTCCCCCTGAACTTTCACTGTTCTCTCTATAGTCCCTCACTGTTAAATAAATGGGTTGGAGCAGGTAAGTTATTTTAATCTTTAGTTTTGAGTAATAAGTCCTTGTCCTTGGCTGGAGTCCTAAATATCAAGGTGTACTGGCTGCATAGGAAGGTGAAAGCGCTCTCTCATCTATCAGCCATGGCTCAGCACACAGTCCTGAGCTCAGGCTCCAGGCTGGAAGCTGACAACCCATAGCTGCTGGCATCCCTTTAAACATTTGTGTTCCACATTTAAGATTCATATACAAATTATGGATCTAGGGGAAGGGGGGGGAAAAGAATGATTTGCTGCAAAGAATAGCATCCTTAAAGCCCCAAACCCTGGCTCTGGAATTCATCGTTCTTGACCCAAGGACAGCTTGTTCTCCCTAGCTTGCAGGGCTCTTCTGCTTGAGATCAGAGCTAAGATGAGCTCCTGCGAGTACTTCCTTTGTGCATTCTACAGGCCAGGCATAGAGCTGGTGATGCAACTGTATTCCTCACTACAATCTTCTCAAGAAACTGTACTTCTCACATTATTATTGGCTGCCCATGGGGACCCCTCAATTCAGTTGTTAAGAGTCCAGAGTAAACAAATAAACAACAGAATAGCTTTGCAACTGCTTCAGATTCTATGATAGTTTGTCACAAAAATCCATCAAGGACATTGAAATGTTCTGTCATGGGGAACAACTCACCTTCTTCTTCTTTACTATTTGGTGAAACTAAAATGAAATCTTGGAAATGTTTGCAAATACATCCCAATGGTCTGAGATAGCACACAACCTTCTATGGAGGTTTCTGGACTCACAGACTGCAGTGGGCCCTTTGAATTCACAGAGTCTACTTGCATGAATCCAATCAAGGAATATGCTCTGAAGAATATGCACACAGTAACCTCATGAAGGCATTCTAGGATCTAACAACCACTCCACATCTTCTACATTATGTGAGGTATTGTTAGTAACCCAGAGTCAAAGCATGTAAGATGTACAAATATCTGTGGTATTTGAATGCGAATATGATACCATTTCCCCTGCCCTCTGACCGCTGAGTATGCTATCCTCATCGTGAGTTCCTGAAATGAGCTTTTCATAGATGAGTAGGAAACGCTGTCTTCTTATGTGTAAAGCCTGTTGTGAATACTGAATTGCATTTACCAATCAGAAAACTAACAAACCCCCTTTTTGCACGGAGTGGCTGCCCAGCTTACTGCTGGGCCATTGGGGCAGGATACGGGTGTCCAAGTCTCAACCCAAATTAAAAAAAAGACATTCTTTCAGAGCTAGCCCTGTGCAGTCAGGAGCTCCCAACCCCAGTAGTAGCAGAGTGACTCACGTGCCCAGTCGCTCCTCGCGCTTTTTGCTGTCCTTTCCCCACACTTCAATGTCCAAAATGCCCATCCTGTCAGAGAAGTAGTGAAAGTCAAACTGTTCCTGCCACTGCGGGTTTGCACTCTTACACAGTGTCTAGAAAACATGCAGTTACAGGGTTTACTTTCTCAGAAGATCGGTCATGGCTACAGCAGCTACACATTCATGTCATGTCTACAGGGCAGGAAGTCACCGCGATCGGATTGCTCTCTTAGCATGATACGCTTAACTTCTAGGATAGCAGGGACCCTTGTGGACCCAGGATTCAGCAAACTAGGACTACTCTTTTTTGACAGTTTTCCCAAATGCAACAATTTTAAGTGCATCAAGTTAAAAAGACTACCGCAAGACACTGTAAAAACCACGCAAGCACACAAAGAGCCTGCAATTGCTCATTCCTACAGAAGATAACATTAACTGTTCAGTCAAACGCAGGCAATGTCTGTGTTGGTGTATATCAGACCTGGCCTAAGCATCAAATGAATTAACACTTTGTGGGCTTAAGTAACATCTTTTGACACGTTAAACAAAAACTCTGTAATACGTGATGACACATAATCTGTCCACTTTTAAGTCCAAAGATAGTAAATCCCAGTGCTACGGCAAAGAGTAAACTAGAAAATTCTACTCCGTCATGCTTGAAAAAATCAACACGAATTTTAGAAAAATCACAGACAGGTTTTAGAGCTTTTTAATATGACCAAATCGCCCATGAGATGGCTTTGCTGGCAAGATCTCTACTGTTCTTTCTCTTATAGATTATTTTGTGAATAAATATTTCAAGCATTAATGACTGGGTCTGGGCTCTAAGGCCACAGGCCAACTCTTAAAACACCACCAAACTACTCCCACACAAGAAAAAAGCATGGGCAGTTTTACACCTCAGCTGTTGTCATGTCATACAAACACATTTGAGCTGGACTTGGATACCACCTTTGTCTTACTGGATCATAGAATTTAGATTCCAAGAAGGAAAAGATGTCTCAGAAATAAAAATTTAGCACAGCGTCTCCCACAAGGAAAGTGCACTCTACCCTTCGCCTCCGACTGAACAGCCCAGTGTTCCCAGGGGTGGACAAGCTTTCCATAAATCCTGACGATGACTGGCTAAAGACTTCTCCGTAGAGGGAAGTGACCGTTCCTGTATACTCAGGGCCAGGCTCTGCCTACAATGATCTACCTAAAAGGATGATCTACATCTTTCAGATTTCACTCATGCTCTCTTTTCCTTTTTTATTTTGTTTATTTTTTTTTAAATATACTCTTGTTTGCTGTGTATCTTGTCTTCCCACTCTTTCATGCTGAAGTGAAGGTTGTCTAATTGTCTAATCTTGAATTTTTGCACTGAAATTTGGGCAGCACGCAGCCTCTTGCCTTCTTGTCTCCCTTTCCAAGTTGTTTTCCTGGATGACAAGAAACCCCAGTGCAAATATCTTTGGGTCTGCTTTTAAAACCTCCTAGGATTTCTTTTTTATTTTTTTTAATGTGGATTCTTGCAAGTGGCATAACTTTCAATTACCATAGCAACTTTAACTCATAAAACATGCAAAATATTTCTATCTGATAGTTATAAAATAGTTACATAAAAGATAAAAACTAATTAATTTCTGTTATTTGAAAATGATGATTTTTTTAGTTCAATCCACACCAAATTACTAAGATTAAGAACTGAATGAAGTTTAGATTGGCTGGATTGAATCAGACAATTTATGTGTACAAAATAGTTCAAACAGTTAAGAATATGGAATTTTTTGTTATTATTTTATATAGGTTTTTTTTGTTTGTTTGTTTGTTTTCCTGTTTTGTTTTGTTTTGTTTTCCCAGAGAGGAAGAAAAAAAAGTAGCAAGACCCAGAAATACCACATATCTTGTTTGGTGTTAAGGCTAAAAAGGAAAAGATAAAACAGGACCTACAATGTTGAAACTATTTTTACGTATCTCCAACATTTTAATGTTCTCACGTCGTATGCTGCTTTGTTTTAGAGTGATGAAGAACATTCATCTACCCTTTTCCTGCTGTCTATGAAGCCCACGCTGCTTACTCTCAAACTAAAGATAAGCCATGTATCCAGAACTATCCTTTAATAAGCTTTCCCTGCCTCTGAAGTACACGGGAAAATAAATTATACCAAGCATCATAGTTTAAGGCATCAATACATTTGCTTTGTTTTCTATAGGGCTATTTTTAACACAGTTGAGTAGAGGCTAAAAATAAGTGGCCTTTACTCTTAAGAAATATAGGGTAAGAAATGTTTACATCTTTATTGGTCGGAAGGATGACATTCTCTGTGGGATTAACAGAACTTACCTTGCTTTTGTACCTCTGGTCTCCCAGTTTTAACTGGACAAACATCTCTGTCATGTTCCCTCCTGAGACATTCTTCCCTTCCAGCAGTGTTATACTTATAATCCCATTCCAGAGTTGGTTCTTTCTCAGGGACTCTGAGAGCCGTAGGTTGCGCATGAAAGAGGCCTATAAACAAACAAACAAACAAACAAGCAGATAATGTTGGTTGCTCTTGAAAGAGAATCTGGTAGACTCAGGGATTCCAGCTCTCCCTGTTGTAGCCTGAAGTCATTCCCAGCTTTGGGGAAAAGCATTATTTTTCTTGAAGTTTGCAAATCCATGCTCCAGTTCTGTGACTTGCTTCCAATCCAGCAAAGACAGGCACGAGCAACATGTGGATTTGGCTCTGCTCTGTACTCCCACTCTGATGAGCTCTTTTATAGAAATCCTTGAGCTGGGTTTTGGCTATTTGACTAGTTGGAAGGGAGGAAAGGCACTTTTGAAAACAGAGCTCTAAGGGACAAAACGCTTTTGGGGATCTTGCAATACTGACTGTGGATTTATCTGTCACATTTAAATTTATCCTATCTCCCCCTCACTCTTCAGGCTAGTATTAAAGAAGCTCCGTGACACTGTGAGAGGAGCCACAACTCCAGTGTAGCTTACAGTGACCTAGCTAGCCAAATAAGCTGTGTGGCTCTAGAGGGTGAGGTGTGAGAGGGTCTGTTGACAAGGGGGGGGGGGGAGATAAACTATATCTCAGAGTCCCTGAAGCCCAGAAGAACTAAGAAACCCTTAACTTTTATAGGCTTAAACACAATATAGAAAGAAGACAAATATCTATTATTAAATGATAAAGATGGTGGCTGTCCTTTTTCTAATACCCATTATATGATTTTTAAGCTTTGGAATAAGTAGTAGAAACAATCTTCATATCCTGACTCACTAATTTCACCATTCCACCAACTTTCATTTCATCTCTCTCTTCATAGGTTTATCTCACTAAAACATTTTAGAGAAAAATACACATTTATTTTTATAAAACCCACATGCCACAATTACTCTCACCGCAATGAACCATCATCCCGTTGGCATTGTTCAAAACCTTGTGAGGTTCTCATGGCCCTAACTTCTTAATGGTCTCTCCAGACTTAGCTGTTTTGAGATAGGATGTCCACCTGATCTACAGGCTGCATTTAGTTGGCAGAGTTCATTTCCAAATTCTGCTTGATTAATGAATTGGAAAGAGCATATAGAGCTTTCTTTAGGGGAAAGAATCACTGGACTGAAGAATGTAAATGGAACTGAGTATCAGAAGAAATCAATCCATTGCTAACCCTGTGTAGCCATTCATATCATCTGCATCCTATGTCTTTGTGGTCACTTGGACACCAGTTTGCTCAAACACCAGGCAGTCACAATTTATCCTAACTAGTAGTCAGCGAGGTCCACATTATTAATATATCATCCACCATCCTCAGGAAGTGATGTGCCAATGGCACTCTGAGTATTTTGCTGAACATTGTATGGTAACCTTAAACAAAATTACTTGTATGAAAAGATGTGCTCCCAGCTTTTATCCATGATCATAAGGATTTTCTTCCATGCATGTATTAGAAAAGAGAGAGCGAGAGAGAGCTAGAGAGAGAAATACTAATGCAGGCCAAAACATGCAATTGGAAAATAATTAAATCTGAGAGAAACTCTTCTTCCCACCCTCCCCCCTGCAAAAAAGGATCATTTCTTAATGCCTAACTGTTATTTGGTCTTCTATACAATATATTCAATAATAAAAGATGCAAAATATTTTAAAATAAATGACTTTGTTAAAATCACATCACAAAAGCAGCACATAATACAAACATACATTTATGTGTGTCCGCATCTACAGATGTGCATAAAAACACAGAATATATACTTACACATTTTATAGCTTATTGCGTGCATGGGTTGAAATGTCTGCCTTTAAAAGAAAAATGAGATTTTGACTCATAAGTCTTGCTGTAATTCCCTCTTTTGCTGTCTTTTCCTTCTTAAAAGTTTGACTTCTAACCAACAGGCTAAAGCATGACCTGTCCCACGACCATGCTTCAAAGTCCCGACAGATATATTCCTCCCTCAACAGTGCAACTATTTCAAAATCCCTTTTCTAAAACAGGGAGTAATGTCCACAGAGGATCAAAGGGCATCCTGCAGTCTGGCAATTGCCTAAGAAAAATGGCAGCATGTCCATGAAATATGTCCTAAAATAATTTTACAGTGCGGTATGTCCTAATTTCAAATTGGGTGTTTATCTTGGAAAGGCCTCTATCTAACTTGTCCATAAAGCAGCCCCACTTAGCTCCATGAGCTCTGTGAAAATGGAATCCAAAGCTGGTTATTAAGGGGGCTGGAGATGGGTTCCATATGGCAGAGCAGCATGGGAGGGCAAGGCTGAGGCCTGCATCAGGCACCACTTGGCTGAAGCTCCTGATCTATCCATGGACACTCGTTGCGTTATACTGTAACATCTGGATTATGGCTTGTAATGTCCCTGGGAAATATCCTCTTTCCATCAAAGCCTTTATCTATCTCAGTAGGACTTTGAACATTTCAGTATTTAACACAGTCATATTTGATCTGATAGACTTGCTCATTCACTGGCCAAGGTTTCTTTTCTTTTCTCCCCCCTCCCTCTTAAAGGCAGGGTGGAAGAAGAGAAATATTTATTACAGAGTTCACATACAGGAAAGAAAGTAAGACTTTTATTTTACTTATCTGACCTCAAAAAAACATTTTGCTTGCAAACCCCACATGCTATGTACTTGTATATGATCTAAGGACACTCTTTAAACTTCCTTCAGCATTTCTTCCCCAAAAGAAGAGACAGAGCATGGCAGAACCAGGCATCTAGTGTGTGCCCTACAGCACAGCCAAGTTAGTGAAATCTATTTTGTTCTTCAACATCGCCTTTTTCCCCACAATAAATTGACTCATCTGCACTCGGTTAGCTGAATAGCTAGGGTTTTCATGTCTTTGTTCCTGCCTATAAGGGAAATTTGTCATCTTAATGCAGCCTGGAATACGATAGGAGAGGAGGAAATGACCCATCAAAGGGGAAGCCCACCCCACCTGAGCTGAAACAAACACCAGCTGATAGAGCAAAGTTTCTGGGTCCTGACCCTAATTCCTCCACAGACAGGAGGGATAAAATATAGTGTATCAGGATTATGTCATTTCCCTCCTCCCTTCCCAAGGATCAGAACCTTTTAGTATTTCTATGTGACCCATTCATCTCTCTCCGTCTGGGACCCCACTCCATAGGATCCGCACTCACTCTTCTAAGAAAGAAAAAGTGATGTCCATTGAAAGTGTACACATCAATTATTAATAGAAAAATAGAAACAAGGTGTGATACTCAGCTTATTAAGCATACTGATTTCCCTGCAAACGAAGCAACTTTCCAAAGATTTCTTAACTTCTGAGTCACAATAACCCCACAACCAGAACTCAGCGGGAAGAAGCAGAGTCTGTGTGCTACGGAACTTCTGCTCATATCAAGTAATGCCAAGATTCACTTCAGGATCTCAAAAGGCTCTCATACAGGAATAGATGCTCAGAGTGACTGTATTTATACAGGGTTTATACTGTGGCTTGCAGCCTGTTGCCATTAAGTGGTAAGTGAAAACACAAGCTCAAGGCAGAATGTCGAGCTGGGAGCTAAGAGGTCAGTTTCCAGCCTTCAACAGCAAGACTCCATTCAACTGTCCCCTCACCCCCACCCCCCACCCCCCACCCCCGGCAAACTGCAGGATGGAATGCGCAAATAATTACCAGAGAATTAAAAAAGAAGAAGAAACAAAGGAGGAAGGAAAAAGGAATGAGAGATGAAGGAAGACAGAGGGGCTGATGTGACGGTTCAGTGGTGAAGAGCGTTTGTTTCAGAAGCACACTCAGCACATCATCCACACAAAAAGACAGCCAGGGCTGAGTAGCCAAAATGCTAGTGGTGTAGATGAAGATGGAGACATCAAAATGGCTGCAGCTTGACTGCCAGGCCAAAGATTAGCTCCAGGATCTGTGATACACCCTGTCTCAAGAAATAAGGCAGAGAGTGGTAAAAGCAGGACAACCAAGGATTTCCTCAGATCTCCACACGGGCACACACAGCCCACTCACACACATATGAACACATGCTACATATATATGTGTATATATACCTATATACACACATATATGTACCACACAAAATAAGCAAAGTAACAAGTAAAAACAGTGACAAGTGTGGGAACATGAGATGTGAAATAATGTATAATACATTAATTTTTTCAGTGGTGGCAGTGTAAGAGCCTCGTGTTGCCGACCTATCCTATTTGTGACCTATTCGTTATGTTTCTAAAGTCTCTGTGACAACACAGATAGCCAGCAGAAGAAAATGCATGAAAAAAAAAAAAATTCAACCACCTGTGTTTGAAAATTGACTAGCCAAGCAGAGCTCCAACTCCATTGGCCATTTCTTGGCAGGGCTTTGAGGACAAGCCCTCAGTCTATAAAAGGCTTCACTGAAATATTCCTTTCAAGTGTTTTCAACATGTAAAACTACTGCTTCCTGTCAACAGCTTTACAGCCCAGTGAGAGCAGATCCACGTATCTAGGGAACTAGCTTCCAGAACAGGCCCCCTCTGCAGCTCCCTACGTCATCAAAGAAGGTCTTAGGGCCATCAGCTCTGCCAGAACCACACAAAATCCTCACATATTGTTAAAAAGAAAACTTTCTACGTTTCCCACACAAACATGCACATGGAAGATGAGATTTATATTTACAGTTGTACTTGTATCCAAAGTTCCAACTATACAAACATTGCATGTAGTTATAAAAGTTCTGTATTCATTAAGTTCCCTTAGTAATAAAGAAATATCAAAACTCATGTTTTATATGGGAAAATAAAAACTCAATTAAAAGATTTAGTAAATAGACAGGGACTATAAGTGCTCTCTAACTCTCTGAATTTAGGACAAGAAAAATACATTTTCTATTATTAGCAGGGTAAAAAGGTAAAGATCACGTGACCCATAAGGTTATTTCTTTGACATGACCTCTGGGGGAGCTCAATCATTATACTGCAATAGTTATAATACTTATTTTTTATGTCAACTGCCTTGGACTTTAAGTCTATTATATAAGTTTTTCTACTTATTGACCTAATTTTAAAATACAGCAAATATCCTCATATTCAGGATCTAAAATAAAGTATGTGGCACTGGTCTCACTCTTAGGTGATTGAAAGTACATGGCTAACACTGAAGCCCAAGAATTTTCTTCTACTTTGCCCCTGAGCCACTCCTTACTGCATCCTAACTCCATCCAGGTTCCTATCCTCCAAGAGCTAGCATCGTCCAAGCTGCCATCCACCCTTCCTGACATCTCTCCCATCAACTTCCACCATCTTCAGGAGCCTATATCACTCTCTAACCAATGTCAATGGCTCTCAGACCACAGTATGTTTCAGAGGCGCCTGGAGGGCTAGTGAAAACTTTTGGTACTAGTTATGAGAGCTCTTGATTCAAAAGTGAAAGAATAAAATTAAATTAAGAAGTTGTATTTGCATGTGAACTGGGCATAGTGGTGCACACCCATAATCTCAGCCCTTGTGGGGAGGTGGGAAGGAGAATGGGGTAGGAGAAGCATATAATTTTAAAGCCAGTTTCATCTACATAATGGGTTTTAGATCAGCCACAGCTACGTGGTGAAAACTTGCCTCAAAAAACTAACAAGCAAAAATGTTTTCAAATAGACTTTTAAAGGCATTGTAACAATTTCCAGCTGTGATTGGTTCATGGGTTCTATTTAGGAACAGGTTGTTTGAAGCCTTATAATATGATCCCTGGCTCTTTCCAGGTCCTCCACTATTTTGGATGGCCATCTCCATGCTGCTGTGTCTCTTTTACTCACTCATTCCAGTCTTCTTGAGAGCTTGGCTGTGCAGACTTGGGCCCTCCCCACCCACTTATAGGACTAAGAGAGGGTCTCATTTTATGGCTCTGAATACACACCCCACACACTCAATTTCTCTAATTCATATTTATACTCCAGAACAGCATTTCTACTTTAAGACAACATTCTATAACAAACTTTGGTACATGACTGAGGTTAATGCTACTGAGAAGACAGACATGATCAAATGGCTAGGGAGATGGTGCCCTGGCTCTGTGCCCCAGAGCACATATAAGCTTACAGAGCTCTAGCAGATTGACAGCCTGACCCGAAAATGGCTGCAGTCTCCAGAAAGGAGGAGATCCCCCCACCCCCAGAGGACACTGTGCCCAGTCTCCTGTTGATACCAGCTTCTTAAAAGGCAGCAGAAGGATCAGGGTTGAGATTCTCAGCATGAGGGCCACAACTAGAGTCACAGACAGAAGACATCAGACATCGAATAGACAGACACAGGGCAAGGTGGAGCTCAGTGGTAGAGCATGTAGTTAGCCTAAGACTTGAAGTTCCAATCCTAGCTCCAAGACTTGACACAAAGAATCAATAGAGGAGAGTGATAGATGGTAGATGATACTTTGAAGTAGAAATAAGATAGAGATATATAGATTAGATACACTAGATTTAAAAATAAGAGACGTGGAGAGAGAGGGAGAGATTTATGAACAGAGATATATGTGACGACAGCCTGAACCAAGCCTATGGGTTTAACCAAAATAAATAGTGCACCTGTGTCACTATGACCAGACACTGAAGTACATGTGCAAATGAAAATGAGCAAATTAATAAACAGGAAGCACTCTGCTCACTGAAAACATACGGCACCTTTGACTCGTTTCATGCTACCTCTTACGTCAGGGATTCCCTCACACTGATCCCAGGTTCATACAGCAACAAGGCATGAAGGGTTCTCATAGAGAAATGTGTATAGTGAGAAGCGTTGATCGAGATAGTCAATGGCAAAGACACCTATTTGAATAAAAACAGCTGTTGTTTATTTGTTTTAACCCTAACTGCAGACAGACTGAAGAATCATTAACTCACTCCTTTTCTTGGGTAAGATTTGGGAACATAACAGCTCATTAATAACAGACAATAGACAGACAGATAGAGAGGCAGGCAGACAGACAGACAGGGAGCCCCTTCAAATTCTTTCACAATCCTCCCTCAGTCTAAGTTCTTCTACATCAAACAAGCTTTGTGCCAGTTTCTCCTCTCATACCAAGCCAGCTGGAGCACAGATGATTAGGAGACCCAGAAAGTGTAGCCCGCAGAGCTCAGCCTCCACAATAACACATGGAAACTGCAATAAAAGTCTGCAAAGCCAAACGGCCCAAAAGTTGGCACCATTAGTCAAGTAATTTCATAACAGACAATAAAAATGTTATACTAGTGTGGGTCCTCTCTTATCTTAGATAGCTGACATATTAATGTGTGAATCAGAAGGTCAAAGGAAGAGCTGTGGGAGGGTATGTACTCATCTTGATGAAAATGCATGCAAGGCACAGGAAATCCATAGCTAAAGGAACATGTGTTCAGACATCTTTACAGCACAGATGCAGAGAACCCCCTCCCCAACTGTGGGTATGTATGCATTTGTGTGTGCATTTGTGTGCATAGGCATGTGTGTGTGTGTGTGTGTGTGTGTGTGAGAGAGAGAGAGAGAGAGAGAGAGAGAGAGAGAGAGAGAGAGAGAAAATAGAGCTACAATCTGTCTAGGCACCATCACTGATCTGCTGCCCTGCCTAAGTTACCTTTCTGAGTCCTCTTGCATTAAACTGTCTGAGGGTCATAACTGCTGTGAGTGTTCTTGTGTGGAGCTGAATTGGGCATCACAATACACTCAAGTGAGTCTTGGAGCAGCCCTGGCCACCCTGTATACTTGTGTGCATAGGCGTGCGTGCACAGTAGAAGTGTGAAAAGAGGGAGATGCCAGTCCATGATCTATTATATCAAACCCCAAATTCTCCGCTCGATGCTCATTTTAAGAGATTTTTATGGGTAGAAGCTAAGCCCAGCTTAAAAGCCATCCATCCACATTGAAATCTAGGGCAAATTATCAAAAATACCTTTTAAAACACACCACAAAGACTCTTATTCAGGAACATTTGAGGTAACGCAAAAACACAAAAGTTACAAAGAAGAAGACGCAATCATCTAAATAAAGGCATTATAAGAATCAGACTGAAGCGAAATCCCCGCTATGCCATAGCTAGGACAGAAATATATTGTTCTATATACACGGCTAAGTAATCTTCCTCTCGGACATTTCCTAACGTTAGATATAATATAAAAATCCCGAAAAAAGAAGGCTGTATGGGGTAGAGAAATGGTTCAGGAGTTAAGGGCACTGGCTGCTTTTCTAGAGCAGGGGTTCAAGCCTTCCTAGCGCTGTGACCCTCTAAGTGTAGTTCCTCAGGTTGTGGTGACCCCCCCTCCCCAAACATACAATGATTCTGTGGCTACTTCACAACTGAAGCGTTGCTACTGTTATGAATCGTCATGTGACTATCTGACCGGCAGGACATCTGATATGCAACCCAAAGCAGTTGCAACCCACAGGTTGAGAACCACTCTTCGAGACGATCTGAGTTCAATTTGCAGCACCCGCATGGTGGCTCACAACCATCTGTAACTCCAGTTGCAGGGAATTCAACTCCCTCCCCTCCCCTCCCCTCCCCTCCCAAAGCCCCATATCTGCATGTGTTGCACAGATATACGTACAACAGACATTTATACATGTAAAAGCCGAAATATTGTTAAATAATTAAATAAAATTTCTGGTTTAAAAATACCAAAAGGTAGATGGTTGGAGAGACTTATAACTATGTTTATAGTGTTAATGGCGGCGGGTGTATAATTACCCAGTGACTCCTTGTCAATTGACAAGCTGCCTTGCTCCCCTCTTTAAGCTGCATACTTCCCAAAGCAAAGACAGCGACATCATTATTAAGAGCTCATCAAGGTATAATCTTCATGTCTCGCATATGAATATCTCTACCGTTTATCAAAGTTTTACTTGTTTGAGATCTTACTAAATGTATGTACTGGCTTTGGGCATCAGTCACTGAGGTCAAAATTCCAGGAAGGAAGACAAAAATAAGGCCGACAGCTCAGCCTCAACACATAACTCTGTCCTATCTATATATAAATACTGCTCTCTGGATCCTCTGTCCCCTTCATATTTTTGATATCTTTATCCAGGCTGCCGACGTTTTTCCTACCCCTCTTCGTTCCTTTGGCCATTGTTCCATAACCTCTCCTGTCCTCCCTAGACTCCAATATTCCCCAGGCTCACAATTTCTGTTTCTCGCCTTTATGTTCTCCCACAAACTGCCAGTGCTCTTCCACAGACTGAAGCTCCCTAAGTAAAGATGGTTATTGATGTACAGTACCGGTGTTTTAGTGCAGCAGCCGAATCAATAAAGGAGAAAATACTGCTTTGTCAGGCTTCACCAAAGCATTCTGGGAAACTTTACTGCTCTGGGTGGTTACAGCAACTCTTAATACAGAAAGTGAGAGCTGGATTCCCTTCTGTGGTGAGAAATGATGTTCTCCTACCCTCTAGTGACTATAAAGGAATAACACAAAGGTGGAGAGTGTTTGAGATTGCAGCACACCATTGTTTATCATGCCCCGATCTGTTTCTGAACACGGACAAGAGGGCGAGAAATCAAGTGAGATAGGACGAGGACCAGTTACCTTCCCATGGTTCTGTTAACATGTTTAAAATGCAGAACGGATACGCTATAATCAGTGTGTGCCATCAGAACATTGGACCCATGGATTTCTGAATGGGAGAGGGTCTTAGTCTCTCTCTCTCTCTCTCTCTCACTCTCTCTCTCTCAGAAATATTAAGAATTCTTGACCTGAATGCAGACTCTATATTGTAGAAGAAAGTAATCGGCAGAGGTATTGTACGATTAAAAATTACAAATTGTGTGTGTGTGTTTGTGCACAACCTCTTTCCACTACATCTACAGATCAGCCCCAACATTCAGAAATCAAATGAGACAAAGAGCCTGAAGTACTACGTCACTTAACTAGATTTCTGCATCTCTTGATAAAGGAGCAAGAACTGCTACCATAAGTTAAAAATCTTTCAGGGATTGCTCTTAGAAGTATTTTCACATTTAGTTACCTAAAATTTTATAATTTATTTAACTTAATAAGTGATTAAATTCTAAACCCTTTCCTTGGTATTCATATTTGTAAAAGCTGAAGAATATTACACAATTGCTCAGAAATATTAATGATCTAAAACCCACCAGTACCTCGTGAAGAAATACTTCTGCTTAAAAACTGAGAAATGGTTTTGTTTCAGAAGCTACGAATGAGACTTACAAAGGCTACCGTGTATATTCCACCAGTCTTCAAATAGCCCCTGAAGCATTCACATTAGCTTCTCATGGCAAATAACTTCCTGAAGGGACAGTATCTAACCATGCCACACTTTAAGTGCTCCAAGCCTAATGAAGTGTAAAATTCTAACATGCTTGGTACATATAAAATGTCACCACTCAAACAAGTACTAGTTTCAACATCTGGCCATGCCCTACCTTAATGAAGCTCTAAAGAAAGATCCTTTGCTTTTTATTCATGAAAGCAGTAAGAAGCACAGAATGCTGTTACAAACCAAGTCTAAGCAAGACTAACATTACGCATGTAGGTATATGTAAAACATATGGATGTATTTATTCAAAATATGATAGTTTATCCAGATTATAGAAAGATAAAAACAAGGAAATTTACCTTGCTGGCACTTAACCGCTTCCGATTTGACCAACGCTTCATTGTTTGGTGAAGATGTCAAAATGAAACAGAAACATCAGTTTGTTAATAATGCAACTAAACTATATTATCATTACATACTATGCAAATTACATTCAGGTTATTATTCCCAAACCTGAAAATTAGCCTCTCCCATCCCTCTCCCCCACCACACACAAAAAGCTCATTTAAACAAGAAAATAGAAACAAAGGAAAAATCACACTAAAGTGACTGCAGTAATCATTTCCTCAAAGTATTCAGAATGGATCAGCATTGGCAGACAAGTACCATTCAGCCTCAATAAGTACACTTTTTAAATTAAATGAAATAGTATAATTTCATCTCCTAAAAGAAGAATGTCAGGTTTCTCCCACTTACAATGTTTAGGTAACATTGTAAAAAAAAAAAAAAAAGAAAAAAATGTTTGTACAATCCTAACTAATGTCAGTTCATGATGAGGTCATCCATAATCTTAGTTAACAGGAAACTTAATTTTATTTATTTCCATAGGTTAAATCTTGGTAGTCAAAATAACAGAAAAGAAAGTAGAACTGGTAGAACTGTTGCCATATGGAAATCTGGTACTTTGTAAGCTAATTAAAAAATAAAATACTAAAATCTTTACTCTCTAATTAAATTAGTTGATCAAGCAAATGTATGAAGAAAAGAAAGTTTTGAAGGGTAAAACATTTCACCTTATCCCTTTCTGATCCTTCTTTGTCCTGCAAAAGCTGCTCCGTTTTATTTAGGGTTGAAATTTCCTTTCAGCAAAATCCTTCTCCTGTCCCAAATCAGTATCTGGTGCTGCAATGCTCTGCTCTGGCTGGCTTACCAGCTAATCACTTTTTAAAATGTGGCTACATTTGTACAATTAAATTATGAATTTAATCAAGCTGCCCACATTTATTATAATGCTCAAAGAATAGGGAAAAATGACCATAAATGGCATGTGTACTTTGCTAATATTTCTCCTCAATAAATAAGAAAACTGAAAAAAAAAAAAAAAAAGCAATCAATCATCAGGAGAAGTTCACTCCCATTTTGCTATCCAGCAGCTACATCAGGATAGAGAGAACTTTACAGTTCTCATTATAATAATACTTGTCTTGCGGAAATGGTGAGAATGTGACTATATGCCCGATATAGTTACAGATGCTACAACTAAGGTTTACAGTAAAATGTTCAGGTATTTTCTCAATGAAAGCATCAAGTATTTTCACTTAATCCAATCACCAAAATTATCAATACAACCTCATAAGGGAATAAAGCTACTGGGGTCCTATTTTTATATAAATACTTGATTTTTTTTTAGCAATAAAAGCAGATAAGATGGATTAGGATACTAACATGATATCTACTTTACTATAATGCCACAAGCTATCACGTACTGAATATATCTACCATAGCACTGTAGTTGATCATGTCAATCTCCATGATACTATACAGCAGGTACCCTCATTCCTATCCCATTCTCTGAGGGAAACACCTCAGAGAGGTTAAGGAACCCTATAAATTGATTCAGTCTTGGTGGATCTAGGAGTCAGATACACAGAGTTTGATGACAAAGTCCACAATATTAGCAATGATACTACTCTTCTTCAAGGGAAAAAAAAAAGAAAGAAAGAAAATCAGTTCACTTGACCTTCCACTCAGGGCTTAATTCATCACACCCAGATGTACAGCACAGAGACAAGCTATGCTGCGCATGTTAAGAATGTTTTTGTCACTTTGGTTCTAAAGCCACAAAATCTGACTCACTGTTAGCGAGAAAAATGGGTACAAAACTGAGAATCCAAACCAGAACTCCTCCACGGTATATAGCTTACTGGAAATGTACAAACCAGGCGTTCTACTGACAGAAAGCTACCTACTGCCCTCCTGGTCCAAGGACTAGTCATTTCCACTTAAAAACCCAAAGTAAAAACACGTTTTAATATTCAACTAAGCTTAATAAAAAGAAAAATGTTTTTTGCCTAGTATAGCCAAATGGAGCATGATAGTCCTATAAGTAGAATAATTGTACACGGCTCAAAACAAACCATCCCTTTATTACTGACCCTTTGGTTATGCTTAGGTCAAGTACGGAGAAAAAGGAAATTACAACGCAAAGTAAATGAGATAGGCAGTCTTCTGTGTGATATTGCTTTCAGAATATATAAAATCATTTGTGCACTTGGCTTCTGCTGGGTGAGGCATAGGAGAGAACACAAGTAAGCAGAGATTTAACAATCTCAACAGAGGAGGCTGTGAACAGGGCTCAAACAGTCATAAGGGCCAGGCTAAGTTAGATGAAGACAGTGGTCCTCTTTGAACTTTAAAAAGGCAAACTGCAAGATGTGCCACAAGAGCAAATCCAGGCTGAAGTCAAACTGCTGTTACTCTAAAATTCCAAATGTGGCAATACTGAAACGCAGTAGATTTAATATGTATTATACATACATACATACAATACACACACACATAATTGTATTATACATATGATTACATATATGTATAGATGTATGTATGTGTGTAGAATTTTAGTCTGTTATTTTTAAGTCAATATTTCTAATGAATTAATTCTTTTAAAAGTAAACGTCTACTTGACACTCCGACAATTAAAAAAACTTTAGCACGCTTTTTTTTAATTACCTTGAGCTAGCTTCTGAGAACTTATTAGTAAATTAGTTACAGTCTTCACTATGAAATTAATTCAACAGAAAGATTAAGCAATAGCTAAAGTGAAGAAATTTACTTCAATTTAGAAGGTATTATTAGAAGCCTCATTTCTGATCCGGCTTCAGATTTTCACACTGGATTCCATGCAGGTTTCCAATGCAGCACAACTATTCTTTCTCCAGTCACTACTCGAGTTTGCTTTGAAGAGACGACCTTTCAGTAAGTTGTAACCAAACACACGGTGTTCTTATTTTAATTATTGGCATTATAATATGCAATACGTGAATATGAAAACGAGATTATAATTTCCATCAGCATGGTTACTTGTAAGAGCAGACTTTCTGCCTTCACAAGATCAGACGCTTCACAATGCCTTTCTTTAGTGGTCAGTGAGAAATTTTCATGTGATAGATTAGAGAACACTAAAAATTTGCAGAAAAGTTAGCAGCTAGAAGCACCACTGAACAAAGAAGGCAAAGAACATAACGTATTGCAAGTGGACACTTGATCTACTTCATAATCTACTACGTAAACTTGAAATCCTGGGATCTGTTCGCACAACTGAATATGTGAAAGTCACCCAGGATCCAAAAATGATTGCATGGAAACCCTGATACCTAAGAAAACTACATCTCAAGACTTAATCCAGGCAAAACAATGTGTCCTGTGAGTTAAGTATCACTTCTAACCGCCCCCTAGTCAGCCAGGTAGCTTCTTATTACCTGGGCTGTCTGTAATCCAGGAGAGGGAACGCACACACCCACATCCTGACACCTGGCATAACTGTTTTACTTCTCTCCTCGCTACCCAGTTGACTGTCATCCTGTGGGCTGGCCAGCCCTCAACGAGCCGCCAGAGTGGAGCGTTTAAACAGAAAGCTCTGCACTTACATGCCTCTTGAAATCACCCTGTTTTACAACTAGGTTCAAATTCAGCACAATCACTCCCATGTCATCCTCTAAACTGTTCGGGTCTTCCAATTTTAAAATACGTTCCGTTGTCCTGCAAGCAAAAGCACGGCATGTGATTTTAACACTAATTGGCAATATGACAGGCCTGACAGTACATCAGGAGCTTACGGCAGGGGCCCTACCACCTCTGCATAAAGATTGAACACGGTGATGTGTGTGTGAGGGGGGTACAGATCTACGTTTAATAAAAATAGATTTCTGGGGATGAAAACTCTGATGTCCGATTTAACACTGTTTAACTGATCTCTCTGCTCTCTACTGAAATAAAGCATAAAAATATTTTTAAGTTAAATTATGGGCTTCGATATTTTAAAAAAATCTAAATAAACACCATTTAATATGAACATGGGTTTTCCCTAAAGCTCAATGATAATGATGCAAGGTTCAAATACAATACCTGTTAAGTTCAAGATCCCTGAGAATGACAAAGGCAGAACCCATGAAATCAGACTTGGTTAAGTCCCGATCGTACACCTAGAAAAGGGTTTAGACATTAGCATATAGGGCCATCCACATGAGCCATTCAATTACTAACATACAGAATAGGCCAGGGACTCTGAACCCATCTTTCAGTCCTTACAATAATTTTCAGAGTGAAGTTGAAGAAAAATACAGCTAAGCTGATACAGAGATATAACTTGTCCATTTTGCCAACCATGTTCAAAACAGGAAAAAAAAAAGACTTTTAGAGCAGTGGTCAAATACAACAAAATATTACACACAATGGACGCTCCCTGTAGTTTAATTGGCCTCTCATTAAAACTTAGCATTTTCCATGGTGAGCAAATCTGCCAATTAAATAGAAATTTGCTAACTATTATACGGCCATCCCAGTCTGTACTCAACTCGTACAGTTTTAACCCAGATGTTGGAGTAATTGACGCTTACACCTGGTAGCTTGAAGCTCTATTAAGTATAAAGTTCTTTCTAATGAGAACGGTATCTACGCTTGTCACCACTCCAGGGCCAGTAATAATTCTTCCACACTGAGTATGTTTAAATATAGCCAATAAGGACATTATTTACACAGTACACTGTGACTTGGCAGCGTATGTGTTTCCCTGATCTGAGAGAAACACAATCTCACAAGGAGTCTTAAAAAAAAAAAAGTTCCTCCTACAGCATTAATATTTTAATCCAGCCTCAGAGAATAATGGAGGAATTAATTGAGGCAAGTTCACTTTTAAGGAGGCCTGAGAACTACGGAGGAATAAATATTTTGAAGAACGAAGCTGACTTGAAAGCTGTTGGGATTATTACCTTCACACGGAGCTTTTGATCAAGGCTTTGTATTGGCAACACAACTATCTCATCCCAAATTGGGTTCAAGTTTTTATATATGACTTTACTCTTATACAGTGTCTTCCCGTTCAGCTTAAATTTCACATACGGATCACTCGTACCTTTAAAAGAAAAAGAGAACAAGACAGAATTTTTAAAAAATACATGTAAAAATCAAGCATCTCTTTCAAGTCAAGATTCTTCCCACAGTCTCCAGGCCCGAAGCAAGCCAGGGAACACACCGAGATCAGTGACTCTCTGTGCAGGGATGGGAAACCTTAGGGGTGTCATGCAGAGGGAGAAAAGCTACAATTTATGAGCAAAGGGCTAATTCCATTTTGTCTTTTAGTGGTTGAATATGAATGGGCCTTGAGCTTTTTTTACGTAGTTTCATTGTGGATATGTCACCCCTCAATTACCCACCAAAAAAAAAAAAAAAAAAAAAAATTCAAGAAAATCAAGGGAGTGTCAGGAGTCCTGGGGAGAAGCTTGGCCTTCCTAGAATCAGCATAAAGTCCATGAAAAGGGAAAGCAGCCACTTCCAAATATTTAGCAGATGGCCGATTCAACAGAATCTTACACCTTAAAATACAATCATAATAAATAAACCAGTCTCTGAAGCCACTCATTCAAAAACTGGTGTGAGGGGACTCGGACTGGAACTAGGGGCACAGAGATTAAATCAACAGAGTGGCCATCCTTTGATGCCTCCTTGCACCTGCACCGAAGCTGCACACTTTGTCCCCACCCAGGGCCAGCTGAGCTGCACGTCAGCCAGGTCCTCAGCTGGCCTCAGAGCTGACACAGCTGACCCGAGTGGCCCCTCCTGGGGAGCTTTGAAATGGATGCCAAAGGGAATGAATAATATCCCTCAAGTTGATACAACCCTGACACCCCCCCTCCCAAATAAAACCCTGATGGTAGATCCTCCTTCACATTTCTCAGATCAATCTGAAAAAAATAAAAAGCCTGCACCCATAATGCATGAAGTATGTGACGTGCTTGTGTGTTACATGAATGTGCGTATCACTTAACATGCCAAGGATATACTTGCTCTTCTGTATCCTGTCAGTGAAGGAACAGAAGCAAATGAGCAATCAGCAGGAAACTAAGAGAGGGCCTGTTCAAGATGCTACTAAGATAAAACTTGTGACTCGCATAGTTATGGCATTGTGCTCTGTCTTGAAAGCCAGCCCTATGAAGATGTACGCAAGGACCCACCGTTTAATTCAGGGCCCCAGATAGACCCTAAGAGCATTCACTGAAATGAATTTCTGATATGCAAGTCAATCTAATATCATCTACAAATATTATGTCATAAATTAACTCCACTGTTTCTCTGAAAGTATTTACATGTCACTCAGGTCCCTTCTTCGGTCTCCATGTGGCTTTGGTAGGAAAAACCACTGAATGTAAATGCAATACATTCCCCAGCTATTTTCGTGGGAGGCGGCATCAATATGGAACAAGACAGTATACATTATTCCGCTTTACTAAAGCAGAAATTTCCCGAGTTAGCATTCCGGTAATACAAGGGCACCAACTTTCAACAAAGAGATTATAATAGGCCTTTAAAATCGTGTCTAATTCTACCATCTAAAGTTTGTCAGCATAGGGATGGAAGCCCAGCCTCCACTTGAAACACATACCCAGGTTGAGCAGTTTTTGAGGGCTAGTAAAAATAAATGCATTCACAGACACTCAGTGGAATTCTCACTGGTGAGTGAGCATCTGCCCGCACCTCCTTCGGCAGCTTGAGAGAGCACCTCTGCTAGTCAGGCTTTAACAATCAACCTGATATATATATAAAAAAAAAAGTGGGGAAAACTATAATAAAAAGAGGCCTTTAATTAAATGAAATTGCCACTCTGGGATCAGACCTTCATGCTTGTCAGCGTACTCTCAAAATAAACATCTCAAAACTCGGCCTCGGTGGTGTCACTTTCTCACAGGCAAGGCATACTGGGTAATCCCCAAGCATCTTGACAGCTACATAATGTTCAAACTGTTTCACGGGTGAATGGCGGCAGTTGCATGAAAGAAAATATTAATGTCTGGAATTAATAGAAAAAAAGGACCAGGGTTTACAAAGCCAAACAAGGAAAAGAGGGTGTCAAGTTAGTGCAGTGTTAATTGTTAGAGAAAATTTGCGAGGAGGGGGAGGGAGCACATGGTGATTTTTTTTTTTCTCTCTGAGCCTAAGTGCCTGACTGTCAGGGAAGAGGCATCTCACTAGGCGGGTTCTGAAAAGGGGCCAGCAGCTCAAGACTGAGACTCCCAGATTACACAAATGGTGAGCTGACACCTGAATGGATGGACTTTGACCTTACTCACTGGGAACCTCAATACAAAGAGGCTTTTAAGGACTTGGTCCATTCAGTGGAGAAGGAAACAAGGGCTAGAAACCAGGCTGTCTCCATAGAGCCCCAAACTCAGACTCTCAGGATGCAGGTCCGGTCATCTCCTCCCACACTGGACACACTGTGGCTTCCATAAACAGAACTTCTACAAGCACAGATTCAACCAACCATAGGGACAACATTTTACTTTTTTTTAAATATGTACAATGTGTCCTTACTGAATAAGTACAGACTCCTGTCCTGGTCATTATCCCACATACAACACAACTATTTACACTGATAATGTAAATAGATAGAGTAAAACATAAGGAGAAATGCATGAAGGTTATATGGAATTTTTATGGTATTTTACATCTAATACCATATCTCCACACACATACATAGTACACATGGATTATAGAATCAACAGAGGTACTGAAACCAACCCCACACAAATCCCTGGAGATGGACGAATCTGCAGGGAAAACTGGCAGCTAGTCGCAATCCCTACAGCAGAGAGGCACTAAGCCCCTTCCCCAAAACTATTTGAATCATAGTTATCCCTGCTTACACCCACTAACCTGCAGATGGCCACTCCCCCTTGACATGTACCTGCCAATCACGCTACCAGACCACAGACACCTCCCATCTCTTCCAGGTCTTGTTTTGTGTGTTGCCAAGACATATCAGCATGAAACCCTGCTCTTCCGCACCTGACAGCACGCACGGATACCCCACAACACAGCACGTGGTCCCAGGTGGTAATGTTCAGAAGAATTGAACATGCTGTGGAGTTCTGCTCAGAAGTAGGTAGGATACTTCCTACCTCACATGTCAGTGGGGGCTCGAATCAAGGAGGCAGGAGCTGAAATCAACCTGGGACCAAACAGGAACAAAGACTGGGGTCATTGGGGCAAGGGGAGAGACCCCCCAAAAAATAATGAGTGTTGTAATAGCTAAGCAAGCACTTCAGTGGACCCAGAAATTGAAGAGAAAAAAGAAAAAAAAAAAAAATTAGATTACAACATGCTGTTTTAAATCCGAAACCAAAGTACCCTAAACATACACAATAAAGGGTTAGTTATTATTCTGCAAGAAATGTGGGTGTTTTATTTCCTGTTCCTGGCCTTTTTATTTTTTTTAAGTGAGAATAATATATGCCCACAACTTTGAAAGGTATGAAATGAAACAAAGCCCACACCCCTTACTGTTCCTGATCCCATTTGTCTGGTGTGATATCCATAAGCAGTTTCTTGAGTGTTTTACAGGAAATATATATATATATATATATATATATATGAATTATTTTTAAATGACTACATTTTCTCAGGTAATATGCCTTTGTGCTGGGATCATACCAGCAATATGTGCCTACTGATGCTTTTCCTACTAAACACATTCTCATTGTGCTGTATCAGGGTAGGTTGGTGTTTAATTTTCCTACTGTAGACCAGCAGACTGGTGTCTCTATCCTGGAATCCCTGCTCTACAGCAAGCTTGTAACACAGGAAGGGTGACAGTGACTCCTTTCGGCTCTAATAGGTATTATAAAATTGTTTTCTAAACCTCACCAAACTTAGGGCTGTGGACTCTGTGGGTGGGAGCGCCTGCTGCTCTTGCAAGAGACCCCAGTTCAGGGCTCAGCATTCACTTCGGGCAGCTGGTAAGGGGTCCAGCGCTCCCTTCCTGCCTCTGAGGGCACACAGACACATGGCATATATAGGCACATACACCTACCTATAAACAAATACAAAACAAATCTTCCTCTAAATGCTTATCAAACTTAGAGTACATATTGTGTTTGTCTCTCTCAGTATTCCCTAAAACTGAATATTCTAAACCTTTATTTTAATCTGTTGGCAGTTCAGGAAAAAGCAAAACAAAACAAAAACAGCCCTACCTCAGCCTCGCCTCACCTTTAACACTTTCAGTGACTTTCCTGCTGCTGTGACCTCTATTTGCGTTTGTCAATCAGGTTCTTATTCTTATCACTTCATTATCTTTAGGTGGCTCAGCTCATCTTCTGGCTACAACTGGGACAGATGCTTCCTTATGGAAATTGCTTGCCAACTATACATCTTGTCAGAATTTATTTGATAAGTTATTAAGTCAATAATGGAGCCCGAGTGGCACAATCGGTTATCGAGTGGTGCTTATTTGTTATTCTCCGTTTTATTTAATAAAATTAACCAAGGTCTAACTTCTGGCTTTGGGCTTTCACATCCTGCTTAGAAGCATTTTTTTAACTGTAATATTGTAGAGTAATTGTGCTGTGTTTCTTCCCATTGATTTTTGTACATTTTCTTTCTTTTTTTTTTTTTTTTTTTTTACACTTAAGTTTTTGGTCCATCTGGAGTTATTTTAGTATGAAGAGGAAGGAAATTTAGGTTCACTCAGGAGGAGAGTAAAGTGATCAGAGCCAAGCTTCGCACATATAAATCTGACAGCAGCTTATAATTTAGAATGAACGAGAAAGGGGAGAAAGCAAGGACACCTGGCAGCTCAGCCTCATGCTGTAACTGAGAGCTGAGGGTAGAGGAGAAAGCTGAGCTCAGGCCCCTGGGCAGTGGGGGGGTTGGGGGGGCTGGCTCTGTAGTTAAAGTGCCTGCTGAGCAAGTGAGAAAACTGGGGATTAGATCCCCAGAACCCAGGCCCCTGCCGGGTACATGGCATCCAAGCTGTAGTTCCAGATGCAGTCAGCAGAGGCAGGGAAGCCCCAGTGGAGACTAGTCTTATGTATGGACTCTGGATATAATTGAAAGGCCCTATCCAAGAAAAAAGGGAAATAAAGAATAAAGATTCCTGTGGTCAATCTGGGGCCTCCAATCCTCTCCTCTCCTCTCCTCTCCTCTCCTCTCCTCTCTCTCTCTCTCTCTCTCTCTCTCTCTCTCTCTCTCTCTCTCTCACACACACACATATTTACACACCATACACACATGGCTTTAAAAATGGGAAGAAAAAACAAAAAAACAAAAAACAAGGTACCCAGATCTCCTTGTCATCTGAAGTACTGTTCTGCACACTGGACTGACTATGTCACCAGAGTCATTGGAAGTGGGTCCTCAGTGGTCTCACTTGGAATTTTCAGAATGTACAGTGAAATATTAAGTGCCAGTAACAGGGCTAGTAAGATGGCTTAGTAGATAAAAGTGCTTGTTGCACAAGCCTGAAGAAATTGATCCCTAAAATTCTTAGAAGGACGGAAATGACTTTCAAAAGTTGTTCTCTAAACTATACATATATGCCTCAGCAGGCATGAACCCACAATCACACACAAATATTGTACACACACAACAACAACAACAATAATAATAATAATCTTACTAATAAATGCAGGAAACAAACAACAGCAATATAAATACAAATTTAAGACTTTCTCAGGGGGTAATTTTAAAATAATTTGAATATAGAAAACAATGCTTGAAACATATATATAAATGTAATATTAAATTCATCCACATCTGAGCTCACGGAAGGAAAAAGGCATATGCCTAGGGGTCCCCAACACACATGGGGTTTTTAAACTTAGTGCAGAAACATCCTGTGAGTAACTGTGTAATCTTGAATAATTCACTTAATTTCCTTACACTATAATAGCCTCCTTTATAATGCAAAAACTACCGTTCTCATAGTATGCCCTTGAGAACAAATAAACTAATCTACTTTAATGATAGCCAGCTCCAGAAGTTACCAAGAATGTCTCCTTGTAAGGGCTGCTATTTTTAGCATCACAATTCAGTTAAGTTTTAAAATGGGAGAGCCCATTTATGTAGTCCTAATGTCCATTTACTTTATTTTAATGTCCAAGGTAATTCACATGACTAATTTCTCCCTATAAACTTTCTTTATTGCTATCTCTAAAGGTGTGAAATTTTCTATCGCCTTCCTTTGAGAGAGATAGGAAGAAAAAGTGTAGTCTTTAATTCTTTATTCAGAAATCCCACACACTCAGGAAAACTTTTCTGAAACATTCTTAGATATTCTGGAAGGAAATGGCTGTCTACAAAATTTCAACTTTTAAATCCCCATGAACATGGGTTTCTTTTCTATCTACACATCCAGAGGTCATTTGCCAAGGACCTCAGGATACTCCAGAAATCTGGTCTGGCAATATGAGTTCTGTCTTTGAGGCTGGTTTAAAAAGAAAAGACAATTTCCAGGAAAAAAAAAAAAGGGAAATATGTTAAGCATGACATCTGCATAGAAGCCTGTGTCTGACAGCAGCAGTGTGGGGTCAGGCAGATAGGAAAATGCCTGCACACTGCAGCCCCAAGAGTCCTGTCAGGAAGCCAGAAGGGACAACTGAGAAAGAGAGGGAGCAGTTCCCTTGGTCATATGACAAGGAAGAATCATTTCCTATGAAGTATATGAGTTTAGGAGAAGCCCAAGCCATGGGTTTCTCTGGATCACTCATTCAGGGAACACAGGCACCCGCCGTCCTCCCTCTCCCTCCAACCACATCCTAGACCCCCCCTTGAGAATCTGTTCCCTTTACTGTCTGGATCCCCTTTTAATGTCATCCTTTTTCCATCATTAATCTTCCCTTATTTGACCCCACAGCCTATGCTATAACATACCCTGACCTTTTCATTTTTGTTTGTGGAATAGTTTTGTAAAGAGCTGGAGAGGTGGTTCAGTGGCTGAGAGTACTTGCTCTGGCAGATGCCCTGCGTTCAACTATTAGCACCTATGTGGAGACTCACAACCATCTACTATTTCATTTCCAAGCGGACCTGACACCTCTTCTGGCTTCCACCATCTTCTGCTTCCAGGGGCACTAGACGCGCCCAGGGTGCCCATACATGCATGCAGGCCAAATGCTCAGAAACACAAAATAAAATAAATTTGAACAAAAACTTAAACATTCTTTAAAATACCACTTTGACTCTGCCTTTCTAACCCATTGCTAATGAGCCAGATACATTCAAAAGCTATTTTAAAGGTCTATATCATATATATGCCATTTATATCCATGACACATATACGTGCATATGATACAACTATCGTAATTCTATAGTTGAAAGATTTGTCAATATATTCAGATTTAGTGATTTTAGTGTGTTACTTAGGTGGTGAAATCAGGCTTGAACCGGTTGGGCTTTGGTAGACCGGCCAGGCAGACAATAGGCAACCCCATTCTTGAGAGGCAACCTGAAATACACACGAATGTCACCTTCTGGGCATCTCACTCATGGCCACCCTTGAAACACAAGAAACAACGGCTGCAAGGAAAACGAGAAGGCATAAAGGCATAGAGACACACATAGCCACGAGCAGAGCACACGAATACGACAGACAATGGAGCAAAGTGAACAAAATATACCTGCGGCACAGCCAGGGACCCATCGCATACCCATACCGTGCCACGCCCGACAATGGGCGCCCTCGCCAACATAGAGAAGGCCCACACAAGCAAATCAAAACTGTGCTGGAGTAAACTCTAGTCGGTGGTGAAGATGGATGCAGCAAATATAGGTGTCCTTAGCTTACTTTCCTTGGTCCTTCGTGAGCACTGAGAAAGGATTAAGTGAAACTGGCCCAACAAAGTGGCAAGAAACAGATGCCCCGATCCGTGCAGCAGTGTGCAGCATCCCAAAGCAAAACCAAGGAAAGACAGCCCCCCAGAGAGAGTGTCTCAGAAACGAGAATGCACAAAGGCTTTTAGGACCAGCATGTCTTTCTTGTGGGGTCTATGCAGGGTTGGAAGAGGAGTGCACAGAAACAGATTCCAAACTTGACTGAGTTCATTTGTTGTAGTGCTTTAACAAGCTACAACGTGGCCAGGCATGAAGGAAGACGGACACCCATACCACCGCGTGTTTTTTTGTTGTTTTTTGTTTTGTTTTGTTTTGTTTTGTTTTGTTTTGTTTTGTTTTCATCTTTGCAAGCTTTCAGGTTCGCTTAGCAGCAGCCCACAGGTTTTTGTGCTGCCGCACAGGCATAGTAAGGATCTCATGCCATCTGGTGTTCGGAGAAGGTACTGCAGTGAGGAGCAAAGCTGGAAGCTTGCAAAATAAAAAAGGGCTGATTGGGTGGTGTTGGTGAAGAAAGACTATGATGCACCCCTGACTCTCGCACCAAGAACCCCATCAGTGGAAATCCAGCAGAAGCCAAGGAAGCACGGGCTGGTTTGTATGGTACTTGCTTGTATAGTTGTTGGAAAGGGGCAGTCTAATCATTAAGAAAAGAGAGATTTGTTCTTCTTCATCTGAGAGTCACTTTGAAGAAAATAAACCAAACAAAACTGAGCTTCTATTCAAGTCCTAAATTAGTGTGGGGAGGGATGGAGACAGATGAAAGATATGAGAAAGGGGAAAAAAGACAGACATGTATGGGTGAGGGTGGGTGATGTAAGGAGCAAGGGCCTCTGTAGACACGGGAAGAGAGGAAGGTAGTCTTCAGAAGAGGAAGTGAAAACTAGCAAACATTTCACAGCACTCGCTTCACAAGTAAAATTCAAGGTCCAATGACAATTCGAAGTCCTCTCTGTGAACACACCCAGCAATCTGTGGAAGCAGGGACCATCCCACATGGAAGAGGACTTGCAAAAATAAAAGCAAATCTCAACAAACATATTGAAATGTCCAAAATTATCGATGCAAACAAAGATTGAGGCAAAAAACAAAAAACAAACAAACAAACAAAAAAAGACAATGCTTTTCCTCTATCCAGTTAACAAAGTTATTGTAAAGTCAGTGGAGAGAACAAGCCTTTCTTGGGAGCAAAGGCATATTGTGTAACAGAAACACCAAACAAGTCAGGTGATCGCAGAACTGAAGAACATTGATGCAAATCCATAATTGACTTGCAAAGATGTTACAAAGCTGTACACACAGTTTAAGACACAAGCACATTCATGAAAACATGATTTGTATTAAGAAAAATTGGGGGCCAGTGAGATGGGTCAGTGGGTAAAGACGTTTGCCACCCAGCCTAATGATGCGAGGTCAGTCCCCAAAAAGTGCACATGGAGAGAACTAACCACCACAAATTTGTCTTCTAATGGCCCCACACTTGCAGTGACACATGTGTCCACACAGGCCATGGGAGCACATGCATGTTATTGTGGGCACACACACAATAATAATTAATAACAGTAGCAAGAAAATACATTTTGGAATAATCTACTTTGGGATATTGATTAATAAAGCATGATACACTCTAAAGAATGTGTCTTTTGAAGTAGAGAACAATAGGCATGGAAAATAAATGCTAGTGATTCAGCATTCTAGAAATCGGGATCCACTACACTTTAGAAAAGAAAAACCTGTTTTCAAAATCACGTTAGGAAAAGGCGATGTAGCTCAAAATTCTGGTGAGGGCTTGTGGTGCCTTCATCCACAACCCTTTGCCCCATGTTGGTCACTACACCTTTGAGGATCATTTTCTGAGTCAAATTAAAACGGGGGGGGGATATAATTCCACCACCACTACAAAAAAGTCCTTCAGAGGACGCTGCTCACTTTGTAACAGAGTTCTAGAAACACCTGCCCGTCCCTCATCTCAGCTCCATCAAGGAGTCTACGTGTCTCTATAGCTCTAGCGTGATCATCTTTTCTTTATAAAGAGAATATACAATCATGAAACTTGGCCCACTAAGAGGAACAAAATTCAAATCAGAGGTGCCATCCACTGGACCGCGTCGGTGGGAGTCTATCGGCTTTCTAAACACCTGCTCATGTGGTGGAGTCTTGCTGTCCTTGGTCTTTAAATGTCTCCTTTCAAGGAGTAGGGACAAGGAATAAAGGGAAGAGGGAGGGAGCGTGGGACCAGGAGAAAAGGAGGGAGGTGCCTACAATTGGGGTGTAAAGTGAATAAATAAATACATTAATTAAATTTAAAAAGTGGCCTCCAAAGATGTTTTTCCTGTCATCTGAAGAGGAAGCTGTCAAATATTTATCTATTCCAGATATGAATAAAGAGAGAATCTGTATTGTAATGGGCTTTTATTGGAATGGGTTATGAATTTGCAAAAAAAAAAAAAAACTCATAACACAAAGAAAACCTTTAGCAGGCAACATAGTGGGAGTGATAACGGCCCTCTGGATAATATGATGAACTGTTTTTCCCCTTGCAATACCAAAGAGTAGCCAGCAGAGGACACCAGCAACACAGTATTCTTTTAGGTCACAGCTGTGGATTTGGATAACTGGTTAGACTATTATCAAGGGAAAACAAACTTTAACACGGCTGCTGTTAATTTCGAGGAATTAGTGATGTAGGGCAAGCGAGGTCATGAAATGGGAGTTTTCCAAGGGTGGAGAGACTTCATCTATATTAGAAATCCCAGGCTCCTGTGAAGGTGGAAGGTAAGGCTGCAGGCCTGAACTCTACCTGCTGTGATACCAAACAGCATGTCAGTCACATTCCTTTCTATGGGAGACTGAGTCAGTCAATTTTCTCTAAGCGTCAACCAAATTACGAAGCAGTGGTACCGAAAAGAGATGCCCGTGTTATATCCCTTCCGCTTTAAATCTCAATGACTTAAAACTACTGTCCAAGGACCACATCAAAACCATAAAAACGCAAGTCTTATTTGCTCAAAAACAATACACCAAGTGTAATTTTACAGCCCCCCAAATAAGAAGAAAACAAGGGATATAGAAGAGGAAATTGATTTTTTTTTTTTTAAAGATGAAATCTGAACAAGGAAAGGAGGCAGGGGTTCAGACAAACAGGCAGTTACTGAGTGGGAAATGGCCATGACGTCTCCCCTAAACGAGTGAGCTCAGAGCCATGCACAGACAAGGCCCAGCATCTCAGGCTCACGCTACAGCAAGCAAACTGCCTGACAAGAATGGAAAAGAATGAAATGCCCACGGCTGGGGCTAGTACGGTGTGGGCAGACAGTCACGTTAGAAACCAAAAAAAATTCTGCACTAGAAAGAGCTCTGCCAAGGTAATCTTTGGTATGTGTCCCCCGCATTTCTAGAACTATGTAATTAAGGCTTTGGCATCACATGACACTGTTCTTATAACCATATTTACTCACATGTATATATTCATGTTTATGAGGGAGGAAGACTGGAAGGAAGCAATGGAGGGAGGGGAGGAAGGAATGGAAGGAGAAGGGAGGAATGGGAAAGTGGAGGGAAAGAGGAAGAGAGCAGGAAGAAGGAGAGAGAAGAGGGAGAGGGGGAGGGAAAGAGAGGAGGAGGGGAAAGGGAAGAGGGACAGAGAGAGAGAGAGAGAGAGAGAGAGAGAGAGAGAGAGAGAGAGAGAAACTGCCACAAGAATACAAACAAGCAACAGATGAGCTGGTCCTGGGAGGCAGCTGTCCACCCGCCCTTAGCAGGACAAGAGTGCTAATCCTGCTCAGCATTCCGAACCACAGTGCCGTATTGGAGTCATTCCAAAGAACACATGGCAACTCTGTGTGTTAGCAAACAAATGCCCCAGAAGCAGAGGACTCCACATCAGCAAGGCACATTACCCACCCTGGCCAACAGAGGCACTGGAGAGCCTGGGAGGCTCCTCTCTGTTTCCTGTGGGGGCAGTCAAGACCCCTTTGTACTTTCCTGATGCTACCTAAGCAGTTTTCTCCAGAAACTGAATGTTCATCCCACGGCCAGGAGGAATACCAAAAACATGGCTATGGGCTGCCTAATATCTCCAGATATTGATGCAGTATTTTGTCTTTTTACCGAGATGCTGCCTAGATAGTTCTATTAAAAGTATGAACTTTAAATCTAGATGATTGCTTAACAATACATCTCCCTTATTCTAATAGTGGCTGCAGCCACTGTGTTATTAAAATCAGGTTTTTAGAGGATGAATCCAAAAACTAGATCATAACATTCTAGACAGAAGTCAGCAAACTTTAGCCCCTGGCTTCAGTCCAGCCCAGCGTCTAATTTGTGTTTGTTTTGTTCGTATTGGTGCAGTTTTAGTAGAGCATAGCCAGGTTCAATTGCTTATCGTTCTTTACAGGTGTCTTCCCACTCTATTAACATAAGTTGAATGGCTGTCACCCAGGCAAGAAGCCTAAAATACTTACCAGTGGGCCTGTGTATATGAACTGTTCGCCAACCTATCTCTTGTCAGAAGGCTTCATAAACAGGATTTTGTAACAATTCTAAGAATATGCTGAACTTTTTGGTAACAGAGAATGATTCGTCAATAGTAACTTCTATCACCAAACCCTATGACATGGAAGCTACGCATTGAAATTAACAGCCTAGCTGTTCCCTTGAGCTGAGGGGGTAACTAAGACATCTGAATACTTTGGAAAGCCCCCATCGTAACTGAAAGCTAATATCTGAACAATTAGATGCATTTGGATTTTCAAATTAAAAATTAAATTTATTATTCTATTTAAGGAAAAGAAAATACAAATACAACTCTCTTGTGAATAATGACTATACACTGTACAATAATAAAGAAATGAGCCTGAAGAACACGATGTTAAAGGGAAAGAAGCCAGGCTCAGAAAAGCCAATGCTTTATGTTCTCATTTTTGTGTAGAATCTCAGAGAAGTTGAGAGTAGAATCGTGGATACTCCGGGACAAGAAGAATATGGGAAAGAGAGAGGGGGAAGAGGTTAGTCATGGGCATAGTGGTTCAGGTAGGCAGGGCAAGAGGTTCCGGGGTTGTGTTGTCCAGTAGAGTGACTATATCCAACAGTAATACATAACGTGTTTCAGATGGAAGATAGTGAATGTTCTCACAATGATGAGCTGAGAAGTGTTTAAGGTGATGTGCAAGCCAACTGCCCAGACCTGATGATTACCTATATTTGTACATACCCAAACATAATGCCCCACAAATACATGGCTATAAACAATTAAAACATCAAAGGAGCATCATAGCACATATGAACCCCAGTGTTCCATTCTCTCTCTCACATGACAATGGGTTAATTATCACTCACGTACACTGACTAACCTATAGGGATATGCAATGATTGTATTAGAATGATGCACTAAGAATGGGATGGCCAGATACCTCATGGTCATAATAGAGAATTTAAAAGATCAGAAAAGGGGGCAGCTGTCTCACAAAAAGGAACCCAGGGCCTAGGACTAACTTCAAAGTTCCAGACTTAGAAGAAAGGGAATTAAGAAAAAAATTTAAAGGCAGATATAGAGATGATATATAGATATACATATATAAAGATGATAGATAGATAGATAGATAGATAGATAGATAGATAGATAGATAGATAGATAGATAGAATGTGAGGGTGTATGTGTATGCTCAAATCCACATGTGCATGAGGTCTCAAAGTTAAATACAATCTCTCCAGAATGCTCTTAAAATCTGAGGACGTTGTCACAAAAAGAACTTGATAGTAGTCTTTATTTTATTTATGTTTTACAGAAGCAGTCACTGGAACACCAGGTCATCTATAAGTGGTCACTTTATATTGATTAATGATCACATTACTCAGACGTTATCTCAGGTATGAAGATCTTTCTCATTAAATTGGCGTGAAATGGATCTATAGACATGAATGTGCTTATGCCAGATACAGAACACAAGAGACTCAAGTGATGGATAAGGAATTATGGTATCGAATAAACAATAAATCTATTTGCTAACAAATACGATGGAATAGCCTCTGTTTTGAAAACTACGTATGAAAGGGAAGAGGGAGAGAAAGAGACGGAGAAATTTTTATTAACAAGAAAAGATATATTTCGCACAGTTTTGACATGCAGAAGCCAGAGAGGTGGGAGCGGGTGTGTGGAAGAATTGGCAGCACACATACATACAGTGTGGAGATTAGTAGGAAGGTTTCTGGGGCAGAGGTGGGGTGAAGAGGAGAGTCTGTGTGGCAGGCAAGCCAGTCGTGCTCCTGACTGAGAAGCGGCAGATATGAGAAGTAGAAGCTGACTTCCATAGAATTCTGCACAGGGGCTGCTGCAGCATACACTTAGCAGAGGATGGACTGACATTCCCTTGAACACTGATGATACACAAGGACCAGCAAAGCAAGTGTGGACAAACAGGAACAGACAGCGTGGGCAGTAAGCCAGAAATGAAGGCCTTAAATGGCAGATGGCAGGAGCTGGTCAGAAGCAGAGTGGGAAGAACCTGGCAGGCACTACCTGCTCACCCTGCCCAGCCGCATGTCTCAATCCTCCTCACTGAGGGCAGGCCACAGTGAACAAGGATGACATCCATAAGTGGGGGCCCAAGGACACACAGAAACGACGTTAAGTGAAATAAGCTCAGAAAAGCTAATGCTTTATGTTCTCATTTATATGTAGAGCCTCAGAGAAGTTGAGAGTAGAATGGTGACTACCACAGGATAAGAAGAATATGGGGAGGAGAGAGGGGGACAGAGGTTAGTCACGGCATAATGGTTCACCTAAGTGGGGCAAGAAGTTCTGAGGTTGCCTCTTCAGAGACACAAACGTGCAAAGGACACACAGCACCATGTTGAGTTTAAAGAGAAAAATATATATTTGCAGAGAAAACCATGGTCTGTCTTGAAGATGTGTTGTAAAGTAAAAAGCAAAGCTTACTGCATAATGATATAGTTATTGTCATCTCAAATTAATTTAAATATATATACACATATTTATGGAAATGTATAGAGACATGTATAAAAGGCAAGCAAAGAAAAGACAAATAGGTAATAGTTTTAGGGGGATTCTGTGGGTGACCTCAAGGCAGGAGGGAAGAAGTCAAGGCTATTTGCATCAATCAGTGCATCCGTTGACCTCATCTTAGTAATCCATTTACTCCTTTCACTAAAGTAGTAAGAGCAAGTGACTATTTTTTTTTTTCTGGATCATTGATATATGCAAAATATAAATTATCATGACGATTTCATTCTAAAATAGCTTTACATGATGTTACTATTACTTCTTTTTAAAAGGATACCAGCATTTATCACTTTTTAAATAACTCATAGAAAATGTACGTGGAAGAGTCTCAGGCTGGAGGTCCAGAGTGATTGTTGAGCTCCTCTCCAAACAGTGTGAGACAACAGTTGACTCAAACTTCCGTACCAGGGCACAGGGAGAGCCTTTAAAGCTACTGAGCAAGCGCACAACAGAGCAACCTTACCGCAGCGATCCCGAACCACGAGGTTGCGGCCTTCCTTCAGGTGTATGGTGAGGAGGTATGCGAAGGGGCTGGGGAGGTGACTAAGGCAATCACCAGCTTCTCCAAGAGTCTGCACAGAAGAAAACGACATCTGAGTGAGTGCAATGTGGGCCCGAGCCGAGGCACTGCCTACTCTAATCAGGAAAGACAATAGCCCCAGTGGTCAAGTATGGAGCCCTGCTATCACATGCTTTGATGACATGGTTATTACTGCATTATTTCCTCCTACATGATTTTATCTGAATTCAGAGATGAACTTTCCAAAAGGTAGTATGTGACTGTCTGAAACCTCTAAATTCATTCATTGTGAGATTTCTACAATGATTTCATTCATTATAGACTTGGACTGGAGAGATGACTCAGCAGTTGGACACTTGCTGTGTAATTATGAGGACTGGGGTTCCATTCCCAGCACCCACATAGTAAACCAAAAACATTCTATGCACATCTGCAACTCCTACTCCTAGGGAGGTGGAGACAAGGGGATTATGAGGGCTGGGTGGCTTCCAGCTTAGCAGAGAAAATGGGAGTCTTGATTCAGGGAAAGGTTCTGCCTCAAAGGAACAAGTGGAAAGTGATGGAAAAGGATGCCTTCCTGTAGCCTCTGCATGCATAATAGGCCAGAGTACCCACAAGCAGAGGTATACATACGTGCATACATACATATATACACACCCAAGGGGATGGGGAATAAACTAATTTAAAAATAAGGACAGAGCCCTGGAGAAGAAATAGCATGACGAGCGGAGGACAGAGCTGGCTGCCACCAAGGTTTGTCCACACAGCCACCTCAGCGGTGGATCTCTCCCACGTCTTGCCTACACTCCCACCAAGCCTCACCAACTCCGGTAGTCCTCCTACACACGGGCTGCAATTTCACCTTCCTCAGCCTCAGCCTTCCCAATCGCCAGGCACTTGTGTCTTCACCGGTCGTGTCCCCAGGTCCACACTTGGCTGTCTCGGCTCTGTGCTCTCTGGCTTCGGCACATTTCACTTCGGTGTCTCCATTTACCCTCCTGCTCTCCCCTCCCATAAGCTCCGTCACTTCCCTCCCCAGGAATTTATTAACTTTGATGGGCCACAGTGACAAACCTAAGTCTGTTTTTGACTAGACTGCGAATTGTGTGAATCCTATGCAACGTTTGAGTCAGTTCAGATTTCTGCCTTTCTTCAAAGAGGACATATGGAATGGTTTATTATTCATCCATTAGGCACTCAATGAATTGATCCTGTGGCTGCAGGTGTCCTTGACAAGCTTCTTTGCAAAGTTTCAGAGGGCTTCAAAAGGCTTTGTCTCCTTCCTACCAAACTCAGTTGCAGAGTTACTGTATATTTTTAGACAAATCTATTCCAGGCTAACCAATCAATAAACCTGAATTAATTTCTTCCAGCTAGAAGTTGCAAGACCTGTTTCTATGGGTGGGCAGCCTTCCATATACTTTAAAGAAGAAGCCAGTAAACACAAACAGTGGGTAACGCTGACATCAGTGTTAGTTTGTAAGAAATGCCACTCACGGATCGTTCTTCAAAATGCTGAGATGTCATAGAAGCATTCAGATCCCCATTGCCACGTGTCTTCTGCAAGAGTAAAGAAAATCCTGCTTTAGGAAAGCAAATGAGTATTGACTGTGATGATATCCTGCCACAACCCTTTGGAAATCAGATATTTGCATGCCTGGTTTCAGCTATGTGGGAGGCTTTGCTAGCTGTGTGGCAAGAAGAGGTGAACAAGAAGAGGTGGCAAGAAGGCGTGTCAGTCAGGCTATGGCCTCTGAGACCCAAGTCACTGATTAGAGCATGGCTAAGGCACTAGATTATGAGTATATCCACACATGCAGCTTTAATCGCTGTGGAGAAGACCAGGAGAACACATAGCCAAGTCGCTTTCCAGGGAGGACTGCCTGGCCTGCAACCACCAAAGTCAACTGTGCTGCAAAGAATCCAGCACGTCCACAAATAATGAAATCTTTCAACATGTGATCTGGGAAACCTTTCTCCAACTAGACATTATGGGTCTCACAACTGTCTAATCGCCGGTGCAACTGGTAAGTAGGAATTCCCAGTGAATGACTTTATGGTATGACAGCTGGTTCTAGTATGAATATGCTCCCATATACATCTGTCAATAGTAAGTATGAGGCCCAGCAGCCTACTTGGTCTGGTAGTACATGAGCAGGTGAGGTAACATCTAGAAAAGCTGAGGGTTTTGCAGACTTAAGGAGCAGAGTGAGAGGGTGACACCTGCAGAGAAACACAGACGGGAGAGGACAAGGTGCATGCGCACCTCTCCTGGAAATCTCAGCATGTTGCCATTTGGCTGACACATCAGCTTGGATAATTACTTATATGAACAAAGATAACGCTTCTGGCTCTAATGAAAGGCTGGGTGACTCCAACATCAGTGTGGGGACGAGCAGGAGGCCTTAAGAGATTGCTTAGACTATACAACACTAATATGCAGACTATATTTGGAGACACAGATGACATGAGTCTTTCTTTCCGTTGGGGACATGTTAAGCATCCTTCCTCTCTAAAACATAGTCCCCCAAACCTTGGGACAGTTCCAGAAAGAGAGAGCCATTTTTCTTCCACCATAACAGTGGGTGAATAGTTTCAAACAAGCAGAGGCTCTCTGGCACACCATGTTTGGGTAACATGGGTAACATGGATTGGGTAACATACAAAAATGAGCCTGAATACTAGTAAGCTTTCAGCTGGAAAGAACAGTAGCCTTGGACTCTTAGATACTACTATTCTCAAACTTTTCTCTACCCTCACCAACACTAAGTCCAGTGTCGCCATATCATGAAGACATCATGCTTAATCCATATGAGCTCACCCAGGAAGGAGGGAGGGAAAACTTCTGAGCTCTGAGTTCTCTCTAGAGCTAAGACACTTTATTTTCTTACCCCACTACCCCCACAAGTACCATCACTGTCCTGGCATTAAAAGGTGTCCTAACCCTCCTTGTGGGGCCCAGCCTAAAGACAGACAAGAGTGCAGCAACAGGTCAGGCCGGTGCCAGAAAACCTCTCCTTCAGGTTCACGGTGACTGGAAGTTTCTGAATGACATTCAGGCAAGATAGGCAGGGCCATCAACAATTAGATTCTTACTCAACTTTCTTGATGTTAAAGGATTGCTTGCATGTATTTTATAGCGCCCATTATCAAGTTCCATACATTCAATTCCTGTCTGGTTTACTATACCCATACTGATGTTTCAGCCCCCGGAACCGTCAATAACCAATGCTCTCTGATGATCTGCAGCCTAGAAGGTGTCCACTACTATTTTGTTTTATTAAATGAATAAATGTTCTAGGCGATCAATCCCGTTTGAATGTAGTCCTACCAAGCTGCCAGGTCTGGGATCACAGTTTCAGTTAGTTATTAGTCAAGGGTCATGGTGGCCTTCTATCTCCCTTTTATTGTAAGCATTTACCTACCATCTATCATCTGTTTATCATATCTCTATCATCTATCTATCTATTTAATGTGTGTGTGTGTGTATGTTTGTGTGTGTGTGTGTTACCTACATGTATAAACACGTACCATGTGCTTGTCTGCTGCCTTTGGAGGCCAGGAAAGGATGTTGGATCTCTTGGAACTGGAGTTATTTAAGGTAGTGTGCTGAACCTGGGTCCTTTGAAGGATCAGCAAATGCTTTTAATTGTTGAGTCATCTCCCCAGCTCCTCATCTTCCCTTTTAAAATGGATGGATGGCTAAACCACATTATGCCAAAGCACGGTAGTGTGTCTATAATCTCCAACATTAGCCTTACTCTGTTTAGTAGTAATGCTACTTAAATGATGAAATTAGTCTACATATGTGCCCATAATTTATACAGTATTGAAAAGTAAATGCCAAGCCTTTATTTAAATACACCATAAGTTTCCCACTTATAGCAACAGGGAAATTCCATGTGAGCAATGACATTAATTCAACATTATGGCTGGTTTTACTCACAGAAGTCACAGAACTTAAAGTTATGGTTCCCACAGCCACTGTAACTGTCACACACCATCTATACACATGGAGGAAGGAAAATGATTACCATAAGAGCAGGAAAGCATTCTATATGCACAAGAGGACAAGTTACAGCAGCTGGGAGACACATAACTTACACTATTCTCATGCACTCTCGCACAGAACCCAGAGAATTATCCACTGGGCAGAATCCACAATGTTCTTACGTCCTCTGTAAACCTAATGACTCGATTTATGGCTTCTGACTCTGTGTCTTTGTAAAAGGAGCACAGTTACAGTTATGTCGAAAGGAATGGCTGATGTCAATTAGACATTGGTGTTTATGTTCTCAATAAAAATAATCAAGCAAAGGGGGAAAAGAATGATCAAGTATGATGGGTTTGCTTAAATTAACCACAAGTCACGTATCACACATTAAGATTTCCATGTTGCTGTGAGTGTCGTGGCTTTAAACAGGTGCAGATTTGAACAACTGCTCTATGGTTAGTGTACACAACAACTCTGGTACTCAGAAAACCCGTTCATTCTATCCCACCATGATAAAAGCTTTCTCTTAACTCTCACCCAATGATCTATTTCCATCATGAAATTTTATCATTTATAGATTAACTTGCCAAAAAGAATCATACAGTATGTCAACTTACGGCATCTTTCCCTTTGCACAGTGCCTTTGAAACTACCCAAATTCCCATCCTCATTACAAATAACAGTCTATTGCGTGAGTGTACAACCTGATGAATTAATTTGAATGACAGGAATTAATACAAACTGAGCACTAGTTTTATTTTAGACAAATTGCTTTAAGCACATACTCAGGAAAGATATGGATACTTTTGAACATTATAAAATTGAATAAATTTCACCAAATTTATTAAGACCTATTATCTCATATAATGTACATGTGAAGGTTTTCATCTCCCATACAAAGCAATACGGCCTTTGTATTTTATACTTAACATATATAATTTAGTATTGTGTCCCCTTTAGATATGAATCCCCAATTTGATAGAACAAAAATTCATTAAAATCCAGATGGGAGTAGGTAGGATTAAGATGGACATGTATGTGTGTATGTATATATATATATGTATGTATGCATGTATACACACAAACACATCTCCCAGGGCCAGAGAAATGGCCCTGCCGGTGAAGTGCTTGCTGAGCAAGTGGGAAAACCTGAGTTTGATTGCCAGATCCTATGTAAAGAACTGGGTGTCTTGTAATCTCTGAAGCTTGCTGAAAAGCAGCCTGGCCTGTTTGGTTGACCCCATGCCATTGAGAGACCACCTCTCAGCAATCAAGCTGGTCACCCAGAGGCTGACCTGTGATGATTACACACATGTAGAAACATGCAGAAACTTACACACATGCAACTACATGTATTTGAATGTGAATGCACTCTCACATGTGCAAATACACATGAGCCTGCACACACACACACATACACACACACTCACATGCACACATACAAATCCTGTTACTAAGGATCTTAAAAGCAAAGCGTCAGTGTGAATAAATGAACTTTTCTTTTCTATACACTCAATGTAATCTCGTAGGAATGTCACCTTCCATGTGGCTGTCAGAGGACCTTGTCATGCAGTATACTCAGGAATGAAAACAAAGTGTGTTTTTACTGGGTGCCTGATTTCAGTAGAACAAAACATATAACCACACTCAGAAAAGCTGACAGTAAGGGGCAACACTGGATGAGATCAATTGTTTCATTTTTAAAACTACACCATGGACACATATGAGTGTAGACCTGAATATTATGTGGCACATGATTTAAATTCTGTTATCCGCTTTAGGCTTTCAACACTATGAATATTTAAGAACAGAAGATCAAATGCAAACATCTATGAGACAAAGGGAGTAATAACATAAACAACAGGAATATGATGGCCAGACAGACCAGATAGGCCATTAAGCAGTCACTGGAAACAGTAACAGAATAAAGAGAAGGCAATTGAGCCAAATCAACACATCAACATAGCCTTTCCATATCTCACTGTGCACAAGCTATCAGGAGGTTCTTAGCCACACTGTCAAGGTCTAGCTTTAGTTTTCTCTCACCTCCGAGATTGTTCCAAAAACAAGATTGCAGAATACCATCTGACTTAGCATTCAACATATTAAGTGTATGTGCACAGACATGCCTGTGATGATATAAAATTGTACTCCGCAAACTACAGCCCATTACAACACTCAGCTGTCATTCTGTTCTGTTTAAACAAAATTCATTTCCAGCTCCTCTTACTCATTTCTGTGCCCTCCATGTTGTAACACCAGCAGGAAGTTGAGGCAGATACATTTTCATCCACAAATTCAAACACAGTTCTAAGTCTTTCTATTAATTTTTGACATTTATAGGAGAAAAAAAAAACTGACCAATTCCTGATAGAAGTGCTTAGCCAGTTCCCAGGCACTTCTTGAACTACAAGTAATATTTGCAAATTACCTTCCATAAATTCTTGCATGCTTCTTTGCAAAAGATGTGCTAACAGAACAATCCATCCCTTTATAGTTGCTCATCACTTCACAATTCAGAACCACACTATCATCTTCTACTAAGGAGTCTAAAGCTTGTCACCACATCACAGTTTACAAAACAGAAGCTAGAGCCAGGAGGCTAAATGTCCCTAGCAAGAAACAAGAGAGTTAGGCCTTGCTTGCTAGGGGACTTCAAGCACATCCTCTTCGCCAGACTGCAACTGTATCAAAAGTACTGATAGCAGTCACCTCACAAGGCGTGTTGGGGAGCAGAAACACCAATAAACAAGGATCTGACTCAGCATGACCTAGACTCAAACCCTTCACTAAACAAGGATGAGTTGGGAAGACCTAGACTCAAACCCGCTTCTGCTATTTCTTTGTGACTTTTTTTTTTTTTTGCTTAAATATCCAAATATGAAGACATTCCCCAAAGGGCAAAGGCAAAGACTTACCCTGTAGGCTTTAAGAAAAAAATTAATTCACAGGATATTTAATGAATGACACTGTACTAGGTAAATTCCTTATAAATTAATGCATTCCAATGAGAGAATGCAGATACAGATGTTACAGAATTCCTTACAGTTACTATGCTAGCTTATTATTATTATTATTGTTATAATAATAACAAAGATATAGCAGATATCTTTGGAAGATATAGAGCCAAAATGTTCATTAAAGATGAAACACTTTTATCCCATTTTGGTCATTAAAATTGTATGTCTGTATGGAGTTACTATATTACACTTCATAAATATATGTAACAATAGGAAATACGTTATTTCTGTCTGTGTGTATGTGGTTGATGTGAGTGAGCATAGATGCATCCATGTATATGAGTATAGATGTGGGTATGTGCAAGACAAGCATGAGAAGGGCAGAGAACAACCTTGGGAGTACATCCTCGCCTCTGCTTCATTTGAGACAGGTCTCTATTGTTGGTTTTGCACTGTTTGTACCAGGCTAGCTGCTTTGTGCATTTGAAGGGATTTTTCTATTTTTGTTTCCCATTGTCTGTAGGAACACGGGATTACAGTGTCCAGAGCTATGTGAGGTTCTTAAGTGCACTCTAGGGGTTGAAACTCAAGTCCTCATGCTATGACATAAGTGTGTTTTATACCTAGGAGCTACTTCCCCATCCTGACATTTATTTTTAATTGAAGGTGCCTAGTAACCCAAGTCCTTCTCCTAATTCTCACCAACAGTCACTGTTCTCATGAAAAAAGTATTTGAATGGATGAGGGTGAAGCCTTGGGACTTGATATTCCCTCCTACTCATTGGCCATCAGGTTTTCTCAGAACACCATCACCTAATCTTACCCCCACTGTCTGAAGCATTTGTGGGGATCATGCCCGACACACCACTGACTGCTGGCTCATTTGCCCTGTGAGAGGAATGGCATTGAACCTCAGTTTCATTTGCATCTATCTGGCACACTGAGGGCACCAGGCCATCACTGAAGTCTAATAGTCATCCTACAGAGTGGAAAAGTAACTTCTGTAATGTCTCTGATTCTCAAGTCTCCTCACTTCTCTCCTACTTCTTCATTGCTCCCTATTCATGTCCTCCACATGTTCTTTGTGAAATGAACACATTGTCCCTGGCACCCAGTAGTTTTAGGAGCTTCATGGTTGCTGGTCTCATGTCCGGAAAGACTTCTCCAGAATCACACTATACACAACACACACACACACACACACACACACAGAGAGAGAGAGAGAGAGAGAGAGAGAGAGAGAGAGAGAGCGCTTGCTATCTTGAGTGTCTTTTCAGGGCTAGAAGTATAACGCAGTTTTTGTTCATTTGCCCAGAATATTGCCTGCTTAATCCCAAACGCCCCAAATAATGCTGGTAGAAATTGTAAGCGGAAGATTGATTACTCAAATGTTGTTCCTGACTATTCTTCGTAATATCTCTGCACAGTGCTCTCAAGCATGTTTTCCATTTAATGTTTCTCCATGGCACTTATCACTTCCTAAATCATCTGTGGACTAATCATAGAAACTCCATAAGGAAAGGAGCTTTGTGTTGTGGCCTGCTATGTTCCTAGTGCCAAGTACATCACCCATGGATGGTAAACAAAGATGGAGATGAAGGAGATCACGCCCATTAAGACCGCTAGAACATGCCTTATATGCCAGCCTCATTGACACCATGTTGAGATCAAACAAAACGGTAACTACAGAACTGAAGTATAGTGAGCTTGAGGCATTTTGCTTCATTTTGCAAGCTATAGGCTGCTTCTTCCCCTCTGTGGCTTTCATATTGTTTCTCTGTGGTCACTGAACTGATGCTCTATGGTTGTAAGGCAGGTCTTCTGGAAATATCTGAACAGGAAGCATCATTAACTTACCATATGAAGTATTGCCAAAGGTAGTGTTTACAACTCCAACTGCCAAATAAACTTTGAGGGAAGGATGTACCATGTAGCAGAATTCATGGAGTATATTGAGGAAATAACCCTGCTATTCAGTATTTGTACCTCAGCATTATGACGCTTCATTAGAAGTCAGTCTTTAGAGTCACATGGCTACCAGGTAGTTAATACCATAGTCTCCCAGCCTGTTGACTTCAAGTCAGTGACACATTTACATAGGAACAGCCAGGCCAGGCTCTAATATTCTTTTTTATCTACCTCCTCTTCCTGTACTAATCCCTTCCTCTCTGTATTGATTCCTACTCAAAGCACATGGACGATGCTTGTAAGTAAAGTAAAAGCAGGCTCACTATGAAAATGAAGCAGGAAGAGAACATTGGGTGAAGAGGTGGGAAAAAAACATAAAGAAAAGAACTTTATGTTCTTTCTGAGATTATGAAGAAGAGATTACAGGGGTAAGGAAGAGGAAATATACAAGAGATGGAAGAAAAGCGCTTCCCAGAATGAGAAAGAAGAACAATTCAACCCTAACAACCTGGGCTTGAGCTAGCAGAGAGAATGTTGGGACTGCCTGCAATGGAGACAATGACTTCCAGCCACACAACTTGGGTCCATGTTTCCAGGAGCTCTCAACACACATGATTCCGAGGACCCAAAAGACGTTAATGGAATCCTCTTCTCCAGACCCTCCCCTAGGAAGCCTTTTCACTCCCATTTGGTGCTGTGACTGCTCTGGGCACCTGTGCTAATTTTCCTGCTGCTACCTGTCTTATGTGCTCTCCCAACCCATCTTCCATTCCATTCATTTTTATCACTCCCACCCCTCCCCCACATGCACTTTGTATTCTCTTTTTATGTTCTGACTAAGCGGACAGTTCTCTTCGTGTGCTGACACTGGTGGTTCTGGAAAGTGGCTGGAGAATTCAGACATGATGGTTATTTGAGGTATTCTCACAAGGATACAGGTTCTGAGAGAGGCCAAACAAGGAAGACGTGCACATGGTGTGTCCTTTAGACTAGAGTCTACCACCTCCCTCTGAGAACTTACAAGCCAAACGCCCTAACCAAGGATCCTTGAAAATCTGTATCTGTCCTTGTATACAAGGCCGGTCACATGACAACCAGTGGCCTCCTCATTAGTTCGCCCCTATCCCATGAAAGTTATTGACATCTGTGTGCTAAAATAAACAACAACAAAATGAGTCAGATCCAGGAGACTGATAGCTGATGTCAAGTCTCTGATGACACAAATTCAGCAGGATTTCTATTGTCATTAAATAAAGCAAAATTAATAAATTCAGATTACCAGTTGTTGACAGGTTTAAACTGTAACATCTCCACTTTCTTATTCCTTTTCACACTTGCAGCTAACATCTTTTAAAATAGTAAATTTAGAACACTTTCTCTCAAATATGGCATCTAGAAATACATTAAAATATATAAAATATATATTAACATATAAAATATATTTGCCACCTAAAATGTGGGTAAAAAGTGAAAAGGAATAGAATCAAGGAGAATGAAGCATGACTATAAATAAAAGCAATATTACAAGAGTACACTATATAATTATAGAAAAAAATCACCATGAAGTCTATTTTGTATTTAACTAATAAATGCTATTAAGCAATTTTTACAAACCCACAAATAAAACTCTATTAACCTGGGTCAATTGCTATCAATGATTTTTTTTAATTAAATGTGGTTGAACATATGCTGTTACGGGCAAATAACAAGACTGTCAGGAAAAGACAGATTGGACATTCCTCTTGAAGCCCTGTCCATTCTTCAAATCATTGAGCATTTATGGAGAAGAATGAAGGATAAACTCTTTTTTCCAATTGATAAACTATGAACTCGCAGGGAGTGGAAATGATCCATCTTATTCAGAGGGGACCAGGGAAGATTGAGGCATTGTGAACAACACACACTAGATCTTCAGTTTCCAATAACATCCTTCACAATGCTTGGTCTACACAGCACTCAAATATTTATATTTATTCAACAAAGACTATTGGAAGGCTGAAACAGTAGTTACGTACCCATAGCTTGAATGTCTTTCTAATTTGGAGTTATTAGCATATCCAAGCCAAGAAATCTACTCAGATGCAGAGAGATGCAAAGATAATAAGGATGAGTGTCAAGATATCATCAACAGGTTTACTTTCACATATGGACCAAGCTTAGTCAATCTACCTCATTTACCTTTTGTAAAACAGAAACCTATTTCAAATTTAAAAATATTAAATATCATGAAAACAATGCATCATAAGTGTTAAAGTCAAAATAAAAATATCCAAGCCCATTAATGAGTAGTAATGTCCAAAAGAACATGGTCAGAGTATTCCCCCATTCCTAGTGTCCTTTATCCACAGACATCTACTAGACACATTGCATGATCGACAGATTTTCATCTAAAAGTAAACACAAATGCTTAGGCTGAAGAATCAATTTTTATACAACTGTATGATTAATTTGTAATACATAAAAATAATCCCTTTACTTCAACATTGGAACCTACTTCAGTATCTAAGAGTAATTTATTTTTTAATTAAATTTTTATTTTTTATATTAATTACAGTTTTTTCACTTTGTATCCCAGCTGTATCCCTCTCCCTCATTTCCTCCCAATCCCACCCTCGCTCCCTCATTTCCTCCCATTTCCCCTCTCCAACTTCACTGATAGGGGAGGTCCTCCTCTCTTTCGATCTGACCCTAGCCTATCAGGTCTCATCAGGACTAGCTGCATTGTCTTCCTCTGTGGCCTGGAAAGACTGCTCCCCACTCAGGGAGGGGTAGTCAAAGAGCAGGCCACTGAGTTCATGTCAGAGACAGTCCCTGTTCCCCTATGAGGAAACCCACTTAGATACTGAGCAGCCAATGGGCTAAATCTGAGTAGGGTTCTAGGTTATATGCAGGAATGGTGCTTGATTGGAATATCAGTCTCAGAAAAGACTCCTATGCCCAGATATTTTGGTTCCGTTGCTCTCCTTGTGGAGCTCCTGTCCTCTCCAGGTCTCACTATATCTCACCTCTTTCATAAGATTCCCTGCACTTTGCCCAAAGTTTTCTTAAGAGTCCCAGCATTTGCTTTGATACACTGCTCAGTAGAGTCTTTCAGAGGCTCTCTGTGGTAGACTCCTGTCCTGTTTCCTGTTATCTCCTTCTTCCAATGTCCATCCCATTTGTCTTTCTGAGCGAGGATTGATCATCTTACCCAGGGTCCTCCTTCTTGCTTAACTTTTTTAGGTGCACAGATTTTAGTATGTTTATTCTATATTATAGGTCTAATATCCACTTATAAGTGAGTACATACTGTGTGTGGTTTTCTGCTTCTGAGATACCTCACTCAGGATGATCTTTTCTAGATCCCACCATTTGCCTGCAAATTTCATGATTTCCTTGTTTTTAAGTGTGTAAATGTACGACAATTTCTGTATCCATTCCTCAACTGAGGGATAAACTGAGTTGTTTCCAGGTTCTGGCTATTACGAATAAAGCTACTCCAAACATGGTTGAACAAATGTCTTTGTTGTGTACTTGAGCATATTTTGGATATATGCCTAAGAGTGGTATAGCTGGATCTTGAGGAAGCACTATTCCTAATTATCTGAGAAAGCATCGGATTGATTTCCGGAGTGTTCGTACAAGTTTACATTCCCACCAGCAATGGAGGAGGGTTCCCCTTTCTCCACAGCCTCTCCAGAATGTGTTGTCACTTGCATTTTTTTATCTTAGCCATTCTGATGGGGGTAAGGTGAAATCTCAGGGTCGTTTTGATTTGCATCTCCCTGATGACAAAGGACATTGAGCATTTCTTCAAGTGTTTCATTAAGAGTAATTTAAACAAACAAAAATATCCAAGTGAACTGATTTAAAGTGATCATCGAAATCAGGAGTAAGAGTTAGAAATTTGGTGGAAAAATTTAATCTCTTCTTCCAATAATTACACAGGCCAGTTAGCCTTCCTGAAACAATGAAGTTTTGACAAAACCAACAAAGAGAACAGTCTCCTCCTTGCTGCCCATTGATCGAGATGTAGAACTCTCAGCTCCTTCTCCAGCAGCATGTCTGCCTGGACACTGCCAAGCTTCCCTCCATGGTGATAATGGACTAAACCTCTGAAACTGTAAGTCAGCCCCCAATTAAATCTCTTCCTTTATAAGACTTGCCATGATCATTGTGTTCCTTCACAGTAATGAAACCCAGACTAAGACAAAGTCAGTAAGAGGAAGTGGTGTATTTCAGTGATAAGCCTAGTCATGCCTTTGTTTGGAAGAATATAGATCTGGAGACTTTGGATTAAGAAAGCAGTGGAATGCTTTAAGAGCTTTTTAATCATCCATACTGGTAAAAGCATGGAAGACAGTGGTGCTGAGAGTGGTTTGAACTGTGGGGACCTGGCTAGAGGTTTCATTGGAGAAAATTTTTTCTATGTTTTGTAGAGATAGTTCTTATGACATTTTGGTGAAAAAATGTGCTGTTTTTTGTGCTTGTCAGAAGAGGCCGTCTGAAGCTAAAGTGAAGAAATTGGGATTAATTGCATTGCCAAAGGAAATCTCAAAACAGTATAGCATAGACTCTGTCCTGTGGTTCATTTTTATGCAGGGCATTTTGGTAAAATGGAGCAAGCTGAGACAGAAAAAAAAAAAAATGGAAAATGTATGGTTCAAGGACTAAAGGGACACCAAGAAGCTAAATCATGTGTTTAAGGGAATAATCAGATGAAATCTACTAAATGGAATTAAAAGAGTGGTGACCTCCGGGCAAGATCCCACCCACAGAAGCTTCCATCTTGTCTAAAGGAATTAAAGAAAAGCATAGGTTCAGGTGTGGTAGTACATACGTTTAATCCCAGAGCTCAAGAGACAGAGGCATACAGACCTCTGAGTTCAAAGTCAGCCTGGTCTCCAAGACAAGCTCCAGGACTGACAAGCCCAAGCAGCGAAGAAAACCGTGTAAAACAGAAAGTTTTTGGTGAAGATATAGTTGAGGAAGGGTGCCGTGTTCCAGCCCCAGAAAGCAGCAGAATTTGTCAGCTTCGGCCAATTGACTCTGACTTTAGACTGAAGAATAGATGAAGGAGTTCTGGAATTTCTAAAAGAAAAGTGGCTGAGGCCAGATGTTTGGCAGGGGTGTCCCTGCATGGAGGCCCAGAGAGGCCATTGCATGAAACTGTGAAGTTGAAGTTGCCTTGGAGACCCCAAGATATTGGAGATGCCAGAGTCTTGTGATACCTGTCAAGGAAAGCTACTAACTGGGAATGGAATTAGCCCAAAAGAAAGACCTGTGTTGCAGTCAACAAAGATGAAAGAAGTTGGAGATCTGAAGAGAGCTTTTACATGGAGTACAAGTTTGTCCAGCTGGTTTTCAGTCTTGTTTTGGTCTAGGATTTTCTCACTGTGTTCTCTTCCTTGTATTTGGGATGGTAATATATATCCTATGCCATTATAATATGGAAGTATGTGATCTAATTTTTAATTTTGATTTATAAGGGATTAGAGTTAAGAGATTGCATGACTCTCAGAAGAGACTTTCAACTTTGGACCTATAAACATTGAGACTGATAGACTATGGGGATGTTTGAAGTTGGACTAGATACAATTTGCATTATGTTATGGGTACAAGATTATGGGGGTGAGGGAGTTTGTAGTAGGTTGAATGTGTGGGCCCCCCCATAGACTCGTGTTTGAGAATGCTTGGCTCATGGGGAGTGGCACTATTAGGTGTGGCCTTATTAGAGGAACTGTGTCACTGTGGGGGTGGGCTCTGAGATATTTTATGCTCAAGCTCTGGCTAGTGTGGAAGATAGTCTTCCTCTTATTACCTTGGGATCAAGATGTGGGACTCTCAGCTCCTTCTCTAGCACCGTATCTGTTTTGCATGCTGCCATGCTTTCCACCATGATAATACTGGACTAAACTTATGACACTGTAACCCCCCCCATTAAATGTTTTTCTATATATATAAAACAATGCTCGAGCAATAAAAGTTTGATTACTGATTTCTAACATCTTTTTTCTTTTTTTTCAGAAAATTAAGGGAAATTCTCAAAACCTAGTATACATACTGTCCCATAAGTTTACATAGACCTATACAACAGGAAGAAAGAGTACCCTTTGGGCTCTGGTGGTCAAAGACAAACATCCACACCATCTAAAAGGCAATTTGCGTACGTTATCTACAACAGTGGTTCTCAGCCTTGCTAATGCTATGACCCTTTAATATAATTGCGACCCTTTAATACAGCTCCTCATATTGTGGTGACCCCCATAACCATAAAATTATTTTTGTTGCTACTTCATGACTGTAATTTTGCTACTATTATTAATTGTAATGTAAAGATAAATTAATAATGCATGATGCCTGATGTGAGGTCTGCGTAAAAAGGTCATTTGGCCTCCAAAGAGGTCATGACCCACAGGTCGAGAACCACTGTTCTACAAGGTCTAGAAAAAAACACACTGTGTTTCCATTGTCTGTAAGTCTGAATGAGCTAGTAACAGTATCGAGAAGGCAAGATTGCTTTCATTTATATACAATCTTTTCCTCAGTGTGAAAAAGGTAACCTAATGAAGGTCAGAAGAAAAGGAAAAAGAGAAGGAAGAGGAAGAAATAGGAGGGGGCGGGGTGACAAAAGGTTAAAGTTACATGCTCAGGTCTTTTTTGCCAGGAGATGAAACAAAGAAACCTTGTCCACTAGAGCTTCTGAAGCCTCAAACAGTCCTAGAAGGTTCTTCTCTGCTAGCTTTTAAATACATAGAGGTCAGCCCTAAAACAAACGGGAACACCAGTGCAATCAATAGTACATTAATTTAAATTCTCGTAAGGATAACCACAGTTCCTACCCAATTTTCCCAAGGACAATGAATGTACCTTAAAAACATAAAAAAAAAAAAAATCAAAAAGCTGGGAAGTGCCTCGGCCTTACCTCTGGCTCTGCAGTAGCATCTGCTCCAAGAGGCGGTTTGTGCATTTCCAGGCCATTCTGGCTGGCTGCCAGCCACTCCTCTGCAGGAGAAGCATAGATCTCTTCAGAGTCGGTGTCTGCCCAGGGGACGTGGCTTGCTTCCTCCTGGCTCCAGTCCAGTTCTTCCTCAGACTGCTTCAGGGAGCTGCTGCTGCTCTTGGGAACGATGCCTGCAGTAGACAGGCTGTTGGGTACCGAGGTGTAGGACGACTGTGGCCCTGAGTAAGGTCGACCCTCGGGAACCAAGGCCTCTGCCTCCAGGAGGTCAGGCACCGAGAGGCTGAGGCGCCGGTCCAGTTGATGTTGCACCCTTAAATCCAAGGGTTTACTTGGTGTCTTTTTAGACTTCTTCTTGCTCAGGTTGATCAGCAAGGGTCTGGTCCGCTGTTTTAATGACCCCCAGACGGATGGTTTATCCAGATCCATAACTGGATGAAGAATCAAGAAGTCCACTCCTCATCAGAGTGTGTCTCTACCGGGAAAGGGTGGGTGACTTCTGCAAAACAGACCATAAGGAGAGGACATGAGCCTTCTCACTGTGAAAGGGCATACACAACAGAAACTGACTGGGAAAACTGGCTCTCTGTTCTTTAATGAGAAGTGAAACATTAATATCGCAAAAGGTGATTTTTTTAAAGAAACATATTTAAGAGTTATCGGTGGTAATAGAAAACTAAAGGATGGGATTATCAGGTTGAGCCTAAGCTTCATTAAAAGACTACTTATTCCTCTCTAGGGACATCAAAGCTAAGATATTTATTTGCTAGAGCAGTTACTACAGCATTTCTTCACCATAAGCAAGTGGGAACTATGTATCCTTCTCTAATTGGAGGATCACCGAGTATTTCCTGTACTCAGAAAGGTAATAGGTATTTGATGTGACATCAAAGATGATAAAAGAGTACCTAAAGCAAACGTGTGTGTATGTGTGTGTGCTTCACATGTTTGAACATGTGTAGAGAAGCCAGAGGTTGATGTCAGACGTTTTCCTCAGCAACTCTGTGTGCCTAGTTTATTTAAGACAGTGTCTCTCCCTGAACCTGGAACTCACTGATGCATCAGCCTGCTAATGATGTCCAGGCATCCTCCTGAAGTCAGTTCCTCATGCTTGTACAGCTAGTGGTCTGCTGATGGAGCCATCCCCCCCCCCCACTCCCATCTTTATCTATGCTTTGAATGACAAAATGTGCTTATTTGGGCTTGGATTGCATTTAATTGCTGCAATATAACATTAAAATGAAGGTAAAGGAACACCATTGTCAAAATGAAAGTCCAGTGCATATCCAGAAGAACTGACAACATACCCGTAATGGAACAAGCCACAGAGACTCATCCTGATGAAATGCCTAGGACATGTGTCGCACATGCAGTTGGGAGTGTGGGTGAGGGTGCCTGTAGAGACGTGTAGTCACGCTGAAAATGCCAAGGTGACTTGAGATGTAACAGGTTAGATTAATCAGAGAGCCAATAAACATCAAATTCAGAGAAATGAGCCTATTTAGCATGGGTCAAACGCTTCAGTAATGTCCATTTGATGTGAATGAGTGTTATCATGGCACTGTGACCTAGGCAGCACTAACAGTGCCACATCTGGCTGAGGAACAAGGCTGAGAGCCTAGGGTTAGGGAAGCACTTTCTGAAAGCAAAGATCAGTGCTCTTCTGTCTCTCATCATCTCATTTTAAGAGAAGGTATACTAGTAGTGAAAAGAACAGTCAAAATCCCTATAAATCAGGGTTCACATGGCTTTTAGCCTGCTGAAGATTAGAATGTGGATCTACGCAGTCCATCCCTACTGTCCATCACCACAGGCAAGAGATTCTCCCAGTATGCACTTAGTCTCTCCAGCACTACAGATTGAGTCCTTGAGCTCTGGAGACAGACTCTTTGAGTTTAAATTCCACTTTGCTACAGGCTACCTTGCTGTTGGACCAGTGTTATGTCATCTGGTTATATCCCAGTTTTCTCAAATCTGCAGTGGGAATGCGATTATGTAGAAAGAAAAATCCAACGCTTCCAATAAATGTATGGAGGACATTCAATGTGACAGGTGCTATTAGGTACAAGTCACAGCCTCCAGAAATTCATCATAGAAACAACACAACACAAGTAAAACCTCTGAGAAGAATAATATAATGAAAATTCCATAGGAATCACAACCAGCTACAATTCTTAACATTTAAAAATGTTTATTCTGATCAACAGAATAAAAAAAGAGGCACAGGATAAAGAAACAGTCTCAAGTAACAGGAAGTTCTGATACATTGCAGCAACACACACACACACACACACACACACATCTAAAGATTAAAAGCTAATATCTACATATAAGGGAAAATATGCAATGATTATTTTTTTAATTTAATCTATTTTTTTTTTACAATTTATTCACTTTGTATTCCCTTTGCAGCCTCCTCCCTTGTCTCCCTTCCAGCTCCCCTCCCTCTTCTCCCCCTATGCCCTTTCCCTAGTCTCCTGAGAGGGGAGGACCTCCTCCCCTTCTATCTGACCCTACTTATCAGGTCTTTTAGAGTCTGTGTTACCTTACTTGATGCACATATGAACTTACAGAGACTGTGACATACTACACAAGACATGCACAGTGAAAGTCACCAAGTCCCAGCACAAACAAGGGGAAGTCCAATCCCTACCTAAGAAGCTATTTGGGAGAGGGTAAAACAGTTTTCTCAAAATAAGTGACGCTAAGTATATCAACCACACCCCACAGCAGGCTGCATGTTAAGGAGCAGTTGCCAACATAAAACAGACTCCATGGATTTGCTTTTGTTTTTTGCTGTTGTTGTTTTTTCATGTGTGGGTGTGTGGGTGTAAGAGAGAGAGAGAAAGAGAGAAAAAGCTTTCTTTGCATTTGGTTTAAAGCAATCTGTGGGTCCTAACCCCAGATGACTCTCACAGCAGTCACCGAAGATCATCAGAAAACACAGAGATTTTCCTTTCCATTCCTAACAGTAGCAAAATCACACTTACGAAGTAGAAAGGAAAATAATTTCATAGTCGGGGGTCACCACAACATGAGGGATTAAAGGGTAGCAGCATCAGGAACATTGAGAACCACTGGTTTAGATAGAAAGAACGTGAAGTTGAGTCAGTATGGAGTGGGAAGAATATGGGAAGGGCTGGGGAGAGGAAAGACTCTGATTAAAATATATGTAATATGTGACAATTTTAAAGAAAATCCATGAAAATGGAGACAGATGGCAGCAACTTCTAAGCAAAAAATCAGCGGCCTTGGGTCTGGGAGCAACTCACCTGCCAAGAGAAATCTGGAGAAAGACAAAGGCAACAGCACAAGGGGGATGTGAGTGGTACACTTGGACATGACCTCAGCCGGAGCAGTAGAAGGCAAAGCACTCAAGGAGTAGAGTATAACAAAATAGTCTGTGGCATTAGAAAGGACCACAGGAGGCATTAGGGATTTCATACAAGTAAAAGTCGGGGAGACATGGCACACACAGACGACCTACATGTTCACATTCCCAGGTCTACAGGGATCTCAAAGAAGCCCCTGTTCCATCTGGAGAGGACTCATTGTGGGGGCATTAAAGCCAATTTTGTTTGAACGTGCTATAATAAAACCTAACAATTTTTATGATATTTAAATGATTAAGACCAATAAATATATCAGATTAACCTGATTCCCAAGAATCTGCCTTGCAACAGAACTTCCCGGCAATCACTGTTTACAATCTAAGTCCTTAAAAGAGATTTGCACTCCCTGGTGGGGAAGTCTATTTGTTTTGAGAAGAAACTATGAGAAGAATTAAATGCTCACGTAAAGGAGGGGTTTAGAATCTTCGTGTCTATTAAAAATTTTAAAGTGCAATAAAGTGGTGGCAGGGGTTAGAAGGAGGCCTCTGAAGAGCTTGTTGCATGTGGGAAAGCATTAATGTCACCTGTGCAGCTGAATTCCCCGTGGCATCAAGAAGAGGATACTGGGGACCATTAGAATAGTTTCAGGAGAAAATTACATCTTCTATGAATGAAGGATATATGCTCTGTCAATGCAACTCTGCCTTCAAAAATTCCTTAAATGGAACCACATGGTAATCTCCCCAAGTTGACTCCCTACAAGCTGCGCTCTGAGATTCAGCCCAGTTGTTGCCCATATCAGCAGAGGATTACCTCTTGATTTCAGAGAGCATTACACCATAGAGCATGCACACCACAAAGTGATTTATTCACCTTGCAGGGCAGATGAGGCCTTTATAGTCTTAAGTTCTTTCCACTAAAACTATTATAAATATGCATGGAAGTATTTTCCATTCTCTGAGGTAAATGGCCAACAATGTGTGTCATGAGGCAGGCGAATACTTACTTTATATGGAATCTTTCCTGGGTGATTGGATGAATTCCTTGTTTATTCACGACTAACAATTTGAGAGTTTCACATCCTATTGACATTGTTAGGATTTTTATTTTAGTTCTTTGTACTAATTAGAAAGGCTTAATATTTTAATTTTCCTAATGATGTGTGATATTGAAAATGGTTTGGGCCATTAATTTGCTAGTTTGGGGAACTTTCTGTTCAAGAGTTTTGTCCATTTGTTTTAATAAAAAGCTCTTGGTCTCCTACTCTTGGCTTATGAGAGCTTATTATATATTTTGACTCTAAGAGCCTTGTTAAACATATAATATGAAAATATTCATTCCAATTGCATATCTTGCCTTTTCATTTTGTTATTAATATCTTATGCAGATCAGAAGTTCTTAATTATCAAGGGCTAGCTTTTAGAAATGTGATGACATTTAACAAATCTTATTCAATGGACTGGTTTTATATTTTGAAATCCACTGTGTAACCTTAATTCGCAAAAGATTTCTGCAATGTTTCCTCCTAGGAGTTTCTTGGCTTTACATTTAGAGTTCTGACCTATTTTTAACAAAATAGCTGCATACAAGATTGGGGTTAGGTCTAAGTTCATTTTATCCATGGATGACAATTTATTCCAACTTTATTATTGGAACACTGCCCTCTAAGGAACTACTTAGGCCCCCATCGCAATGAAACATGCCCTATTTTTGTGTGGCAGGTAGTGACAGTGAAGGTGTCTAAGACTTTCTATTCTCTTCCACTGACCCACCTATCACTTTCCACTACCGTGCTGTTTTGATGGCCAAGGTAGTCTTAAATTCAGCTTAGCTATTCTGTGAAACACATCACTCCCAAACATATTAAACCTAAGCAGTGTGAATTTAATATAAGGACAATGAAAATACAGCAGGATTTTTGTGAGGGTAATAAACGTACTCTAAAATTTATTTACAGCCACAAAAGACCCATATAGTGATGAAGTGAACAGCACAAAAAACAAAGCAATGGGTTACAGGAAATACCTCTTCTTGATGGTGAAGCTGTTACTCTAAACAGCACTTCCAAGCCACAAAAGGATTGTCTCCATGTTTTGTCTAGTTTTTAAACGATCTGTATCTTTCCACTAGCTTGGTGTAATCACAAAAGAGGCATGTTTCTGGGAAGAAGTAAAAACTAACTCATGTCTAGTTCAGAGGAATCGCTGTTGGTGCCCTTCCCTTTTTAGCTTATTCCATCTTATCTGGAGACAGAACTATTTTTAATAACTTTTGCAAAAATAAAAAACAAAAACCATTCTGCCCATCAATTCCTCAAGTCTGTAACCAGAACAAAATATACTGAATCACAAGCATGCAAGCACAAAAATATTTGTCAAGAGGAAATAAACAAACAAACAAAGTAACAAAAAAAAAAAAAAAAACCAAGAAACTCTATGTGTTCTTAAAGTTGTACTACTAACTGGAGCTTGGTCACTTCCTACAATATACAGTGTGTACTACAGAAATAAGCAATGCTAAAAGAAGAAATCCAAGGAGGACTTATGTTTGAAGAAAAGCCCAGTGAAATAAACTCACCTGTTTGAATACTAAATATAATCCAACTTCTCTTATCTCAAAGAATATTTGAAGCAAATACAAATATTTCATTTTCTCTGAAGTCTTAAGTGAAAAGGTTCTTGTCAGAAACACCCAGCAGACTGCACATTAAACATGCAAGCTCCTTAGCAGGGTGATATGGCTGCTAACAGTTAATTAAGAGCTTACAAATAGAGAGCAGATTGAATATCTCCAATATAAAGAAACTGTAAGTGAGGTCGTTTTACACTGTGTATGAAAATACCACAAAATACACATTAAATATAATGACTATGTGTACCAACTAAAAAGGTACACTAAAACTTTTTGTAAGAATGCACTTACATTTTGCAAAGCACCAGCAAAGGTTTCATCTCCTCACAAGACAAAGTGTTTCTGCCATCCTGCCCAAACTCTCGGCTTTCACTGATTAAGCAAAAAATGAGCACTGTGCCTCTCAAAGCCACTAAAGACAGGACAAGATCTTCACAAGAAACAGCCCAAGCCAAGTAGACTAATGGCAATCCCATCTATATTATGGTTTCAAACATTTCTCCATAGTTGACAGCAATTGCACGAATGTAAAAAGAAAAGAAAAAACAAAACAACAACAACAACAAAAACACCAGCCCTCAAAGTGTCTAACTGAGCTCAGACCACACCCAGAGCTGAATCAAAACCACAAAGAATGACAGGGGAGCTCAGAGTAACAGTAGCATTTTTTCTTCATGACCTTAACTGAGCTTATCAGTAACAAGACTCAAAGTGCTTCTCATAGTTTGTAGCCGTGGTCCTCAACCTGTGGGTTGAGATGACTTTGAGGGTTAAATGACAGGGGTCACATATCAAATATCCTGAGCATCAGATACTTACATTATAATTCATAACAGTAGCAAATTTACATTTATGAAGTAGCAACAAAAACAATTTTATGGTTGGAGGTCACCACAACATGAAGAAGTGTATTAAAGGGTTGAAGTGTTAGGAAGGTTGAGAACCATAAACGTGAATTCATGTGGTAGAGTAAGAGGCAGTGTATTCTACTATATCTTATTTTAACTAAGCAATCTCCACCTAGAATTCTGGCGGAGTAAAACATCCTACTTAAACACAAATTGGGGGATTTGTTTTTATCTTTACCTAGTGAAAAGAGAGGCCTGTACTGGTGCTCATAGTTTCAGGAAACTTTCTAATTCTCCTTAGCTGGTCAAAGACTATTGTCACTCAATCTGAGATCATCAGTATATTTTCCTCTGAACCTGTAGTATATTTTGCTTGCATGTGGAGAAATCAAGTATATTAATAAAGCTAAAAAGTCACTCACAAACATGTCGTTTCACAGATTTTCCTTCCCACTTCACTGTTCCTATCTATCTATCTATCTAGCTGTCTGTCTGTCTGTCTGTCTGTCTATCTACCTACCTATCTCTATCATCCATCTCTATCTATGTATCTATTTATATCTGTCTACCATCTATCATCTATTATCTACCTTTACGTGTCTATGCTCTATGTTTATCATCTATCTATCTATCTATCTATCTATCTATCTATCTATCTATCTATCTACCTACCTACCTACCTATCACTGGCCAATATGCTGGCTTAAATCCAACATGATCATATACATAAAAGCGCTTTGCAAGTATTAAGTAAATATGGGCTTCATCACTGCATCACCTGTTTTCATGGAGGGCTCATTCAATCTTTCCTAATTCTGCCTACTTCTAGTAGGTTGGGAAGCTACTTTTCATTCAATGTTCCACTCATGGATATTATTCACAAAGATATAGGTTTACTAAAGATATTTTAAAGTTGTTCAGTATTTCACAGTGGTGAGATTTGTTGATGTTCCAGCAAATGGGAACTTAAGATGCTTCTGGCAATGACAAAGGATTTAGCTAAGTAGCTCTCAGAAGGTATAGACACACTAAAGATCTGAGGCAAGGCCCATTGAGAAACAGGTCTTAGAGAAGTGTTGGTGTGTAGACTGAGCATATCATAAGTTGGTATTGCTAAATTGTTCCCCACTTTACACACATTAACATACCCGGCATGGACCACAGATTCCCCATGTGAGACATATTTGCGGGCAAGAATTTATAGTTGACAAATTACTGTTGTAAAAAGAGATCCAGTAGTTACATTTATAAATGAGCCCCATTGATGATTCTCTTCCCTCTTTCCCTTGTCTTTTGGGTACGTGTGACTAGTAATTTCAACCCATACTCACTGTACGCAAACTCACAAGTCAGTTCTCCATGGAACTCCTTCAAAAACCTAAGTTGTGTTTCTTCACCCATCGTTCTACTAAGTATTCTCTGTTTATGGTTTGGGGTAGGGATGAAATATCATTTTTCACTCCTAAAAATGATCAAATTTCAAAGCGTCTTTTCCTGCAAATGCCTCATCCAGTTCCCAGGAGCTGATGATAGTCAGTGTCAGGTTAGAGGTTCCACACACAAAGTCTGTACTGATTATCTATGCCCACATTGCACATAAATTCTTGATATTAGTTTAAAGTTTAATATAAAAATGTATAAGACAATCCCTGTCAGGGTTCTTTAAATTGGTTTCTTTTTCATGTGCTATCCCATGAAAATATTACCATCTGGATGTTTGGTGTCTTATCGCTAAATAAAAACAAATTAATGACTTCCTTATCTACCTAGTCACAAATGTGGTTTCTTTCTGTAGGTCATTTTCATAACAAGTTAGAATAGTTTTAGATTTATAGACAAATTAGGCATAGTACAGAGCATTAAAAAAAAAACCTATATTCTTTTTCAGTCTCCTTCCCCTCAACCCATTCTTCCTATTATTTACCTTTTTGTGTGTGTTACATATATTCACTGAACATAGTAATGAGTTTCTTATAGACAACTTCTTTCAAGTATATTGTGCAATATAATCATTCGTACCACCTTCTTTCTCCCTCCCTCTAAGGTGCCCCTCCCCTTTCTCCCTCCCTCTAAGGTGACTCTGTGTTATGCCTGCCTATGGCTTTTCACAGATGTTCACTGTTTACAAACCATTATAACATTATCCAGAATAGCTTCCTTGACTTAAATATCTTCTACACCCTCTAGTCCTCATCTTCTTCCTCTGCATTTCCAGTCACTGATCATTTCATAGGGTCTCTACGTTGTGTTTTCAGAATGCAATAGGGAGGAAATCTCAAATTACATATTCTTTATTCTTTCTTATTTCACTGAGAAAAGCACATCTAAGGTACCTTTCTCCATTTTTTTTTTGTAGCTCAATGATGCATTTATTTTTTTAATCACTCCATAATATTACACTGTTTGGATGTACCATAGTTACCAGTTCATGAAGTGAAGGTGTGTGTGCATGAAGTTTGGGGGGAAATTTATTTAACTGTTGGGTAAGTGTATTAGTTTTATGTGCTTGTTTTTACATATCTTGTATTTCTTGATGACTAATATACTTGATTTGGAAATATAAGTTTTATCTAGAGTTCCAGACATACCAATATAAAACTTTCATGTTACTACAGATTCAGTCTCTGCCTCTTTATGAACAAAATCATGTTATTTTCAATATTATTTTTCCTTTGAATAATAAGAATTGATAAAGCACAAAGGTGTTTCTTTTAAAAATTCTTATGAAAAAATACATCTCATTTGCTGTATCTTGACAATTTTTTCTTCTACTTTTTCCAATTTCATCAATGTCTATTCTTATATTTCTTATAGGTTCATGTAAAACTAAGTTCCTAAAATATAAGAGGCTAGGAACCAGAAAGATGGCTCAGCAGTTAGGTATGTGTATAACTGTACAGAGGACCCAGTTTTGGTTCACAGTACATATATATGACAGGTTATTTAAAATAATAAATAATCTAACATATAAAGGGCTCAGAATAAGTGGAATACAGTAGGAGAAAAAAAGACAAGAAGATGGAGTCTTCAAAGTCTCAAAATTATCATAAATCTACAACAAACTTGATGTTGATTTATTGGTCCATAGATAAGAAAGTGGGGAAAAGGCCTAGAGAATGAGGAAAAGTAAAGGGAAAATAAATGAGATTTTTAATGTTTCTTCAAATATATTTTGAAACTTTCAATATGAACATTTTTCATATCTCATTATTTTGAGACTACTCTTGATGATACTCCATTAATTCCCTTTATTATTGACATACAGAATTGTACCTTTTTTTTTCACATGCCAACTTTGCACTTAGATCTATGAGTCTGAAAACATTCCTTACAACAAGGTGGTCAGTAACTGCTCTCAGGATCTATATTCACACCATCACACCATCTATGAAAAAAAAAACTGCAATTTTCTTTTTCACACATTCATAACTTGGTTTACACATTGATTAATGCCAGTACTGATAGAAAATTTCATTCCATTGGAGCCAGTCTTGGGGTGAAAGATTTCAAACTTAAATTACTTAAGTATAAAAACTTTATAAGGTTTTTAAAAACAAATACCTGGAAAAGAAAACTTCCTCCTATATCTAGTTTGATAAGACCTTCTATAATGAATAATAAGACTTTTAGAGACTGCTTAATTTCTACACAGGAATTGTTTGATTATCTTTGTGTTACTGATATCTAACTATTGCTGAAGAATGATTCAGAAAATTAAATCTGCATACTGTCAGTCTTTTAAAATTGGATACTTAAAAATTCCCCAGTCAGTTTAATATATTATCCTCCAATAACCATGGCTTCACTAATACTGAGTAGTTAGGCTTCCAGTACCAGGCACAGTTTGCTTCTCATTGAGTGGACATTGAGTCCAATTAGAGAGCTATTGGTTACCACCAAGGTATTTCTGCCACTAGTGCATCCTTAGGGTTACTGTTGATGTGGTACATAGGTGTCATAGTTAGGAAGGACTGTTGATTGCCTCACTCCTTTAGAGGTTTACATAGTATATTCTGCTAGTTCTCAAAGAAAGCTAGTTCTCAAAAAGGAAGCATTTAGGTCAGTTCTAGCTCATTGATCTCTGGGTCCTTTAGCAATAGACTTACCTTCTACGATATTGGGGCAACCAAGGGCAACAGCAATAGGTTATTTGTTTTGGGAATCCCTAGAACAGCCCTGACCACCAACTCAAAAACAGGGCTTCTCACATACGGCATTAATGATTTTGTTAAGCACTACTCACTAACATGACTGCACAAACTTGAGCTGAACAAAGACTACACCAAACAACATATCAAAGCAGAAAGCCCATGAGGCGTCAGTCCTGCACAAAGAACTCTAGGTAACTGAGAAAAGCTGGGAGCAGTAGAGGTTACATTCCCTTGGGAAGAGCACAGAAATTGGTTGTTCAGTGCCAAATGGTCAGTCATGAAACCATACATACAGGCAACATTATATGAACTGAACAAGTTATATTTATGAATATATATATATATATGTGTGTGTGTGTGTAAATACACATACATATATCCATACAATAACAAGAAAAGAGGCTATTAATTTGGAGAGCATGAAGATAGGAATGTTTGGAGGAAGAAAAAAAGGAGAGAAATATAATTATATAATAAATATCAATTTTTTAAAAAGAAAACATACACCGACATACATATGCATACCATAAACACACAAGGTATTATAAATATGAAAAAAATACAGTTAGAAAGTACTACTGGCATAAATGTTATCCAGATTTAAATAACAATACAATTTAATAAGCAACTTAGAAATTGCAGTTGTTATATTAAATGCTAACATAAAACACAAATACTTACAAATATATATTGAACTTACAAAGTATAATGTTCTTATTATAAAGTGATACTCTAAATCAGCTAGAAGAAAAAGTGGGGAAGACCCTAGAACTCATTGGCACAGGAGACAACTTCTTGAACAGAACACCATCAGCACAGGCCCTAAGAGCAACAATCAATAAATGGACCTCATAAAACTGAAAAGCTCTGTAAAGCAAAAGACACTGTCGTTAGAACAAAACAACAGCCTACAGATTGAGAAAGGATCTTCACCAACCCAACATCTGACAGAGGGCTGATATCTGGAATATATAAAGAACTAAAAAAGTTAAAAGGCAATAATTCAAGTAACCCAATTAAAAAATGGGGTATGGAGCTAAACAGACAATTCTCTGTAGAAGAATATAGAATGGCAGAGAAACACATAAGGAGATGTTCAACATCCCTAGTCATCAGAGAGATGCAAATCAAAACAACCCTGAGATTTCACCTTACACCCATCAGAATGTCTAAGATCAAAACCTCAAGAGATAATGCATGCTGGAGAGGCTGTAGAGAAAGAGGAACCCTCCTCCATTGCTGGTGGGAATGTCAACTGGTACAACCACTATGGAAATCAGTCTGGAGCTTTTTCAGACAATTAGGAATAATGTTACCTCCAGCTATACCACTCCTAGGCATATATCCAAAAGATGATCAAGTACACAAGGACATTTGCTCAGCCATGTTTGTAGCAGTTTTATTTGTAATAGCCAGAACCTGGAAACAACCCAGATGTCCATCAACGGAGGAATGGATACAGAAATTGTGGTACTTTTACACAATGGAATACTACTCAGCAATTAAAAACAAGGAAATCATGAATTTTTCTGGCAAATGGTGGGATCTAGAAAAAAATCATCCTGAGTGAGGTATCGCAAAAGCAGAAAGACACACATGGTATATCCTCACTTATATAGACCTATAAAATAAGATAAACGTACTAAAATATGTACCCCTAAAGAAGATAAACAAGAAAGAGGTCCAGGGGTAAGATGATCAATCCTCATCTAGAAAGACAAAGGGGATGGACATTGGAAATAGGAGAAAACAAGTAACAGGACAGTAGTCTACCACAGAAGGCACCTGAAAGACTCTACCTACTAGTGTATCAAAGCAGATGCTGAGACCCTAACCAAACCTTCGGCAGAGTGTAGGGAATCATATGAAGGAAGGAAGACTTAGTATATCCTAGAGGGGACAGGGAGCCCCACAAGGTCCAAATATATTTGAGCACAGGGGTCTTCTATGAGACTGTTTATCCAACCAAGGAACCATGCATGGATATAACCTACAATCCCTGTTCAGACATAGCCCATGGTATCTCAATATCCAAGTGGGTTCCCTAGTAAGGGGGGCAGGAATTGTTTCTGACATGAACTCATGAGCTTCCCCTCCCCCGCCTCTGAGGGAGGAGCAGCCTTGCTAGGCCACAGATAAGGACATTGCAACCATCCTGAAGATACCTGATAAGCTACGGCCAGATAGAAGGAGAAGAAGACACCCCCTCTCAGTGGATTCGGAAGGGGGCAGGGAGGAGATGAGGGAGGGAGGGGAGGATTGGGAGGGAAAGGGAGGTTTTATACAGAGGGCTACAGCTGTATAAAATCAATAAAAAATATATTAAAATAGAAAAAGAAATTGCAGTTGTTATATTAAATGCTAACATAAAACACCAATACATACAAATATATACTGAACTTATTATAAAGTATAATGTTCTAATATAAATAATAACGATATAAATTATTCTCCAGTTGCTATGTTCTATGTCTGCCAATTACTTGAAACTGGTTGACTGAGTTGCTCATATCTGTGTTTTTATGAATCATTTTCTTCTTTCAGCAATTTCAATGATGTTGAATTGATTGAAATCAGTTAAGGGAATGAAGAGAAAGATTTTGAGGTTGAGTCCAAGAGAAGAACTAAAGCCACTCACTGAGAAGTCAGGATTGTACAGAAATATTGTTAATTTAGTCTTGGCTTCTTTGTGTTTTGTCTGTCCAATGAAATAAGCCAAGTTAAAAGCTAGACACATGATTTTAGAACAAAGATATGGATCATGTCTAGAAATTAATGATGGAGAGATTGTCATTCACACTGTTATTCGAGAAGATTACCGATGAAAATATACAATAAAAGCTGGCATGAGCCTTGAGGAACTATAGCACTTAATGGCCAGTTGTGGCAGAATAAACTCACACACACACACACACACACACACACACACACACACACACACACACA
>NW_026596046.1:10835354-10949329 GCF_907164565.1 Psammomys obesus
ACACACACACACACACACACACACACACACACACACACACACACACAAATCTACAAAGACTTAGAAGGTAAAAAAAAAAATCAGATGTGGTATCACCTATGACAAATAGAACCTAAAACACAGGCACCAAAAGAAGGATGTTGTATAGAGGAAGTGGTCAACAGCATCAAGTGTTGCACACAGACAAAGGTACAATAATCTTGAAACTATTCACTTGACAAAATAAAAAGAATCAGTAGTCATGGTATGAGTTAACTTGATGGTGTGATGCAGAAAATAATCTGAGTGGAGTCAGCCGTGAAAAGCGTGGAAAGGGTGAGTAGAAAGGCGATAATTATGGCACTCAAAAACTGGGGCTGAAGAAGAAGGGCGATGTAAGTTAATTGGGGAGGCATGATTATGGTTCAAGATATATAGAGGATGCTCTTACATTAAAGGCACATAAAAGGTTCAATGCAGTGTTTAACCAGTAATCCCTCATTGGCTCAGCAAACTCTCCATTCCAACATAAACACATAGAGATTTTTTTTTCAAGATATGTAGGATGGTTTTATTTGCAGGGGAGCAGGAATTTAATCAAACAAGCCAAATCCCATGTCATCATCTGACTCCTCAGACCCCTCCTCCTTCTCGTCTTTCTTCTCCTCTGCTGCAGGGGCAGAGCCAGCAGCAGGAGCTGCAGAGCCAGGGGCAGCAGAAACAGCCACAGCCCCACCAGCAGGCACACTGGCAAGCTTGCCAACACGCTGAGCAATGACATCCTCAATGCTTTTTCCATTCAGCTCACTGATGACCTTGTGGAGACGGTCATCATCCGCCTCGATGCCCACGCTGTCTAGGATCTTCTTGATGTTTTTGGCGCTAGGAAAGGAGTTGCCCCCGAGGGCGGCCAGCATGAAAGAGGCAACAGTTGGCATGTGAGCATGTTGGCAGTGGCGGACAGGCCTCACGTGTGCGACCTCGGTGGCGTCGGGAGGCAAAAAAAAAAAAAAAGCCACATAGAGATTTTTACTTCCTTATCCAAAGTTAGATCAGGTGTCCACTATTGAGCCTTTTTTTTTTTTTTTTTTTTTTTTTTAGCAAAGCACGGTCCAACAATCAACTGTGTGGTATTAACTATGTGTAAGAGACGTGATTCACTTCTTCATGTCATCACATCTATTTGCTTCCTTGACCTCATCCTGTAATACACACAAACTTATCACTTAGTTGCTACATTACAAAGCAAGTACCACCCTTCAGAAATGCCGAAGGTTTCCCTTGTATAATGGTTACTCTTAATTGTGAATATCACTAGATTTTGAATCACCTAGAAAACACACTTCTGGCATATACAGAAGAATGTTTCCAGAGATTTGGCAGAGGAGGAAAGACACACCTGGATGTGGGTGGAAACATCCCCGAACAGGTGTCCCAACTGGAAGAAGCCATCTGAGTGTGTGTATTCGTGTCTCTCTGCATCTACGGTTACTGTGTGACCAGACAGTCACCACAGGTAAAGCCACCTTCACCACCATGCCTCCCCAAAGGATGATGCTCCCAAACTGTGTGCCAAAGTAGATCCTTCCTTAAGTTGTCATGGCAATGAAAACAGCAGTTGACACCTGACCTCGGAATTAGCTTAAAAAAAAAAAGAACACATGCTTTTGTCTAGATGATTTGTCCCTTCGTGAGAGTGGAGTGTTGAAGTCCCCCACTATTGAGGTGTTGGGATCGATGTGTGATTTAAGCTTTAATAATGTTTCATTTACAAATAAATGTGGTCTTTGTATTTGGAGCATAGATATTCAGGATTGTGATGTCCTCCTGGGGGATTTTTCCCTTTGGTGAGAATGAAGTGTCTCTCCTCATCTTTTTTGATTAATTTTAGTTGAACGTCTATTTTATTAGATATTAGGATGGCTGCCCCAGCTTTTTTTCTCGGTCCACTTGCTTGAAAAGCCTTTTGCATCCCTTTACTCTGAGGCAGTATATATCTTTGTTACAGAGGTGTGGTTTTGTTTGTTTGTTTGTTTGTTTGTTTGTTTTGGATGTAGAATGCTGGATCCAGTTTCCACAACCATTCTGTTCGACTGTGTCTTTTTATTATAGAGTTGAGTCCATTGATGTTGATAGATAATAGCGACCAATAAATGTTAGTTCCTTTTATTGTGGAATTGGTGGTTTTAGTGTGTTTGTGAGCTTGTTTTCTTCAGTGTAGTTGATTTTGTTACATTGGAGTTTTCCTTCTAGTATCTTATGTAGAGCTCGGTTGCTGTGTAGATATTTTTCTGTAGCAGCTTTATTCATAATAGCCAGAATCTGGAAACAGCCCAGATGTCCCTCAACTGAGGAATGGATACAGAGATTGTGGTACATTTACACAATGGAATACTACTCAGCAATTAAAAACAAGGAAATAATGAAATTTGCAGGCAAATAGATGGAACTAGAAAATATCATCCTGAGTGAGGTAACCCAGAAGCAGAAAGACACACATGATATATACTCACTTATAAGTTGTTATTAGACACACAATATAGGTTAAACATACTAACATCTGTACACCTAAAGAAGCTAAGCAAGAAGGAGGACCCTAGGGAAGATACTCAATCCTCGTTTAGAAGGGCAAACAGGATAGAAACCAGAAGAGAAAGAAAACAGGGAACACGATAGGAGCCTACCACAGAGGGTCTCTGAAAGACTCTACCTAGCAGGGTTTCGAAGCAGATGCTGATACTCAGCCAAACTTTGGGCAGAGTGCAGGGATTCTTATGAAAGAAGGGGGAGCTAGAAAGAGCAAAAGGGGACAAAAGCCCCACAAGGAGAGCAACAGAACCAAAAAATCTGGGCCTAGGGGCCTTTGCAAATACTGATACTCTAACCAAGGACCAAGAAAGGAGATAACCCTGAACCCCTGCTCAGATGTAGCCCATGGCAGCTCAGTCTCCAAGTGGGTTCCCTAGAAAGGGAAACAGGGGCTGTCTCTGACATGAACTCAGAGGCCAGCTCTTTGATCACCTCCTCCTAGGGTGTGCACCCTTAGCAGGCTACAGAGGAAGACAATGCAGACAGTCCTGATGAGAACTGATAAACTAGGGTCAGATAGAAGGGGAGGATGACCTCCCCTAGCAGCGGACTGGGGGACTGGTGGAGGGGCATAGGGGCAGAGGAGGGATGAAAGGTGGGATTGGGAAGGGACCAGGGAGGGGGCCACAGCTGGGATACAAAGTGAATAAAGTGTAATAAATAAAAAAATAAAATAAAAACTTTAAAAAGCACATGCTGAAGGGGTGAGTAGGCTGTCCTGATACAGGAATGGATGTGACGACCATAACCACTTTCCTAGAACTTTACCCACCTATAAATATTTTGAATTAGCTTAGAATACTAAGTGTGGGTCAAAGCACTTATCTGGAAGTTCATGATTTAGGACAAGAGAAAGATTATCCATATGTTTCTAAGCCATTGCTGATGCGAATCATAAAGCGTTTAATAGATTGTGTGTATTTTTCAATCATCAAACAAAATAATTCAGATACATGGCTGTGACTATTATAAGTGGAAAATTTCGAAACTTAAAAGAATCTCAAGTTACCTGTCTTGCTCCCCAATCAAACAAGTGGTTTCTTCATAACCCGGCTTTGCAAAGTAAATCCTCATCCATACCTGTCCAAACAGAAGCGACAGACACAGACGCAGAGAGCAATTATACCTCCTCCAGGCTGACCGCGGCACCCCAGCAATCCTACTATGACATAAGTCATTCTACTGCTATACTCCCCGGGATTTGCAGCCAGTTTCAAACCACATATTCACAGGTAATCACATCATTATGCGTGCAAAGCAATCCTGCATAAAACTGACAGCAACATGCCTTCCTCGTTTAAAGTGGATGGGACAATCACAGAGCCTGGTGAGCAGAAAATCCAATATTTGGGCAGCTTGCAGGATGTTATAACATGATATTTGACAAATTTTTTTAGATGGGAAGGCATATGTAAGTTATTTTTTATCATCTACATCAAAAATTAACTAGAAAAGTAGACTTTTATAAACACATTCTCTCCCACATATTCACATCCCCCAAACACATACACAATAAGCTCTTCCCTTAGGTCATGACTTACTCCATCCTGTTCCTCAATAATCTAATCATTTATAGACATTGTTGGCATCTAAGTAATCAGGGATATTCCCACCTATAGGGATATGTTAGGGGAAAAAAACAGACTTCATGATGTCATAAAATTTGTAGCCTATTTAAAAGAGACTGACAATAAGCAAATGCATATTTAATGTGTCAGGTGATGGGAAGGGCCAAAAACAACAGAAAAGGTGCTAGGGTGTCTGTGGGTAGCCAAGCCGCCAGGTTGTCATTTCTGCCCCATGCACTGGGGAAGCAACCCTTGCCTAAAGTTACCAGAGCAGAAAGACATGAGGAAGAGATAAAGTTTATCTAAACTTTAGATAAAGTTCTGGATACTATACAAAGAAGATACACTGAAACTCTCAGATCAATAAAGGACCCTTGTATTGACAGCTTAACCATTCCTAAAGTTTTTCATCAAATCATCCTTGATTCAAAACTACCAATCTAGGAAACATAACTTCTCTTTAAAAAAGAAAAAAAGGTAAAGAAGAAGTCTTCTGGCTATCTAGACATGTAATATCCATACTTGATGAACTGAGGCAGGTGGATTATAGCCATGAGTACTTGAGCTTGATAATAAGACCCTGTCTAAAGAGGGGGGAAAAAAAAAAACAATTACCTAACATTGTATATAAAAAGACAAAAAAAAAAAAAAACTGAAACTCACTTTCAATCAAACGTAAGTTTCTCTAGGCTGACTTCACCTAGTTATCCCCTCAAAACTCAGTCATCAACTGTCAGTGAGTATCTGCTGGCAGTTTCTATCAGAGGAGTACAAGCCCTGCACACATAAAGTTTATATTCTAATATCACACACAAGTAGAAGTTCAGACAGTTTCAATGACGCATTAAACATGGGGTAGATTCAACAGGAGCCAGTAACAGGAGGGAAAAAAAATACTCTCAGAAAAACAAAATGACTTCAAAATGTGTGTGTTCACACAGATGATATGTAATGTATATCATATGTCCTAATACATACTACCACATTCAAAACTAAACTAATTTCTGGAATGGCTAAAATAAGTGAGCAAAAGCCAAAAATGAAACTATCAATACGCAGTGCTGGTGAAGCCTGCCTAAGAAACTAGAATTCTCATGCACTGTGAACAGAAACAAGAGCTAACACGGCTTTTACCATGTTACTCTTGAGCAATTAAATAGCCACCTGCCACATTTACTACTACTTATTCAAGGGAGATAGAAAACGATATCCACACAGGCTTCCATATAAATAGTTAAACTTCAAACACTCTGACTTTCCGTTAACCGCTAAAAAGAGTATATGGATACATGTACATGGTAAATTTACTGCATAAGAGTTTTATGTCAAACCTAAGCCACAAAATATCAACAGGCCCCCAAAGTAGGACAAAAAATTTCTTCAAAACAGACTGAAATGTTAAAACTCACCAAACAATGCATTCCTCGTCAGTCTTGTCAGAAAGCCACCCTTTGGGGTCGTACACATCCCTCGGAGCCTTTAAGCAGCTATCTCCTCCCAGCATCCCCACCCATTTCAACTGCTGGAGATGAGGAGTGAATTCTACACTTCATTTTCTGAATGAGCCTTCTACAGAAGAACCTTCTCTGATGCACAGATCAAATGCGAGGAAACCGGCCACTCACCGAAACATGTTCTGCATATTCTTTGCCAAAAGACTGGGCTGTGACCATCACCGCCGCTCATGCACCTGCCCTGTCCAGTGGCAGGCTAAGGTCTGTTGCAGACACTGGCAATCACTCATCTTATCTTCTACTCCACACAGCAACCATCTCACTTCTCTCCGTTCCCTCATTAACACCTACACATCAGAGCATTAGCACAAATTATTTTCACTGAAACATTGAGGAACACGCATTTTGTTGCTAAACTTTCATGTGAAGCCTGATTCATTCGTTTAGCAACATTCAGTGAGCCTACAGTTGTGTCAAGAACTTTGTCACTGTGCTGAAAACAAAACAGTAAACACTGAATCACAGAGGAAAAGACAGGTGAGAAATTGTAACAAAAGTTCTTTTGAAACCCAAAAAGTCTTTCCTGTAATTCACGTAGCGAGTGGTACATATGAAGACATTAACTGCCAGGAAAAGAAAAGAATGTGGTCCTCTTACCAAACCCAGGTGGTGAATCACAAGCCAAGCCACCGGAGCAGATCTAAAGGAAGATGGAGACATTACCACAGGGTCCACACACTCAGTCATCCTGGGTGCTCTGCGTGTGAGTGAGCGTGTGTGTGTGTGTGTGTGTGTGTGTGTGTGTGTGTCTGTGTGTGTGTCTGTGTGTGTGTACATGCACGAACCTGACACTCCAGCAACAGATCTTTTAAGATGTTGTCCCATTTTATCAGGAAAGATTCTCACCACAGAGAAACCACAGACTGAAGATAATACTACGCAGCACAGACAAAGCGTCAACCAAGTGGAAATTATTCTCCTAGTGTGAGCTTTTCCTGGTCAGACAATTAAGTTATTAAAAAATGTTAATTATGGAATGTCTTATCATATTGCTTTCTAAGAAGGTAAATGATGGATAATAGGAGAAAAAGGTACCTCGCATTTTATAACATCTTCAGTTCTGATGCAGAAGAGGACTTAGCCATGATAGCCTACTGAGTACCACATTCTCCGGGGTTTGCTTGGAGATGTCCCTGCTTTAACTGGTCTCTAAGCACAAATCTGACATATCATCTGATATTTTTAAGGAGAAGGCTGTGATATAACTTATAGAAAAAAAAACATACATGTGATAGACAACCTTCATTCACACATAAATTATAGTGCTTTGGCCGTAAGCTCAATGTTAATGAATCCCATATACATACGATATACTTTGCACTTGTGTTTGCACAAAATAAGGTGTCTTTTTAAACAATACCATACAGAAAATAAGTTCATGTCCTAAAAATTAAAAAGTTGTAACTTGTGTTTTACAGGTTGAGTTTTGCAAGATCCTGTTTGTAAGAATATGACTATTCTTGAGAATATAACCCACCTACAAAACTTCAACCCCAAATTTACGCTGCTTACAAGATATACAGGGATAAAGACAGAGCAGATAAAGCAGAGATTGAGGGAATGCCCAACCAATGCCTGGCCTAACCAAAAACCCATCCTATCAGAGAAGGCAACCTGCCCCTGCCCCCGACACTATGAACAATGCTCTGCTAATTTGTAAAGAGGAGCCTGTCAGAATTTGTCACCTGAGAGGCACTACCCAGCAGCACCTCAGAACAGATTCTGAGACACATAACCAAACATTGAACAATGCATAGGGAGTCTTGTGGAAAAGTGGGAGGAAAGAGAAGAGGACCTGGAAGTGTCAGGAACTCCACAAGAAGATCAACAGAGCCAACTAAGCATCAACCAAGGACCATATATGAACTGGACCTAGGCCCCCTACAAAGACGGTCAGCTTAGACATCATGTGGGTCCTCTAGTAAGGGAAGTGGGGACTGCATCTGATATGGACTCACTTGCCAGCTATTGAGTCACTTCCCCCTGGTGGGACTGACTTGCCAGTCCACAGGGGAAAAGGATATGCTCAGTCGTGATCTAACTTGGTGAGCTGGGGTGGATGAGAAAGGGAGCTCCCCTTTTCTGTGCAAAAAGGGGAAGGGGAGGAAGGAAAGGGGGGATGGGAGGAGAGGAGGGATAAGTCTACAACCAGGATGTAAAGTGAATAAAAAAGAATATGACTACAGAAGAGATGGCTTAAATGACCTAGGTATCCACATGCTGAATCACAGCCTTCATTAACTCCAGTTCCAGGTGACCTGATGGCCTCCTCTGACCTCCACTGACACTGTATGTAACCTGTACACTTGCATATATGTAGGTAAAACATTCATACATATATAAACAAAAAAATACAGAATTTTAGGAGTCTTACTCTATAGTTCCCCTGGAAACAATAATTCAGTTAAGCGGTGTTTCCTAACTCACTGTTTCTGTTGAGTTTGTAGAATACAAGGACTGTAAATATAGAGACCAAACACAGCTCAGTGTATTCCTTCTTTGATAGATAATTTTGATAGACAGATTTCAGCTAATATCTACACACATTGGTCCTTTAATAAATTAAGTGCTTTGTGAACATATACGATTGAGTCATGAATCTATTACAAGAATCCATCCATTTTGTCCATAGAGAATCACATACGCAAGTTACGCATCATCTTGCAACTAAAGTAACAGAACACAGACGTGTTCAACTGCACAAGAAGCAGTATTCCCAAAGCATATGTAATTACACGCGTCACTATGACATCTTCCACTCACTGGTAACGTATCGGTCTATCCTAAAAGAAAGGGCACACATGATGAGTTGGTAAGTAAAGGGAACAGGCTGGGAAGCACAGGCACACACATGCACAAATTTGAACTGCAATCTTCAAACAATTATTTTCAAATGAAGTTCCGTTGGCAAGCACTGAACATTAAAGACCACCATAAAAGAGTGTATTTCATGATAATTGCACAAGAAGACTATTATAAAGTTTTACTTATTGGCACTTAATAATACTGAAGTATTTGTATGACTTCAACTAAAAGCCTTTTAAGTATAATTTATTTTTAATCTCCCAAACCATTTAAATTATCCCAGTTAAGAGGATATGTTGATTACATGCCTGGAATTAAATGTGTAAAGACAATTGAGGGAAATAAAATAAAATATTGACTTAGTTTCCGAAGTCCTTAAACGTGCAGCTAATAAGAATGACATGTACGTGAAATGACAATGCTTTTCCAAAGTCCTGAGGTGAGTATAGCTTCCTAATCAAGTGTATCACTCAGACATCTTCCTACTTTGACAAATACCAGTGAGAAGAAGTTTGGAGGAAGATTTCTTTTCACTCATTATTTTGGATGTTTTTGATCCACATTTGGTTAATCTTTTCATGTTGGGCCTTGCCAAGATAGAATAACATGTGTGTGTCAGGAGAATGTGGTGAAAAGGACTGCGGACATCGTGGAGTCCATGAAGCAGAGAGAGGGGAGGCCAGGGAAAAGATACATTTTTCCAGGGCCCCTTCAAATGAACTCCTTTCTATGTGGAGACCCCTTATTTTTCTTATTTTCTACCACTTGCCAACATTGCTGTCATATTGTACAGACATGAAAGGATTGAGCCTCTGATGAAGGCCAGGCTCTCATGATCCAATCACCTGATGACTGGATCCAGTTAGAGAACAAGCTTCAATCCATGAGCCGTTGGGGGATATGCTGACTATCTAAACCTTAAAGTCACTCAACTTCACATACTTCAAATAGGTAAAGTACCACAGGAATGCATGAATCCATTTACAACAGATGAAATAAGTAGCAGTCAAAGGGGATTTATTTGATATCCCATTTCTCTTACTAGCATGATCTAACCAACAGAATGTGGTACTGTCAATAAGGTCTCTTTGGAACACAGAAGTTTCAGCTTTATGAACTTTGATTTCAAGTTCAAATCATGCTAAGAATAGCTTGTGATATTGGGATACTGGGCCTGTTAAGTTCCTGAGATATTCTCACTTATATTTTACTATAGTCTGGATCTTGACTACATTTGGAAAGGCCTGTGTTGAAGGTGTCATGTCCAACCCACGGAGCCATCTGACAGTGATAGAAAAGGAATTGAAGACTTCTGAGAGGAAATTCTGTTTAGAGGAATGCACTTGCCTGGGATACTGGGAGCCAAGTCCCACCCTCTTTTTGTTTCCCCGCTACTGTGTGGTAAACAGGCCTCTCTGTCACATGTGCAGGCCTCTGTGACATACCATCCAACTGTAGACCCCAAAGCAACAACACTGACCATCAACTGAAACTTCTGAGATTGTGACCAAAGCAAACCTTTCTTTTACATTCATTATTAATTGGATATATTTTGACAAAATAAATAGATGCTATGTGCTAACACACAACACAAAGACAAATTTATGTAATAGTCATCAAAATTTAAAAAAAAAACATTTTGAGTAAATGAGAAAATTCTAGTTTTCAAATTTAAAAAAAAAACAATAAGCAAACAGCTTACCCTTAGCACAGCTATTTTAAAGTGACATAGTTGTATTTGAAATGTGCAGCTGCCGCCATGTCTACACTGGCAGTACTTAATAGTTTTAGTGACTACACAAAAAACAAGTTGGGATATATTCAGGAGAACAATTGAGGAGTGAAATGTAGGCTGAGTCTATATCTTATTATATATACATTGAAATTCTCCAGAACAACAAAAATTTTAAAATATATATATAGCTGACAAATATAGGTCATCCCATACAGTAGATGAAATCAGAGTCATCCAGTCTTCTATAAATGAGCACTGCAAAAGTTGAGAAGACCTAGTGCATATTTGAAAGACTAGATGGCAGCATTTGAAACTCTCATTTGTTTGCGCATGGTTGATACCTGTATTCTTAGTCACTGTATTTGTGGCCAGAGATGAGAGAGAAGGCGGAGAAAGAGCTGGTTTAGAATGCTCAGTCTGGAGATGATGCGAGCCTATCAAGGAGGGAGGAACATAATGATCAAGAAATGTAGCCAAACCTAAAGAGCAGGTGTTCTGTGGGCTAAGTGACAGGAGGCGAGCTGAAGCCTGAAGAAAGAATGGCAGATATTGTAGAGACTGTAGTCAAAGCACCATATTGAAAGGTGTGTCTGCACAATTCTCAGGGTCTTCCTCTTCATTTGAGTCCTGTTCTTTGTCCTCCTGTGCTTTTTTAATCTGATGGGTCATTCCAAGGCTTGGTGTGCCCTCCTTCCCCCTCCCCCCAAGGCACTGTCTAAAAGCAGCTATCATTGGCAGAAAAGAGAGAGACAAACGATAGCCTTCTCAGGCTTCTTTGTTACGAGCCAGATGAGCGACAGGGTCCAGATATCTAGGTCTGAGATATCTGCTGACAAGACCCAATGTGCAAATTGGAGCACCTCGTTCCAGAATTCTAAGCCTTCCTTTTAGGAAATATGAAGTCCTCTAGATCTAAGTAGAGCTCTGGGGGAGAGAATCTGGAGATCTCTGTGATGTGGTGTTGCTGATGTTGAGCTCCCCATAATTAGAAAAGAGAGAAAGTGCTGTTAGAAACTTTTAAAGTTTTCGAGGCAAGTTTAACTGTCCTGAGGCAATTAGCTCAGGGGAGTGTGAAGCCTTAACCAGCACAAGCTTGTAAAGCAAAAAAAGAGAATGACCAGTTCTCAGGAAGGGAGGGTCAAGTAAAGGATTTCACCACCCACTGGAGTTGCGGGTGGGGGTGCTCATGGACTTCTGGCAGTCTAGAACCTGAGAGAATACAACCAGTCCTCAGGACAGGAAAGTCGGGCAAAGAGAGCCAGCTACCACGTTTTCACATGGTGCTCACCTGTTCTGGTGCAGTCTGGGGACCCACATTGAACAGCAGCTGTGGGTCTCTCTTTGCCTGGGGGAGGGCTGTTGGACACCGGCCCACAAAGGCAGAAGAAGCAGAAGGTTAGGCACAGGGCTCAGAAGGCCGTGAGCACCACAGAACTGCCTTCAGCAACCACTTCAGCAAGATAGTTAAACTCTATATGGAAGAGCAAAGGCTATATAGTCCTTGCGGAGTGTTGGGGGAGGTTGCAGAATAGATGTACATAATTGGTTGGAAGTAGGCATTCCAAGGATGCTTGATTTGCATTTGTTAGCAGGTTCCATTCATATAAACAGGAACACAGTAACTAATTTAGGATAATTAGGTGCAAGGAGGGGAGAGTTAGCAGGGAACTGTGTCAAAGGGCATATATCAGATGTGGTTAGAGGTCTCTATGCCTGAAGACACTCTACAGATGTGGTCAGGAAGAGAGTAGGAGGCCCTGATAGTTCCATCTAGCACCTAGCTCAGAAAGGCTATCCGGACAGGGAGGAGTGCAACCTCAAACAGCAGAGTCCTTCTAACAGCCCCTTTAGAAGGAGAACACTGAATCAGTCCTGAGACAAAACACACTCCTGAGATAAAGCCGTAGCCCCATGGTAAGCAATCAAACTTGAAGAATGAGGCTCCAGAAAAACCAAGAATAGGGAAGCCAGAGGTAAGCATATTCTTTACTAATAGTTAACAGAATTCAGAAGCAAGCATTTTAACACAGGGAGAAGAACATGGAGGGCTTGGCTAGAGCTATCTACTGTGTCTGCTCTTAATAACCAAATGTGAACAGATACTTATTTCATAGCTGTAGAGACATAAGAAAAGGCTGTCATCTGTCTCTCACCTATAGTTGGCTTTCTATTGCTGCAACAAAATACCCAAGGCGAATAACTTAAAGGTTTATTTGGTCTCATGATTTCAGAAGTTTCAGCCCATAGTCCTTTGGCCCTATTGATTTGGATCTATGGAAATATATTGTATTATCATGGGAATACAAAAGGAGAAATCCCTTTCACATGATCTTACATAGAAGCAAAGTCAGGAGGCTAGGGGGAAGGCACCAAGCGTGCATAGTCTCTTCAAAAGGATCATGACACAACTTGTCCACACAAACTATTCCTTATCTTCTAACATACACCACCTCCCAATACATCACGGAGTGGAAACAAAGCTTCAACACATATGTCTTTGGGGAAACACTCAGGACCTAAACTACATCACTGGCCTTTACAAGTAATTTTGTCTCAGAAAAAGCAGAATCCTTATTAAAGGGTCATAGAACCTGAAATTCTCAACAGAATCATGTCAAGTTTCAAACAGAGTAATGCAAGGATCAAATTTCCCTTTTAGGAAAATCTTCACCAGGTTTATAAAAATCAGAATTTTGGGTTTAACAAAGAAAGCATGCATTCTATCAACCATATCAAAATCCCAACTACTTAGAATGTATAGAAAGTTCTTTACTGGCTACCTAGGAGGTCAGATTACAGTTTAGATGCCAACGAGAAGCAGCACTTTCCATGTTCAGAAGTTTTTGTATCTGTGGGTAAGTGGTTTATAAAGTAACAGAAATAGACACAGTCACAAACCAGCAGCAGAAACAGATGCAGGGGACCAGTTTCCGTTCTCTGAACACCACCTGGTACCAGGCACCAGGCACCAGGCCACACCCTGTGTTCTCTCTGAAGTGGGAGGAGTTGTAGTTCAATGAGTTTTCTTCAGGATCCTAGCAAACTCTTCTGTTCCCAGAATTCATTTGCAGGGTATGAGAACCTTTCAATAAACCTGAAAACCTGTCCTGGACTAGGAGGTATAAGGGGGTTCCCCAGAACAGACTAAGTATGAAGTGAGGTTCCATGGTAGAAGAAAATGCTAAAATTTCCATTTAAAACTACTTCATGTGTCCCCTTTATTTCCCTTCTGTGTATGTTTAATAATGCATTATCACGCTATAGAACATGCACGGTCATAAGCTAATGTGAAAACTCACATATGATAAACTGCTGCTAAGTTTATGATCAAAAGAATCTAGAGTGTTTTAGAGAAGATGAATGGTTAAATCCTTTAGTCTGCTGTAAAACAAACTTAAAAATCAACAGCAGCAGTAATACCAAGAAAAGAATTTGGTTTCTCCTTTAGGCAAAGTCTATTTTAGGAACAGTGTCTCTACTTTCAGAAAATAAGATCAGGCAGAGAGCATTTTGCCAACCTGCCAGGATAAGATTAAATAGAGAAAGTATTCAAATTTTAAAAACATGCAGGTGTGATTTAAATAAGGGTTTCAGTCAAGACTCCTGGTGCCTCTACAAAAGGGTGTTTCTCTTGGGGACATCAATTTCAGTAAGTGAACTCATTTGTCTCAAATGTACTGTGATATTTGCAAACTGCATTGCATGCTGCTTCCTTCTGCTTCCTCTGTCCCATTTGTATAATTTGTATTTTCAAACATAGATATAGATGCTTTTCTGTGGCCTCAGGTGATAGGTAAGCAAAAGGAACAAAAAAATAAAAAGAAGGGAAACTCCGCTGAGACAGGAGACAATCATTATTCAGAATCACACAATTAAACAAATACATTCTCCGTCTTGTGTAGCAGAGACATCTGGTTAACTTCAGCCATGACACTGTAAACAATGGTTAGGATGCTCCTAAACTTTAAGGGTAATGAAAGGTCAATATGAGGGAATGAAAAAAAAATATTTTTAAACAGTGGAGTCTTCACAAATACAAATAGAAAAAAAAAAAAAAACTTTCCCCTTGTAATGCTGCCAGGTTATTTTAGGGAAAACACACCATGGTTAAAATTGCAATATGTATGAGCTACGGTTCAGTTTCACCTATCTATCATATACTCTGAAAATTATTTCTGTGAGTGGACTTCTAGGACTTAATTTCTTATAAATCTGTCAGTTGAGTGATCAAATCACCTAGGGCTCTATCCACATAAGTTTCTACACCAGTGAAGATTTATGTCTTCGGAAGAGAAACTAGAATCAGGAGGATGTGTATCTCAGTCCATTTTTTTTTTTTGTTTTTGTTTTTAGAGGAAATACTTGAGACTGTATTAATTTATGAAGGATAGAGGTTTACATGATCTAAAACAGTGGTTCTTAACCCATGGAGTTTGACCCCTTTGGAGGTAACATCAGATATCCTACATGTCAAATACTTATATTACAACTCCTAACAGTAGCAAAATTACAGTTATAAAGTAATATAATTTTATGGTTGGGGGTCATCACAACATGAAAGACTAGCTGTATTAAAAAATCACAGCGATAGGAAGGTTTAACTGGTCTAGTGCATAAAGCCTAAAAGCATGGTTCCAGCACATAGTGAAGACCCTCTTCCTGCATCATAACGTAGCAGAGCGGTCATTTGTCAAAGTAAGCATGTTAACTCAAGTCTAGCTTCTACACAAGCAGTAATGACATTGTGGGGCCCCCAACTCACATTCCAATCACCTCCAGAGGTCCTACGTACCTATCTCCACATATCATGAACACACACATTTGGAAATTAACTTTCCAATATATAAAACGGAAAGATACATTCAAGTTATAGCAAGGAGGTGATGTGCGCACCGAGTGACTGGCTACTTAAGGAAGAGGTATTCTAGAGAGGAGGGAAAGTCCACACTAAGTCCCAATGCTACATCTGCACTTCTTGGTTCCACTAACAAGGAAATGAACGAATCTGGGACAATCCAACTCATCTGTCATTATAACGAGGCCATAGTGGTGAAGGGGGAGGTGAAGGTAGAGGCTGTAGCAGTCATGTAAGTGAGTTTACATAGACATGGCTAGACAAGGAGGCTCAGCTCTGCTAGAAGACTGGGGTGGTTTATATTTTAATGCCAGTCTTTCAGTGTCCATTCTTTGAGGATTTCATACATGATACCCAGCACCCACTTGCTCCTCCAACTCTCTGGGAATTTCCTCTTATGCATCCGCCTCTCAACTTTAGAGCATTAAAATACAATAACAATAACACATTAACAGGTCCACTTAGTACAAGTCTTCACAGTGTCCAGCATGGAAAACAAAGTCACACAAGTCACCAGCTGAAAAGGGAGATGAGCTGAGGGGCGAGACTCAATGGTCATTGGAATAGTGGTTGGTTTCTTAGGCTTAGCTATTGGGATGTTCACATTTGCACACTTCTGGGGAGAAGAAACCATCAGCTGCATCCCTTGTTGTGTGATGCCTGATACAGCTGCTTAGAAGTTAAGAACATGGGGGACATTTCACTTCTTTTCAGTTAAGTTTCTCTACTTGCCTGAGGCTCACCTTCAGGCTCTATGGAGGTCTGCCTTGCAGACTTTCCGTGGTGACACTCAATCTAAGCAATGCCATATAACATTTCCTACTCATTTACTACAACATTTATTTCTGTCTGAAATGAGCTCTGTGCTATATAGGGGGAGACCATGGGGAGGAAGCTAAGCACACCATGAATTTGAGTCACTCATTCAAAAGATATGGGGCTAGGTATAATCTTTCCTACCACAAATGTCAAGAGAGTTGTTAGGTACTATGAGAACAAAGCATAAGTTTTCATGGGACATTTCGGAAGGCAAAGGTCATCTCTCCTAAAACTACACCTGAGATGTTTCACAGAGAGAGCTCAACATGAAGGTAAATAGAAATGTTTTCATATAATCCATTCCACCGTTGAACAAGAAATAAACCCTCTCCACAAACACAGTTTGGAACACTTATTTTGTTCAAGCCAATTGCCCTGCTCCATTTCATTCTTCTTACCATCAGGTGTGTCCAACCTGTGTTCATTGGCCTCTTGCATCCCAGGACAGTTACGAACACAGCCCAGCTCACTTGGAGACCACATCATGCTACAATGGCAAAGGGTTAGACTCTCAGCCTAAACCGAAGATGACCAGACTACTAATTTGGGCATATAGTAAGCTATGTTCCCAAAGAGAATTCATAAAAGTGCCAGGTGAAAGGCAGCTCAAAACTGCTTCAGAATACTAATGCAGGGACATTGTTTATATTATTACTAAAATAAGAGTTTGAAAATTGTTTCTAGTAAAGTCATTAGTTTCTAAATAAATGTGCATCAATCATTTAAGGTTGCCACCAATGGCATGTTAATGACTTGTCTCATAGAAAAAAAAATACGTGGTTTAAATTCTTTCATTTGCTCAAAGAATGTGTTTACAAGTTGTTGCTGGTAAGTGTCAGTGCCAAGGTTTCCCTTGTTTGCCCTACAACAGAATCTGCACCTACAGATTGGGCTACATGCCCATCTTCAGCTGGTGGAAATCACCCCAGCTGTCTAATAGATAAATCAGGTCCAATTCTGAAAGAGGAATTCAAAGACTGAAATAGACATTGGGGTTGACAGAGTTAATGGTTCGTTAGAGGGGAGACAGGAAGAACCTGAAATGTATAAAGATCAGTTACAAGGTGATAGGATACAAAGCTGGTCCTTGCTTTCCTTGTTCTATCCTTAAAACCAGCTAGCATAAGCTAAATCCTCCTAGCTACCTCTTACCAGTGTGGTCCAAATTCACTTTGTAAGACTAGAAGAAAAGTGTTTTATCTAAATGGGATCTATTACTACCCAGAAAATGAGTGCCAATAAAATTATTAAAACTCTTATTTACATCAAGTGATAATAAAGTGTTGTGAAAAAACAATTAAGTATGGAGGTATCTGTACCTACTGCTAACACCAGAGACTTTGGCTTGGATTTATTCTGCAAACAGTATAAGATCTTGTGATCTTTTTTTCCACACTTAGTCTGTGAAATACCTGGCTGACCAATTGAAAATCAGAAAATTCCACAATAATATATTTGACATCATCTCTACTCTTAACAGACTGCTCTTACAGGGAAAATTAATTAAGAATAATAAGAATGTTAATTGTTTTTAATTTCCTAATTGATATTTTTATTTGATATTATCTTTAGAAAATACCCTGTCTCTCAATAGAAGACTTCTAACCAATTCTGACTTTATGAAGCCCATCATTGCCAAGCCCTGCATCAAATTTATTGACTATTCCCAAAGATAATTCATCTTTTATAAAAGTGCTGGGTAGAAGGTACCTCAAAACTCCAAACTTCAGAATAATAATGTAGGGACATCGCTTACATTACTAGTAAAATAACAGTTTGAAAATTGTCTTTCTCTCTGGCTAAGATGCCTAATCTCCATTCAGAAAGGCAAAGAGGATGGACATCAGAAGAGGGAAAAAACAGGGAACAGGACAGGAGCCTACCACAGAGGGACTCTGAAAGGCTCTGCCCTGCAGGGTATCAAAGCAGATGCTGAGACTTATAGCCAAACTTTGGGCAGACTGCAGGGAATCTTATGAAAGAAGGTAAGATAGTAAAGATAGTAAGACCTGGAAAGGACAGGGCCTCCATAAGGAGAGCAATAGAACCAAAAAATCTGGGCACAGGGTTCTTTTCTGAGACTGATACTCCAAACAAGGACCATTCATGGAGATAACCTAGAACCCCTGCACAGATGTAGTGCATGGCAGCTCAGTGTCCAAATGGGTTCCATAGTAATGGGAACAGGGACTGTCTCTGACATGAACTGATTGGCCTGCTCTTTGATCACCTCCACCTGATTGGGGAGCAGCCTTACCAGGCCACAGAGGAAGACAATGTAGCCACTCTTGATGAGACCTGATAGACTAAGATCAGAAGGAAGGAGAGGAAGACCTCCCGTATCAGTGGACTTGGGGAAGGACATGGATGGAAAAGGGAAAGGGAGGGTAGGTGGGAGGAGGGAGGGAACTACAGAAGTGAATAAACTATAATTAAAAAAATAAAAAGGAAAAAAAAAAGAAAATTGTCTCTATTAAAGTCATTAGTTTATAAACAAATGTTCATCAGTCATTTAAGGTTGCCATCAATGACACAATAATGATTTCTCTCATAGGACAAGTATATGGTTTAAATTCTTTCATTTATTCAAAGAATGTGTCTAAAATAATTACTAGGACTTGTCTACAGGTCAGAAGACAAGTCTGCAGTCATTTCTCTCCTTCCACCTCAAATCAGTTCCAGGAATAAAACTCTGGTTGCAGGGTTGCGTGACCAGTTCCTTTAATCACTGAGCCATCCTGCCAGTCCCTGAACTTTTTTTTTTTAATCTATGAGGTTTTGGAATCTTCATAAGAATAACAGAGCCAAATAAAAATCAGCCTTGTTTTATATAGGAGGAAACCTAGATTAAAAATAATAAACAAGATAGGCAAGGTGGTGCACGTCTGTGATCCCAGCACTCAAGGAAGCAGAGGCTTTCTCTGAGGATTTCTGTGAGTTCGAGACCAGCCTGGTCTATAAAGCAAGTTGAGGATAGCCAAGATAACACAGAGAAACTCTTTCTTGAAAAACACAAAATCACCCAAACAAAAAAATGAAACAAGTTGTCATCTGGTAAGTGCTATTGCCAAGGTTTCCCTTGTTTGCCCTACAATAGCATCTGCACTTCACTTTGAGCTACCCAGCCATCTCCAGCTGGAGGAAGTCACCTCAACTGTCTAATAGATGTCAGGTTCAATCCCGAAAGAGGAATTCAAAGACTGAAATAGACATGGGTTAACAAAGCTAGTGCTGTGTTAGAGGGGAGACAGGGAGAATCTGAAATGTGCAAAGATCAGTTTCAAGGTTAGAGGACTGAAGTACCCTACAATGGGAAAAATAGCAACATAAAAGGAAAGGAGGAAGCAGTGACTTCAGGAATGGCCAAGTCCTACCAAGACAAATGTGCCACTCACCAAGTACCGCTGAGATAGTCACAGTTTCCTATTGGGTCATCATTGTCTCATCCTCATCATAGCCACACGTTCAGCCTTAGACTCCAGCAGTTGAAAACCAGAGTCACCGTAGGTGAAAGCAAGCAGTGTGCTGGAGAGCAGAAAAAGCCAAGAGTCTGAACAAGACACTGGCTGTGCCCACTATTGCTTACCGTGACACCTCATCTTCTTAACCCAAGAAGACTCGCACTTCCAGCCCTTTCTACTTAGTGGTTACACTATATAAACACTACACTAGACACTTCAGTCTGTGACGTGCGCAAATGTGAAACCATCACATTACGTTCTTTCTTCTTCTGAGTTTTGCAAAAGAAAAGCAATGGTAAGGAAGGTCATGTTCCTTCCCAGGTGTTAGAAGAAAGATTAAAATATATGGTTTGATTTCCCGAGACAGTTAGGGCCCAGTCTGAAAGACAGATAAGAAAGTAATCACAAAGCCTTAAGAAGTAGATGTCATTAAAGCACATGGGAGATGGAGCTACCTACACAACACATAGGCCTAGGCCAAGAAGATTATAACTTGAATCAAGATGAGGTGATCAAATGAGAACCTGACTTGAAGACATTCAGCCCTCTGAATCCACGATTGCTGCATCAGCCAACGGTGGGTTAAAAATATTTTAGAGAGTATTTGCATCTGCATTGAATGCATGTTGATATTTTTCATGAACTCTTTCTCCAAACAATACAATACTAAAACACTTATACTGGGAATGTTGCTCTGTGCTGCATATCTGCCTAGCATGCATGAGGCCCCAAGTTCAATCAGCACCACAGTAATATATATATTCTACTCACAATGTATTAGAAAGCAATCACTAGTAACTTGGAGATGGTTTAAAGCACACAGGAGGATATGTGGATGTGTGTAAATATGATGACAGTTTATACAAGGGACTTGAGCACCTCTGGCTTAAGTACCTTGATACTAACCTTCCATGAAGATAGAGGAATAACTGTCATTTGTTGATTGCATGTATGTGGGAGGCAGGGCTGGGTTAAAAGAAGAGAACATGACAAAGCCACCAGTTATCCAGGAAGACGAGTGAAAGTCATTGACAGGAGAGTGCTGAGTTCCATGCTGAGTGACTTCCACTGAGAAGAGTCATCAATTTCTAAACTTGAGCCAGAATAGGTATGCCTGGATATTCAGAGTCGAGTTAAGAACAAAATATAGCTGGAACTGTAGGTGATGGAAGCCATTGTGCCTACTTTAACATGGGTGCAGAGTGAAGACAAAACAAGATTGAGAAATAATCTATAGGAATTACTATCTGTTAGTGGAAGAAAAGATAATATTGAATTTATGATAAAAATTAATCAAGTTTCCAGGAAGGATACATGAAAAGTGAAACTATGTCAGGAAAGCTGGTTGAAGAAGGAGATAGTAAAAGAAAGTGATCTTCCCTCTCTGACACTGCAGAGAAGCAAGGAGGATGGCAGGTTCATCCATCTCTAGCTATGGAGTGGGCATGAGCAGCTTGGGAAATGTAGGTGACAGGATGAGGTGAGCTGGGAAGGCAGAGAAACAAGACTAGTAAGAACGATCCTGCACAAAACTTAAAATAGAGAAATTCTAATCCCAAATAATAGAGATATAACAAATGGCATCAACTGTATAAGATAAACATTTTAAAATTAACCATATATACAATGCATAAAAGCAAATTAACTCTACCACAGAAATACTCAAGATTGTGATTCTGTGCCAAGAACCATAAAGAGAAGAAATATAAAGCACAAAATTTTCATTCATGATTTTAGTTTACAGAGTGTTTGTTTGTTGTTTGATTTTTACAACATAGTACCTAGTCCTCCAAGATCTTATAATTACCTTTTTGTTAACCTCTCCGGTATAGTTGTCATGCATTATTTTAATTGCCGGTAATCCTGCAAACCATGTCTGAAGAGAATCTATATGACATGTATAATTTTAGGTGCCAGGTTAAAAACTCCAGATTTAGAAAGGATTGAGGCTATGGATGGAGGCTTTTTAAAAAGTGCTTTTTAAAAAGCACTTTCATTACTGTAAACTGAAATGGGTGGAAAATGTGTAACTTTACTTTTCTCCTCACTTTGGTCCATGGCATAGTGATTAGCGGTTGGTAGCGGCCTAATTAACACTTGTTAAACAGAACCGAAGGTCAAACAGCTAATTAGACATGGAATCATGGCTAGAATTCAGGTCTTTTGATTTTTCCAGGTAATTTTCTTTCAGTGAAACTTCAGAGTCAAGGATGGAATGTATACTAAACTTTTGTAAAAAATGGCACTCGCGTGATTAGTCTTTAGAGGAAGCTGAATGAGAATCACAATGAGCCTCACAGTCGCTAAGAAAAAGTCCACAACCAAACAAAAAAATACCTAGGGTGGGCAACGACCAAGCAAACTGTGAGCTTTGTAAAGTATTTTGGGATTGTAATGTGGATATCAGCTTTTTAAAAATTATGTAGGCAGTTCTCTAAATATTAAATCTTACCATTAAAAAAAGAATACAGGTTGGCATATATACACCCCAAAGCACTGAAAGCAGAGACTCAAAGAAATGTGTGTACGTTAATTTTCCTACTATTATCCTCAGTGGGCGGCGGAGAGAAGGAACCCTCATCCAAAAACAAACAAATGTGCATGTCTACGGGAAAGAATATTACGCGGCAGGAAAAAGTTAATGAATACTGAAAGTAGTTATGATTTATAATATTAATCAACTTTGAAAGCATTATGCTAAGAGAAATACCCCAGTCTCAAAAGTGACTCCATAATTTTGGAGCTGGGGGAGGTGCATTTTGATTTTAGTATTTTTTTTGTCTTACTGGTTTTTTTGTTGGTGGTGGTAGTGGTGGTGGTGGTGGTGGTTTTATTTTTTTGTTTTGCTTTGAGAAGATAGAGCATGAATTTGAATTTTGCTAGACCTGGAGCTGGACAGGATCTGAGAGGAGCTGGGCAAGGAGAGGACTTAAAATCAAAGCATATCAAATGAAAAAAAAATCAATAATAAAAAAAGAGATACCAGTCCCCATCACTCCCTAACAAGCATGTGTTGAGTCCTTTGGGTGAGATACCTAGGGTAGCCAAATATTAGAAACAGAGGAAAGAATGGCGATTCAAGCGACATTGAGGAAGGGTCCGAGGTGCTGCTGGCTCAAGGCATGGCAGTTACGCCAGGTGAGGCTTCTGGAGGCAGATGCTGTGACACTTAGCCCAGGAGCATGTTCACACCTAACATACCGAATTTTATGCCATGTGACCTTTACCCCCATTTAAAATTTGAAGTTATCGCATTGGTTTTTAAGCTAAACTAGGATGAATGTCTAGATCTAGACAATGACACCTTTAAGAAGAAGTGTTTGGTTAAACAAGACCTCCCTTTCTACAGCTGGGTCTCAGCCTCCAATGAGCACTGTTCTCTCCTCCTTTGGCACAAGGGCTTCCCTGCAGGAATGTGGCTGGATACCTCCTCCTGCTTTGACTTTTCAACCTGCTCTTGTCATTCAAACCAAGGACAATGCTTTTGTGTGTGTGTGTGTGTGTGTGTGTGTGTGTGTGCACTCTTGTGTAGATTTATTTACCTTTCCATGTGTTTAGAGGTCAACGGCAGGACTACTCTATTTCTCTCTATGTTGTTTTCATCATCATCATCATCATCATCATCATCATCATCATTATTATTATTATTATTATTATTATTATTATTATTATTATTTTGAGCCTGTGTCTTTCACTATATCTGAACCTCACTGCTGTGCTGGCTACTCTGACTATCCAGTCAAGACCAGTATCTTCCGTCACTGGGCCCCTAGCACTAGGGCTATGGACATAGGCTGCAGCGCCTGCATTTTAGAGGCTGGGGATCCAAACTCCTTGTTTGTCTTCGCAGGCCCCAGAAGCACTATTTCTTAATGCATTCCGCTGTCGTCCTTCTTAAGTTAACGTACAAATCAATGCAACACTTCTCATGTCGATGTTTGCTCAACCAGATGACAAGGACATTTTCGCTGTTCCCCACACTATCAATCCACACCAATTCACATTTCACAGCACAATGGAGACAGTTTTGACAAGTCATTTTTATTATAAACTTGCTGGGCTCTGTGGTTGATTTGCTAACTCAGTTCAGCTATACCGAACTTCACTAAAAGCATAAAATTCCAATGCATTATTAAAGTTGCTTTGCTTCTAATTTTCTGTGTAATTTCACCTCTTCAGGAACACAGTATGTCATGCATCAGAGAAAAAGACACTCCTTGGGCTAATACAAGGGAAAACTGACAGCCCCATGTTTCGGTAGTATTGAGGAAAGATTATTTAGCTAACTTTTGCTTCCTAACTAACTTCAGTGTTGACCCTTTGGGAACACCAGTTTTACCATAAATTCTTTAGATGTAGACGAAAGTGCCCAGTTTATAACTCTCTATTCCACATCCCCATACATGCCTACCTCGATGTGTAAAACTTTACAGGACTCCATGATCAGAGGTGAAGACTAACATGTCTTTCTGGGTTTGCTCAAGATGACAAGTGAGATAATAGGAGGTAAATAAAAGCCAGGCCTAGGAGATCTGGCCTGAGAAGAATAGTAAGTGGCATGGCTTTAAAGACAGCTTTGTGAATAGACGCAGGAAAGACTTCTTGGATCAGTTATCAAACCAGCCATTAAAAATTATCCTCAGGTGCTACGGAGCCACTTGAAAAATCACTAATGACATTTGTAAATGGAAAACACACAAAGTCACAGCTAAACAATATTTGCGATTCTGTGAGATGGAGTGTCTATCAAGGCTCAAGGGCAAACAAACACGGAACACCTGCTAATGGCTGACTCCGCTCCAATACAGAACATTTTTTTCCACTTTTATTTTCTATTCTTTTTAGTATAGGCATAGTGCGTATGTGATAAACATACATAAAACAACAAAACACGAATATACAATGATATTTTATGTATGTGGGGAGGTGTACTCTTTTTCATCAAGATGCCTAGATTCCTGGTGGGCAGCTGAGTGGAACTCAAAGTATCTATATAAGGAGCTATGTTCCAAAGTATTCTAAGGCTCAGTAGAAAACATGACTTCAAGAACATGAACTTTTCCAATAACTTGTCATGTGTCTCAAAACTAATATCAAAACATAGATTTTTACAGAAAAACAAAGAATATCATGGATTTTTCACAAAACCATCAATATAAGAGACATTGGTAACTAAAACATAACATGTTGAATGAGTTCTCTTCCCACAGCCAATACAGAAATGTCCATGTCTATTATCTGCAATCTTAACCTTCTAAAGAATAAGATGCTCATAAAAAGATTGCTACCAACACCACACAGGTATGTGGGCAGGAAAGTAAATATAACCTATTTAATCTGTTTTATCATTAATTTGTTATAATGCTGACTTATCTGCACTAAAATGTTAACATATTTTTTGTCTTCATGAAGAGAAACTATTCTAAAAAAATAGCAAGAGTAAATAAGCATCTACTTGTACAATTCAAAGGCTTGAACAGGACTAAAGTTGAATTTCAATACTTAAGTAAATTTCTGCTTCCTTGTAAATCTATACATTTCTCCCCATTTCAAAGAAATAATGTTATGCCATTATCTACACAGAGTTAATCAACAAAAGGATACAGAGAGCTTCTCAAAACACTGAAACAGAGTCTACGACAACGGCTGAGTTTCCTTCACTGACACATTGTGCAGGATCCTTTATTCAACCACTTTCCCTTTTGCTAGGCTTCACCCCCTGCTTAGATCCCTCTTCCAAAAACACACACAATGATTCAAACTTCATTAATAATAGAAACGTCTAGAAAGGACTTCATAACTGACAAGTTCAAAATGAAAGTAGAGGAAGCGCCTTTGTCAGCAGGTGGTTTGACAAGAGCGAGCAGAACCTGGCCAGCCAGAGGCTCACAAGGCAGAGACGTTTTTGCACAGAGCTAAGAGCACCAAGCACGAGAGTGCAAGTTTTAGGCAGAAAGGTAAATGAACACAAGCCTAGCCCTAGCTTATGGCTCACCTATCCAATTGTCATTGACAAGTAAACACAGATGATGTCCCAAGAGGTACAAAGTTTGGTTAACATTAGCTATAGCTGGGAAGAAGGCTCCACTGACCCATGACAAAGAGCTTGCCTGGGAGAGATTCATGTTGAGAAGCTCCAGTTATACCAATTCCTACCAGTCCTATCCAGTCCTACCCAGTTCACATGGAGAAGAATGCTGCAGCATGAGAGTAAAAAGAAGATGGGCGCAAACCTTTGAAGTGATGGTCTGGGGATTCTGCATCATTGGGTCCATGCTGTTGGGTAACAAGGCCCAGCCACAGATCAAACACTGGCTCTCCGAGGTCTCAGAGAAAGCTTCCTATCCTTAGGGTGCCCTCCCATAAGCTTAACGCCTTCTAGCATGAAGCAGTACCTCTGCCCAGTAATGTCTTCTACAATGCCTGCTTACATCTATCATGGACTTGCTGATCCAAAAATATCTCATAGTCTGCTTTCTAAATCTCCCAATCTAATTGCAACCCCAATGATATATGAATTTGTCATTGGGGCAGGAGTGTATTTTGTTGGTTCACATAAATATTTGGTGCATCATGCTTATGTTTCAGTTGGACAGAGGGGTGAAATGTATTCAGTCAACAGTTAAATCTACTCATATCATGACTGAATATTTACCATAATTCCAAGCCTGCCTAGAGACCAGTGCATCTCATAAACCTAACAGGTGTGATAACCATTAGATCTTTTAAAATTATAAGCTGTAGGAAAGGGGTATTGCTTTATGATAAGAAATGAGTAATGGATCAATAATGGTCATTATCCCTCCCACAGGCCCATTACATGCCCAGGAGGAACTACAGTGGAGAAGCCATGTAAGGGTATGTGAGCCATGTAAGCCATGTTTCACCCAGTGCACATCCCATCCGCATTTTCCAAACCATTTAATAATGAACAGTTTCCTCCCTGTATTGCCATTACAAAATTGCAGTCAACAGGTGGGCCATGCAGTCATGGACTTTCTTAATAGAATGAAGGATACATAACCAACCTCACAGACTTTCAGCTGAAAGCTGAAGGTTTCTAGAACTGAACACGATGCCAAAATCCGAAAGCATACACCTTCTACTCTCCCCATAGAAAAATGCACAAAAATGGACTCACATGAATTACGTGTACATGCACACACATATACACACAGGAACACACACAGACGTGCACTCGTGTGCACATACTCACCCACATGTACATACCAACCAAAGTTTCTAAAATACAAATGACTGAATTTGTCATATGCCTACAAGAATCATGGCTCATTTGACGAATCTATTTCTAAACTTGCCAGTGATTAATTCAAGTGACATTTGTCCTTCACTAGGCCTTTTAGCTGTTCGTGACATGAGGTAGACAGTTGCAGTGGGTGCCACCAAAGCTGTGGACAAGAAGCCTGCTTGAGTTGGCAAAGTCACCAAGTCTGCCCAAATAACCCTTTTTAGTACTATGAGCTTACTTGATCATGTCGCTTTTATTTCACGACAAGCAAAGGGGCAGCTCAGTAACAAAGCTTGTGGTCATTCCTCCAGGATTGTGTTTAAATGGCCTCTTATTACAGAAGTGTCTCCCAGACAGTAAGCTGTAGAAAGCTGTTCTCCCACACAGTAAGTGGTAGAAAGCTGTTCTCCGTATTAAAAGCAACCATCTTTTTTTTTTTTTTTTCCAGAAAGGTCACATTGATTTCTTCCACCAGTCTGATGCCATCAGTGTGGCTGTCAGCTCAATGAAGAGCACTCTCACGTAACATCTTAAACTAATAACTCCCAAATGTGCATTTTGCAATGCGCCTCATAGGAGCCACATGGAAAAAGCCTGGAGTGATTAGCAACATTCCAAGAAACCTTCCCACTGAGATATAATGCTGTAGATGAGTTGTAAATATGAAGCAATCATTAGGGTCTATCGAGGCAAGCCAACAGGACACATGATGGCTCATCAATGCTAAAATAAGCCTCCTCAGCATGAGAATGGGAAACTGTAGTGATTGCAGACACCACTCACAGTGAGCAAATGATGGCTTGGGCACCACAAACAAGCTCCTTAGGAATATTGTCATATAATCCTCATAACCCTGATAGCAGACTCCATTTCACTGATCACAGAAAGCTTTAGGCAACGTGCTGAGTGGCACACAGGCAAGATCCAGGACCAGCCACACAGCTCTCCATTATTAATCACGATGCTACCTTGACCCTATGTGTCCATCACCTGATGTCCTGGACGCTGGAAGGTTTCACTGTTTAACACTGTCTTTCCCTAAAACATGCAGTGTAGCAAAGCACCTGAAAGCACAGTCCAAGGAGGCCATGGAAGGAGAAAGTGGACAGTAAAGGACTCTCCCAGTGACCTTGACAGGCTTCTCACAATTGTCTCCTTCCTCCCATCCTACCATCGGGACACATTACTAGTCCATCTGGTCTAAGCGGTTTACTTGTCTTTACAGTTTGTTCTGCCCCCAGGAGAGTTCCATGGATAATCCTCTCATGAAGAGCAATCCTAATTTTCTAGGCAGACATGTTCTCTCTTTTCCTTCTATCTCTATACTGGGGATTTCATCTTATGCATGCCAAGAAAGTGCTGTACTACTGAGCTGTCTTCGGCCCAAATATTAACTTTTGATTTTGAAATATGGTCCAGACAGATTTCAAAATTTCAGTTCTCCTGCCTCAGCCTCCCACTCCCATGTACCTGGGACTATAGGTCTGAATCCTCAGATCCATCTGAGATAAACTTTTTAGGGCTAAGAGCTATTTCTATTTTCACTTTTGCCCCATATACACATGAAATAATGACATGAAATCCAGCCTTTCCTGGCAATTAGAAAGGTAGGTATATGAGTCCGACAAAGCCACTGACTCAGTTTAATCTTCCAGGAAACTGTCAAGTTTAGCTTAAGAGTGCTCCAGCTTTCACCAAATTATACTACACTCAGCAAGAAGACACTCAGTCTAGTGCTTTCGATAGGATGTTCATGTCTGCTATCAGCATTCTGACTGACCTCAGATTTAGTTTAAAACATAAAAAGGAGAAAAAAAAATAGAAAACACCTTAAATGTAAGGTAACCATCTAAAAGGTTTGGGGGGGGGGTTCTTAAGAGCCAAATAGCCCGCACTTCATCTTTAAAAATGGTTGCAGCTTTAAAAGAAGTTGAGTTTATGGAGTGAGTTTATTTTTTCATTTTTGTCTCCTAAAAGGGACCTTGGTTTGCTGCTGCTGTTGTAGTTTCTAACTTCATTTCCTACCCCAACCTTCTTTCCTGCACAGGTAGAAAGGGATATAGGATAAACCCCTGGAGCACAGATGTCTGATGTCAGAGGAGAAGCTTCAGGGACAGTGGGTGTTCGCTCACCAAGGCCTCTGTACGCTGCTGAACACAGAGAAGCCAGACCCCCCCCATCCTCCTTGTGTCGGAGGAACAGGAAATAACCATCATCTACTAGCACTCTCTCACACCCACAATTACTAACATTTACAACACCACCACATAAGAATTTTTACTGCTAATTTATAAGAGAAAGTGTTGGGACAATCAAGTCTACGCCTAATCCCTGCCATACTTGATGTCTGAACTCTGATTTACCAAGACTCCTCTCATGACCACGGTGGTGGTAAATTTAAGAGGGGGATAAACAGTATGAGCCTCTGTAACTGGATTCCTGAGGTAGAAGTTTCTTAACTGGTTTACCCCATGCTTACCTCAGAGAGCACCATCTGGAAGACACATGGAACTGAGACAACAATCTAGAGATGTTTTTCTCCTTGAACAGACGTAGCTGGACAAGTTTTTGTGACTTCAGAGATTCTGTTAGAATCTGATAGTAAATGTCAGACATTTTAAGGCTTTAAAAATGTTAATCAGATTCAGAGGTCTTTTTTTTTTTTTAATCCTCATGTTCGAACACGTGTGTGTGTGTGTGTGTGTGTTTAATTTTTTAATTATGTACATGCACGTGCTTTTTGTGTTCAGGTAAGTGCATGCAAATGTAGGAGCCTGAGGAGACCAGAGACCCCAGACCTCTTGGATATGGAAACACGGGAAATTTGTCAGCAGCTTGAAGCGTATGCTTGGAGTCATGCTGGAAAACAAATACCAGTTCTCCAAAAGAGCAGTATGTGCTCTTCAGCACTGAGGGTTCTCTCCAGCCCCCGGAAGTATTTTTTTTTTAATGACACATTAATGACAGCAGAAAGGGCCTATTATCTCCCTACCCGTTTAACATGAAACACATCTATTTAAAAGGCATGGAAGCAGTCAATGAACTGTGCCTCAGCCCGGGCTAGTCCTCCATTAAGGGACAACTACACACGCTCTGGTGCTCACTTCCAGAAAAGGGAGTTTATATATTCGTACTCTAGACAACAGTATAAAGGCCCGCACATTAAGGGGATTTTCCGGTGTAGCATTTCAAACCATGCTTTGCCACGTATCAAGAAATCAACAACACTATCAAAAGCTTTATAAACACCAGTGCTCTCCCACAGCCACAGGCAGGAAGGAATAATCGCGGGGAAGGCTGCTTTCTCACTAGCCAGGTTCACGTTGTCAGTGCAAAGCAAGGAAAACTTCCAGACTTCCACAGACATCCAGAATCACTACTGGGGGTTGGGATTCAGACCCAGGACAAGCAGATGCCCATTTAATCAAAGTGGACCTGGTCCCAGGTTCTCCCAGCATCTCCCAGTCTTACTTGTTAAAGGGCATGGCTAGCTTTCCCTTCCTCTATCCTGAACTTTTCAGGTTTGGATCCCTTCTCTCTTTCTGCATTTCTTCTCTTCTCTCTCCATGAGTGCTCCACTCCCTTTCTGTCTTCCTGTGCCTGAGGACTTCACTGACCCGCTCCTGTGAGGTCAGTGAAACCCGCAGAGAGCTGCCCCCAAAAAACCTGAATTTATGTACTCTAACCTGGCTTGAGTTTGCTCATTTCATCTGCAGAAGAATGATTATCACTTGGTAAAACCTATATTTAAAAAAAAAAAAAAGGTTAACAAAAGTATCAAAGTGTGTGTCTGCAAATTTCATGATTTTCTTGTTTTTAATTGCTGAGTAGTATTCCATTGTGTAAATGTACCACAATTTCTATATCCATTCCTCAGTTGAGGGACTTCTGGGTTGTTTCCAGATATAATATAAGATAAACATACTAAAATCTGTACACCTAAAGAAGCTAAGCAAGAAGGAGGACCATGGATAAGATGATCAATCCTCATTCAGAAAGGTAAACGGGATGGACATTGGAAAAGGGAGAAAACAGGAAACAGGGCAAGAACCTATCACAGAGGGCCTTTGAAAGATTCTACCCAGCAGGTATCAATCAAAGCAGATGCTGAGATTCAAACATTGGACAGAGTGCAGGGGATCTTATGAAAGAACAGGGAGATGAAAGATCTGGAGGGGACAGGAGCTCCACAAGGAGAGCAACAAAACCAAACAATCTGGGCACAGGAGTCTTTTCTGAGACTAATACTCCAACCAAGGACCATGCATGGAGATAATTTAGAACTCCTGCACAGATGTGTCCCAAGGCAGCTCATTATCCAAGTGGATTCCCTACTAAGGGGAACAGGGGCTGTCTCTGACATGAACTCAGTGGCTGGCTCTTTGATCACCTCCCCCTGAAGGGGGAGTAGCCTTAAGAGGTCATAGAGGAAGACAAGGCAGCCACTCCTTGTAAGACCTGATAGGCTAGGGTAGGATGGAAGAGGAGGAGGACCGCCCCTATCAGTGGACTGGGGAGGGCATGGGAGAAGAAGAGGGAGGAAGGGTAGGATTGGAAGGGGAAAAGGGAGGAGGCTACAGCTGGGATACAAAATGAATAAATTATAATTAATTAAAAATAAATTATTTTTTTAATGTGTGCCTGTGTGCCTCCAATATGCCTGTGTTTGTGAAGGTCACAGGTCAATATTGGATATCTTCCCCTATCATTTTTATTTTTTTGAGACAGGGTCTCTTGCTGAACTTGAAGCTCATCATTTGGACTAAGTTGGCTGACTATTTAGTTGCCAGGACCTTCCTGTCTCCATCCTCCACCTCTCCAGCACTGGATTTGTAAACATGGGCCATCACACCTAGATTTTACATGGGTTCTAGGGACTCATTTGTCCTCATCTGATTGCACAGTAAACATTTTCCTTTCTGTGTCGTCTCTCCAGCCCCTCATAATACACCACAAAGTGATTTGGCTTCTTATTGGAATAACTACAAACCACAAGAGGTGTCCTTCTCAAAGGCACACAGAGCCTGAAGTGTGGGTTGTGGGGGCTTTAATTATATCTCACTTTCCAGTAAACTCACTGTAGCACCCATTGATGCATCATAAGAAGATACAGATTATGTCTCCAAAGGTACAAACATGGTAGTTTCTTGAGTTATGTCTCCAAAGCCTTCCCAGGAATAAGAACAGTATCCACCCTCTAAGACTAGAACAACTAGAACTTCAACCACAGCTATATAGAGGACATAGCTAAAAGACTCCTTTGAAAAATGCACCCAAATACTGATGAATATACAAACAAGCACCTAAATCCAATCAATAGGAAGGATATTTTCTGAGTTTTGAAGTGCCAACCTTTGTTGATATTTTAAAAACTTGCATCATCTAACAGAAAACCATACAATGAGTTGGTTGTATCTGAGAAATCAAGAATGAAACACAGAGGTTGCTTGCTTCTTCCCACAAATATATGTGAACAATCAAGAGTTTATAGTATTAGTTGGGTCAGATTAAGGAGAGAGAACATTGAAAAATATTCAGCTTTGTTTACTAACAATTTGGAAAGAAAATAATCTAAAAATATGTGTTGTGTTGTGGTGTGTGTGTGTGCGTGTGCATGTGTGTGTGCGTGTGCATGTGTGTGTGCGTGTGCGTGTGCGTGTGTGTGTGTGTGTGTGTGTGTGTGTGTGGCATGAGCAGGCACATATGCATCTGTGTGGTTTGTGTAAAATAAAAGACACCCACTCCCATCTCAATAAGAGTCAGCAGGATTTCCAAGGGTTTCATCAATGTGGCATTTTCATCATTTTCTCTTGTGCTTTGAAGAGTCTCACATTGGTATTGAACTTGAGAATGAATGGACCAACCAGCCTCATCTAAATCCAAAAGCAGAAGAAATCCTGAAATATTAGTTGTAATGAGTCTTGGTGACCTGGAAGTCTTGTGATCAGTCTTTGTGAGTCTTGCACAAAAAATAAACAGTAAGACAGAGGAAAAGGGCTAACATGGAGCTAATTTGAAATATGATAATGGAGAAAATGTAAACAAAAGAATATTGGTCGGAATGCCATTCAACTTGGTTGTTTGTACCTGCAAGTTTTTTTCGTCAGTCAAATGATAGTGATTCCTAATGAATAGGGCTCCTATATAGTAGAAAGCTTAAGATAATGCTCTCCAGGTAGAGGCTTTGAAGAGTGAATAAACAAAATGCAGAGCATACCAGCTGACTCTGTGCATTCCTTAGTAATCCCTAAAAAAGCAAGTAACTTTTCCTATTACATGCAAATTCGAAACCTGCCAATGAAAAGCACCTATTAACAATAGAACACAGAAACCATGCGATCAAATAGTACAGAGGTGTCCTGGATTTATGATGAAGCTATAAACTGACACAAGGCCAGATGTTGGAGAGGAAGTAGATAATGAGGCAATCAAACTTGCCAATCAGTTAGCAATGACCTGCACCACACCTACTTGTTCAAACCTTTTGTTGTTGTTTGACACACTAAAAGTTCATGAGGTTTAAACACAATTCATAACCTGCCTTTCTAACCCTCCCATGTCTTATTAAATATTAACAAAGAAAACTTCCTGGGAACTCTTCTTTTCATTCTGCCATGTCTGTACCAGCTCACCTGAGACTTAAGGGAAGAAAAGAAATGCCAGACAATCCTACCTGTTCAGACAAGTCCCAAATGCTGAAGGTGACTTCTACCAAGGATTCCTACAGGATTCAAAACACTTAGCTTCATGGAAGTTAGAATGCATACATACCAGAAGGAAGATAAGGAGGGAAGAGAAGGTAGCCATATTGAAGGAAGGGAAGGCAGAGCAAGATCATCATGGGTCAAGCTTAGGCAGGAGGCAAGAGACGTTTGAGCACAGAATGACAGACGTGTAGACAGCAAACTACAGACACATTCCATCCAAAAGACTGTCACCAATTAATCACGTGAGGGGAGAACATAGACATCACCTCTGTGTTATCACTCACTCATGGGACAGAAACAGACCGTAAGAGCTGATCCTGGAGGTCATGGCCACGACATTATCTAGGAAACTGAGCTAATGTATTTTTATCAGTAGACGCATATACTCTACTCTAAGCAAAACTATGTAGCAATAATGTTGCTTATTGTTGACTCAAGAAATATAGTGTTCATGATTGATATACCCAGAGGTTCTCAGTCTAAAATGCCAGCATATTTTATAATGCTGGAAAGTATTCCATTACATACCGACCCAAACAAGTGTCACCATTCAGTTGCTGACATTTTTAGTTTGAAAGGATTTTTTTTTTTTTTGGGGGGGGGGGAGGAACGGTGCTTTTGTTGCTTCTTAAAGGGATCATTTCTATTATCCTCTCCATTGTCTCTTGAACCTGAGAAATCTCTTTGCAGCATTTCTCAGAACAAGGCCTCTGCCACACATATACACTTATTATTTTTCTTTGGGGACTCATCAGTTCACACATCTCTCATGGACATTCTTTTTCATTTGCTTGCTTTTGTTAACAATGCTGAAACTAAGCAGCTGAGGTTCGCAGTCCCTCAAAAGCATCCATCCAGGGTGCTCTGCAGACTTCCTCCTTGGGCCCCTGCCTAACCTCCCCATCTCCCCTGTTGCTTCCTGTATGGTCGGCAGCTCTGCCTAGAAGTCGCCCTCCAACACTGGCTATCGTGGCACCTACCGCTTATCTTGAATGGCACTTGAAGTTCACTCAGTTTGAAAGTACTAACTCCTCCATCCTGTGCCATAAGCTCTAAAGGGGTGGAGATCTATTTGTTTTGGTCACAATTAAAACTCTGCTATACAGGATCAAATGAGAACAAATACTTCAGGATTTTTTTTAGAGTATCTCAAACAGCCTTCTACTTAACTCTGTGCTCCTAAGGAAATCTGTGTTCTGCTTTTAAAAAGTTATCCTAAAATTATCACCCACAGCAAAATTTCACCATTCCTTCTGTGTCACATAAAAAATGACTTTATTAAATACATGATACATATAAAAGAAAAAATAAGGTTTTACATATGAAAATGATGTGAAATTTTTATGACATCCGATTCTGAAACCTAGCCTTCAACAATGGCCCTGTTCACACCACTGCTTTGGACAGCTCTGGTTGACTTTTCCTCAAAGAGAATTTTCTTCCCAGCCATATCTCAGGCTTTGGAACGTGTTAAAGGTCAAGGGAAGTAGAGAATTCATCCCCAGTTTCTAGAGAAAGGATAGGAATAAATCTCTTCTACCCTATCTTCAAAGGAAGTGGACTGTGTTGGCATCTTTCCTAGCCAGAGGGAGGAATGCCCAAGTGTCCTCTGCAACTTTCTTCTAATTTGTCCACTCCCTATTATTTAGCTGTAGATTATTAAATTCGTTCTCTCAGTTTTCCTAGTAACTGCATTATTAAATCAGATGATAATCAGTGTATTATTAAGCGGTTGCCCAAAGACCTATTTTTCCATATTTCTGTATTACACAACTCTCTTCTACCTAGAAGAGTTTTATAAGGTCCTAATTCTCTACCTTGGGGTCATGCAGTTATTTCAAACACAGGGTCCATGAAATTCATATTTTTCTTCCTCCCAAATTGAGGCTGAGACCACCCTTGTCCTCATCACCCCTATTCACCTGATCATCTCTGTAAATCTACTTTTCTCTCAAATCTACCCACATCTCCATATTTCCCACTGTCTTCAGTCAAGCAAAGAGGCTAACACCTTGAAGGACATGTCATTTCACAGTGTCAAAACAAGAGGGACTGAAGAGCTAATACTTGTCCATTGGTCCAGAAAGGTTACATTTGATCAGATCTCCTCTTCACCACCATAGTTACCTAACAATCAGACAAGCAACCATAGACCACATGTAACAAGGAATTTGAGGATGCTCCAGATGATACTATCAAAATTAGACGTTTCTGTCCATTATAAACTCAACGGTTATAGCTAGAGGAAAAGTAAAGGCAGTAACCTGAAGTTCAAACTCAAGAGCAAAACATCTTTCTGTGCATTCTCACATGTACCTATATCTGTAGGTATATATTATTACTTATGCAGCCTGATAGTATGAGACTATTTTAAGATTAAAGGGGAATATCTGTTTTCAGGAAGATAAAAATACACAGCTGTGAAAACACTAGACATAGCTCTTCTGTACATCTTTCAACACACAATGGTTGTAACACAACATCACCTTCAAGTCTTCCATAGTCTGGGTTTGAGAAGGTTTGATTTTAGAAGAGTCTAAAATCAAAAACTTGCCCTATAAACTGGAGGTCTCTAGTTCTGTCCCCCGCCCAAATCCAGGTCCAGATCTTAGCATATCTAAAGAAAGCCAACCTCCATAACCACTACCATCCGAATTAAACTCACTGAAGACAAACTATTAGTTCATAATATGACTTCAGGAATGGATTTTTGCCTATCATGCAATTATGTCCATTCACTCTTGTTGGGGTTTGTGAAATATTCCCCATAAGTTCATGTTTGAGTAGCTGGTCTTCAGCTGGTGTCACTGCTTTGGAAGTTTGTATAATATATAAGAAGAGGTCACTTAGCTGGAAGAAGTGGGTTGCTGTCTGGGATGGGGGGTCTTTAAAGTTATAGCTGGCTCTAGTCTACCTAAACAGTCTGTTGACAGTACTTGTAGCCACCTATTTACATTCCCACCATCATCCCTCCCCCACCATGACAGAATGTGCCCTCTCAAACCAGGAACCAAAACAATCTGTCCTTTTATCAGGCACATTTTCAAATATTTTATCCCAGTGACAAGTAACTTATACATTCAAACTTTAAACATCTGCAGTAGGAAAAAGTTATATGGACTCGCCACTCCCATTTGCAATATGGGAATCTGTCCCGAAAGAATGATTTTAAAAAGTCATATCCAAGTTAGTTTTTTGTTCCTGCCCTTCAGATTTCTCCCATGATGCCAACACGGCAGAATGGCATCATGGAATTTTCCATGAGGCAGGATGAGAAGGATGCTCCTGAATCCTACCTGAACTGCTTTGCATAGTTTTGTGAACCTAGGCAAAGCCTTTTTTGCTCTCTTCATGAGTTTCCCCACCTTTTTATCAAAGCAAGGAGAGCCCTCCCTCACCTCAGGGTTAGACTTTTGATGAGGTGATAACATTTTTGACACATGCGTGACACAGTATCAGTATGTGATATATACATAAACAATACAAGGCCCAATGTTTATTATAGCTGATACCATTTATTTTAAATATTTATGGCCAAAAGAGGTTTGGATTTTATGATTTCTCAGATGCTATAATATTTTCACAGGTAGATTAAGATAGCTTAGGGATTGAACTGAAGTCCCTACACAGGTTCACTGTGTTTCATTTGCACTTAATGTGTAGATAGTCTTAAACAATGTTGTAAATAATTTTGGACAAAAAAACAAAACAAAAAAAAAAAACAGCTGTTGGGCAGAGTGCATAGAATCTTATGTAAGAAGTGGGAAATAGTAAGAGCTGGAGAGGACAGGAAACCCACAAGGAGAGCAACAGAACCAGAAAATGTGAACACAGGGGTCTTCCCAGAGACTCATACTTCAACTAAGTACCAGGCATGGAGATAACCTAAACCCCTGCACAGATGTAGCCCATGGTAGTTTAGTGTCCAAGAGGGTTACATAGAAATGGGAAGAGGGACTGCCTCTGACATAATCTGATTGGCCTGCTCTTTGATCACCTCCCCCTGAAGGGGGGGCAGCCTTACCAGGCCACAGAGATGACAATGCAGCCACTTCTGATGTTATCTGATAGACTAAGATCAGAAGGAAGGAGAGGAGGACCTCCCCTATCAGTGGACTTGGGGAGGAGCATGAGCGAAGAAGGGAGAAGGAGGATGGGATCAGGAGGAGGAAATAAGGGGCTTATTGGGGAATACAAAGTGAATAAAGTGTAATTAATAAAATAAAATAAAATTTAAAAAAACAACAAAGTTGTTGGTATATAATTTTTCTCCTTGAAGTATCATGTCAATACTCAAAAGTTTCAGATTTTGGAAACTTCTGGATTTCAGATCTTCAGAAGAGAGATATTTAACCTGTTTCACAATAGTAAATATATATAACATTACTGCTAGCATCGCTCAGTCTTTTGATCAAAAGAGATTTTTTTTTCTGAAATTCTGCAGTGGTTCCCAATCTTTAACATGCCTGATATTATCTGATAGATGTTTCAATAAAAACCTCCATGTTCGTATACAGAGTGTTGCTACCCAGGCCCAACATGCACAGCTAATGAGCTATCCCATGGATGCTCATGCTGCTGGCATGAAAGGGTGTCAGGAGAACTAACTAAGGTCTGCCATCAATGCATCGATGAAAGCAGCAAGTAACAGCAGACATTCAGGCCTCCTGCAAGCCCTCTGCTGACCTAAGAAACCTTTCCTAGACTCAGTAACTCCACCGACTCCAGACTCAGCCCAGACATTTGAAGTCATGCAAAGCCTCCCACAGAACCTTCAGGCACCATCTGCCCTGCACTGTGATCAGTGACGCCCTCTCCCAGAGACAAGGAGAGCCTGGCAATAAGGCCTTTAATTCACTTTAAGATACATAAAATACCTAACATATGGTAATTAAACAGATAAGATGGGGGGGGGCTTAGAGGTCATTATGTTGGTTGTTCATTAGATATACGTGCTAAGAGTCAATACCAATCCAGGAGTCTCTGTCACCCCATGCAGATAGTTACTCTCCAGTCAAGGGTCTAGGAGGTCTGGGTCTCAAACACCAAGCTGTCCCTCACTCACTAGGCACACAGGAGCCTCAGCCTAAGGGCTCTAATGGGCCTCTATGGTCCAAGCAGCTGGTAAATGCTAAGTAGTTTCAGGAGAGAGGAAGCCAGGCTGCAAACAGGAAGCATTGCTCTGTAAACATTTCTGATAAATTGCCCAATATGATTGCAACCAAAAACAAAAGGGAAATACTCAAGTTCTTATCTATTTCATCCTCATGTAAATATATATTCACTTTCATACTACAATTTTGGATAGATTTCCTCCAAGAGGAAAGGTAAATTTTTTACCTTTCAGGATACATAGAATCCTCAGACACCACAGCCTCATTGTCCAGACACACTTTGGCCTTTTGTATTATCTGGAAATTTCTCAAATTTATCATTTGTTACACTCCATCCTCATTGGACCACCTTAATCAAATCAAGCATGGGTTTATACACACCTCCTGCAGATGATTTTAATGGCTCATAAAGAGGAGTTCAGGATGCCCTATGAATTTCATTGCAAATAGAGAAACTAAACTCTATTTGATATAGGCAGAATTTGCAACCTGATCTTTCAACACTGGCAAAAAGCCCTTTTTTGTCAGTTAAGCGGCACCACTTCAAAAATAATTAAAGTGGGAACACCTCTGATTTTTGTGTTTAGTTAGCAGCAATTGCAGAAAAGTTTTTAAGAAAGCAAACTTCTCCTGGACGGGAAATAGATTGGATTTTCAGTTCTAGCTTAACTCATTTTACAGAGCATAACAACTTTAATTAGAGGGTCAATTTTCTAACTTGTGTGCATTTAAAGATGTGGTCAGCAGAGGTGTCATGGATTCTACACAAAAGTAACATGAGGATTCTAAGGAGTCCTTGCCAATCTCCACATGGTGCTGCTTTTCCTGAGATAGACTGAAGGAAAGATGAATGCAGTATTTTAATGTTATGTATCTATTAATATGAGATGGAATTACATACAAATGCAAGTCTCTTTCTAGGGAACAATGATGCCCTTTATTCACTTCCCAGATAAGGACAGAAATTAAGCTAAATTGTTAAAAAGTATGACATAGAAAGAATACATATGAATTTTTAGTAACCAAGCTCATTTGTACATATTAATTCTTTTGAGATAGACTAAAGAAGTCATACTAATTTTCTCTTTAAAAAAAAAAAATAGCTGTCCCTCTACTTGTCCCTGGTAGGTCACAGCTTACCAACACAATCACAACACAACTGCTCACTTTATCCAGTTCAGCCTACTTTAACCCAAGGCAGCAGATTTTGTGAACATAACTGAACTCTAATTTCCAGCCAGGTTTTTCAGATCTACATTCTCTGATATTACTATAGCATGGACTATCAAAACAGTGCACAGATGTAGCAATGTTCCGTTTCTAGGTCAATTTCTTTGACTAAATTACTGGCTTGTTCTTTGCCTCAATTTCTTATCTGTGTATTTTATGCCATTAAGATAAAGTACCTTTTTATGTAATTGTGTCCTGTTTACACATGAAGAGCCTTTTATATAATTGACCCTCGTTGATTCTTAACTTTATTTAATGATGGCTTTCATCATTCTTTTCACCGTGGATAGTGACTCCTCTAAGACTTGGGTTTTCCCTCTATGGCATGGTTTACCTGAGGTGGCAGGTTTGAGGCGAATCATGAATGTGGCCCTGGGCTTTTCTGGGCTTTTCTCAACACCACCTGTAAGAAGATGTAGGCATTCTAAGCCCCTCCCTGCCTTTGTCTTAACACCTGTGCAACCAAACACTATATCAGCCAGGGCTTTAGAAGGCTTGCCTTTAGCAGATGTACAATATTTGTTTAACTGAATTGCTGCTGATCCAGTCGAGGCCCGAATGCTAATGGTATCATCATCCAGAGACCTCACACAATAAATGGCGACTGCATTTCATATGCCTGGAGAAACCAGTGTTCTTACATCGCAGGGTTCACGAAGAAGCTCTTTAGCACCTTTAGCATAAGGCTTGTAGCTTCCAGCGCACGCACACAGAATCCAGGTGCTCCTGGGGTCCTCACTGCAAAAGAGCTTGTGAAAGCTTCACAACCCATCTTGTGAATTCCAAGCTTTATTAACTGGACAGCGCTAGGGAACTAACTGCAGAAACCTTCTTTTTGCAAATTCACTACAGTCATCGGCAGCCCATGCTTTATTTTGTAATATGGCTGAGAGCCCATAACCTATGCTTACTCTAAGGCTTTCTGCAGTCCTGTAAGTGAGCAAATGCCAGCGCAAAGACTGAACCGCGAGTCTGCGTCTTCAGGAACTTGGAGTGCACCAAAGCCCATCCAAGAAAAGGACTGACCTCTGCGAAGTCCGGATTTCTGGCAGCGATAGCGTGATAACTCCACTGCACTCTGGGTAGACTAGGTGTGTGGCCTTTAAAAGGCTAGGAAACGTTCGAACAGACTGCCCTCCCGAGTTCGCCAACACTTCACGCCTGCCTCTGGGCCACAAGGCACTTCTCTGAACTCTGAGCCGGCGATCATAGTCGGTTAGGAACGCCACCAAATCCCATCCTGGACCCCTAACCTCAGTAACTCCCCACACGAGCTTAAAAAGGACGGGCATCCAACCTCAGTATCCGGCTGTCCAGTATCCTGCTAGGTAGGGCAGGTCCTTGCGCGCTGCCAGGTGAACCGGCGACGACCCTCACCTGTCTGAGGCCGGCAGAGAGCGGCGAGCGCGCGCCCCTCACTTGCATGGGATCCACCGTTGCTGTCGCCTGGGGCTGGGGCTGGGGCTGGGGCTGGGGCTGGGGCTGGGGAGAACACGGAGCAGCCCTGATGCGAACGAGACAGGAGCGTCCCGAGGGCCACGGGACTTCCTCGGCCACCCCCTTGTGAGCCCCGCCTTAAAGGGGAGGAGGCGGTCGCCGCGTCACCTCGGAACCGCCTCCCCGCGAGCGCGGGGGCGGCTGCGGGGTGGCTCTACCAGGTGTGACAGGAAGGAACTTGGGCAGTTCACTGAGCTGGCTGGGCTTGCCGAGGGCGATTACTCCGAAATCATTCGTCTGTGACGGCTCACGGGGGAGGAAGGTGTGTCCCAAAAGTCAAAAGGGAGGAAGGAGCGAGCGTGAGTGTGGGGTATTGTGCAAACTTTTAGCTAACTAAACACCTTCTTGTCACAGATGCTCAGAAGACCTCGAGATACTCCTAGTCTGTTCCTAAAAGACCACCGGGCAGAGAACAGCTTCTCCTTTCACTGGCCCAACCCTAGGAAGCGATACCCAAGCATCAAACATAGAAAACCTGTGCCATGTGGGTGCAATGGTGGGTGAAAGTCAGTCACCCAGACCTGCTGGGCTTTGCCCCCTTCTCCAAAGATAAGCTGCCCTGTGATCTGGGAGCTGTTCTGGGTCCTCAGAGACCTCCTAAAGACACTCCCCTGAGATTTTGACACTCCGTGCTCAGTAAAATTTGCCTTTTGTTTCTTTGCCTTGTGTTCCTCTTGCTCCCTTCTGGCTGTGTTTCTTTGCTTTGTCTAGTTTTGCTGAACCTCCACCTCCCCCATTTCCATTCTGTGCTCTGCAAACCAGCAGGGGCGGGGGAGAAGGGGGGCGAAGACTCTGGGAAGACCAGGAACTTGCCTTTTCCTGGAAGCAGCAGTTTTGAAATTAGATCCTAGAGTTACAGAAAAAGTAAATTGGGTGTGAGACAGACCTAGCATTCCGTAGGCTGCTGTGGAGACAGGAGGTCTGTAACCTGAGAGGAGTGTAATTGGTGTGATTGATGATTAAGGAGCTAGGCTCTGGACTCAAAAAGTCCTTAAATCAAATCCTGGCCCAAGGACTAATTGTGGCTAGGCAGATCACCCAACCATTAGGATTCCGACCTTCCCGCTAATCAATCTCAGTTTGAAAATAGCAAACTGGTCCATGATAGCCATTCAGTAAAGACAAGTTAAAGACCATGTATCCTAGGTGGGTAGTTAGGAGGGGTGAAAGAAAGGAAAATATTGAAGGGTAGGAAGAAATGGTAAAAGCCACCGCCTTGTCCTGAAGAGCCAACTTATCTCAATAGCCACCACTGAGGCAGTCAACTCTGCCCTAGTCCCGATGCTTCTAATGGGATACTTGATCATATTTAATGCTTATAAACCTTTGAGACAGGTCATAATATTTCTGATTTAAAGTGAGCACACAGGCCCAGATTCATGAGATAAGTGCCTGGAGGCCTGGACCAAGTTCCCGGAAGAGTCTGACAAGCCAAGAGGCCCATGACAACACTGGGCATATCCACTGTCCTGAAGGTCCTGTGCCTTCCAGGGAGGAAAGGTAATGGGGAGAATCAAGGGTAAAAGGCAGAAGAGTAAAGCAGCTGCTGTTCTTTTAAAGCTGACTAGCAATACAAATGAATTAAAAGAGCCAGCGAAGCCACACGAGAAACTTTTGTCTCTATCTCGTGCCCCAAATGGAGTTCCTGTTCTGTGGTTCCCGCAGCCCAACCGCAAAGTTGAAAATGACTCCTAGGATTTCGCAATCATTAAACCCTATAGAAAGTGAAACAGTTCCATACAGAGATGTCTAAAGTGATATCTCCCTGCTCCCACCACAAAATATGCATCCATCCAGCTCCCCGGGGGAGTGGCCTTTGTGATGTCTGTTTTGTCTTTTTATCTCTCCAAAGATATTACCCGCCTCCTCGCAGTACTGTTTCACTCTGAGAATGATTCCGTTGTTTTGTATTACTTGAGCGTCACTGCTTCGCCACTCACCGCTACATTTAAAACTCTATGTGGTTGGTCAATTTTTAATATGCTGTGGTTATATTGAATTTCTTAACTTAAACACGTTGTGAACTGAGCCTTACTTTATAGGCAATGGTCAATGATGTCATAGTTTTTACTTTAAAAAAAAGTTAAAACCTCCTGAGCTTATAATGGGCAGCCTGTTCTCTCTGGCTTTCATAATTCATAGCAGAAATAAGGTATATGGTCACTGAAGAAGAAGCCCCTGTGGCCAGTGTGATTGCTGAAGTGGAGAGTTCCCACTTCTAGACACACTCCTTTCATGGGTTAGGAAATGGATGCCTGGCTGCATGACAATCTCATAATAGCTCTTGGTCTTTTAAATGTTCAGCACAAATGCATATTCTATGGAGCCCACATGTTAATTTGCATTCATAATCAAACAACAGTTCCACTGTCTGTCACAGACTGCCTGTAGGCAGAACTTAGCAGTAGGTTGGGTCTATCTGAAGGATGCAGAACTATTTAAATGGGACAAATTACAATTGATAGTCACCCAGAATACAGGAGGCTGAAAGAGTCAACAACCAATACAGTCAAAAAAGCTAAAGTTCTGACTCTGCCCTGACCCGGGGGACCATAGCTGCTCTCCATTATCTTCCTAACCAAGCTGGTCACACTATCAAGATGTCAATCCAGCCCAAGTCCAGAAGGAAGGCCAAGGATAACATGAAGAGTTTAAATCCCTTTAAGGCCCAAGAGGAAGCTTTCTTGGCTCTGGTAGCCATGCCAAGAGTGCCAAGTCCTTTACCTCTGATATCATTCACAAGTTCCTTCACTGCAGCTTCTCATCATTTTCAGGAACAATGATGGTAAAAGCTGAAATGCACCTGAGGTACACATGTCTACCAGTATCCAGATCATGGAAAAATGTAGTCTGTTATCCAAGTGCCAGGTGTAACTAGTGTAACAAGGGAGTGTACTCACTTTGTTACATGGTAATGAGAAAATGGCAACCTTTTATGGTTAGTGAGAATAGGTTTTGCTATTCTATTTACTCAACTAAGTTTTTCTATTGTATAATTGTCATTTAATTGTCTTTTCATAGTGGTAGGTGTGGAAACCAAATTTATTAGGTCACTCCAGACCTAGCTTTAGCAACTGGACAACTGTATTTGTTTGTTTGTTTGTTTGTTTGTTTTGCTGAAGCTTTCATTGTCCTAGGTAAAGGAGGGACCCTCGAAGAAAAGCCTATCACAAAACCTTTCTTCTGAATCAATTAATAAAATTTATGATAATTCTATATAGCAAATTAACTCAAATACCTAGACACATGTTTCACATACAATGATTAACTAAACATGTTCACAGGTAATAACTTGTTCAAAATCAGATTTTATGGATGGTGTGGATAAGAACTTTATCAACAAGATGAGTATATGGTGATTGTTGATGCAAAGTGATACAATCATTAAAAGCATGACCTCATAATTTTAAGATTTACTTATCAGCTTTCTCAGGTGGGTAAAGCAGAAACAAGGTTATTTTTGCAAGCCTTACCCAAGATGACTCCACTGATTTCGCATATAGTGACCAGATTCCATCCAGTTACTAAGTGTTTAAAACCCCACACCAAGAGAGGGTTTCAGGCCATACAGAATTGTCATTGGTCCCTTTTCAGTTTTTCTGACCTCTGCCAGTGTGTTGCAAAGAGCCCTGTGGGGCATATGTCAAGTGAATCTTAACAAATGGGCTGTTGATTTTTACGTATGAACTGATTGCAATGGCCAGTGTTTTCAAACTGCTAGCCTTGTGTTAAGATGACCCAAAGCATAAGCTGTCACTTAACACAAGAGCAAAAGTTGGGCTGCTCCAATGGGGACCAGCTTGTTTGCATTATATACAGACTACAAGTAAAGCAGCTGACTTCATTTTCCTCTCTGACTGACTGCTAGAATGATCAGAATGGTGAGATGGAACAAGCAGAAGTTTCTAGACTGGAATAGCAGGGTGATAATCAACACTCCCTGTTAACCAATCCTCCATCAATAAGCAATGTAGTCACTGACAGATTCTCATAACTAACACAGGCAAGAATACAACCTGTGGCATCTACTAGGGCCAGCTAATAAACTAAACGACTGGCTGTGGTCACACATTAAGGGACAAAATTAATGAAAACAACACGAGGCATACCCACCTAAAAACATTCAGATTCACAGATTTCTAAACCTGGGTTTATGGACAGAAATCAGGTGACTAGTCTGTGTCCCCTAATCACCAGTGATCAAGGCTCTCTTATTAGGGCTATGAGTGTCAGAAGAAAGAGCACACACACATACACACACACACACACACACACACACACACACACACACAATAGCTTTTGTCCTCTGGGCCCTCGGGCTTGGCTGGAAGGTGACATGTATAATCAAATTATCACATAGAGTTTGCCAACGGGAAGCAGTTCTGGTGTAAAAGTCTGAAAAGGCTACAAAATTCATGTCCAGAGTCAAGTTCAAAAAGAATATGTAGAAAATAATTCTGAGATAGTTAACAAGAGAGGAACTCCAGGCAGCCCCAGGTGTTGTGAAAAATATCTTGAGGTGTAAAAAAAAAAAAAAAAAAACCTAGCATGCTCACAGACACAGCTGGAAGATAAGGAGCAGTTCATGGAATAATGCCAGAACTGTCTAGGAATAACTCCATAACGTTTCCTCAAGAAATTGGAAAATTCAAATATAGATACACAGAAAGAAATAATAAGCAAACTTATGACCAAAGGCACTGAAAATGTTCGACATGTGTCACCAGCCTGTCTTCATAACTGTATAGAACATGTAATTTGCATAAGTTTTAATTTATCTAACTTCCAATTACTGGCTGGAATGTTGACCTACAAAGAAAGTATACATTCACTAATTAGTGATTACAAAGTAGTGTGGAAATATATGGAGCCTTATTGTGTAGTAGCAATATTTCTAAGCAAGCTTGGCATACAATTACTTATTTAGTAATTGTTTAGGTATAGATTTACAATGATTAAGGCTGTCACATCTTGAGAAAATATGGGCCCAAAATATAAAATGAAGTAGTAGGAAATTTCATCTTAAACTAAATTAATTTCTAGCATTTAGTTTGGGTTAAAGAGGCTTTCCTGATTCCAAATACCTGCAAAAAAAAAAAAAAAAAAAGCAGTTAGAGGCAGGAAAGATTTATTCTGATTTATGAAGGCTTCTATGTGTCTTGGTGGGGAGGCCTGATGGATATGTTCACATCACAAAAACCTGGAGTCAAAGACAGAGGATGCCTGCATTCGCTGGTGCCCTCCGTTCTCCCTTTCATTTCACATGGCCTCTTTGCCATGCTCAGGATAATTCCATGCTCAGGGAAATTCTCCTCAGCCCACCTCAATTACAGCTCACAGGCCAACTGTCACCAGAAAATTATCTCACAGACATACCCAGTTTTATTCACCTCTTCACCATTTCCCAATCCAATCAAGTTGACAAGATCAGGGGAGTAAGAAGGAAAATAAACATAGAAGAAGGAGGGAAGAAGGTAAAAATAACAAATAAGTATGTCTAAAAGTCATAAATTATGCTTTTAACAACTTAAAAAAACAATACAGATAATTCTGTGTATAACATATAGTTTTAATGAACTTTTCTCATCTAGGATGACAATGCTCCCTCCAAGAGCCAAAGGTCAGCTAACAAAAACCCTAATATTAGACAGGGAAAGCCCTCTTTTGAGTTGTTTGTTGTTCAAGGCTATCCTTAGACTCCCAAACATATAGGCTATTGCTATGCCCATTGGTTGCCCCTCAGAGGTGAAAAATAAGTTTCTATTACTGAAGATACCCATGTACTTCACACACTAGAGGCCTCTGAGGTGGAACTGACCTGATGAACTCAGCTCTCAGAATGAGCTTTCATGGTACAAGAAGGTCCTAGCGAGCCATGAGGCCTATGGATCACATAGACAATCAGCATGGAACAGTAACTGTGTGAATGCAGTACTGGCACATTTACCTTGGTAGTAACCAACAGCTCTCTAACTGGACTTAAGTCACGATCAACAAGAGAAATGCCATGCCTGGTACAGGAAACGTAGCTAGCTACTCAGTGCTAGTGAAGTCATGGTGATTAGAAGAGAACCTACAACCATTATTTTACTAAACCAGCATAATCCCTAATAAAAATCTCTAAATACTTCTCCTTATACCATAAAAAAGTATAGTCTTCAACCCTCATCAAGGGAAATTGTCTTTGAAACAAACAACTATACAAAACACAACCAATCAAACTTTAGAGATGTGGTGCTCAGTCCCATTGGATACATCTATAAAACACTTCCACACGAAAGGCTCAGGGAGCATTGCAGAAGAGGCACCAGAAATATTCCAAGAGTCAGAAGATCAAAGGAGTTGGCCTAGAGACTGTGTCTTCTAGTAATGTCAGAGGCTACATCCACAAATAATCACCAGCATGACTTCCTAAACATGAACTGAACAAGAACAACCAAAGTGTATTAGGAAAAGCCCAGAAGGCTTTAACCCTACACAAAGAATTACAAGCGACTAAGCCATGGGGAGGGGGAGGGAAATAGTTTTTCTGAGGGAAGAGGACACCAATTTGTTTTTCACTACCAAATGGTCAGACCTGACATTCATAGGAGTAACATTATATAAACGAAACTGGTGATATTTGGGAATACATGTATATGTATAAGCATACATTCATATGATAATTCATGAAAGAGGGCCACACATTTGACAGAGAGCAAAGAAAGGTATATGGGAGGGTTTGAAAGGAAGAAAGAAAAGGAGCAAATGTTGTAATTACATTGTAGCCTCAAAAAATAAAGATTAAGAAGTTGAGAAGAAGAACCATCTCATAGGCACTCAATAGTTTCCTTAGCTCGAAACACTCAATGAAAGTGAAAAGTGTACATTCTATAAAAAGTATATTTTTTAAAAAAGCATATTTGATTAATTTGAGTATCTTGTTCAGCTGCCTCTAAAATAAAGAATCGTAAGGAAGTCTTTACTCAGTCAAGCACAAAATATACTTGACATGATTTGAAGAGAATAGAGTTTCTCAACCAATTACTGCCACTATGGCCTGCTTGTGCATATTCATACACAGACACAGACACACACACACACACACACACACACAGAGGCACACATGAACACACACACACACAGGTACACACACACACACACACACACACACACACACATACAGGTTGTTACCTGTACCCTATTCCTGATGGATTTTAGTGAAACTAACCCCTTTTTAATGAATTTTCAAAATGTAATCCTACTTCAGTGCCTCTCACTGAAAATCCCAAGCATATATTTCAGACCACATCTACACATTCATTGCGGAAACATGCTCTGGAAACCACAAAACAAGAAGAGAATTCAGGTTGCATGCTCATGCAGATCTGTGCCAGTCCTCTGGTAAGTCTGTTTCTCCTTCAATTCCTCACTCATTTTTTTTTCAAACCATCTTCCTTCTCCAATAATGACAAACTATTGCTCCATTTGAGAGCTCCTCAAATCTCAAGCCCATATTATTTCACTTGAGCAGGCTGTTTGAGAGTGTTGCTGAAACAGGATTGATTTAGACAGTAGGATAGTTTTCTGAGAGTTTCAATTAATGTCTGAGGACCGGCATTTGAAATGCTGATGGAGATGTCTGTGCATTGGCTGTTCTTATTCCATGGAACTGTAAAGTGCCTATTTTAGCAAGGTGTGCTCAGCGGGGAAGGGGGGACTTATGTCCTCTTTGGCAGGAAGTTCCACAGTCGAAAAATGATGACAGTGTAAAGTGAGAGAACAGAGGGTGCCATTAACATTACCACAAGAAGTGCGAGTAGAAGTCAAAGGCGAGAAAATTAAACATGAAAAAGCCAGTGATCAATGGGCAATGCGTAAAAGCAAACAAGAATTTAAATTACCAAAGTAAAGCAATTATAGACTATCAGGAGCAAAGGATTGGAGCGTGTGAAGATTAACAAGATAGACAAATCAGTCAAAAGGAATGGCCTGCTTATGTCAGTAGTGACGGAAATGGGCCCAATAAAATCAAAGTTCATACTGTGTGTGGCTGTAAAATGTCAGAAAAGAAAATGGATTGTCCTTCCTAGGGAATCACACCTCCTTCAAGCTTTGCCTGTCATTGCCACATTGTAAGATACTGTAATCCTGTGCCTAGTGAAGAGTCATATCGGCTACCACAATACTTTATCTGACTGTGCTTTTTCTCTAAGATTGTGGAAACTCGTTAACTTATCTCTGTAACTTCAGCTCAGGTATAGGCAAATGCTCATCAGCGCAGAGAGAGGCAAATTATACAAGGAAATACTGTAAGAGTCACTGTTTTGTTTTAACACACAATACTTAACAAAAGCCGCAACATAAAAGTTGCGATTATCTCTGTGGTTTAAAGAATTGCGTCTTAGGTTGGTCTGTGTTCCTGTTTCTCACACTGTGGCTCCTTTTTATGGTTTCTCACACAAAGCCCTTGATGCTCCACTTCTTGGACCACCTCACACATTCTGTCACATTGTGAGTTAGGAGAAAGAAAGCTAAATAGAATTTATGAGATTCTATCTCCTCCAACACCCAAAACAACCACTGTGTCCTTCCCCCCAAATCCTCTCATTCCTCAACTAACAAGAATCAACCCTTCTCATTTAAGAGGCTCCACAGCAGCCTATGTGCTCTGTAACCTTAAAATGCTTAAATCAAGAGCAACTGCTTCCATCTTTGTAAACGGGTTGTGTTGATGCCTCTTGTAAGTTTATTTCTTCCCAAATATATTCCTAGACTACCCATTCATTACTAGACAGCCAATAGAAAATACGGCTTTTAAAACTCCATACATATATGTTGGTAGGAGGAAGGTTCGTTGCATACCAATCACGAGGGAAACCAGGAATGCTAAGTATGCAGGATTGTCCTGTGACAGGAAGGACTATAAAACCTGTTTCTCCACCCAGAAAGCTGCGGACTGAACATAATTAATAAGCTGATAATCAGCATTATCTGCAGGACCAGTCCATAACAAGCTCCCTCAGCCAGGGCCCAGAGCAGTTAATAGCCCAAATGAGCTCAGTGCTATCTGTGACCCACCATACCAGATCCTTCCTTATGTGCTGAAGCTAATACAGGTAGCCTATCTCCAGTACCCACCTTTTTCGAAAATCTGACATGTACTTTGAGTTGAGTTTCAACATAATTATGCCTCCTTGTACACCAGGGAATTTTTTTTTTCTTTCCAAATGACACTGTTTAATACGCTGGCAATAAACTGCCTGACATCAGAGACCTGAAGTCTGACCCAGCTGGCCTAGGTCAGGCAGAACTGAGCTTTCATTCTCACATCTTTAATTTCCTGCCTGCCATGACTCCTGCAAAGCCCCCGCACATATGCATTTGTATATACACACATACACACATATTGCTTTGTAACAATTCCCAAACTCAGTGATTTAAACTAACAAACATATACTATCTCAGAGTTTCTATAGGGGATGACTCTGGGATGTTCTGATGAGTGTCTATGAATCAGAATATCCATGAGGCTCCAGGCAAGCTGTCCCAGGTGCTGTATCATTGCTGATCTCCTAGAGCCCAAGAGCCTGCTTCAAGACCCTGAAATCATACACTTGCTTGGTTATGTAACATGATTCCTGGCTACATGAACCTCCCCCCAGGGAGTCCTGTATTTTATGTACAAGATGGAGAGGGAGAACCATAACTTCATTACACAATCTTATAAAATACACCTCATTAGTTCTATCATAGTCTAATCATTCAAGTCATTAGTCCATTTAATGTTGAATGGGATAGGGCACCGGGACGAGATGTTGGAGACCAACCTAGAGATGGCTCTGCCATTGGTAGGAGAGGTAAAGAAATGTCGAAGGAATACATGCTCCACTCAGGGTTTGTAGAGTATCTTGAATCTGCGTTTTTCATCATCACCAAATGCAGGTTGGCTGAGAAGCGTTCCAAGCATTATTTCTCTCGATATTTCTCTATTTCCTTCCTTTATCCCTGTTTGGACAGCAGTTACAGATGCTACTGGGATCTGTAGGAGCAGATTGCCCCATTGGCTGTACACACAAGAACTGCTCATTTTTTTTATTCTCTCCCAAACTCCTGTCTCATTTTGAATAGGTCCATTCTTGTGGGATCAGGAGGATTCATTTTTGTTTTATAACATCTTTCCTTCTATTACTGTCACACGGTGTAATTTGACTCTCAGACACTGTACTTTCATTTTTAGAAATTGGACTATATATCTTCATCACTTATATTTTTATCTTTGTTCTAATAATTCTTTCTGCCTTGGTGAAAGTGGACAGTATATTTAATATGCAGTCTTACAGTCCTTATCTACTAATCCTATCATTTCATTTTTGGATTTAGTTCAGATGATTAGATTTTTCTTCCTTGTTAGTATTCATTTCCCTTACTTCATTACATAGTGAATCTTGATTTGAGGCCACATAATGTGAATTTTTTGTTCTGGGATGTTGACTTATTTTTAATAAATCTATTTATTTATTCATTTTTCATCCAGGTCACAGCCCCTTTTCTCCTCTCCTCCTAGTCCCACACTCACACCTGCTTCCCCCTTTTTCCTCCTCCCCTTCTCCTCAGAAAAGGGAAGCCTCTCCCTTACAAAGCCACCTCTGCCCATCAAGTTGCATCATGACTTAGGACATCCTCTTCTAATGAAGCCAAAGAAGGCAGCCCAGCTAGCGGAAAGTAATACAAAAGCAAGCAACCAGTCCATGTCAGATACAACCCATGATCCCCTTGTTGCTAGGGGACTCACACGAGGATCAAGCTGCCCTTCAGGTACATATGTGTTGTGGGCCTAGGTCCAGTCTATGCACACTCTTTGGTTGGTGCTTCACTCTCTATAAGCCCGCTTGGGCCTAGATTAGTTGACACTGTTGGGGTCTTGTTCCCTCTGAGACCTTCTGTCCCTCCTCACACACTTCCAGAAGACTCCCCTAGGTCCTCCTAATTAATGGCTGTGTGTCTCAACATCTGTTTTGAACCTGTTGCTGGGTGGAGTCTCTCCGAAGACAGATATGCTAGACTCTTGTCTGTAAGCCTAGCAGAGTATCATTCACAGTGCCAGGGGCTGGCTTTCTCCTATTGGGTGGATCTCCAGTTGGGCCAGTCATTGGTTGGTCATTCCCCTTTTCTCTGTTCCATCTTCATCCCTGCACATCCTGTAGGCAGGGTAGATTTAGGGTCTATAATTTTGTGGGTGGGTTGGTGTCCCCCTCCCTCCACTGGAAGTCCTGTGTGGCTAGGAGGACATCACTTCAGTGTACATGTCCCCTACAGCTAGGAGACTCAGGGTCACCCCCATATCCTCCAAGGAGCCTACTCTATCCTAGGTCTCCAGCTTATCTCAGGTATGTCTCCCCCCTTGGTTTCCCTTCTCTCCCTGCCCTCTTGCCTCCCACTCCCATTTTCCCCACATCTGATCCCTACTGTTTTTCCCCTCTCCACACCCTCTCCCATCCAGTACTACAATCCATGGACTCAAAGAAGCCAAGTAACAAGAAAAGCCGAAGGAAGGATACTTGAATCTTACACAGAAGGGGAAATAGAATGGATGTTGAAAGTGGATGTTGACTTTTTTTAAAGAATTTGTTCCTTTAAAGGTTGAGGGCCTTCTTCCCAGAACACAGTGAGTTTCTTGCAAATAGTTTATCTTGAGGCTCATTTTGCAAGCCCTGTTGAGTGATTCTCTAGCAGTCTTTTCTCTGAGTTGTAACTCTTAAGGATCCTACTCCATACATTAGGTCATGTTTCTTTACTGATTGTGTTGGTTAGATTTTTGTCAATTGGATGCAAGCTAGAATAAACTGAGAGGAGAAAAAATTCACTTAGGAAATGTCCCTACAGGCCAGTCTGTTAGACACTTAAGATTTTCTGTGGAAGGACCCAGCCCACAGTCGGTGGTACCACCCCTAGGTTCTGGAGTGCATTAAAAAACAAAAACAAAAACAAACCAAAACAAACAGACAAAAAAAAAAAAAAAAAAAAACAGGCTGAACCACTCATGCCGATCAAGTAAGCAGTACTCTTCCATGGCTTCAGCTTCAGTTCCTGCCTCCAGGTTTCTGCCTTGAGTTCCTGCCTTGGATCCCCTTATTAAGGGCTGTAAGCTGTAAGTTAAAGGAACTATTTTCTACCCGTGTCACGTTTAGCCATGGCATTTTACCACAGCAATAGAAACCTTGGCTAAGGCTCTTTGGTAGGTAATGTGAACTCTTCCTGGTTGATCTGCTTGAACTGTTACAGATATTTGCTCAGGTGGATTTCTCAGATACCTTCTAGCTAATTAATTAATATTCAATTACACATTAAGAACAATTTTTTCATGCTTCTCCCAGTATCTTTTTTTTATTTTTTTTTTTACGTATACATTTCTGTTTCTCTACTCTCGCCCACAATATCCTGAGGAATTTTCTTTGAGCTTAGAAAAGACAGCACGGTCTGCTTGGTGACCCTGCCAACTGAACGGCAAATGTGGTCACTGTGAGCTACAAAGTGAAGGAAACTCAGAACTCATCTCCTTTCCTTTCCTGAGATGAGGGAACTGGACTATCTGTTGTCTAATGCAGACAATGTCACTATTGTTGGGGTTTTTTTTATATCTTTTTTTAATTTTTATTTTTTATATTAATCACAGGTTATTTACTTTGTATCCCAGCCATAGCCCCCTCCCTCATTCTTTCCCAATCCCACCCTTTCTCATCTCCTCCCTGCCCCTTTCCATGTCCACTGCTAAGGAAGTTCCTCCTTCTTTTCCATCTGACTCTAGCTTGTCAGATATCTTCAGGATTGGCTGCCATGTCCTCCTCTGTGGCGTAGCAAGACTGTTCCTCCTTCGGGGGGGGGGTGTCAAAGAGCCAGCCACTGAATTCATATCAGAAATAGTCCCTGTTCCCCTTTATAGGTACCTGCTTGGATACTGAACTTCCATGAACTACATCTGAGCAGGGGTTCTAGATTATATCCATATATTGAGCTTGGTTGGAGAAACAGTCTCATAGAGGACCCATGTGCCCTAATATATTTTGTCCCTGTGGAGCTCCTGTCCTCTCTAGGTCATACTAATTCCCCCTTCTTTCATATGATTCCTTACACTCTGCCAAAGGTTTGGTTATGAGTCTCAGCATCTGCTCTGATACACTGCTAGGTAGAGTCTTTCAGAGGCCCTCTGTGGTAGGCTCCTGTCCTGTTACTTGTTTTCTCCTACTTCCCCTTCACTATTGTTAAATGTGGAGGCAAACCAATACAGTTCCCTTTATCTCATCACAGGCAGAATAAAAGTCTAAGCCTACAGGCATTTGACTGGACCTCAACCATGTCTCTTGTGACACTGATTCTAGGTGACATAAAAAAAAAAAGAACCAATTTTTTAAAAGTCAAAAGAACTGCACTAGAAAAGGGGTTATCTGAGTTCATAACTTAAATCTTCAGCAAGTCAAAGTACCATTTCTCAGGCTGTTTGATGACAAGATTTAACCATATCAAGCATTTTTAGTAGTTTCATCCAGTAATTACTATTATTATTTTCAGTTTAGTGATACTGAATATTTTATTGCCTGTTCTAGTGAAAGGGTCCAACCTCCAAATTCTTGTCATGTTATCATCACTTAGTCGGGGGTCTGATGGATATGAAATCACCCCCATTAACTCAGTGAGTTGATCGAATTCCAGACAGAAGTGAACAGCCACATCTTGAAAAAGCACTTGCTGAGACACAGTCATCCTCCATTAAGAACACGCCTTATAGGTCCAAATTTAAATTTTATAAGGTTTTTCCTAGGCACTGAAAAAAAGCTTTCTATAGTTGTAATAATACTTAAGACTCCTTACAAGGCTCATCACGCTTATTGTCACCAATCCTTTAAATATCACATAGGCAAATTTCCACTTCCCAGTGACAGCCAGAAAATTTTCTAGGTCACATGAAGTTGCTCTTTGAATACTGAGAATGTGATGGTTATTTTTCCCCCTCAAGACATTTGGACAAGATCTCAATGCAGCTTTTACAATTATGGCCTCGGAAATAAAGTCACTAAGCAACATTACCTCTGCAGGTGACTGGCAAGCAAAGTTATGATTCATGGTCCAAAGCTCCCTGCTACATCTTTCCTTTTTGAGGGAAAGATGCAAACACGTCAGCATCAAAGTATCTCTGTTTTGTCCTCAGAAGAGCCATGCCTTGAACCCAAATTGTCATTGACTGATGACACCCTGGTCATTCCCAGGTCCAACATCATATCTTTTGTCATAAACAGGGCCTCAGTATGTCCACAGCCACCAACAGCATGAACCAAATCAGTCATGGCAATGTCCCTTACCCCAGAGTTCTATTTCTTATTCATCCATGTATTTCAGGAGAGTTATCATTCGAAGTTTTGGATAATCATTTTCCCCCTGGTTATTTGATTTACTTTATAATCTGATCAAAAGTGACCTCAAACATGACTTTCTAGTTCTTAACACAAAGTTTTAGATATTTTGATACATACAAAAATATAGTATAATTGTAATAAAAACCAAAGCAACCATTAATAGGTAAATAATTGATCATAGCAAACCTGGTATATGAGGGTGTTGCTCTTGAACAAGGTGAAATCTTACACATTTGAGTGGAAATTGTACCTGAACTGAAGGACTGAGTAAGGAGAATTCATATTTTGACTATATCTGAGCCCAAACAGATTCTTATTAATTAAATAAATATATGTGGTAAAGATAACATTGATGATAACAATAAAGTTTATGCTTGTAAGATGCCTCCCCCAGCCCTAATTTTATTGGAGTTTTTACAGCATTTTAGTATGAAAAGCCTTAAACATACAGGCTCTATAAACCTTTAACCTGTGTACTCACTACTTAAATTCTATTGCATAACAATTCTACTCTCTATACCTTTGTTTAATTTTTGACACTTCTCAAAATAAACATTAACTAGAGCTGAGGTTCATTTTCTACTCATATACAATATATTTCCACACCTAAAATATTAAACTCACTGTTTCACTGATAAACACAGGTATGGTATCAAGCTATTAAGGCATCTCCTTTGCCCTCCAAAATTCTTAACCAGTTTCTCCTGAGTCATCATCTGTATACACACACACACACACACACACACACACACACAGAGAGACAGACAGACAGACAGACAGACAGACAGACTCATACCCCAGTGTGTTAATCTCATTTCTGATACATTTTTTCCATCACAGTGTAGTTTTTCCTTTTCTAGAACTTCAAATAAATAGGACAATACCTTTATACTCTTCTATGTGAGGATGACTTTTTTATTCCCTCATTGTGTTGGCTTTTTTTCTTTGTTCAACAATATCTTATTGTATGAACACAGCACTAGCACAGTTGGTTGGTCCATTCTATTGATAGACACTTGACTTTTCACACTAGGAGGTGTTATGAGTAAAGTTGCTAAAATCATTTTTGGATTAGCCTTTTCTGTAGAACGATATGTTCTTTTGCTGGATTCTAAGGTCAGAGGAACTGATTGTTTTCCCTTGTCTGTCCCACAGCTCCATATACCCACCCTGTGTTTTTGAACTGGAAATAGAGGCGCTTACACAATGTAGTGGTTTGAATGTAAACAGCCCCATAGTCTAATATGCTTTAATTCTTGGTCCCCAGTCTGTGAAACTGTCTGGGAATGGTTGGGATCACTGGTATTGGGCTTTGAGCTTTCAATAGCCCACCTCATTTCCAATTATTTCTCCCCCATCCCTCTCTTTCTCTGACTCTCAGCTACTGCTCTACTGCCATGCCTGCCTGCCTGCTGCCTGTTTCTCACCAAGATGATCACAAACTCTACTACCCCCGGGATTATGAGCACCAAATAAAATGCTTTCTTTTTTAGGTTGCCTTGGTCATGGTATCTCAGTTACGGTGCAAGGAAACACTGTTGCTGCCAGAAACAGCAAACCAAAAGGCAAGTTGGGAAGAAAAGAGTTTATTTGGCTTACACTTCCATATCACTACTCATTAGTGAAGGAAGTCAGGACAGGAACTCAAACAGGGCAGGCACCTGGAGGCAGGAGCTGACACAGAGGCCATGCAGGTATGCTGCTTACTGGCTTGCTCCTCCTACCTTGCTATTCCTGCTTCCTTGTAGAACCCAGGACCCTCATACTGGCGTGGCACCACCCACAACGGCTGGGCTGTCTCCCATCAATTACTAATTAGGAAAATGCCTTACAACTGGATCTCATGGAGGCATTTTCTCAAGTAAGTCAGCTTCTTGGATGACTCCAGCTTATGTCAAGTTTACATAAAACCAGCCAGTACACATAGTATCTGTTCACAGCAATAAAAAAGTAACTCTCTCTCTCTCTCTCTCTCTCTCACACACACACACCTATACATCAGAGTAGTAATTTTACCAAATGAACAAAAAGGAAAGGCGAGCCATTGTTTTGTTCCCATTTTGATGGGAACACTGTCACAGTGTACCACCTTGCCTCTACTTGTAATTTTTGTGAAATTGTTGCTATTGTGTTCCTGGAATAACCTGAGCTTAGAGACTCACTTTTCAGTTACTTTGTCCAGCATGGTTCTTTCTTTTCCAGTGCTTAGTTAATAAGTTTTGCCTAAACATCCAAAGTGTCAAAATGCCTAAAATTTAAGACCACTAAAATCTAGGTAGTATTGTAAAAACTTTTAAGGATTTCTAGTACCAATCTTGGATACAGTATTCTCCAGTCCCTTTACTTTGTGCGATGCTTTTAAAATTCATTTTCTTATATTTATGGTTGTGAGCCTAGCCTTTAATGGCTGAGCCATCTCTCCAGCCCTTTTCTTTTTAAAGTACTGAGTTGGGCCATTTGAAACAAACAAAGAAACAACAACAACAAAACTGTCTGGCTACTATCCATTCAGGGCTGGTGCCTAACTGTGGCTGCACCCTAACTGTGCTGCTTTGAAAAGACCCTCAATGACTCAGAAGGTTTTCTGTTTCCAGTGGTATCATGAGCAATTGGGACTGGAAGCCTATTTGGAACATTGTGGTAATTAATGAAAGGGAATTTCAGAATATTATCATCATTAAAATAAATATACTAGGTTCTATGTTGTCTTCTCTTGACTTTTCTCACAATTTTCGAGCTGTTGGGATTTTTTTATTTTCATTGATTCCCTCAGTAGTTGCAAGAGTTACTTCTATCAAATATCTAAGGGAAAAACATTTCAAGATATATAGCCAGCAGAACATACCGCTGTTGGTCTCATCCAAAAACATCTGCAATCTTTAGTACTTCACATAGACATGCTGACAGCATGAGCTCCCTCAATGATTGGCGCAAGTGGGTAAGAGCTCATGAAGGAGACACCACTAATGAGCTGATGATAAACCATCTCCGCCTAGAGCCTCCCAGCATCCTGTAAACGGCAAAGATGTCTGCTGGCTACATAGCCACAAAGTTACTGCATTTCCTCCTAAGTTAGATGTGATGGGGGTGGCTGGCTTCTGAGCCCTAATGGATGAGGCCACAGCTGCCTCTCACAGAAAGACTCTGCACTGGAGAAAATTCTCTTTTCTCTACAGTTCTAGAAAAAAATCTCCAGCCCAGAGCCTCGTATCTTTCTTCTTGTACTGATTGTCAAGATTATACTATTTCTTTCTTCTAGTTGTCCATGTGTTTGAAATCCAATATCACCTCTACTTGGTGAACATTTAATACACACACTCCAGGGACAGATGTTTTCATTGCATTTTCTCATTGCTGTGACAAAATGCCAGTTTACTTGGGCCTGTAGTTTGAAGGTCATGTTCACCAGGGCAGGGAGGGCATGGAAGTCAGATCATGAGACATGTTCTCACACTATGTCTGCAGTAAGGAAGGAGAAACCAGTGAATGACATTGCTCAGCTCAGTCTTTTCTGCCCATTCCCAACTGAGCCCACTCTAGAGTTAAATTTATATGCTGAGTGTCTGAACTTTGGTCCTCATGCCTGTCCAGCGACCCCTCTTGCCTACTGAGCCATCTGTTTTCTTCACCTTTGTTAACATCTTACAATCTTCTGATACGTTAGTAGGTAGTAGATAATGATAGTTGTCATTACTTAAATGACAATCTTTATTTGAATGATACTTTTCTCCTTACTGCAACACTTTACAGTTAATGTTCTCATGCAGGGTGACACCCTCTGCTTAGTTGTCAGGTTTTCCTGGTCTCTTCTGGCCTGTAACCATGCTTCTGTCATACCGTGTTGTCCACGCCTCACCTCCTTGGAAGAAGACTGACCACACATTTGTAGAATGTGTAACTATTTAATTTGCTCTGTTACATTTTAAAAGTACAGTTACACTTGAAAAATCTAATCTGACCCTGAAAAAGTGTGACAGGAAATGTACAAGTGAGGAGAACTCATGTCACACCAGACTGGGAGCTCATGGTATTGACAAGATACCGCTGGTGATGTCCAACTTCATCACACTACAGATCCTCACATTTTCCTTGAAGACTTTTGTCTAAGAATTCTGTCATGTGTCCTCTCCCACGCCCTTTGACAGTTTCTCTGGCTCATGATTCAGGAACCTTGCTCTTTCAGTAGGCAATGCCCTTCTCCAAACAGGAAGGGACAAGTGAAACCACCAACCCTAATAAATAGTGTTTGGTTTGTACGTGCCCAGGCCAGAGCTGGAGGAACAAACACGTCGGCTTCCGGTAATTTGCTAAGTCATGCCTCACCTTCTTACAGCAAGCTCTGCAGGGTGAGAGAGAATTTCCTGGGAAAATAACCTAGAGTAATCATGCAAGCTCCACAGGGAAGTTTTGAAATTAGGGAGACTGCACTGAGAGGCAAGGACTCGAGCCTTGCAGACATGACAAGCCAGCATTGCAGGTTTTATAGAAGTCTCTGAAGTGCTCTTTCCTAAATTAAGACTACAGTCCAAACTGCCCTCATTCGTGGGGTGAGTTTCTAAGGTATGTGAACAATGGCCTAAAAATAGAGAAACTTTGGTAGTTTTCCTCTTTACTCCTATAGCCTCACCACAGGCTGTTATTTCTTATAAATACTCAGAATTTAAGGAGGAAATGCATCTGCTTGGATCTTGTTATACAAAACTCTTGGTTGATCTTCAGAGGAATAAAAACAAAAGAAACTGCTATGTGTCTTATTTTCTTATTTTCTAGCCCTTTAACAAAAGAGCTACAGCAAATTTCTTTTAAGAGAGACACTATAGGACACAACTGACCTGTCTTGAGTAGGTACAAGTACAGAGATGAGTAAGAAAGGAAGGCATGGCATGAAAATGGTTCTCTCCTGCATCAGTGCCTCCTAGACTGACACTCACAGACACATCAGTAGCTGAGGTGTGTTCCTGAGAATTATAAGAGCGTGAAAGATCGTTTCTCTGGCACTATCTACAGATAGACATTTACTAAGTCTAAAGTTTCAAATGTAGACTACGCAGGCTCTCATAGACTACCCCCAGGAACTAGATCCTAAAACCAAGTTGGGTTTACTAGCACATTAATTGGTTGAATTCAGTTTCAACTAAAGAGACAAATTTGGAGAACATCATCAATGCAGTTTTATTGAGCATTATAAAACTTCAGATCTAAATAATTGCATTCAAGTGGATTTTATGTAAAAGTGCTGCTGTTAGGAATGGAACCTGTGCTGTGCCATTTGTCACCTTATTTAAAAATACTATGGAAGAAGGATCGACTTGTAATTAAGCATGAATTTAAGAGATGCAATATGTAACTATGTATATTTTTTCAAGCAAGAAAACTGAGACAAAATATGCACACATCACTCGACATTCCCCATTGCCTGTGGACACGTTCTCCCAAGCTTCTTCCTCCTTTAATATGCATTTTCTAGAGTTTACTTGAATGAAATCAGCTTCCCTCAGATTTAGCTTCTTGAGCTCCAGATGATTGAGAGTCATTCACATGGACACATGCAGAAGTGCATGCAGAATTGATGCACAGCATTTCATTTATTTGAGGAGACCATCGTGTATCTGGTGTCAAACATTCCAGCTCTTTCCAAACTTGTGGTAATTACAAATTTCAATGGCCTTTAACAGGACATAGGCTTTCTTTTTCTTTTTTTCTTGGGTAAATGAGTCGGAAGGGCTAGAGTTGGACATGATTTTGAATATAATTGCTGAACTTTTTCCAAATTGGTTTTCAATTTTATATTCCTAATGTGTGCTCACACCAGCTTCTCCACATAGCATTGTGCGTTCTATTTATTTTAAAACTTCAATTTCTGACCATTTGTTGTCAGGATATAAACTTGATATATATTAATAAATATATACTATATATTAAGAAATATTACTTTGTTAAATTTAGTGTTCATAGTTCTGGTAGAATTGGATTTTACACAGAACACCATGCCATCCAGAAAGAGGAAGAACCCTTCCATTTCCCTTTGAAATTGGATTAGTTTTCCCCTTGATTCTGCTCTTTGCACTGGATGGACTCTCCAGCCCTGTGTTGAAAAAAAAAAAAAAAAAAGGCGAGAATGGACACTCCCGAACTGCAACACACCTGAGCTCTGGGAATAAAGGGCATCATGCTGTGTTTAACATAAACAGATAGATCGGTGGTCAAAAGAAATGCAAGAAAATGGAATCGCAGGATTCTCTAATTTTCTCTAATCTTCAGAAATGGCATTTAGTATTTTACTATAAAACATGATACTTACTAGAGCACCCAGGATGAGGAAGTCCCTTCCAGTTTTAGTTTACTGAGTTTCCTGGGTCAAGCAGTGAGTTGGACCTTTGTAAAATAACTTTTGCTTGCATCTACCAAGATTAATACACACTAATTTTTCTTTTTTCAATTTGTTAGCATGACTCACTACGTTCATCAACTTTGGAATGGTAAACCAGGACGAACATACATACAGATAACATTTGCTTGTCTATGTCATTCTTACAGATGGTTAGGTTTAGTTTATTGACATTATGTGTAGAATTTTTACATCATTCTCCATGAGTTCCTAAATTCCTCCTGCCTTACTTTATCACTATGACAACACCAGCTATGTAGAATCAGATGGCACAAGTATATTAGCTTTTATTACTGTCTAACAAATAATTGGCTAAGTCCATTGCTCAGAATACTACAAGGCTATAAGTGATGAATTATCTGGATTTCTTCTGGAGACTTGGAGAAGTCCTTTTCTAAGCTAATTTTTGCTGAATCATTTAAAGGACTGGATCCTTATTAGCTTGGCCAAGTGTCACAATGATCTAGAGTTTCTCCATAAGCCTTGCTACTATCTGCCTTCCATTTTTAAGATGGCCATTCCAACCCTATTAGTACTTTAGTTCTTGATTGTCCATTCTGTCACCTGGTAAAGAAACTCTCATCTTTCAAGGCTTCATCTGATGAGTCCTGGCCCACCAAAGAGCCTTCCTGTTAACTTGTAGATTTTAATTATATTCATTCATAGTAACATCAAGATTAAAGTTTGCTTGAATGCTGGGGAGAAGATGTATCTCACCATGTACTGGAAATTTCTAGAATCAGAATAGAATCCTGCTGCGTGTACAGCTTGTATGTTATTGTGTCTTTGTTGTATTGTTTCTTCCATAAGTGTGTGTTAGTTTTCATCAGTGGTCATTTGGGCTGCCAAGTGTTTGTTTGTTTGTTTGTTTGTTTTGAGTAATTTGTCAATTAAACTGAAATGTATTTAATAAATTTAGTTGTGTGAATCATCCCTTGCTTCTTATATGAGATCTATTAGTTTATTCTTCCAAAGAAATTATCTTCTTTGTTGAACTTACTGATGAGGTTGGTTATAAACATCCCCTGATTCTCTGAAAGCTACAGATACTTTGGATTGTCTCCATTCCTTTCAATGTTTTAAAATTTACTTCCCTTTTTCTTGTATCAGATTGGCTAACATAGTAATAGTCTATATCATTCATGTTCTCCAACAACCAAAATGTTAGCTTTCATGCCACTAAAACCAATACACATTACCAGTTCTATTTACCAACTTGAAAGGCATCCCTAGCTCTCCTACACCAAAGCTTCTAAGTGCTAAAATTGAAGAAATATTCCATGGAAAATTTTGCATCAGTGATTAACCATTAACCATAGCAGGCTCTTCAGTCTCAACTAACCAGCCTTGATTGATCTGTAAAACAAAGGTTTCATTCCCCTAGATTCTTAATATTACGTGAACAACCCTAGGAGAATATTTGCTTTCCTCTGAAATTCCACAATTCCTGTGTCTGTTGTCTGGATTTCTCTCAGCATTCTTATCTTCCAAGTTCCCGTAACAGCTCATTAATCTCTGAGGATGCAATGGCTTTTCTAGCTCAAAGTTCCAAATGCTACCATGATCTTTCCCAAAACTACAAAGTCAGATCCAACACAAGTTTAAATCTATCACCTTGCTTTTTTATTTTCTGTTTGTACGATTGGGTTTTGATGTCATTTTATTTCTTCCTTTTATGCCATCTTTGGAATTATTTGTGTATATTACCATGAGTCCAATTTTATCTTCTTCTCTCCAGGATGGTTTACTAGCTATGCTACTTGTTTTGTTGTTTTAAGCATTACTTTAGGATTCGGCTCTAATTTAGCATCAACTGTCAAGATATACATCACTTTATATGTAGTTAAATGATGATGTTGTGGAAAGGATATGCTTTTACTCCTTACTTGTTGGAATTTATGAGATGTTCTGTATTGTATTTAATAAAACTGAGAAAAGGGAAAGGAGAGACAGGAAGAAAGTAAATAAAAGAGGAAACAAAGATAAGGAAAAGAGAGAAAGAGTGGAAGAGAGACAATACTGTAACTCCTTATTTACAGTTCAACAATCCAAGAAGCTCTGAAAAACATGATTTTTATGAGATGGTTTACTACTGTGATGCTTAATCCTAACTAATTGGTGGCAAAGCACGGTATGAGTTGTGACCTTTGTTTGAGCATCTAAGTATAACCCTTCATTGTTTTACCACAAAGCATTGCATCTAAAACATAACATAGAAGAAAGGTCTCCTCATGACACTGGTGCAAAACTGAGATGTAAAATGTGGATTTTAGAGGGTTGTTTACATTCCCTACTTCCTAAGAATGACTCACTGTGCCTCAGCTATTCACACAAAAGATATGACACAAGATAAAAGCTCATCTTCACCTGGGAGCCTTAAATTTTTTATGTAGACACCCAGCTGTTCAGGGAATATCAGTGGAAGCAAGAAAGTCTTGACTTCATTATTGACCACCGTCTTTGCTTCTTTGTAAAGGACAGGCTAGGCACTGGGCAGAAGTGTATAGGAGTATTAGTCCCCAGTAAACCCTTCTCTTAGTCATTATTCTGCAATTAAGAGACACCTTGGCCAAGGCAACTCTTACAAAAGAAAGCATTTAATTGGGGGCTTTCTTACTGTTTCAGAGGTTTAGTCCATTATCATCATGGCAAGGAGCATGGTGTCAGGAAGAAGGGAGGTTGGAATCAAGCAGGTCCATTGCTGGAGAAGTAGCTGTGGGTTTTTTGTTTGTTTGTTTGTTTGTTTGTTTGTTTTGAATCCTCAAAGCACACCCTCAGTGGCATATCTCCTCCAACAAGGCCACAGTTACTTCAAAAAAAAAAAAAAAAAAAAAGCCATACTTGATAATCCTTCTAATCATTCCCCAAAAGTGCCACTCCCTGATGATTAAGCAATCAAGTACTTGAGCCTTTGGAGGTCATTCTTGGTCAGACTTCCACAGCCCTTCTCAATGCTGACCCAGTCGCATGTGAAGTCACATGTGCTGTCACAGTTTGTCTGCCAGAAAATTGAATGCGTCCTCTACACAGGGGTTGGGAGGAGGGTGGCTCTTGGACTCTTATGTCTGGTTTGCTCTGAACTTTCCTCCATAAGCTGATCCCTTCTGCTGCTTTTATATTTGTCCATAGCCATAATAAGTCAAAGTCAAGGATATGAATGAATCTTAAGTCCTTTCAAGTAAAGCAGCATACCTACAAGTGTTTTTTGACATAAATGGGAATGTGACTGATAAAAGGTAGTTATAGCTTGCTGGAGCTGCTATGTAGCACATGCTGTAAGACACCAAATCACTTAGGTAAAAATTCAAAATTTCTCAATTTAAAAGTACAAACTGGGGTCTGGAGAGATGGCTCAGAGGATAAGAGCACTGACTCCTCCTCCAGAGGTCCTGAGTTTAATTCTCAGCAACTATATGGTGGCTCATAACCATCTATACTGGAATCTGATGCCCTCTTCTGACATTGCAAGCATGTCAGTCAAACACTAATACATAAAATACTAAAATACATAAAATACTAATACATAAAATAAATAAATAAAATCATTTTATAAAATGTACAAATTGGTTTGAAATTCTGAACAGAATTTTGTAGAAACATTTCTACAAATGCACAATTAATAAATTATACATCATTTGAAAATATATGGAATGAGGTTTTCATTAGCTACAAATTCTTACCAGGTAGGAAAAATTATACCTTGTGATAGGACAACAGGAAGACTAAAGTAGTATGGGAATTGTGATATTAGCTACTGTTCCATAAGTCTTCATGCCCAGCAACATATAGGTTTACAAACTCTAACAACTTCAGAACTAAACACTGAGACTCTCTTCCTTTTCTGTTAAAAGTAGGTTGAGAATTGAATAATTAAGCAATAGGGCCACATCAAGAATTCTCAATAATTGGGGCCTGACAAATCTGTTCATCTTATCTGATGTTCAAGCCCTCATCACAAGACCGCAGAAGCAGCTCCTGGACATTCAGCACATCTAGTATTTTGTTGTTGTTTTGTTGTTGTTTTCCAGTAGCTCTGTGTCCATCACAAGGAGTTTCTGTTTCTCTGACTTAAATCACAGAGTTAGATGTAATTATTTGCATCTCTTAGTCAGTGATTCTGGTCGGCAATGGAAATAAATGTGCCCTCATGTTCCCGTCCACAGCTTTGTTCCTTTCCGTAGAATCTCCAGTATGTGTTGATACCCACTCATGTAAGCAGTTTTCTATTATCTTAAATTCTTAAATCCTGAGTAGAGTTAAAATACAACTGTATTAATCCCACTGTATGACAAAAGGGACCAAGAAAAGGGAGGAAAGATTATGGTAGTCTGGATGGATCAGATAACAAACAGGACCAGGGTTAGGTACGGGTAAGAAGTCAGTGTGACACTGGACTTACTGCACACAGCATGAACTTCGCCGCTGAAAAAAAACGAGCTTGGAAGTTGACAAAAGACAGATGGGAAAAGGCACATGGAAGATAATCAAGATTCAGGAAGTCTAGCGTCTTTCACATAGCTCTCCTCTGTGACAAGGAACATCACTGAGGCTCAGTTTTTGTTGAAAATGAAATCAGGTTGCTAGAAATTTCTCAAGCTCCACACGAATCAGCAAATCAGCACGCCTTACAGATGCAGAAGAGGAGGACTGGGGAGTTACCCTTGGAGCTTCCGGTCCGGGATCACCTGGCCTTGCAGTTCCGGACCTGTGGCGAGGCGGAACCTCACAGTGAGGGTGCCCTGTACGGCAAAAGTGCTCCCTTCATGTCCAGGAAGCGAAGGAACAGAAGGAAATGTCCTACATTCCCTTCAAGAACATGGACTACAGATGTAAGGCCCCCTACTGAGCTCCACTCTGAAATTCCACCTTTCCTGAGTAGCACCACCCTGAGGAACCAAGCCTTCAAAGCCTAGGGCTGTGGGCTACATTCACGAACCGAATTAAACCAAGTCCTCTGCAACCCAGAAACTCCCTGATCATCCGAAATAAACATTTTTGGGTCAAAATATGTGTCATTAGAGGCATCTTCAGAGCAGAAAGACTATTTCTGAAGCGACTATTTTTAAAGGGCCATTGAAAGACTAAGTCAGTGTTCGTGGGGAGGCTCTTAAGGTAGTTCCTGTTCCGGAGCTCTGAGGCTTCTGTTTGACTGAAAATATTCTGTAATTTTTATGGAGTTTCAGGCAGAAAAATACCAGAGCTACAATGTTTTACAAATAAATATCTCTCTATGTCAGACAGGACACTAATGACAGACCAAAGAAAATGTTCTACCCAGGTATCACCCAGTGAACCAATGAGGTTTATAGAATTATTTACAGGAATATGCAAGAGGAATTACTCATAGAATAATGGGTAACTAAGTCAGCTAGCTGCATCGTGGAAAAGCCCACTGCAACATGCCTGATGACTTAACAAATTTTATACCACTGTATCCTGAAAAATCTGCAGCCAGATCCACCATCACTGAGATAAGTAAAGTACAATAAGACTTACAGAAAATGCTGCCCACTGAGTAAAACCCAAGAGGTCCAATGTGCATCTCTCTGAGAAAATAATGCTTGTAATAACCACATTCACATTATCCTCACAGGTTAAATAATAGCGTCTTAATTTCCACACAGAACCAGAAGTAAAAATTCAGATGAACTATCTAATTAAGTGATTAAAAAGTTAGGAATTTTTAATTGCAGTAAGTTACCTATATCGGGTGCTTACAGTGTGATTTGGCATTTGGAACGTTGGCCAAATCACTTCCTAGAACCATATAGCGGTTTATGGCCAGGGCATCAGTAGTTTCTGCAGTGAGCAGGTAAGGAAACCAAGGTCTGGAGGAAATGAACCTGCCAATGATGACACAGCAGTCCACAGAAGAGCTGTGTTTTTAGCTGCGCTGTAACTTTGGTGTTTATTCTGATAGAGAAGCAAGCACAGAGCACCATGGTAGAACCATTAGCAGTCTGTCACCCTTGGAATTATGAAGGCTGAAAGTCTGGTACTTAACAGAGTACAGATTCTTCATCTCTACAAAACATCCTGATAGCAGGAAGCCAAATCTCAAGGGAGAAAACACGGCCAGAAGAGTTTTAAGCAAGATAAAAGAGTTATTATTCTCTTGGTCTTTCTACCTAAGGGTGATAATTAGCAGCTTACTAAAGGGTAAATGAGTGTCTATCTCAGAACCTCAGCATAGAAAACCATCTCATTGTTGTCAGTAAGTCATAAAATACGTAGTGTTAGTAGTTCTGACTGGGTTTCAACATCCTTAATGGGTTCTTTAGCTGTCTTTGCATAGCTCCTCTGAGGGTTTCCTTCCTGTGAGATACATTGCAGAGGTTGGCAAGGCTTTTCTCTAAAGGAAAAGAAAGAAAGTATGCTAGACTCTTCAGGTTATACAGTCACCTTCACAGTGTTCCAAACTACTTAATCCTGCTAGGTAACATGAAGTCACCACCGGCTACAGAAATGAATGGATATGGCTATGTTCCAACAAATCTCTGAACAGTCAGTTGGCTCTTATCTCCCTGGGTGTCTATGATAAGTTGGGTGTCTAACTCATCTCAATTGGTTGGAGAGTTCTGCAATTTTAGCACAAAAAGTCCTACATCCCATAAAAATCTCATTCTAAAGCAAATTAAGATGATGGATAACTGGGAAATAGTAGTTGGGCTCAATTTGAACTTGACCGTAGCTCAGAAATGAAGAATAATACATATGGCTCTAAGGACAAATGTGGTTTGTGAGACCTTAGGTATGGCGCACACTCAAGGAAATGGAAGGAATCATGGTGTTTCTTTTCCTACCTGTTTTTCTTTTTCTTTTTTTTATGAGTTTGATTTTTTTATTACATATCCAGTGTTTCAAGTTCAATCACAATTAGAAAAATATAAACAGAACAGATTTTATTTTTATTATCAGTCCTAAAACTCCAAATTAAAGAATTTAAAGAATGTCTCTTCTTTTTTTTTATTTTTCTCATTAGTTACATTTTGTTAATTCTGTATCCCAACTGTATCCCTCATTCCCTCCCCAATCCCACCCTCCCTCCCTCGTCTCCTCTCTGCCCCTTTCCAAGTCCACTGATAGGGGAGGAGGTCCTCCCCTTTCATATGACTCTGTTTTGTCAGGTATTTTCAGGACTGGCTGCAAAGTCCTCCTCTGTGGCCTAACAGTACTGCTCCTCCCTTGGGAGGTGGGGAGGTCAAAGAACCTGCCATGGAGTTCCTGTTAGAAATAGTCCTTGTTCCCCTTACTATGGGAAACCAATTGATTACTGAGCTATCACAGGTCACATCCAAGCAGAGATTCTAGGTTTTATCCTCTCATGGTCTTTGGTTGAATGTCCATCTCAGAAAAGACCCTGTGCCCAGATATGTTTGGTCCTTGTGGAGCTCCTATCCTTTCCACATCAAACTCCCCTTCTTTCATATGATTCCCTGCACTCTGCCGAGGGTTTGGTTATGAGTCTTAGTATCTACTTTGGAACACTGCTAGGTAGAGTCTGAGATTTCACCTTAAACTCATCAGAATGGCCAAGATGAAAAACTCAAGTGACAACACATGCTGGAGAGGTTGTGGAGAAAGGGGAACCCTCCTCCACTGCTGGTGGGAATGTAAACTGGTACAACCACTTTGGAAGTCAATCTGGTGCTTTCTCAGACAACTAGGAATAGTGCTTCCTCAAGACCCAGCTATACCACTGCTAGGCATGTACCCAAAATTTGCTCAAGTACACAATAAGGACATTTGCTCAACCATGTTTGTAGCAGCTTTATTTGTAATAGCCATAACCTGGAAACAACCCAGATATCCATCAATGGAGGAATGGGTACAGAAATTGTGGTATTTTTACACAATGGAATACTACTCAAAAATCAAAAAAGAGGAAATCATGAAATTTGCAGGCAAATGGTGGGATCTAGAAAAGATCATTCTGAGTGAAGTATCCCAGAAGGAGAAAGACAAACATGGAATATACTCGCTTATATAGACCTAAAAGATATGATAAACAAAATGAAATCTATACACCTAAAGAAGATAATCAAGAAAGCGGACACGGGGTATGATGATCAATCCTCATTTAGAAAGACAAATGGGATATGCATTGAACGTATAACAGGAGTCTACCTCAGAAAGCATCTGAAAGACTCTACCTACCTGTTTTTCAATGGAGATTTTCCATTCCACTTCATCTCTGTCTCTATCTCTCTTCCCCCCCACCACCACACACACAAGCTGAACACATCTTCAGACCAGCTGCAAACTCAGTGTTGTCAAGGCATCTGGCCATCTCAGAAGAAAGGTAAATCATAATAGAATCGCCGTTCTTGAACTAATTACTGTTCCGTGTTAGAATGAGCCCCAGAGAGTCTTAGGGATTTCAGATGACAAACAAGAGAATCTTCAGGGACTACAGCAATACAGATGACAAGCAACTTCCAACACAAGACTAATTGACTCTTCTTCTCTTTGCAGTTCCCAGAAGGTTCTGTGTGGAATTTTCCAGTGAGTTTTAGGAAATTCTGAAACCGCAAGCATTGTGATTTCTCCATGTTGGCAAGACCCGACACACCATGATGGCAAAGAATACAAAAAGGTCAGGATATTTAAAGCAAGAAATATGATACCTTCCCTGGCTAACATGTTTCTTTCAAAAAATCCCCCAGAACTTAGGTTCATGTTCCCGTTTTCCAGTTATAATACCCAGAGCTTCATAGTGCTGTGAGAATTGAATGTGATATTCATTGTTTGTCTGCCTGGTGCACTGAATACAATCTGTTATGAATGCTTTGAGTTCACATAACTACATCATTTTCTTGGTCTGCATAACTGGGAAACTATTAGGAAGGCATTCCAAAGACACCTTTGGACAGAGCGTATAGCTTAGTAATGGAACATTTATTTAGCATGAGGGACACAGTGGATTCGATCTCAATACAAAGAAGAAAATGAAAGAAAAGGAGGAGAAAGAGATGAATAAGGAGGAGGAAGAGATAAAAAAGAAGGAGAAGGAGAAGAATGAAGAGGAGGAGGCAGCAGAAGAGAAAATCACCTTGATGTGAAAAGCTAGCAGAGCTGGAGAGATCCCTGATAGTTAAAACATATAGGGATCCGACAGTGGAACCTGAGTTCACTTCCCAGCACCCATACTGGATGCCTTACAACTGCTTGTAACTCCAGCTTCAGGGGATATGACACCCTCCTCTGGTCTCTGTGGAAATTATTCTCATGTTTGCACTGCACAGACATACATATAATTAGAAGAAAAGGATGAATGATGATGGTTTATTTCACTAAAGGAAGAGAGGAGGCATGCGTAAGATTAGAATAAGAAAGCCTGGTTAGAGGAGATTAAAGACTACAGACACAAAGATGTTGTTGAATATATGCTCAAGTTCTTCTCTTCTGACCTCTTTTGAGGTATATGATAATCTATTCTCAGTTATGCTGACTGTGCTGTAGAGCACCAGAACTTTTCTCCTAATAAACAGCATCATTAATCCTCCTTTAACATACACAATCTATAAATGCATTTCTAAAAATTATTATTTCAGTGCTATACAAATTTTTGTAAATTATCCATGAATAAATTATTTTCTATTTTTAATAAGTAACCACAGTCATTAGCAGATGAAAAACAGACATGTCTATTATTATGTAGCCATCAGCGAAGCTTTCAATACCATTTGAAACATCCAGATCAGCCAGTCGGTTTTCTAGCGCTTTCTGGTTATTTATTATTGCAAAACCCTTATAAATTTCTGAGGAGGTATTTGGTTTAAAAACCAAACAATAAATTTGACCATACATACAAATTATTTTAATTGTTAAGCACCATGAATATATTCCATAAATTTTAAGTATTGGTACAAGTTCAGATATTTTTGCAGATAGTTTCATTAAATTTTCCACTAGTGTAGCAGGTGGTTTGATAAGAAGATTGCACTAAATTTATAAAAGTGTAAAAAGCCTTTACATATTTTATTTTATGCATGTGAGTATTTGCTTGCATGGTACACTAGGTGTGCACCTGGTGCCTGTAATGTTCAGAAGAGGGCACTGGACCCCCTGGACCTGGAGTTAGAGGATGTTGTGAGGTGCCCCAGGAGTTCTGAGAGTTAACCCAGGTCCTCTGGATAAGCAGTTAGTACTCTTAACCACTGAGCCATCTCTCCAGAACCCCTAAATGTTTTCAATTAAATGATTTGCCAATGAAAAACCCACCTACACACGTAACTTTTCTGTAAAATCTGTTTTCTGAAAAAGTTGTACTTAGAGCAATAAAATAATTATCTCAAAATAAGGCACAAAGCATAAGAAATGCCAACTGAAAGTGTTCTAAGAATAATTTACATTTCAAATAATGCATGCATTTCTTATGCGTTTGTTAGCTTAATGCCTTTCTTGCTGAAAGCCACAAAGAAATATATCATACAATTACAGAAAAGATATAGCCCACAAAAAGGGCTGTGTATCTTGTATTGTTTTTCATTTCCATTCAGGTCGATATGTTTTCTTTTTTTCTTTGAGATGCCTTCCTGGGCCCATGCATTATTTAGAAGTGTGTTCTTGGTCTCCAAGTGTTTGGATCGTTTTCTGTTAATGAGTTCCAGTTTTATTTTGTTGTGGTCAGACAACACATTCTGTGTGACTCCAGTGCTTTCAGATTTGCTGAGGCTAATTTTATGGCTCAGAATATAATCTGGTTTTTATGAGCAATCAGAAAGAATGGGTAGGGCTAGCGATGTACCCCAATGGTAGAGGGCTTGCCTAGTGTGCTCCGTCACAGGGCTGAAGCACAGCTCTGTGAGGGGGTGGGACATTTTGATGTTGAGTGGAGCATTCTGTAGACATAACTTAGATACTCTTGGCTGAAAGAGTGTTGAATTTTGCAGACTTGCCAGCTTTCTGTTTTCCTATGTTTCCATTATTGATAGAGCTATGTTATATTGTCCAGCTATAAGAAATGCTGTCTCCCCTGCGATGTCTGTGGCATTTGACATCACAAATGATGGGTGTTTGTTCATGATACAACCAGCTCCTTCTGATAGTCTTATTCTTTTACCTTGTTTGTTGTCATTATTTACTCTGAAATGCAGTTTATCTTTTGATCTTTGTGTTTCAGCTGATTTATTATGACTTTATATTTAATTGAACCATTGATATATAGGGGTTATGTCTGCCATTCCATTTGATTACTTTTTGTTTCTCTTGATTTGTCTGTTTTCTTTGTTCTACCTCCTCCTGTATTATAAAAAACTTTATGATTACATTTTGATTTACTTACAGTCATTTTAGGGTATCTCATTTTTGTACTTTAATGGCACCTTTAGTTATACTTAAAATTTATTTTTATAAATATTAGTGTATAAGATGAAGTATGCATCATATAATACTTACACATGATAAAATGTTTATGTATCAAACATAAATCTTATTATAATCTGAAGACATTAAGTAAGATGTAGAGAGCAACAGAACCAAGGGTCTTTTCTGAGACTGATACTCCAACCAAGGACCATGCATGGAGATAACCTAAAACTCCTGCATAGATATAACCCATGGCAGCTCAGAGTCCAAGTGGGTTCCCTAGTAATGGGAACAAGGACTGTCTCTGACATGAACTCAATGGCTGGTTCTTTGATCATCTGCCCCTGAGGGGGGTGCAGCCTTACCAGGCCACAAAGGAACACAATGCAGCCAGTCCTGATGAGATCTGATAGGCTAGGGTCAGAGGGAAGGGGAGGAGGACCTCCCCTATCAGTGGACTGGGGAAGGGGCCTGGGAGGAGATGCAGGAGGGATGGTGGGATTGGGAAGGGACAAAGGAGGGGTTACAGCTGGGATACAAAGTGAATAAACTAATAAAAACTAAATAAATTTTAAAAAGATGTAGAATCCTTCCCTTTATATTTCTTTGTTTTTTCTACTTACAATTTTCTTAAATATTTCCCCTATGTATAATTATGAACATACATTTATACTACATCTGACTTACTGTGATTATTGCATCTACCATTTTGTCATCTTGATACTAGCTTTCGTACTGGAATGAGGTCATATCTAATTGTGGGTTTTGATGGATACCGATGTTGTGAACATTTCTCATCATCCCTCATAACTGTCACTACGTCTCATTTAGAAAACTGTCTTTTCACACCCATAACCAACTTTGAACCTGGATTATTTAAGAGTACACTTTCTGTTGAGTTGACTGTTTCTCACCATATTTAATATTAACAACCCTTTATCAGGTATATGGCTTGAAAATATTTTCTTCCCAGTGGCAACTGTCACTTTGAATTGTTGATTGCTTACTTTTCCAAGTGGAGCCCCATAGATTGGTTTCATCCTACTTGATTATTCTGTCTTTAGTTACCTATGCCTTTGCTTGTACATCCACATAACTTTGTTTCAGAGCAATACCATGGAACTCCTTCTTTGTTTGGCTTTGTTGTTTCTTCCTAGAAACTAGGTGTTAGAGTCTTATAGTTGATTCCCTAAGTCACTTTTTAGTTGCTGTTTTGTGTATGTGTCCACTGTCATTATTCTGCATGCAAATAGCTAGTTTCCCAGCACTGTGTACTGAAGAGGTGATACTTTTCTCATTTTATGTCCTTCATATCTATGTTACAATTCAGTTGAACGTCTAGAGGTGGTTTTATTTTGAGATTCCTATTTTGAGACTTCCTATTGTGTTTCACTAACCTCTGATATATATGTTTTGTGTCTTTTATTTCCCAACCAGAATCAGGCTACTTTGATTACTATAGCTTTGTAACTCTTCTGCCAAGCATATGAAATGGTCCTGAAAGTCCCTTTCTTTCAGGCTTGGCTCCCAGTAGAGTATTATTCAGAGGCACCACACCAAAGAACTGACTGGCTCGGGGTGGGGAGGGCATGACTTCCTCATCAGTGGATTAATTCGTAGACATTCATAAATTGATAGCATTGTTGGTATATCCATTGCAACTTCTCTTGATGATTTTGGAACTATACCTCTTTTCTACCTTTTATTTTCAGTTTATTTTTTTTTCATTTTTAAATTTATTTTTTATTTATTACAATTTATTCACTTTGTATCCCAGCTGTAGTCCTCTCCTTCAGCCCCTCCCAATCCAGCCCACCCTCCCTCACTCTTCTTCTCCCATGCCCCTCCCCCAGTCCACTACCAACAAAGACAAAGGCAGACATCCAAATAAAGATGAAACAGACAACTGATAAAGAAGACAAAAAAAAAAATCCCATATGCTACCAACACACACAGAGAAAATGCTGATGTAGATTTAATAGAAAGAGAAGTGCAAGAGTTAATACATTCTTCAAAGTAGAGGTATTGAAAATTGCAACAAAACTCAACCAGTTTTACCTAATTGACATTTATTAAACATTCTATGCAACCCACCACCACCAAAATAATTGATAGCATTGTCAGAATATGTTAGCAGTTAGGCACAGCCTATTTCAATGAGTCATGGGGAGCATGTCTGGAAAGACACACCTTGTCTCTGGCCCTTTTTTGCTCCATCATGTCCTTCATGAGATAGGCTATTCACTCACCATGATGTACTATTCCACCACATACAATAAAGACCATGTGATTGAAACCTGTGACATGATCATTCAAAACAAACATATCCTCCTTTGCTTCCTATAGTTCACATGGTTTTGTCACCATAATGAAAGACTGAACATCACAGTGACATAATCAGAAATCAGAGTATGTCATACCCCTTTCTTTCAGTCAAGATTTCTTTGCGTACTTGAAGGCTTTTGAGATTTTGCATATTTTTGTATATGTATAAAACAAAATTACTTTTTAACTTCACACAATACATACACATTCTAACTATCATGAAAGTTACTATCTCCCTTTCTTGTGGTTTATATCTTTAAGATATGCTTTTGGTGTGCAGAATGGAATGATTTAGACCAAAATGTCATGATTCATTACTCAGTTTTCAGAACTGGTCCCTAGAGGATAAACTCTGAAAAATAAAAGCAAATGGCAGGGGTAGACAGATTAGCTACTGATTTTCAGTAGTTATTTATTTTACTGTTGAAAATGGAGTCATACAAGAACCAAATAACAATTATCAAAACTTTGACATTAGTACCTATGCAACAGATCAACAACCCATTTTCACATGGGTTGTCTGGTTGGTGGATCAACACTTGTTACATGTATTCTCAGTCCTAGAAGTTTGTGCCTTCCAGATTTTAAGCCAACAACTATTAATAAACAGATGAGTCTTTTCAAGCTGGGCAGAGTGGTGGCCGTCTGGGGTCCCACACCCAAGAGCCTGAGGATTATAAATCCGAGACCAACAGAGATTACATAATGTGATCTTGTCTCAAACTAAACAAAATAACACAGAATAGGCAAGGTGAAAACCTGGGTCATTCCTAAAATACTAAGGTGATGATGAACATGAATTACACTTTCTATGAAGACATTACTGAAACCAATGTACCACAAAACAAAACAAACAAACCAAAAAACCTTGACAGATGCAAAGGTTGTGATTCCTCTTTTATTTTTACTTACCTCTCAAATCTGGCCAGGGACGATTAATTTTGGATTTGCCATACAAAATGAAAATGAATTATCCTAAGATGAACAGGTAATGATTTCAAACACATTTATTATTTAGGTGTGATCTATTTCAAGGAGGAAATCAATAGAAGTCCTCTTATTGATTCAGTGCAATGCAGTTAATTTTGCCTAGCTGAGGATCTAAGAGTATGTCATAACTATCCAACCTCAGGATGATTTCAGCTATTTGTTTCCATATCATAATTTAGCCTAAGGAGGTAAGATTGTTTTACCTTCTCAAGAGACACAGCAAATGGGTCCAATACATTGGTGATGTCAGCTGTTAGAACCTCAGAAGGAACGCTTTGGTCTACCAAAAATCCATGTATGTCATGAAGTAGAAGGTAAATTCTATGAAAATATAACAGAATCAAAGTTCATAGGCAAAGGCATATTGGTGCATTTTCTCCAAAGTAAAAGACAAGTTAAATGACCTTGTATTGGGAACTTTTATAAACACAGCCTACATATGGAAGCACACTTAAAGTAATCAGGAATGTGTCAGCAAGTTGGCCCACATTGGAAAAGAGACATTTTTCGGTGAAATTAAATTGAGTATCTTGAAAACAGATCGTTATGGACATTGGGTAGACCACTCTAAATCTGTAAGTAGATCCCCTTATAAACAAAGGGGAAGGCGACCTGGAGATTGAAGCATTCATTCACTGACTAACTAATGCCAAAAAATAGCGGGTGGTCCCCAACACCTAGAACCTGTGACTCTCCCATGGGAACCATTTTTTCTAATTTGAGATGTCTGGCCTCCAGAACTGTGAGAGATAAGAATGTAATTATATTACTGTTTAAGCCACCAATTTTGTGGTAATGTTAAATAGTGGTAGCAAGTGGGAAGAGTTGCTCTGCTTGAAGGAAATCTAGAACAAAGAAGGCATTGTAGATGGTGCTGATTCAAACAGGTCCAAGGAATTGTACACAACTTGCAGAGGTCAAAATACTATGTTGAAATATGATGAGCCCTGATAAGAAGTTTAGATCCCTTGGCTTTGCAATAAAGTTCTGCACTTTTTGGCAATATGCTATAGAGCTTTGGGGATTCTACATGCCCTCCATACAAACTGAATTCTGTGCATTGAAACTGGGTGACTCTAGGCACTGAGTTCATAGAGATGAACTCTGTATCCTTTTTATTTAAAAAAAAAATCAGCACTTGGATGTGGTAGAGACTAGGCCCAAACTTGTGCCAAAGGCTCAGACAAACGTATCAACAGATGATTCACATTCATGCCTGCTCCTGCCCTGCCACAGCAAGCCAGCATTTCCATCCGTCAATATCTATGCCAGGGGAAAGTGACTTCTACAAATGACAGGAACACAGGAGTAAACTCAAAATCAGTCCATTTTGAGAAGGCAGGGGGGAAAAATATCATTCTCATTTTCCCAAGCGACTGGGAAAAAGTAGCCCATGGCATTGCTCTTATTTGTAGGCTGGGTTGAAGTGAAAATGTCAGCATAACTCAGAAGGAAATTCAGCCAAGGCCCAGCATGTGGAAAATCAGACTTGTAAGTGCAAAGAATAAGGAAACTGAGCAAAGGGAAGAAAGATGTGTAGGGAGGCTTAAACTGAAAGCACCCTAGAGAAGACAAGAGTACAGGTGGTTCTGCTGAGGAATGCCTCATAATTTTCCTAGAGGAATTCTTGGCATAGACATGGCATGCAGGTCTATGCTTAGTGAAAACCTTATATTAACACAGATGCTCCTTAAGCTACAAAGATTTTAGAAGTGGTTGTGGCCTTTAGGGTATGTGGCCTAAGACCAAGCATGTAACTTTGAGCAGCAGAACATCCCAATGCTTACAATGGTGCATGAATCAGCTCTTCAGCCAGAAGGTGTCTGTTAATTCTGTTTCTGGAACCCCAGAGATTTGGAGAACTTTTGCTCTCCAGAGCCAGTGCACACAGCTCTTTTTTTTCTCATAAGCTGCTCATGTTGTGCTTTTGGAATTTCTGTTCTCCAAAGTAATGATCATTGATGGTTTCAGAAGCTTAAAACTTGTATGCTCCTTACATTGAATCAGAACTGGCTTGCACCCACCTCCATTAGTTTCCAACAGGATGAACTGAAGCGGTTCTCTGAAAAACTTTGTGAAGAACAGCAATAGGAACAGATTGGATACATGCCTTCAATTTTTTCAGCTACTCATAATCTTAAGGGCTTTGGGAAATTCTTGTACTGTGTGTCCCTGTGGGATCTCTGCTTGTCTGGGCTGTCTCCTACCATGTAAACTCAAAGGTTCTTTTGCAAATAATGATGATTGCATAACGAGGAGGGGATGGGTGTTTGATCACAAAACTACCCAGAGCCAAACTTTAGCATTTAAGGGATAATGAGTTTTCATTTGACATCAGCAGCGACACAAGTACCTGCTTTGTTGATCTGAGCACACATTGGTGACCTAACTTAATGTGCCTCCTGAGGAAGAACTTTCCAGTTTTCTAAGCCCAGGCTCCTTTGTCTGTTTTGTCATCCAGTGAGTTTTGAGTATATTTTTTAGCATATTTTTATAAACAAAATCCATATTTCTTGAGTCTCTTTCCCATACTTTTCTGTATGAGTGCCCTCTAACTAACCACACCTCCTTGCCAGCACTTGCTTCTAGCTTCTTCTGTGGAGACCAGAAATTACTAGTCCATTCAGAGATCAGTGCTGAAGCATCTTGAGTTCAGATGTCCAAGAAGAGGTGGAAAATGGTACTCTGTTCCTCAAAACAACAAAACAGTGAAAAAAAGAGATAATAAAAAGCATTTGGAATTTTTCTTCTGTTAATTGTTTTGCTCAACTTCACTTGATGAATTTGTAAAAAAATTCTATAAAATAGGTTTTAAAACACACTAGTTATTTTAGTATATTTCATTGTGAATCAATGAACTAATGGACAAGGCTCACCCCAAATCAAGTCTGGGAGTTGGACAAATGGTAAATGTATAAGAACTGGGCATAAATATGAGTTTGTCTTAGTTACTTCTTTATTGTTGTGACAAATGCTAAGATCAAGGCAAGTTACAGAAGAAAGAGTTTATTAGAGTTTAGAGTTCTAGACACTCATAGCAGAGAGCACTGAGGCCGGCAGGCATGGTGCTAGAGCAGTAGCTGAGTGTCATGCAAAGAAAGAAACACCCAGAGTGGTGTAGGCTTTGGAAACCTCAAAGCTCACCCCCAGTGATACACCTTCTCCAACAAGACCACACTTCCTATTCCTCCCAAACAGTTCCACCAACTGGTGGCCAAGTAATTTAAATATCTGAGCTGTTGGGGACCATCCTCATTTAAACCACTACGTTCCACTCCCAAGCTCCCATAGGCTTGTTTCCATATCATAATGCAAAAACTGCATTTAGTCCAACTTCAAAAGACATTCACAGTCTCAATACAATTTAAAGGTTCAAAATCTAAAATGTCGTTTGACACCCAAGGCACTCTCTTAATTGTAACACTTTGTAAAAATAAAATCTAAGGTAAAATTACATACTTCAACATACAATGGCACAGAATACAGATTAGCATATGAGTAGGGAGGAATAAAGGCATAATGAGGACATCCTGAACCAAGCAAGACCCCAAACCTAGCAGGAAAAAAAAAAACCAAAAACTTAAACTGCTGTAACTCTGTGTCTGATGTCAAAATGCTTAGAGAGCCCTCCCCTACAATTCTTTCTCTTGGGCTTGCTCCCCTCCCTGTATGCAACTCTGTCTGACAGACATCCCACCGTGTCACAGCTATACCCATCTCCCAATTCGATTTCTGTCATAGTTTATTATTATTATTATTATTATTATTATTATTATTATTATTATTATTATTATTATTATTATTGCTGTGATAAAGACACAATGATCAAGGCAAGAAAAAGTTTATCGGTACTTTATAGTTTCCGAAGGTTAGAAGCCATGACCCTAATGGGGAGAAGGAGGTGTGGGGAGAATGGCAGCAAGTAAGCCAGCATGGCACTGGAGCAGTAGTTACTCACCCTGCACATGGCTATGATGGGGTTATCCAGCCTCTGATATGTGAGCCTGTCTAATAAATCTACCCTCCAGAAAACCTTCAAACTCTAACCAAATAAACAGGCGTGCGCGCACACACACACACACACACACACACACACACACACACAATCGAAATTAAAACAAAACAAAAGTACTGTGGAGTCCATTATATGTTGGTCAGCTACTCCTGAACATGAGGCCTGTCACTGAGTGGTTGATATACCCTGTGTTGCTCTATTGGAGAAAACTAATTTTCCCTCTCCCGGCAGGTCTAAGTGAACATTTCAGTTGTTAAGTTTTACACTAGTGGCTAGGCACTCATTATTTCACTCATTTTTAAAAATATATAACAAAAGAAAATATAATAAGATGAAACAAAAACTATCACTTTGGAGATGAACAAGACAGAAGGAAAGGAGCCCAAGAGAAGGCATAAGAATCAATAGCCCACAAATTTCATGATTTCCTTGTTGTTTTATTGCTGAGTAATATTTGATTGTGTATATGTACCACACTTTCTGTATCTATTCCTCAACTGAGGGGCATCTGGGCTGTTTCCAGCTTCTGGCTATTACAAATAAAGCTGCTACAAACATGGTTGAGCAAATGTCCTTGTATACTTGAGTGTCTTTTGGATATATGCCTAGGAGTGGTATAGCTGGATCTTGAGGAAGTGCTATTCCTAATTGTCTGAGAAAGAGCCAGATTGATTTCCAAAGTGGTTGTACAAGTTTACATTCCCACCAGCAGTGGAGAAGGGTTCCCCTTTCTCCACATCCTCTCCAGCATGTGTTGTCACTTGAGTTATTCATTTTAGCCATTCTGATGGGTGTAAAGTGAAATCTTAGGGTTGTTTTGATTTCCATTTCCCTGATGACTAAGAGCATTGAACATTTCTTTAAGTGTTTCTCTGCCATTCAATATTCCTCTATTGAGAATTCTCTGTTTAGCTCTGTACCCCATTTTTTTAAATTGGATTACTTGATTTGTTGCTGTTTAACTTCTTGAGTTCTTTATATATACTGGATATTACCCCTCTGTCAGATATAGGGAAATCATGACATTTGCAGGTAAATGGTGGGAACTAGAAAAGATCATACTAAATTAGGTATCCCAGAAGCAGAAAGACACACAGGGTATATACTCATTCATAAGTGTATATTAGACATATAATATAGGATAAACATACTAAAATCTGTACACCTAAGGAAGCTAATCAGGAAGGAGGACTCTGGCTAAGATGATCAATCCCCATTCAGAAAGGCAAAGAGGATGGACATCGGAGGAGGGAGAAAACAGGGAACAGGACAGGAGCCTACCACAGAAGGCCTCTGAAAGGCTCTACCCTATAGGGTATCAAAGCAGATGCTGAGACTAATAGCCACACTTTGGGCAGAGTTCAGGGTATCTTATGAAAGAAGTGGGAGATAGTAAGACCTGGAGAGGACAGGAGCTCCACAAGGACAGCAACAGATCCAAAAAGTCTGGGCACAGGGGTCTTTTCTGAAACTGATACTCCAGCCAAGGACCACTCATGGAGATGGCCTGGAACCCCTGCACAGAAATAGCCTATGGCAGTTCAGTGTCCAAGTGGCCTCCATAGTAATGGGGACAGGTACTGTCTCTGACATGAACTGATTGGCCTACTCTTTGATCACCTCCCCCTGAGTGGGGTGCAAGCCTTACCAGGCCACAAAAGAAAACATTGCAGCCACTTTTGATGAATCCTGATAGACTAGGATCAGAGGGAAGGGGAGGAGGATCTCCCTTAACAGTGGAATGGGAGAGAAACACAGGTGGGGACGAGGGAGGGTGGGATTGGGAGGGGAGGAGAGAGGGAGGTATGGGGGGATACAAAGTGAATAAATTATAATTAATAAAAATAAAAATAATTTAAAAAAAGAATCAATAGCCCACTCATTCAGGGATCCCATTAAAAAAAAATCACTAAATTGGAAACCATAGTATATATTACAGGGACCTGGTGTAGACCTGTATAGGTCCCGTGCATGCTTTTTCAGTCTCTGTGAGTTCATATAAGTTTCACTCATGTTGATTTAGTGTCCTTGTTCCCTTCTGGCTCTTACAGTTTCTTTTTTTTTCTTTTTTTTTTTTTCATCCTCCTCTTGAGCACGGTTTCCTGAGCTCTGAGGGAAGACCTATGATGGGAACATGCCATTTGGCCAAGTGTTCCAATGTCTCTCCCTCTCTGCACGATGTCCAGCTGGAGCTTTCTGTATTTGTTCTCATGTGCTGCAGAAACTTCTCTGATGCAAGCTGAACAAGGCACTCACTAACCAAGGATGTTTCTCCAGGCTTTTTATTCTCTTCAGGCCTCCAGACTGTTGAATGGTGCTTGTCCACAATAAGGGCAGGTCTTCCCCATTCTGTTCAACTCACAAGCGATCACACTCAAAATCTGTACTTCATCTGCCATCTAAACAGTCCTCAGTGTAGTTAAGTTTTTACCTAAAACAAACCATCACAATGTTTTATATATTTTCTTACCCCTATATCTCTCTTTTGTTTTGAATTTCTCTGTGATTTTTGAATTCTTATTTTGCATACCAAAATTTCCATGAAACTTATCTCTTTTTTAATTCAACATTAAATTTCATCATGGAATTTTATAAACCAGTTAATAATTTGTATACCATGAAATCTGCCCACTTAATATTCATAAAGCAATGAACTTTATATTAACAATTATGTAATCATCACCACTACCTAAAACAAATTTGCTGTGGCCAGAAATGGTGTGATTTGTGCCCAACCCACGAACATGCAGATTTCATTGGTCTGGAGTCCATCTGAGTATCAGGATCTGCTCCCTTTTCTCATCACATTTAGACAAATTATATCACACACAGTACGGGTATATGTGGTCCAGGACAACTGGCCACAACTTCATCGTCTCAGATATTTAACTTATTTTGCATGGGAACACTTGGAACTCACTCCTCTGGCAGCACCAGTTTATTGCTATTGTTTTGGTTTTTTTTTTTTGTTTGTTTGTTTTTTTGTTTTTTTTGTTTTTTTTTTTCTTTTTTTTAAATCAAACCTTCTTTCTGTCGGCTTGAGGCTTTGTGCCAGCTCCCAACTTCCTCTGACCACCACTATTTGGCTCCTTTTTAAAAATATAAACTTTGTTATTAAAAAATTTGCAAATAAAAAAACACATCATGGCTGAAATTAAGCATAAGAAAAGTCTACATACCTCAATTAAATTTTATGCAGTTTGAAAAGCCACTTTGAAGTTGTGGAGCTTCACACTGGATTTTACACTTTCTCTATTAAATATATTTTTAACTCATTCATCACCAAAACCCATAACAGAGTTACAACTAAACAAACAAACAAACAAAAAATAATAATTAGCTTTATGTCCTGTTGTATAGCTTGTGTCCATTACCTGCATTCAGTCCTTTCTTATCCCCTAGTACTTAGGTCTCCTTGTCCTCTTCTCTACATCTTATGTTGTACCCACATGTACATTTACACACACACCCACACACACACACACACACACACACACACACACACACACACACACACATTATGAGATAGAGTTTGGGGATTTGGGGGGTTTTGTTTGTTTGTTTTGTTTTGTTTTTTATTTTGGTTTTGTTTTGTTTTTCAAGACAGGGTTTCTCTGTTGTAGCCTAGGCTGTCCTGGATGGACTCTGTTTGTAGACCAGGCCTGCCTTGAACTCACAGTAATCTGCCTGCCTCTGTCTTCTAGTGTCCTGTGATTAAAGGTGTGCACCACTGTGCCTAGCTGTTTTGTTTGTTTGTTTGGTTTGGTTTGGTTTTTAATATAAGGAAGAACATGAGGGTTTTTTTTTCTTTCTTTATGAGATCTTGTGGCCTTGCTTAATGATATATATCCTAAGTCCGTCCATTTTCCTGAAAATGTTATGATTATATTTTTCTTTAGAGCTGAATAGCACTCCATTTTATATACATACAAATTTTTAAAGCAATAAATAATTCTATAATAGGACATGTAGTTCCCTGGTTAGGCCTAGAAATGAAACAGTTGGAATATATATATATATATATATATATATATGTGTGTGTGTGTGTGTGTGTGTGTGTGTGTTCAATATTCTTGTCATCAGTGAAATAGAAATTAAAACTACTTTGAGCTACCACCTTAACTCTAGTCAGAAAGAATAGCATCAAGAGATCTGAAATAGAAGTTGGAGACGGATGTGAATAAAAAGAGAACCCTTATTTTCTATTGCTGTAGGGTACAAATTTAATACAGCCATTATGGAAAGTTTTAGTTTGGAGGTTTCTCAAAAATTAAAGTGGCTCTTTCTTTTGTTTTCGGCAGCTGAGATCTCACATAAAAGTGAGAAGCTGTGGTATCTTTCTGTACTTTGCTTATCTTACCTAGCATAACGTTCTTCAATCCCATGTATAGTATTACAAAAGAAGAAAAGAGAAATGATTGTAATTTCTTCCCTCTGGAGGTTTTTGAGCTTTCCAGGAGAGCTTAATATGGGGAAATTAAAAATAACCTCCCTGGGGAAATATTGGTTCCTGGATATTTTAGCCACGAAGCATTCAATCCACTTGATGAATACCAGGTGACTATAAATACCAGGAGCTGTATTCAGGGCCTGGTACTGCAAAATGCTGCAAAAACAGCAGAAGACAGAGGATTGGCAACTCAAGTAACTGTTGGTCTGTCTCAGATGGACGCAGGAGAGCTATGTAGAACCCTTGGGGTGACTGTGGAAGGCAATTAATAAAACTCAGGTGCAAAGGCCTGAACTAAAGAAGCTGGGTTTACTTTTGAGAAAAGCGCATGGAGTTTTCTGGGTGGAGAATGGAGAGAAGAGCGTTTTAGGGAGGGGGAAGCTGTGCTCCTGAGGAGAATGAGCAGGATGGTGTGGGCTCGTGCTGGACATGGACAGCTGGAGCCTGGTGTGGTGGTTTGTATAAGTGGAGAAAAGACTTCATCCTGTCAGCATTTGGGAAGTATTGATGTTTTCAGGAAGAAAGTGATGAGTGGATTGAATCACCAGGTGAAAAAAAAAAAAAAAAAAAAGACATTCCTGAGAGATATTATCTAGGTTGATGGACGGACATATCGAGTGATCTAGACAGCAGTTTTCCACCCTCAGTAGATCCTTCAATGTCTGATTTGAAGAAAAACAGCACTACATTTACTTCAGTCCCGAGTCTCCGTGTTTTGGACTTCAAGAATGTGGAAGAAAAGAGTTAAAGGGGCAAATTAAGCGCCAGAGAGAGGAAAGAGGTCAAAGAAAATGGTTCCGTGATGGCACCTGCTGAAGTGGCTCACAAATAGAAGTTAAAAACCTTGGAACAGGGTTTCTCACCTGCCCCCTGGTCCCCTGAAACGTTCTCCCTGAGGCCAAAGGCCTCCTCCAGTGGCCTGCGCTGCCACCTGCAGGCTAATGTTGGAATTAGCGATTAGAAATGCAAGTGGCTTTGCTTCCAGCTGGATCTGCAGCTCAAGCCTTTGCATGTACACTTAATCTTGGCTTTTAAGTTGTCGTCTTTCAGGAACTCTAAACGGTACCCTTCCACACTTATCTTTACACGTCAAGAAACCAGAATGGGCCTTGGATTTGTAAGGGACAGAGTCCCACCCTCACCTTTGTGACACATAAAGGTCCATCTCACAAGCATTATCATTTTAGACTTGGCCGTATTTATTTTTCATGTTGTAGGTGTGGCCTGATGCCACAGAGACAATTCTTTCTAATAAAAAAAAAGTATCAAGATATTAACCCTATCCTAGAATCTTTACTGTCATCCCCACTCCCCGTCCCACCACTGTCTTCCTGGAATGTTCTCTCTCTATTGCTTTTCAGCTATTGGATTTGGGGGAAGTTATTCCTGGTCTTCCTGAGTCTTGCATTCTTCATCTGGAATACCACCTATGAGAGTATGTGAAGTCCTTGAGAAGACTTTACCTGGCCCTTAAAAGGACTAAGTAGTAAGTATTAAATGCACATTAAAGTCTCATGTAAAGAGAGCTGCTCCTGCAGTCCTCAGAGTAAAAAGCACCCAAAAGGAAACAATGTTCTCAGACAAAGCTACTGAATACAAGGTGTGTGTGTACAGATTAATCCCTGGAATTTATGGCACCTACTGCTGAGAGGTTTGCTGGTAACCAAAGGCAGGAGAGTTCGGACAGAATTCGTGGGGCACTTATCTTAAATGTACCTATTTCCAGATAGTTCAGGTCTTAAGTTGAACCCAGCTACCTTTGCCTGGTGTAATTCAAAACTTCCCATCATTCAGCTATGCTGTTTTCTCCAGGTCCTTCGAACTACCCAGCCTGGCTCCTGCCTCACCCCAATATACCTGGAGTGCAGCTCAGCCTTCTAAGTACAACTGCTTTCTGCGGGTTTGAGGTGGCGGAACATGAATGAAGTAAAAACTGACAATGGTGACAGGCAACATGTGAGCTGCCTAGTGGACGCTGTGTACGGTTCTCCTTAGCAATCACGGGATGAAGTGAAACTGCTCGGAAGGGCAGCTTTTCTAATCGGTACAGCGGGATACTAGCCGTCTGGACTTGAAGCCTGGGTTAGCTATGCAGGAGGCCATCTCTAAGGAGAACCAGAGGAGACCCAGCCTGGAGGAAACTCAGAAGTGGTTCTTGTTTGCAGAGTGGCCACCACTTAAGTATCTCTCTCTCTCTCTCTCTGTGTGTGTGTGTGTGTGTGTGTGTGTGTGTGTGTGCACGTGTGTGTCCCCTCTCTCAAATGCTGTGAAAGTAAAAAGTTCAAGTTCCAAGCACAAACCTTAAGGAAAGATAAGCAGCCAGCAAAGGGGAATAAAATCACACCTAGCCCTGATGGCTGCCATATTCAAGCAGGCATTATCCCATAGAAGCACATAAACATACATACATACATACATACATACATGCATACATACAGATATACCCATACTTCAAAAGATGTGTTAATTCCTTGACAGATATTCTTTTCCGATTTTTAATTTATATCCCTGTGTGGTGTGTACATGTGGGTGTGAGGCACACGTGAAGGCTAGAGGTTGGCTGTTTCTGGCATCTTTGTCTCTCACTCCCCACATTAATTTTTGAGACAGGGTCTCCCAATGATCCCAGAGCTCACTAGTTTAGAATAGCTGCTAGTGAGCTCAGGGCTCGTCCTGTCTCCACATTTCCAGTACAGGGATTATAGACATGCACCTCCTACAATACCCAGTGTGGGCATTGGGATCCAAATTCATGTGCCTGCGTTTACATAGCATGAGCTTTGCTCACTGAGCCATCTCCCCGGCCCTCTACTTGAGACTCATTCTGTTATTGTTTTAGAGCTAAGATTTTTCTCTCCTTGGCTTTTCTGGGGAATAATTGGTTTAAAGGTAAGTAGAAGAAAACAAGTAATAGGACAGGAGCCTACCACAGAGGGTCTCTGAAAGACTCTGCTTAGCAGTGTATCAAAGTAGATGATGAGACTCATAACCAAACCTTTGGCAGAGTGCAGGGAATCATATGAAAGAAGAGGGAGTTAGTATGACCTGGAGAGGACAGGAGCTCCACAAGAACCAAATATATCAGGGCACAGGGATCTTTTATGAGACTGTTTCTCCAAACAAGGACCATGTACGGATACAACTTTCTACACTGTTCGGATGTAGGCCATAGTAGCAGTATTCAAGTGGGTTTCCCTAGTAAAGGGAAACAGGGACTATTTCTGACATGAACTCAATGGCTGGCTCTTTGACCCCCCCCCCCCCACGGGAGGAGCAGCCTTGCTAGGCCACAGAGGAGGAAATTGCAGCCAGTCCTGAAGAAACCTGATAAGCTCGGGTCAGATGGAAGGGGAGGAGGACCTCCCCTAGCAGTGGACTTAGAAAGGAGCAGGGAGGAGATGAGGGTGGGAGGGTGGGATTGAGAGGGAATGAGGGAGGAGGCTATGACTGGAATACAAAGTAAATAGCCTGTGATTAATATAAAAAAATAAAAATTATTAAAAAAACTATGAGCCTTCAATATGTAGAACATTGTTTGATATGAATATAGCTTGTGAAGTTGTCACTATAAACAAATTAATAAATGTGTCCCTCACTGCATGTAGCTACCATTTTACTCATACAGCACAACCTGTCTGCTTCAGACTGAAGAGTTTAAGTTAGCCTGAATTTAACTCCATTTTGAAATAAAGATTTTGACTGGGAACTGAATTCAGGTACCAGGAAATATCACAGAATGTACACCTAGTGGTTGTTGCACAAAATATTGACATTAAGTTGGACTATTTAACATTCCCTTTGGAAGCACTTTCTAATGATATGGGTTTTTTTGTTTGTTTGTTTGTTTGTTTTACTGTACCACTGTTATTACAAGTAAGTACTGAGAAAGTAAACCTTTCTCTATCGTGCTCATATGCAAATGGGTTGTGAACAATCATTCTTTTAAATCAATTACTATTATAGGCCATGACTTATGTAACAAAGAAGGTAAAGGAATTTCCAGGCTAAAAAAGATCCATTGGATGAATTACGCTATTTACTGCTCTTAAACCTCTGTACATCCTCCATTTTCCTGATTTGTTTTTCATGATACACACAGGAGAATTCCATGGGCTGGTAGACTCTTTTGTATGTTCTTGTACCAGCTCTTCAAGGGCCTGGATTTTTCCTTAGTTGTGGGCCATTGCTCTGCCACACAGGTTTGTTCATTAACCATTTGGGTGGTAAGGATGTTGGTATTTCAGCAGTGGCTCTTTTTATAAATTTGGACACCTGTTCCCTGTGATGTCTTGTGCCTGGACAATGTGGTTGCTTTTTGTCACACACATCAATACCTTCCTCTGGAGCATCTGCCCTTTTCTCCCTAACTTCATCATGAGCTGTCTCTGAGATTGCAGGAATATTAATTTGAGCACACCGTCGTTGTAAAATATCTCTTTCCCATAAATTTATGGACATATCAGCCACATAGGGTCTCAACTTTCCTGTTTGCCCTTCCGGTGCCATTAATTTAACCCATAATACACTTTGTCTTATTTTAGATAACTTAACAGTTCTTATAGACTATGCATAAACCTTCTGAAGTGGCTGTTCTGGATTCCAGGATTTGGGGGAACCCAAACCAGCTCCTGTATTCACAAACCTTTCTATTTCAACACTCTTCACTTGCAGTTTTAATTTGGATCTCTGATCATTAACCACTGTTTGCCAGAATAGTCATATTCCAATAATCCCAAATTCCCCTGTTCTTTCTACTGGAGCAGCTTTGCCCTTAAAGTAGGGAAACAGAAACAGCTGAGTAATTCTATCCCCTGAATTAATTTACATGTCTTCTTTTTTTTTTACATACGCCATGATTTTAATTTCGTCCTTGCAATCCTCATCTATAATACCAGATACACAATAAATCCTTTGGAAGTTAATCGACTTTTTCTCAAGGTAATCCCTACTGTCCCTGAAGGTAAAGGACCATGGACACAAGTGGTTATTTTGTAATATTGAACTTTTCAGAATAGGACAAGCAAGAGGTTTATCTGTGGCCGGATCTAAAGCTGCACTGCCGTTTGAGACTTTGAGGCTTTGAGACTTAACGGTTTCTTTGTAAACTCCAAATTCACCATAATTAAAGCACTAGGTATTTTGATATCTGAGATCTCTAGCTATAGAGTGACCTATGATGTTGGCATGATGCTTGTGAAAGCCAATATCAGTGGTGTCCCTTATCCTTTTCTCTATTGGTGATGTTCATGCTTTTAGCGGTCTAATTACTCTCTTACATTCAGTATTCTCATTCTCAAGTGCAATTAACACCTGTCTGGCATCAGAGTCTGATATGATTACAGGTGAAACCAATCTCTGAAAGAAGTCTGTGAAGGCTTCTCCAGAGCCTTGTAATATATTAGTAAATGAGCTGGATCTTTTCCCAGGCTTCTCAGCCTTATCCCAAGCCTGGAATGCCACCAAGTGACATTGTTTTATAACGACATCATGAGATGGAATTTGTTCTTGTAGGTCAGAATACAGCCTTTCACCAAGCAATTGATCTTTAACAATATTTATTCCCCTTGCTCTATTTATTTGTTCTATACTGTGGCTTCCCCCACTCCACCACATTGTAGCTTGTGACTGGCTTCTAGCACAGCTGTCACAAATCCTTTCCAATCTTGGGGAATAATTCTATTTTGGGTAGCCCAGTTAGTTAGTATTTGTTTAACAAACAGGGAATGCATTCCATAGGAAACAACATCCTTTTTAAAGACTTCAGATCTATCATTTCTATTGGACAATAGCTTATCTCACCATATTCTTGATCAATACCATTAGCAGGCATGTGCTACACAATTACTCGGAAAACCAATCGTGACTTCGTAATCCCAGGCCACTCCTCTGGTGGCACACAAGGTAACCCTTTCTCTTGAAAACAGTATTTCTCTTTAAACTTGTCTCACTTTATGGCCTCCTGCTCCTCCTGGCTCCCTGCCCAGCCAAGGGACTAAGGGGTTCTTGAAACTGAAGCTGCACAGTTCAGGCAGGCCAGCAATCTGCCTTCCAGCTCAGTCTTTTTCCCTCTTTCATCCTAAGGGAAGCTCCCACTCCCAGTCACTAGGTCCAAACCATTTGTTCTCTCTCCATCACTTTTTGCTTTCCAAGTTCTTCAGCCTCTACCTGAAAACTCTCTTCACAGCCAATTCTTAAATTCTTTCAAAAATGAGAAAATAGAGTGGCCTTTCTGGTTTTCCTATTTCATCCTTTTTTTTTTTTTCCTCAGAACCCTCCATATCCACCCCAAACTTTCCTAATTGTTCAGCAATTGTCACAACCTTTTCTGAAACAGAACACAGGAAAAAGATGATGAAAAAGAAAAATAAAGTCCCCTCTGGGGGCAAAGCAGGGGAGAAACCAGCAGCAGCAGCAACAATAAACCTTTTGCTGACATCCTGAATCAGTATACTCATTTCTTCGTAGCCTGCCATCTCCTCTATGGCACTAGAAACCAAGTTTTTAGTTTTGCCTTGCCCAACATCTGGGCACTACTTGTATGCATATTTTTAAATCTATTTTATTGGGTTCTTATACCTCTACCTCTTTTCCAACCCTTATCTACCCTAATTCCTTCCAACTCACCATCACTATGTCGGATAGAAAGAAAGTTAGAGGAGAGAGGGAGCATAAACCTCTATAGGCTAAACTTCCTGCTGAATAGGGACATAGTTCCTTGGGGGCGAGTCCAATCTTCATCATCAGGATGTACAACAGTCTAGCAAACAGCAAACCAGTAACAGCAGCAAAGGCAGCAGGGGGAAGCAGCAGGGGAAACAGCAGCTGCCACAGACACTCTCGGGGCTCTCCCATGTATACCCTTTCCAGAGTCCCCAGAATTATACTAACTGCAGCTGGCAAAGATCACACCATCGCTAGCGAATGAGGCAAATCAAATCTCCTTCTGTGAAGCAGCCTTTCATCCCATCCCTGGGATTAAAACAAAAACATATTCGTGAAACATAACAGGGTTTTAAAAGACGCCACAGCTCTCACTGAAGTGCTGTGTAAATGAGCAGGTGAGCTTCTAAAGTATGGATGACTTGTCTCTCCCAAAGGAAAATTCACATAACTGCAGTCTATTAACAACAACAACATCAAAATGCTAGAATTAAAGCCCAAGCCTTCTGTTCATGCGCATTAGAACTGGGTGGGCAGAGGGCTCTATTGCAGCAGTTCTTAACCTGTGAGTTGTGACTCCTTTGGGGGGGGGTCACATATAAGATATTCATATTACAATTCATAACAGTATCAAAATTACAGTTATACGGTAGCAGAAATTTTATTGTTGGGGGTCACCGCAACATGAGGAACTGTATTAAAGAGTCACAGCATGAGGAAGGTTGAGAACCACTGACCTATTGAACCATCAGATACTCTGATCACCAGAGAAGCATGTTAAATCTTTCACAAGATGAAAGGATATATAAGGCATTATTCTGAGGTTGCCATAAAGCTAACTATTTGTGGTTTTATTAATAAGATCTAGAATTGGGGTGTAACTGGGCTTAATTATTTTTTCTTTTTTTTCATTTTTGTCTCGAGATATTTAAACCAGACTTCAATTATGAATAACCTAATTTTTTTTAGAAAGCAGTTTCCTCCAAAGGACTTCCAATAGAGTGACAGATCAAATAATACATGAAAAAGTCAAGTAACTAGATGTGATTGCAGTGTGGTCCTGCAATCCCAGCGCTTGGAGGTAGAGGCAAGAAGACCAGGAGTTTAGTGTTATCTTTGGCTACATAGCAAGTTAAGGCCAGTCTAACACATGGGACCCTCCAGACCCTTATCCCACAGAGAAGCCAATGGCAGTAGTTTGTCAATAGTGTGTCAAGAAGTTTTGATTTATTGTCACTGGCAGATGAGCTTTTCTAGTTTGTATACCTAGAGAACAAACTTATTCAAAACAAGAACAGATCTATGGGGGAAATGCTGAGGAATTTGTCATTACTCAAACCTAGAGCTCAGCCTGAGGCTAAGTTTCATATTAATCTTGATAGAGGCATGTTTGTAGTTGGACAAAGAATAAGAGAAATGCACCAAGGATTTATTGAACATGTGGTAAAAAAAAAAAAAAAAAAAAAAAAAAAAAAAAAAAAAAAAAAAAAAACATTTTTCTAGGGCTATTTTTCTTCTCCAAAACATGATTAGGAAAGAGAGGAAGAAAAACTTCAAACTGGCGTCAGGCTCTTTATTCCAACCGTTTGGGATTATCCGGAAGATAAATATGTCTGTTTATAACATATCATTTCTGATGAAGTTGAGAAGATGGAGTGGAGAAATGCAGTGAGCAGGCACACTTGAACTGTGGTCTGTACAGCAGGGCTTGTCAAGCAGTAGCAAGCTGTCAATGCACTGTTGCTGACTGACTCTGATATACTAGCCGAGTACAGTCCTTAACCAATTATATGAGAAAATAAATGCTATGAAATGATAATCTATCTCTGATTCCTGCCTATGGGTTACAGAGAAACACAATTTTCTCATAGGTTCTCAAAACATGTGATGCTTTGAAATATGGATCATAGTCACATCTGGGGGCTTGTATTAAATTACAATTGTGCCAATTAGATTATTGTGTTATACTTCCTTGCTGCCACATTAGTTTATGGAGGCTATAGGTGTTCACAAAACCTGCAGACTTCATAGAACAGGGCTTCTGTACCACTTTTCAAAACCCATGCATTTTGAGCACTGAATTGAATCACCAAGCTTAATTTAAAATATTCCTTTTCAACCTCAGGGCTAATTCTCCCCAGCACAGTCTCAGCTCCCAATTTTGTTGTTTGAGCTGTTAAATCTCATTACCGTGCACAGATCAGGTGATGGCATATTTTAGATAAAACCGTACATTCAGTCTTGTTAAACATTTGACAAGAATTAAAAATAAGAACAGCGGGGAAAATACTTGTATATCGGATATACAAGTATATATTGTATATATAAAATACTTGTGCTGTTATGGAATATGTTTTTGTTACTGTTTAGTGTCCTTCTGAAAGCTACCAGCCCACAGTGCTCTGATAAGGCACTTGACAGCTGACAGGTGCATGGGTCAGCTTCATTTTGCAGCTTCCAAAGCAGAAAAGGAGTTAAGTCAGCTGTTTTCCAAGGTGACATTTTTTTCATCACTGTTTTCCAAAAAGCCTACCTTTTGTCTACCTTTTGTCTGCAGTGGACTTACTATCTTTACACATCTGCCATGTGCAGTGTTTGTCCAAGGTCCTTTACATCCTATAAAAATCTAGCCTTTAAGTAGACGTATTTTCACAATCAAGTCTTAATGTTTTCATTTTTCCATTTAGTTCTTTACCATCCTTTGCAGATTTATCACAGGACTTTCTTTAAGGGAAAGACATTGTTTGGTTCATCGTCATCCCCCCCCCCCGCCCCATACCAAGTTCTCTGGAAGTTAAAAAGATTTTTGAAAAAAAAAAATGTTTGCTGAAATTTGCATTGGGTAAGTCCATCATGCCGATGACCAAATTTGTTATACATGTAATCACCCTTATGCTCCAGGCTATGTCAGTCCTGTCCAGATGTTGTCTTATAAGCATCACTGACTTGATGTGCAGCAGGCTGCATTATGTAGCAGATAGGCTCTCTCCTATCTGTCTAGGGTATTAACATGCTTAAGGAGCACAGCTTACGGCACGTGACATTGTTTAGTGAACACATTTGTGGACGTTAAACTATGCATACCATGGAATAAAGTGCGTGGACATCAGGATCTAAAATATTGCCTCACCCAGTTTGTTAGATTGAGGGAGACTTTTTAGTGCCAAATATCTCACATCACTTAAGTCACTGCTCATTAAGAAGACATTTGTTAGTTTCCATGTGTTTTTTCCTTAGCTTTGAGATTTAAAATATTTGCTTAGGTTATATCCAACAGAAAATTTTCAGAAGCAATAGAACACATGCAGAAATAAACACAGACACACCTACATGGACACAAATACACACATAGAGATAAACACAGACACACAGACACAGAGAGGCAGACACACATGCACACACAGGTACACAGCCACACACATTTTTTCCCCCAGATCCTAGGAATACACGTCCAAGAAGGGAATTTATTGAGTTCTTAATTTCTGTAATGAACAGAACTAAAATTATGAGGAATGGGGTGATAAGAAGATAGTAGTTTTACTTACAATACAGAAAATAGTAAGATGAACTAATATTAATGGTACAAATGATCCTCATTTACAGCCACTATGGTAGCCTGAATTACTTTTTTTTGTCACATTCCAAACAATTTGTCAATTGTGGGTAGTGATATGAAGTTAATTTAGTAATATTAAATATTAAATATTATCATAAGCTACGTAAAAACCCCATACATAGCTTCCCCCGTCTTCTGCTCCTGTCTCAAAAAGGAGGGTCACAAAAATAGGGTAGGAAAAACACTTAGCTCATGCTCCAGGCATCTTTGCAACCAGGCTTGTTTATTGATCCCACCTCTTCTGTTTCCCACGGTAGACATTCCTTGAAGCATAATCCAAATCTACACAAGATGTGTGGGGTGTCTGACTGTCTGACTGTCCTTATTCTGACATACATATTATCTCTGCATACGCCGCTTTAATTGTAACCATGTTTCAAAAGACAGACCTTTGGACTGCCTTATCACATTTAGGATACAAACATATTTTTTTTTTTGTCACAGCTGATCTTCTTTCTAAAACTGGCAGTCTTGGAGCTGCAATATTTCAGTGAAAGATTTGGCTTCTTGCGAAGGAATATATTACTATCAGCCCAATGACTATCTGAAACATAGAACTTTACGGAGGTGAGGTGATGAAAAATGGGCAAGGAAAGATTCCTTGGGGTGTGCAGTTTAGGAATTAAGCTAAATTTATGCCTATGCACCCATGTTAAGCATTCACTCTTTGCAAAGCCTTTGAGAACCTTTCATTTGTATTTAAGTAGCACACGTCGAAAGGGGATACACTGTAAAGACACAGCATCCCAAATCTCTGCCTTCCTCTAAAGTCAAATTCACGTGAGGGGAATGAGAGCCAAGCACCAGAATGTGTCAGACAATGTACCTCCTCAGGACAGGCACGCTTGGTAGCAGATCATTAGTTCTTGCAAAGTGCCAGTGTTTAGGTTAAAGACCTATCTATCTGCTCATCCCGAACTGCCTTTCCTAACTCTGAAGTTTTGTTAATAACTTACACAAATTGTATGAAGTTCATAGTATAACTCTAAAGTGTCAAAACTAGAAATATTTATTTATCCTTGTAATCAATATAAAGGAAAATAAAAACACAGAAGAGTGATCATTGCACACGGTTTTTGAAGTTAGTGTCTTTGAGGCGCCTTTTCTTTCTCTTTCCTTTCCTTCTTCCTTACCCTACATCAGCTGAAGTCACTTGCAGTTTATACCTGCCCTTGTTGCAGGAAAGCCATGGTGACATAAAAGATGGCCTTCCAGAATTTTCCTTGGTGCAATATGCATATACCTGCAGACTCACAGATTTTTGTTTATATCCATATATCTTCATCTTTCTTTTCACACCTATAATCTTAAAATAAGTCCCCAGAGTGATCTTGTTGTTAATGGCTACACACAGACTCATGGAGCAGATAGGGCTTATTAAGCTACAATACTACTGAAAGGTACTTATGTGCCTCCAATAGATAATGCTATTATGAATAGCTTGCTATGCAACCACTCAGAAAAGCAATTACTTACTTCTGCTTTCCAAATGGTGAAGCTACAGCTAAGAAAGTTATCTACTATGCAAATGATCATACCATCAGTGCAGTTTGACTCTAATATCATCTCTTCCATCAGACTATAAGACACTGTTCTGAGTTGTTCTGACTTTTTGAAAGCTTTGGGTTCAAACAGGAAATATGTGTGACTAAACTCAACTAGTACAAGTGCCTGTTAGAATTAAATACAGCTTTGATATTTAAGAAAATAGAGTTTTTATATTTCTTAATATATTTGTCTCTAAAATAATCATTGTTTCTTAAAAATGTGAATCTTTGAAGCAAATTTGATAAAGTACCATTTCAAAGAAACAAGTTTCAGGATGTAATACTTCAAACTGTCCGATAAGGAGCATTGAGATTTTGAGTTATGAGCAGATGTATCAGATTAAACAGAGCTAAACCTCCCACTGGCTGCTATAGACAAACAATACTTGGAAATCATAAGTGAGAAATGAGCAGGAATTGACTGATATGATTCCCAGGGAGAGAAAAGCAGACAAGAGAGGCCATATTAATCTTGACTTTTCCCAGTCACTTCCCAACTAACCATTGATGGAAATGGAGGCCACACAGAAATTTGTTGGCTTGCTGGAATAAAGGCAGAGGTCAGATTTTCAAGCTTTAATACTATCCGAGACCTAAAAGGCAATGTCCTATATAAACCTCAAATTAATTCATCTCATTTATTAACTATGTTTTAAGCTAACTTAAATAGCAAAGTGAATCCAAAGATGAGTGAGCTACAGCATTTGGGAGGCCTTCAGAGGAGCAGAAATTTCTGCAGCTGCATTGGTGGGAAGACAAGAAGAGAATACAGGCAGATGTTCAGTTGATGCATGGAAATGCCATGAATGAGGAGCAAAGTCTATAAACTCACAGCAAGTGCCACACTTCAGCTGGCCAAAGTGGAATGTGTCAAGGATCAAACACTAATGAGATGATAGTGACCTCTGGCCCTGTCTGCTTTCCAGGGCAAATTCAGCCTATCATTGCTATCCACAGCTTTCAAACTGCATCTACAGTGTCACAGAGCCAATGAACATGAATAAGAAGTAAAGCACCAACCAAATGACAGCAAACAAAGCATTCCTTAAAGGATCATGGTAGAAAATACCCACAAGAGGCACAGACACTTGCATTAAGGTAGCTATGATGGAGATGCTTTAAAGGTGGATAATAGGAAGAGAAAATTAGTGAGACTAGGAATCTGTAAATTAAAACTCTACATGTGAGAAAATATCCTCTCTGGTAGTGAAAGATGAAGTTGTGGGTTTTGGAGAAGGTTGGGCAGCACAGGCTAGGTGACTAGTGAACTGAAAGACAGATCACCAAAAATATCAGACTTGGGGAGGAGCATGGGTGGAGAAGGGAGAGGGAAGGTGGGGTTGGGAGAGGAGGAGGGAGGGGTTTATGGCGGGATACAAAGTGAATAAAGTCTAATTAATAAAAATTAAAATAAAAAAATATTAAGAAAAAGATTAACCTTAAAAAAAATATAAGAGAGGGTAAAAAACAAAACTCTTAACAGCCGTGCCATCAGTGTGTAACCGGCATAGCGTCCTATATCCAAAAATAGAAGGGGACCATCAAATGTGAAGAAGACTGAAGGAAATACACTGCAGGAAACATTAAAGCATGTTCCCAGGGAGTTGGAAGGTATTCACAGAGACAAGCAAATAGCACCAAAAATGCTATCCAATGCTATTAGTTACTTTAGTTGTTGCTCGGACAAAATATCTAACAAAAGTACTTACGGCAAAAAAATTGTTCTGGCTGACAGTTGGAGGGCCAGTTCATCTTGGTTGGTGGGGAGTCAAAGAGGCAGGAGGCTAAGGCACCTGGTCACATTGCATCCATTGTCAGACTGTAGAGAGAAATGCATGCCAAACCCGCGTTTTCCTTTGTATTCGTTCTTTGGAATAAATACAAAGGCTCCAGACCATGCAACAGTGCCATCCAGAGTTAGTATGATCTTTCCCAACTCAGTTAGCATCATCTAGGTAGTCTCTCACAGGCTCAGAGGCCCTGTTTCCTGGGTGCTTGTAAATCTTGTGAGGCTGGCAGTCAACATTAACCATCACACATACACTGAAATTAAAGTATTCATCTTCTTAAAGGCAGCCGTTAAAAGTGATAGCAGTGTCCTTGGGGGACTCTAACAAGCATAGAGGTGCATTTTATGAAGACAATTATGACTAAGTGGTGGGGTACATATGTGTACATATGTGTATGGGAGAAGGAGGAGGATGACTGAAAATCAGACCATGGGTGCATAAAAAGCCTAAGTACAAAGTCTAAACAGACACTGAAATAACAAAAGCAGGAGTTAGAGCTAATGTGCTTTGAAAGGAGACACAATGTCATTATGAAATTGCATAAATCAATACAAAAGAAAACAGAAAAATAAAAAGAGAAACAGGTGATAAGAAGAACACAGAAAACAAACACCAGCACAGCTTATGAACTGGGTGTGTGATTCAGTGGTACAGAACTTGCCTACCACGAGCAAAACACAGCACAGAAAGAAAACATGGCAACTGTTCAGTCACCCATAGCAATAATAGTATTGAATGTAAAATGTTTAAATATCTCAGTTGCATATCAGGCATAATTACCTCTGCTTTAGAATAAGAAAAGAGCCAAACAGATTTGACCTCTAATAAATGCATTGTGTAAGTGCAAGTATGAACTCTAGGCATGTCTACCATGTGCAAGATCCTGAGTTTGAGCTTCACCATCACAGTAATAATAATAATAATAATAATAATAATAATAATGATGATGATGATGATGATGATGATGATGATGATGATGATGATGCTGTTAAAAGAGTAATTTGGACATGTTTCCATGTTTCCACAGATATAAGAAAGCTAGATCTCAAAACATATATATAGTTAATTTTTATAATCTTAAAGAGGTAGATTCATTAAGAAAATACAATGGTTATAAATGTTGCTGTTATCTAATGGAACATAGAAACATTGAGAGAAAGAAACACCTAAAAGTCTCCAACTATTGAGATCCTCTCTCCTTCCTTCCTCTGTCCCTCTGTCCTCCTCTCCCCTACCCTCTCATTCTCTCCGTTCTTCTCTGTTTTTCCTCTCCTCTCCCGTCCTCTCCTTCTCTCCCATCTTCTCCTTCTCTCCCATCTTCTCCTCTCCTCTCTTGTCCTCTCCTTCTCTCCCATCTTCTCCTCTCTCCTCCTTTCCCCTCTACTCTCCTGCCCTTCACTCCCCTGCCTTCTCCCTTCTTTTTCCTCCCCTCTTTTTCTTGTCTCTTTTCTTCTTTTTTTCTCCTCTCCCCTCCCCTCCCCTGCTTTCTCCTCTCCCCCTTTTCTCCTCCCCCTTTATGCTATGCTTCCCTTGCCTCCCCATCTCCTTTCTTCCTCCTCTCTTTCACACTCCCTACTTCACTCTTTTCACCTGTTGATGGTGGGACAAGCAGGCAGAAAATTAGTAAGCACTGTTCACAAAAAAGTTGAACAATTTTGTGAACCAGCCTTATCTGTTTGACCCGATTCATGAAGAAAAGTGGGGGGGGGGGGCTGGCTCATATATTTATATTCTTACCAAATGTATGTGGAACTTTACAAAGACCTACTATATTCTGGGCCAGGAAACAAATCTCAATTTATATAAAAAGATTCAAGATCTACAAAGTCTATTATTTTGTCACAATGTAATTTAATCAGTAATCAAGAGCAGAACACATTTGAAAGGCTCCACGTATTCAGAAACGAAGCTATACACTTGTATATAAGCTATAGCATAAAAGAAGAAAAATGAAAAGAAATTTGGAAAGTAGTTTGAACTGACTGAAAATAGAAGTGCCATTTCTGTTCCCAACACTGAATACAAAGAGCTCCAAACAGGACAAATGTGCAATCAGTGAATTCTCTTTGACTCTTAAGGAAACTCAGTGTGATAAGTGATTTCCATTCAGGGGATACAAGCAAATCTCACAGCTGAGGGGCAGTCTTTCTACAGGGTTTCTGGAGCACTGGTCTTGTGTATTCACCCCTATGCCAAAATACAGGAATATTCAATCCCCTTATAAATGTCATGTTGTACTTATTTGTAACATATGTGTACATATTTCCCCATGCACTTTAATGATGTCTAGACTACCATCAATAGTTCATGTAATGTCAATTATACATAAATAGTTGTAACACTTTGCTTTCAGAGACTCACACCATGAAAAACCTGTGTACATGTAGAGATGTAATTTTGTTTTTCAATATTTCCCACTCTTGATTAGTCGAATCTGCAGATGTGGATCCCACGAATATGCTTGGAGTAAAAGACCCTATAATAACAAAAAATGAAGGGACCTATTCTGAGGAATAGGTGACAGCTGAGTGTGGAAATAACATTATGGGAACAACTCTTGGAAGTTTTATACTTACAGGAATACTGAAGGATTTAGTGGTGAGAACCCCATGAGGTTCACACAGGAAAAAGCTAATAAGAGATTCCCAATATTCCTAATGGGGAGAAAAAAAACTGAGAATGGCTTACTAGGCAAAAAGGCATGGACTAGAGTGATGGCTAACCCCCTCAATAGCTATCCCCTTTGTGTTTTCCACTGACTAAGGAAATCACAAGTCCAATCAGAAAGAGAGAGCCTTTGTCCCCTAAGATACTGAAGAGCTTAAGATAGCCTGAATATAACTCCATTTTGAAATAAAGATCTTGACTGGGAACTGAATTCAGGTACCAGGAAATATCACAGAATGTACACCTGGCAGAAAACAAAGTTAACTCTCCTAGCAACAGCCTCCAGGAAATATAACAGAATAAATGCTCCATAGAAAATAGAGACAAACTCCCTGGCAATAATCAATGGGAATCGGTTGAGAATCGGGTGGGAAAATTCTCCCCAATGTTTCAGATACGGTTTAGAAAAATAGCCATTGTGATTATATGCCTTAGTCATTGTGATTGTGTGCCTCAGAAAAGGTCATCCCGCCCTGCTAAACTTCACCCAATTCTGTAACGCCAAGGCTTGTGCCCCCTTGCTTGCTGCCATGGAAAGCCCCTGCTCACAGACTTCCCCTTTAAAAATCCTGTTCACTCAGAGCTCGGGGTCCCACTTCTCTACCTCTGCGCCAGTGAGACTTGGGTCCCGAGTTCGATCGCTCTCGTAATAAAGCTCTCTTGCAATTGCATTGAGTCATCTCCTGGTGGTCTCTGAGGGTCCCGTGAACCTGGCATAACAATACTTTCCCAAATTCTCAAAACCAGTGCCACGGAGCAGGCACAGTTCACTAAAATTTGCCCCAAGTGGCCGATATATGACCTTCCATTTGTGATACTTCACCAGGAAGGGGAATAGTAAGAGAAAATCAGTTCCATTGTTCAGGACTCCTCACTTTATCCATCAGCTCATGACTTGGGTGGTTTAATCTTAATGAAATATCTAGGTCTTATTTACACAAAAGTAACTTCCCACAAGACAAGCCCTATAGGTATAAGGTTATTGTGTAATTCAAATGCTGATTTCTGTACCATCCCCATACCTGGTTGCAATCCTTGTTCTGAGATTCTCCTGTCTGAGCACTGCCCCCTTATTGTCTCTTGATTGAATTAAGAAGCTTACAGACAGTCCTTGAGCAAGGAAAAGAATAGGGCTAGACTTCCTGCCAGCCAGGAAAGGAGGAGTTAGGAAAGGAAGTAGGGGATTCAATCACAAGAAGAGGTCCAAGCAACATCAAGAGAGACAAAGAAGATTCAGCTGGAGCAGAAAAAGCTACAAAGTGCAAGTATCTCTGTGATAGACATTAGGAGGAAACCAGATTATCTTAGAGGGTAAAGAATAGAGTAATAACTGCTCAGTGATTGTGTCGTGAAGCTTATTATTAAAGAAATACAAAAGAGTCTTTATTATTTGTATGACAGTATGTTTAAAAGAGAAACCAAGAAACAAAAACAATTTTATAAAAATAACTGTAACAAAGCCCCTCAGCTAATAGTCTCTGACCTTTTCTAGGGCAGTCCTTACTTATAAAATCATATACCTGCCACTCAGATTATGCTTTCATTTTTCTCAACTAACACTTACCCTTGCTGGCCCATTGTGCTTGTTTCCAAATTCTTTTACTAGTGAGATAAAGGAAGGACTCCTATGGCCTGTTGTAGGATTTGATCTCATTGTGAACCCTGTTTCCTGTTTGGCTTGGCTGATCCCTAACACACACCTTTAATCCAAGAACTTTCTGTTTATTGTAACCAGGTGATTATGGTGTGGTTCAGACAGCTTCTAGCACACACTTAATACAAGAGCTTTCTGTACACAGGATTTAATAAAGTTAACAGTAGGGCAAGAGGCAGAATAAGAAACCAGTTGACAGGGATTAAAGAGTGAGTTGAGGTGTATTTAAGATGGCCTGTATGTCTCCGACTTGAACTCAGTTGCCTGCTCTTTGATCACTTCCCTGTGATGATGTGGCCTTGCAAGACCACAGAGGAAGAGGAACCAGGCAGTGCTGGCAAGACCTGATAAGCTAGCATCACGTGGCAGAGGATGAGGACTTTCCCTTTCAGTGGGCTAGGTGAAGGGGATAGGAGGGAAGATGGAAGAAAGTGTGTTATTGGGAGGAGATGAGGGAGGGGGCTACATTCAGGATATAAAATGGGTAACTTGTAAAAAAAAAAACAATAAAAATTAAATAACAAAAAAGCTTAATTTTTAAAAAGAGTGGGTAGAAGTAGAAGGCTCTCTAGCTCTTGGGCTTTGCAGCTCTTTAGCTCTTGAGCTCTTTAGCTTTTGGCTCTCTAGCTTTTGAGCTTTTTGAGCCTTGAGTGAGCAAGCCTTGGGTTTTTGGGGGTTTTTTTTGGTTTTTTTTGTGTTTGTTTGTTTGTTTGTTTGTTTGTTTTTGACCTTTTCCATCTGGGCTGCCAGCTGAGTTAGTGAGCTTTCTGGTTTTTCCTCTGGGACATGAGTTGGGTACTTTTTCTGCCTCTCTGAGATAGCAAGCTTTCACCCTTGCATCTAGCTCCTGTTTTATTGTTATAATAGAATGGTTGGGATTTTCCTTCATTTATAACAACAACTAATAGCTATGAAACACACTTGCAGAATACCCCTTAGCAAAACCCTGTATTCTGGGGGAAATGACTTAATCAGAGCTTTACCTTACCTAAGCTGGACAAGTTTTTCCAGCCCTTTCATTATTTCTTGCCTGCCTTCCCAATCTTGTGCAAAATAGAAAGGAAGATTCAAATCTGTGACTTGGAGAAACACCTGTGAATACCAGAGCTTGGATATCAGATTCACTGGAAGATTGCTTGGTTGATAAGTGCTTGCCTATCACTGATGCTTTGCCTGAACCCACCAAAATCCCATGCAGCAGTGGGTTACAGTGAAAATCTGCAAAGCATTGACTCCCTAAGGGAGATGATGCAGATAAACCCAAAGCCAGTAGGGTAGCCAGAATGGAGCACATTAGAAGACTTCAGGCCAAACATGTGCCACAGTGCATAAAGAGGCTGGGCTCCTAGCTATGCAAAAGTTAAGTCTTTACACAAATAAATAAATAAATAAATAAATTCGAACAAAAACCCAAACACCTTACTTCTATTGATCTCTATCACCTGATACAAGATGCCTGGCTTTCAGCAACTACAAGACTTGCCAAAAGACATGCTGAAGCAAAGACGTTAAAGACAGAGTGACAGACTCAGACAATGAATTTCCAAGGAGTATTATTTATATATGATAAGAACTTCAACTGAAAATCAGGCAGCATATGAGAACAGATGAACAGATATCAGCAGAAATATAACATTCAAAGGATTAAAGGGAAATGTTACAAATAAAAATTTTAAACTTTATTACAAAAATGAAGACAGTCTTTGAAGATCTCATTAGGAGAATGGATATAGCTGAAGAGAGGTTTAATAACTAGAAAGGTGAGTAAAAAATGATTTCCAAAACAGCAATATGAGAAGAGGGAGGGAAAGTGGGAAAGAGGGAAGGAAATGAAAAAACCAAGGGCTATGTGGCAATTTACAAAGATTGGAGTGACAGACGAAGGGCAAAAGAATGAACACAGCAGAATGAACATTTGAGATGTAATCACCAATAACTTTCCAAAATTAAGGACTTATGAAGTCAGAGATTCAGAAAATTCCAGGAACTTCAACCAGGAAAATGACCCAAATCACAGAGCTGGATACAGCAAATTCCCTGTAGAAAATTAAAAAAACAAAAAACATTTTAAAAGAAGTCAATAAAAATTTACCTTATCAATAGGGAATATAGACATAGGATATGTATATTTATATATGTGTATATATATTTAAATGTGTATATATATTTATATGTGTATGGTATGTGTGATTTCTTTTTTTTAATTATTCACTTTACATCTCAGTTGTAGCTCCCTCCCTTTTCTCTTCCCAGTCCCTCCACTCTTCCCCTCCTTCATCCTCCTATCCCACCCTCCATTGCCCCTCAGAAAAGGGAGACCCCACAAACCCATCTCAGGACATTCAGGCTCATCAGGACTGTGTACTTTCTCTTTCACAGTGTCCTGACAAGGCAGCCACACCAGGGTGAAGTGATTGAAAGGCTGCAACAGAGATCATTTCAGAGACAGTCCTCATCCCCTTACTGGGGAACCCACATGGAAGCTAAGCTACCCATTGAGTATATATATGGAGGGCCTAGGTCAACTCCATGCCTGGTCCTTGGTGTCTCATTCTCCACAAGGCCTTCTGAACCCAGGTTAGTTGGGACTGTTGGTCTTCTTGTGGAGCTCCTGTTCCCTCCAAGTCGTTCTATCCTCCCCAACCACACATATACTCTTCCACAAGGTTCCCTATGCTCCACCCAATGTTTGGCTGTGAGTCTCAGTTTCTGTTTGGATCCCTTGCTGGGCAAAGCCTCTCAGAGGAGAGCCATGCAAAGGCTCCAGTCTGCAAGCAGAGTAGAGTGTCATCAATAGTGTCAGGGGTTGACTGTCTCACATAGAGTGGGTCTCAGGTTGGGCCAGGCATGTGTTACACATTCCCTGAATCTATGCTCTATCTTAATCCCTGTATATCCTGAAGGCAGGGTAAATTCTGAATGGAAGTTTTTGTAGATGGGCTGGTGTTACCCTCTCTCCAACAGAAGTCCTGTCTGGTTACAGGCTGGCCTGTCCAGTCTCAATGACCCCACCACCACCACCACCAAGGGTTTCATCTAGAGTCACCCCATATCCTCTCAGGAGCTCACCCTGTTGCAGATCTCTAGCTTGTCTGAGAGGTCCCCCCACCCATGGTTCCTCCTCTCTCTGCAAAACCTTTGCCCTCTCATCCTGGCTCACCCTACATGCAATCCCAACCCTCATTTTCCTCAGTGTTGCCTCTCCTGTCCTGTTCCCTCTCTTCAACCATTTCCACTGACTATTCTCCATCCCATGCTGGGTGAGACTTGAGTATCCTCTCTGAGTCCTTTTTTGCTTTGTAACATCTTTGGGTCTGTGAATTATAGTATGTTTATCCTGTAATTCATGGCTAATATCCACTTATAACTGAGTACATACCCTATGTGTCTTTCTGGGTCTAGGTTACCTCACTTAGAATAATTTTTTTAGCTCCATCCATGCCTGAAATTTCATGATTTCCTTGGTTTTAATAGCTGAGTAGCATTCCATTGTGTACCACAGTTTCTGTATCCATTCTTCAGCTGAGGGATATATGGGTTGTTTCCAGCTTCTGGCTATTACGAATAGAGCTGCTATGAACATAGTTGAGCAAATATCTTTGTTGTATGGTACAACATTTCTTGGGTATATGTGCAGGAGTGGTAAAGCTGGGTCTTGAGGAAAAGCTATACCCAGTTTTCTGAGAATCAGCCAGAGTGATTTCCAAAGTGATTGAACAAATCTGTACTCTCACCAACAATGAAGAAGTGTTCCCCTTTCTCCACATCCTCGCCAGCATGCTCTGTCACTTTAGTTTTTTATCTTAGCCTTTCTGACAAGTGTAAGATAGAATCTCAGAGTCATTTTGATTTGCATTTACCTGATAACTAAGGACATTGATCATTTATTTAAGTGTGTCTTGGCCATTTGATATTCCTCTGTTGAGAAAACTCTGTTTAGATCTCTACCCTCATTCCCCCCCGCCACTGGATTATTTGGTTTGTTGGTGTTTAATTTCTTGAGTTCCTTATATGTTTTTAATATTAGCTCTTTGTCAGATGTCAGGTTAGTGAAGATCTTTTTTCCAATCCGTGGGCTGCCATTTTGTTCTGTCAACAGTGTCTTTTGCCTTACAAAAGCTTTTTAGTTTCATGAGGTCCCACTTATTAATTGTTGATCTTAGAGCCTGAGCTGTTGGTGTTCTATTCAAGAAGTTGTCTCTTATGCCAATGAGTTCAAAGCTCTTCCTCACTTCTTTTCTAATAGGTTTAGTGTTTCTGCTTTTATGTTGAGGTCTTTGATCCACTTGGACCTGAATTTTATGCAGGGTGACAAATAGGGATCTATCAGCATTTTCTACATGTGGACATCCAGTTAAATCAGTACTTTTGTTGAAGATGCCTTCATTTTTTCACTTATGGTTTGGGGTTTTTTTTGTTTGTTTGTTTGTTTGTCAAAATAAAGAATCTGTAGGTATGATGGTTACATCTGGATGTTTAATTTTATAACATTGATCCTATAGTGTGTTTTTATTCCAGTAGCATTCAGTTTTTATTACGATCACGCTGTATTATGCTTCAAGCCAGGGATGGAGATAACTCCCAGAAGTTCTTTTATTGTATAGGATTATTTTAGCTATTCTGGCTTTTTTGTTTTTGCATATGAAGTTGAGAATTGTTCTTTCGAGGACTATGAAGAATTGTGTTGGCATTTTAATGGTTCCTGCATTGAATCTGTAGATTGCTTTTGATAGGATGACCATTTTTACCATGTTAATCCTGCTGATCCATAAGGATGGAAGGTCTTTCCATCTTCTGATATCTTTTTAACTTTCATTTTAGGAGACTTGAAGTTCTTGTCATATAGGTCTTTCACTAGCTTTGTCAGATTTACACCAAGATACTTTATAGCATTTGTAGGTATTGTGAAGGGTGCTGTTTTCCAAATTTCTTTCTCAGCCCCTTTATGTACAGGAGGGCCATGGATTTTTCTTTTTGAGTTAATTTTGTTACCAGCCACTTTGCTGAAGTTGTTTATCAGTGTTAGGAGTTCACTGGTAGAATTTTGGGGTCACTTATGTATACTATCATACCATCTACAAATAGGGATAATTTGACTTCTTCCTATGCAATTTGTATCACCTTGATCTCTTTTAGTTGTCTTATTGCTTTAGTCAGAACTTCAAGTACTATATTGAAGAGATATAGAAAGAGTAGATAACCTTGTCTTGTCTCTGATATTAGTGGAATTGCTTTGAATTTCTCTCCATTTAATTTTATGTTGGCTATTGGCTTGCTATATATTGCTTTTATTATGCGTAGGTACAGGACTTGTATCCCTGATCTCTCCAAGTCTTTTGCCATGAAAGGATGTTGGATTTTGTCAAAGGCTTTTTCTGCATCTAATGAGATGATTATGTGGGTTTTTTTTTCTTTCAATTTGTTTATATGGTGGATTAGGTGCATGGATTTTCATATGTTGAATCACCCTGCATCCCTGGGATGAAACCTACTTGATCATAGTGGATGATTTTTTATTTACTTTAATTTATTACTATTTATTCACTTTGTATTCAGCTGTAGCACCCTCCCTCAACCCCGCCCAATCCTGCACTCCCTCCCTCTTTTCCTCCCAAGCCCCTCCCCCAGGCCACTGATAGGGGAGGTCCTCCTCCCCTTCCATCTGACCCTAGCCTATCAGTTCTCATCAGGACTGGCTTCACTGTCTTCCTCTGTGGCCTGGTGAGGCTGTGTCCCCTCCACACACACACACTCAGGGGAAGTGATCCAAGAGCCAGCCACTGAGTTCATGTCAGAGACAGCCCCCGTCACCCTTACTAGGACACACACTTGGAGAATGCGCTGCCAAGGGCTATAATTTTGCAGGGGTTCTAGGTAATCTCCATGAATGGTCCTTGGTTGGAGTATCAGTCTCAGAAAAAAAAACCCTGGGCCCAGATTTTTTGGTTCTGTTGCTCTCCTTGTAGAGCTCCTATCCCCTCCAGGACTTTGGGAAATGAAATCTATGGAGAAAACTATCCATTTTCTTTAGATTTAACAGTTTGTGGAATACAGGGTTTTGAAGTAAAAACTAATGAGTCCTTGGATTTCCTCTGGGTTTTTTTTTTATATGTCTTCTCATTTCTGATTTTGTTAATTTAGATAATGTGTCTCTGGTTTTTAGTTAGTTGGCCTAGTGATTTGTCTATCTTGTTGATTTTTTTCAAAGAACCAGCTCTTTGTTTCATTGATTCTTTGTATTGTTCTCTTTGTTTCTAAGTTATTGATTTTTGCCCTGAGTCTGATTATTTTCTGCCATCTACTTCTCTTTGGTGTGTTTGCTTCTTTTGTTCTAGGGCTTTTAGGCGTGCTTCTAAGTTGCTAATATGAGACCTCTCCAATTTCTTTATGAAGGCACTTAGTGGTATGAACTTTCACCTTAGCACTGCTTTCATTGTGTCCCATAAGTTTCGGTATGTTGTGCCTTCATTTTCACTAAATTCTAGGAAGACTTTATTTTTTTATTTCTTCCCTGTGTCTTTTTACTGAGGAATTGAGTCCATTGATGTTGAGTGATATTAGTGACCAATAATTTTTACTTTCCGTTCTTTTGATGTTGGTGGTGGTAGAGTATGTGTGTGTGGTATGTGTGTGTGTTCTTCTCTTCTTTAAGTTGCTGATGTGGGATTATTTATTTCCTGCATTTTGTTTTTTTTTTGGGGGGGGAGGTGTTAGCTAGCCCCTTGGGTTGGAGTTTTCTTCTAGTATCTTCTGTAAGGCTGGATTTGTGGATAGATATTGTTTAAATGTGTTTGTCTTGGGATATCTTGCTTTCACAGCATTATTATTTATGATTGCTGGTTGCTGGTTTCTAAGAATGCAGGTGGAGGAGTGACTAGAAAATGGAGGACATTCTGTAGCATGCTGCTGTTTCCAGGTTGTTGCTGGTCACCAAGGATGAGGGTGGAGATGTGGCCAAAGAAATGGTGCATTCTCTAAGGAAGGACTCTGGAGCATGCGAGGGAGGAGTGAAGAAGGGGGGGCTGGACTGGCCACCTGCTGGCCCAGTGAACCACAAGCCTCTGTGGTTGGATTCTTGTGTGTGATTTATTATCAGCAACGAGGAAACTAGTAAAAAAGAAGAATAGAATAAGATATTTTCAAATGTTTAAAGAAAATTATAGTAACCTAGAAGTTCATATCCAGAGCCACCGCCTCTCAAAATTGACAGAGAAATACAAAGGATAATAAAACCGAACTTAATGGTGATACATTTGTTCTGCAAGAGACATACAAATGGAAATGTTTCAAACACAAATGTATATAAATAGAGAAATGTTCTTTAGTGACAAGGACAATGAAATAGACCAGCAGTTAAGACTTATTTATAGAGAGCATTAGAGAAAGAAATACAAATAAAATAAAATATTTTAAGTTTTTACACCTTTAAGATTGCATTTTAAATGATGATTTCTAACATGAACAGATGAAATGAATGGCATAGATATCACATGGGATAGGAGAAAGGAATATCCTTCATATTGTGTTACAAATAAAATGATGCAGTGCTATTTTGAAGAGGCCTTAGAGTAGCAGAAATGAATAGTTCGAATCCTACGGTGAACATTATGGTTATTTTTTTTCAAATGCAGTATAATTAATAGAGTGCTGGAGAATAGAAAATAGAAAAATCATAAAAAAGACTCATAAAATCAGAGAAGTCAGAACAAGAGGAAAGCAAAGCAAGAGTTCAGCGAAGAGAAAATGGAAGCATAGTAGTTCACTGCTGTGGTGTGAATGTGAACTGTCCTCCAGAACCCATGTGTTAATGCTTGGCTCCCAACTATGAGGCTTTGGGGAAGTGCCTGATCACATTTTTTTTTTTACTGTACTAGTTTTTACTGTACTAGTAGAGTAGTCCACTGAACTTCTAAGTCAGTGGTTCCACTGGGAGGTGTTATGAACTGGAGATTGGAGCCTGCTCAGAGGAATTGTTCACTGGGGGTATGGCTGTAAGGGTACATCTTATCTAGCCCCTTCTAGTTTTCACTGCATCCAACATGCAGGGAGGTAAGCAGCTTTCTTCTGCTTTACTCTTTTATCATCATGCTTCAACCTTACCACAGACCTAAAAAGCAAGGGAACTAGGCAACTGGGACCTGAAATTTCTGAAATCATGAGACAAAGTAAACCTTTCCTCTATATAAATTGCTTCCCTTGAGTATTCTGTCATAGCAATGAAAATGTGAATAACAATTAGTATTCCATTATATTAATGATTATAGTTAATTTGGCTGTGTGTGTGTGTCTACATAACAACATGCAAAAGGCAGAAATTGTTAAAGTGAGTTTTAAGTATGATAACACATAAAGATTAAAGTATAGGGATAGATAAGCATATATTAGGAAAATATAAATCAAAAGAAAGCCAGAAGGGTTATATTAAGTACATATAAGATCACAGTTCAGTCAGCTGTCATGACATAAATGGCTGGATAATGCTCTAATATGTAAACTGCAGCAACATACTTGTATGCAACATGCACCAGAGAAAAGGAAATGAGTGGACAGAGGAAGGTGACAAGAAACAAGGGAAATACACAAAAGTGAAATGCTTTCTGCATGCCAGCAATAAGCAACTAGAAATGTGAAGCATAACAATGAAAAAACACGCTGACAACAGGAGCCACAGTGCAATACTTTCATGAATTTAGACAATATAAATGGTCTTCCTTAAAAATATGAGGAAAAGTTACAGACCATGTAAATAAAAGAGCAGTACTGTGTGCTCACGAACTGGAAGACAGATTTGCTTGGCATTTTGAAGCTCTGTTGTAAATTGTATGTGTTTGCAATTATTACATGTTCCTGGAAGATGAACCCTTTGTCAGTGCATGGTATGTTTGGTCTTCCTCATACTGATCTTGAGAAAACTGTCTAGTCTAACACACATGGAACTTTCCTAGTTCATTTCACATATCTTTTTCATTTCCCTTCTGTGTGCATTCTCAGTGTGAATGTATGCCATGATTAGTATCTTAAATTGATTACAACCTCACTTGAATTAATACTAAATTAACCTCATTTGACACATAAAAACTTTACCCAATACATCTTTTCTGCACCTATATATTGCAATATCTACAAACTGTATCATTCCACATTGTAACTGCTCTGAGGTGGTTGTTTCATTTCGTGTGACATTTAAGTCACCTAAAAGCATGCAACCTTGAAACCCCAAATACAATGATAACCTATTTTTTATTTCTGTCTCTGTTATCTTTACCCATGTGGTATGCCTGCCTTTTTTTCTGCTTTTATTTTTGCCATTGTTTTTTTCTTTTTTTGAGTTATTTAATTAATTTATTCATTTTACATCCCGATCTTATTCCCCTCCCTCTCTCCTTTCTCCATCCCTTTTCCCCTATTCCTCAGAAAAGGAGAACCCCCACCAACTCATCCACCACAGATCATCAAGTCATATCAGGACTGGGGTTCTCTTCTGGTAAGGCAGCTCCACCAGAGGGGAGTGATCAAGAAAAAGGTAACAGAGCTCATGGGCTCAACTTTCTCCCTAGGGTCCTTTCACCATGCTGAAAACATTTTCTAGCAATTCTTGTGAGACATATTTATAAACAGGATGGATTTTATTAGATTTGATTCATTGGAAGAATTTATAAATGTCTTCTTTTTAAAGTGCTCTTTAATAAAAGATTTTCATTCATTCTGAGTAGTGTTGAGAATTTGGGGACCACAACATTCTTAGAAACTGAATTTTTTTACCATGTCTTTCTTTTGATCTCTAGTTTACTGTCATTGTCCAAAACCTTAAAAACAAAGATCTTGAAGGCTCTTCTGGATTTTCGTCAGATTCAAAATCCAACTGACTGGCCATCTTATGTATGCTCTTTCTGATGGGATCAACAACATGATCTGCTTTCAGAGAACACTCATGAATGGGCTTTTCATTCAGGGACAGATGAATCAGGATGCAGGTTTTCAATAAAGAGATTGGTGCTGAGTCTTCCACTCTGTGGCTTCAAGAGCAGCTGTTCAGTCCTTCCTTCTTTTGCTTCCTACGTGCTTCTTTAACAGGCTCTTCTACCTCCTCTTCATCTTGTTTTTCATCGTCTTCCTTGGCCGTACTCTTGGATTCTACAACAGTGACTTTTGCAGAAGATTTGTTTTCTGTGGCTGGTATGGTCTATGAGTCTTCGTTGACATCCTCTTCCTTATATCCTTCATCATCATCTTCATCATCATCATCTCACTCTTAACTTCTGACACAGACCACCCTTCCTCCCTGAGAATTATTCTTGCTGTTTATTATGGACTGTAATTGTCTTTTGAGGTAACTGAAACTTTTTTCCCCAAAACTTGTGCCTCTCTTTTGTTAGCTTGGTAGTAAACTAGTGGATTAACAGAAATTTTCTTATAAACCCAGATTTCAAAGTACAAATCAATAATTAGCACCGTCTTGGTGCTTAGATTAGCCCAGAGTTAGACCATCCCTCCACAATCCTTTACAAGACCACTTACAAAACTCTTTTAAGGGTTTTGTCATGTGACTTTTCCCAGAGAGATCTAAAGAATTATCTGTCTATTCAATGGAAACATAGAACTAACCAACAGGCCACAGAAAGAATTTTGTCCAAGAGTTCATTGGTGGTACATTCAAATGCAACTATAGTCTCAAGAAATTCTCTAGGTAACTCATAGGCAGATGCATGATGGAATTATCTTAACCACAACATGGACAAATGGATGGTGGTGGTGGTGGTGGTGGTGGTGGTGGTAGACGTAGATTACTGAAATGTCTTCTCAGCAATGTACAAAGTCCTCGACATTGCCAGCCAATTGTTTGCCTTTTGTGTAACCTCAGGGAAGCGCTAGGTCTCACGAAATCTTATGACACTTGAGATCCTCATAAGTCCAATGAACTGCTCCTCTCCCTACATCATGGAATGTTTTTTTTTAATTTTATTTTTTTCTTATCAGTTACATTTTATTAACTCTGTATCCCAGCCATGTCCCGATCCCTCATTCCCTCCCAGTCCCTCCCTCCCTCCCTC
>NW_026596046.1:10949729-10974073 GCF_907164565.1 Psammomys obesus
ATCAGGTATCTTCAGGACTGGCTGCAAAGCTCTCCTCTGTGGTCTAACAGGACTGTTCCTCTCTTGGGGGGTGGGGAGGCCAAAGAGCCAGTCATTGAGTTCCTGTTAGAAATAGTCCTTGTTCCCCTCACTATGGGAAACCAATTGGTTACTGAGCTACCACAGGCTACATCTGAGCAGAGGTTCTAGGTTACATTCATACATGATCCTTGGTTGCATGTCAGTCTCAGAAAAGACCCTGTGCCCAGATATATTTGGTCCTTGTGGAGCTCCTATCCTTTCCTCATCAGACTAACTCCCCTTCTTTCTTATGATTCCCTGTACTCTGCCAAAGGTTTGGTCATGAGTCTTTGCTTTGAAAACACTGCTAGTTAGAGTTTTTCAAATGCGCTCAGTAGACTCCTGTCAATGTTCAATGCATATCCCATCTGTCTTTCAAAATGAGGATTGATAATCTTACCCCATGTCCGCTCTCTTGATTATCTTTTTTAGGTGTATAGATTTCATTATGTTTATCATATCTTATAGGTCTATATAAGTGAGTATATACCGTGTTTGTCTTTCTCCTTCTGGGATATTTCACTCAGGATGATCTTTTCTAGATCCCACCATTTGCCTGCAAATTTCATGATTTCATCCTCTTTGATTGCTGAGTAGTATTCCATTGTGTAAAAATACCACAATTTCTGTACCCATTCCTTTGTTGATGGACATCTGGGTTGTTTCCAGGTTCTGGCTATTACAAATAAAGCTGCTATAAACATGGTTGAGCAAATATCCCTTTTGTGTACTTGGGCAAACTTTGGGTATATACCTAGCAGTGGTATAGCTGGGTCTTGAGGAAGCACTATTCCTAATTGTCTTAGAAAGCGCCAGATAGATTTCCAGAGTGGTTGTACCAGTTTACATTCCCACCAGCAGTGGAGGAGGGTTCCCCTTTCTCCACAACCTCTCCAGCATGTGTTGTCCCTTGAGTTTTTCATTTTGGCCATTCTGATGGGTGTAAGGTGATATCTCAGGGTCGTTTTGATTTGCATTTCCCTGATGGTTAATGAGGATGAGCATTTCTTTAAGTGTTTCTCTGCCTTTCGATATTCCACTATCGAGAATTCTCTGTTTAGCTCTATTCCCCATTTTTTAATTGGATTACTTGGTTTGCTGCTTTTCAGCTTCTTTAGTTCTTTGTATATACTCGATATTAGTCCTCTTTCAGATAAAGGGTTAGTGAAGATTCTTTCCCAATCTGTAGGCAGGCGTTTTGTTTTGATGACAGTCTCCTTTGCTTTACAGAAGCTTTTCAGTTTCATGAGGTCCCATTTATTGATTGTTGCTCTTAGAGCCTGTGCTGTTGGTGTTCTATTCAGGAAGCTGTCTCCTGTGCCAATGAGTTCTAGGCTGTTCCCCACTTTTTCTTCTAACAGATTTAGAGTATCTGGTTTTATGTTGAGGTCTTTGATCCACTTGGACTTTAGTTTTGTGCAGGGTGATAAATATAGATCTATTTTCATTTTTCTGCTTGTGGACATCCAGTTGGACCAGCACCATTTGTTGAAGATGCTGTCTTTTTTCCATTGAATGGTTTTGGCTTCTTTGTCAAAAATCGAGTATTCATAGGTGTGTGGGTTTATTTCTGGGTCTTCTATGCGGTTCCATTGATCCTCCTTTCTGTTTTTATGCCAATACCATGCAATTTTTATTACTATTGCTCTGTAGTACAACTTGAGATCGGGGATGGAGATACCTCCAGATGATCTGTTGTTGTACAGGATTGTTTTGGAGATTCTGGGTTTTTTGTTTCTCCATATGAAGCTGAGAATCTTTTTTTCAAGGTCTGTAAAGAATTGAGTTGGTATTTTGATGGGAATTGCATTGAATCTGTAGATTGCTTTTGGCAGGATGGCAATTTTCACAATGTTAATCCTACCAATCCATGAGCACGGGAGATCTTTCCATCTTCTGAGATCTTCTTCAATTTCTTTCTTCAGAGACTTGAAGTTTTTCTCAAACAGGTCTTTCACTTGCTTGGTTAGTGTCACCCCAAGGTACTTTATGTGGTTAGTGGCTATTGTGAAGGGTGTTGTTTCTCTAATTTCTTTCTCAGCCATTTTGTCTTTGGAATATAGGAGGGCTTCTGATTTTTTTTGAGTTGATTTTGTATCCTGCCACTTTGCTGAAGGTGTTTATCAACTGGAGGAGTTCTCGGGTTGAATTCTTGGTGTCGCTCATATATACTATCATATCATCTGTGAATAGTGACACTTTGACCTCTTCCTTTCCGATTTGTATCCCCTTGATCTCCTTTAGTTGTCTTATTGCTCTGGCTAGGACTTCAAGTACTATGTTGAAGAGGTAGGGAGAGAGTGGGCAGCCTTGTCTTGTCCCTGATTTCAGTGGGATTGATTTAAGTTTCTCCCCATTGAGTTTGATGTTGGCTATAGGCTTGCTGTATATTGCCTTTACTATGTTTAGATATGTGCCTTGTATTCCTGATCTCTCCAAGACTTTAAATATGAATGGGTGTTGAACTTTGTCAAATGCTTTTTCAGCATCTAAGGAGATGATCATGTGGTTTTTCTCCTTCAGTTTGTTTATGTGGTGGATTACATTGATGGATTTCCGTATGTTGAACCACCCTTGCATGCCTGGGATGAAGCCTACTTGGTCATGGTGGATGATCTTTGATGTGTTCTTGGATTCGGTTTGCAAGTATTTTATTGAGTATTTTTGCGTCAATGTTCATAAGAGAGATAGGTCTGAAGTTCTCTTTTTTTGTTGGGTCTTTGTGTGGTTTAGGTATCAGGGTGACTGTTGCTTCATAGAATGAGTTTGGTAATGTACCTTCTGTTTCTATTTTGTGGAATAGTTTGAGGAGAATTGATGTGAGCACTTCTTTGAAGGTCTGGTAGAATTCTGCACTAAAACCATCTGGCCCAGGGCTTTTTTTGGAGGGGAGACTGTGAATGACTGCTTCAATTTCCTTGGGGGATATAGGGCAGTTCAGTCTTTCTACCTGATCTTGACTTAATGTTGGAAGATGGAATCTATCAAGAAAATTGTCCATTTCATTTAGGTTTTCAAATTTTGTGGCATATAGGCTTTTGTAGTATGACCTAATGATTGTTTGAATTTCCTCTGTGTCTGTAGTTATGTCACCCTTTTCATCTCTGATTTTGTTGATTTGGATAGATTCTCTCTGCTTTTTAGTTAGTTTGGCTAAGGGTTTGTCTATCTTGTTGATTTTCTCAAAGAACCAGCTTTTTGTTTCATTGATTCTTTGAATAGTTTTATTTGTTTCTAATTGATTGATTTCAGCCCTGAGTTTGATTATTTCCAGCCTTCTGCTCCTCTTGAGTGTATCTACTTCTTTTTTTTTTTTCTAGGTTTTTCAGTTGGGCCATTAAGTTGTTTGTATGTGATGTTACGAATTTCTTCTTGCAGGCACTTAGTGCTATAAATTTTCCCCTGAGCACTGCTTTCAGTGTGTCCCATAAATTTGGGTATGTTGTGCCTTCATTTTCATTGAATTCTAGGAAGTCTTTAATTTCTTTCTTTATTTCTTCCTTAACCCAGCTGTCGTTGAGTAACAGGTTGTTCAGTTTCCATGTGCGTGTAGGCTGTTTGTTATTTCTGTTGTTGTTGAGGTCCAGCTTAAGTCCATGGTGGTCAGATAGAATACAAGGGATTATTTCAATCTTTTTGTATCTGTTGAGGCTTGCTTTATGACCAAATATATGGTCTATTTTGGAGAAGGTTCCATGTGGTGCTGAAAAGAAGGTATACTCTTTTGAGTTTGGATGAAAAGATCTGTAGACGTCTATTAGGTCCATTTGATTTAGGGTCTCTGTAAGTGTTTTTATTTCCCTATTTGTTTTCTGTCTAGTTGATCTGTCCCTTGGTGAGAGTGGAGTGTTGAAGTCTCCCACTATTAGGGTTTTAGGATTAATGTGTGATTTAAGCTTTAATATTGTTTCATTTACGAATGTAGGTGCTCTTGTATTTGGGGCATAGATATTCAAAATTGTGATGTACTCTTGGTGGATTTTTCCTATGAGAATATAGTGGCCGTCCTTATCTTTTTTGATTAACTTGGGTTGAAAGTCTATTTTATTAGATATTAGAATGGCTACTCCCGCTTGTTTTCTGGAACCATTTGCTTGAAAGACATTTTTCCAGCCCTTTACTCTGAGGTAGTGTTTATCTTTGTTGCATAGGTGTGTTTCTTGGATGCAACAGAATGATGGATCCTGTTTCCGCAACCATTCTGTTAGTCTGTGTCTTTTAATTGGGGAGTTGAGTCCGTTGATGTTGATAGAAACTAGTGACCAACAATTGTTACTTACTTTAGATGTGGTGTTGGTGGTGTCACTGAGTTTCATTGCTTGTCTTCTTTTGGTTTTTTTGTTGTGTAGTTATCTATTTCCTCTGTTTCCTTAGATGTAGTTGTTTTCTTTGGTTTGGAGTTTCCCTTCTAGTAACTTCTGTAGAGCTGGGTTACTATGTAGATATTGTTTAAATTTGGTTTTGTCTTGGAATATCTTGAATTCTCCGTCTATGTTGATTGAAAGTTTTGCTGGATATAGTAGTCTGGGTTGGAATCTGTGGTCCCTTAAGGACTTCTGTCCAGGCCCTTCTGGCTTTCATAGTTTCTGTTGAGAAATCTGGTGTGATTCTGATAGGTCTACCTTCATATGTTACTTGGCCTTTTTCCCTTGCTGCTTTTAGAATTTTTTCTTTGTTTTGTAGGTTCAGTGTTTTGACTATGATGTGACGTGAAGAATTTCTTTTCTGGTCTAGTCTACTTGGTGTTCTGTAGGCCTCTTGTATGTTTATGGCCATCTCCTTCTTTAAGTTGGGAAAGTTTTCTTCTATAATTTTCTTCAAAATATTTTCCGGACCTTTGAGCCTGATGTCTTCTTTTTCTTCTACTCCTATTATTCTTAGGTTTTGTCTTTTCATGGTGTCCTTCATTTCTTGGATGTTTTGTGTTTGGAACTTTTCTGATTTTATTTTTTCTTTGAGAGACGTGTCAATTTCCGCAAGTGTATCTTCGGCTCCTGAGATTCTGTCTTCCATCTCTTGTATTCTGTTGGTGATGCTTACCTTTGTAGTGCCTGATCTTTTCTCTATGTTCTCCAGCTCCTGGTTTTTCTCTATTTGTGTTTTCTTTATTGATTCTAATTCTGTTTTTATGTCTTGCACCATTTCCTTCATCTGTTTGAATGTGGACTCCTGCTTTTCAATGATAGCTTCTATTTTTTTGTCCATTTCCTCTCTATGTATCACTAATTGTGCCTCTACTTCTTTGGGTATAATTGCCTGTATTTTTTATGAGAGCTTTGTTTATTTCTTCTTTATTTGCCTTCATTTGTGTGGACATTTCTTTGAGAGCTTTGTGCATTTCTTCTCTGTTTGCCTCAATTTTCGTGGTCATTTCTCTGAGAGCAGGATTTGTTTCCTCTTGGTTAGTCTCGATTTCTTTGGTTGTTTCTCTGAGGGCTTTGTTCATTTCATCTCTATGGGCCTCTAATAGCTGGAGAAACATAGTTTGAGGTCGTTTTCTTGTATATCTAGTGAATTGAAGTGTCCATTGTTTTGTGGGGTTGCTGGTGAGGTCATTATGTTCTGATTTTTGTTGGGAGTGTTCTTATGTCTGCCTCTAGCCATCTGGTTATTTATAATCCTCACTGGTTGTTCCTCGAGGTTGTAGTTTGGGCTATGATCCTCTCTTTCTGTTTTCTGGACTGTTTTTTCAGGAAGATGAGAGAGGTTCACTGCTTTGGGAGTGTGCACTGTGTTTTCAGTTTTGCCTAAGTAAGGAATGTGACGCTGGCACTATTCTCGTGTGCTTTTAGCGGGCGCAGTGTGCATGCACAGATTCTCTGACTATTGCAGTGGCCTGCAAGCCACTATTACGCAGTTCTGACTGAGATCCAGGGATTGTTTGCCTGGATTACCCTGGTGGACCCGCAAGGCAGAGGCTTCAATGTTGGGGTCGCTATCCCAAGAATCCCTCTGATGCCCACACTAGGAGTGTGGGTGGCAGGGATCTCGTCTGGTTGCTTCTGTGGAGAGGCCCTGGGTCTGGGGCAATCTCTCCCTAGAAGGCTCACTCACTCTCTTGCAGGACCAGTTGGAATGCACAGGGGTTCCCCTTGCTCACTCCTCTCTGTTTTGGTCCTGCTGCGGAAGTGCACGGGTAGGCTAACAGTCAGCTCCGTGACACTGTGGCCGCAGGACTCGGTGTCCACCTTTCCTGTGTGCTGCCTCTTTGTCCTTTCCCTCTGCCAGGAAGGGTTATGTTGACTGGTCCCTGGGTGGCACGGGAAAGAGTGTACTTAGGGTGAGTGTACTCAGTCCCAGATCCCGGGCCCAGATCTCTCTGCCAGAAGCAGCCTAGCGGTAGATCTATGTTTGCTGATCCCAAGGGAGTACCGGGTAGGGTTGAGTGTCCTCAGATCCAGAGCTTGGGTTTCTCTGCTAGGGGCCGCTGGGTGAGCTGGAGAGAGGGTGCTGTGTCCTTGGCAGGCTGTCTCTCTGTCCTTCCCCTCTGACCTTCTCCTCTGCTAGGGCAAGCTTATGGAGGTGCTCTCAGGGGAGTGCCAGAAAGGGTTGGGGCTTCTCAGTTGGATCCTGAGCCCTGAGCCGGTGTTTCTCTGCCAGGGGTCGGGGGGGGGGCGCCGGTGATAGAACTTGCTGCTAGACCTTATTACACTGTACCCAGGATAATCTCAGGATGTGTAGAATGACCACAGTCCCAGATCCCGAGCTGTAGTTTGTTTGCTAGGAGCGGCCGGCAGCACTGGAGTTCCGGCACTGTGAAGCCGCTGTGCGCCTCTTTATCCTTCTGCTCCGCTGCGGCAGGGTGATGGCGGCGTTTGGGGGCGTGCCCGAAAGGATTGGGTTTTCTCAGCCCCGATCTCGGGTTGGGGTACAGACAATGTGGTCTGTGGCAGATTCTGCTGCATGCCTCCTGCCTCCTCCGAAGAGGGAGTAGGGATTTTGAGCTGGGCGTGCAGCTGCTCACTGAGCACAGCGGGAGCTCAATTGTGATGGCGGCAGGTACCTGTGGTCGGAGAGACCTTCCAGGGAAAGACTGGGTGACCAGTCTGGCAACTTTCCTTTCCCGTGGGGTTTTTTTGCTACTGGGACTCCCCGCCTTAGATCCCCTTGTGCACACCAATCAGCCTGGGAAATTGATCGGGACAAGCAGGCTTGCGGCACCAGCCCGGAGACCCAAAGCCCTCGTTAGCAGGGTTCTCTTCCGGGTTCTGGCTGGGCAGCCGAGAGTGGACCTGACCGATTCCCACGCCGTGGGAGCCTCCCCTCACCTGGGAAACACGATCGATCACTGTTGTTTTAGGGCCCAGAGTTCAGTCTCCTGGTCTCTGCACGGAGTGTGTTGTCCCACTTCTCAGACAAGGTGTTCTCCCGGTGCCGCCATCTTGGCTCCCCTCTGTCTTATGCTTTTTAATTCTGGGAATACAGGCATGAGCCACCATGCCCACCTTTAAAAAAATCTACCTCATGGAATGTTAATGGGCCCTCTTGTGAGGGTCTCATCAGGATGATCACAACTCCTCTCATCCAGGAAGGCAATGGTCATGCCCAACCCAGATCAAAGTTACATAGCAGTCCTCCACTTTCTCTGGCTCTGCCATCCCTTTTGCACCCCATGTCCAACAGTGGTATTTGAGCCTGGGAGAAGTTGATGTAAGTTTATGTATGATCATTCTTTTCCATTAGGGCTAAGGTTTGAGCTGCTATGACACAGCAACTGTATGGACGGTAGCACCAGACACTTACTACCAACAGTTTAAATAATAATGAGGCTCCATGGTCACTGCTTCCACTGTAAAGTAAGTTTCCTTCAACTTCTCTTGACAGCAGCCTGAGCCCGTGGGCATATGCAAATGTTGTGAAGACGTCTGAGTTTATTTTGTGTTGTGAAAACAAAACACCTTGACAAAAACCTACTGAAGGAACGAAGGCCTTGTTTTAGCACATAGTTAAAGGTACAATCCACTGTGTGGGTAAAGTCAAAGCCATCAAAGCACAAGCTTGTAGCAGCTGATCACATTATCTCTGCAGTTACAAGACAACAATGAATCCACACTCTTGCTCAGCCCAGGATCCACTGCCTGAGGAACAGTGTCACTCACACTTGGGCTGGTCTTCCCATCTCAACTAACGCTGTCAAGATAGTCTCCCACAGACAAGTCCAGAGGTCCATATTCCTGGTCACTAAATTCTGTCAAGTTGACAATTAATACCAATGGTCACAGAAAAGAATTAATTTAACAGCCACATGATATCCCTTTAACAAAGCAGGAGCCATAGCAGCCTCGTTACTAAAGTCTGTTCTCATAGTCTTTCATCTGGCTTTTCCGGTAGCAAATACCGATTCTCTCATGGGAACCTTAAACACAGTTGAAAACATATTTGCTGCACTTTCGGCAGGTGTACCACTATTGCAGCATTGGGAATGCAAGCAGCATCAGTAAAAATAGCCTATAGTAGGAGTCTCAGAGGCTTCTTTAGGCCCACAACTGTACCCATCCCCCAGCACTTGGATTTTTCTATCAACAACCCATGGCTTCTAAGAGTGTCTCTTCCATCTACCTTCATTAAAACACTTAAGTTCTCCTGAACTCATTGGTACAGGAGACAACTTCCTGAACAGAACACCAACAGCACAGGCTCTAAGAGCAACAATCAATAAATGGGACCTCATGAAACTGTAAAGCAAAGGACACCAAAACAAAACGACTGCCTACAGATTGGGAAAGAACCTTCACCAACCCTGAGATTTCACCTTACACCCATCAGAATGGCCAAGATGAAAAACTCAAGTGACAACACATGCTGGAGAGGTTGTGGAGAAAGGGGAACCCTCCTCCACTGCTGGTGGGAATGTAAACTGGTACAACCACTCTGGAAATCAATCTGGCACTTTCTCAGACAAGTAGGAATAGCGCTTCCTCAAGATCCAACCATACCATTCCTAGGCATATATCCAAAAGAGGCTCAAGTACACAATAAGGACATTTGCTCAACCATGTTTGTAGCAGCTTTGTCTGTATTAGCCAGAAGCTGGAAACAGCCCAGATGCCCCTCAACTGAAGAATCAATGCAGAAATTGTGATACATCTACACAATGGAGTATTACTCTGCAATGAAAAATAAGGAAATCATGAAGTTTGCAAGTAAATGGTGAGACCTGTAAAGGATCATCCTGAGTGAGCTGTCCCAGAAGCAGAAAGACACACATGGTATATACTCACTCATATAGACATATAACATAGGATAAACTTACTAAAATCTGTACATCTAAAGAAACTAATCAAGAGAGAGGACCCTGACTAAAATGCTCAATACCCATCCCAAAAGGCAAAGAGGATGGACATCAGAAGAAGAAGAAAACAGGAAAGAACCTAGAAACCTGCCACAGAGGGCCTCGGAAAGGCTCTGCCCTGCAGACTATCAAAGCAGACGCTGAGACTTATGGCCAACTGTTGGACAGATTGCATGGAATCTTATGTAAGAAGTGGGAAATAATAAGAGCTGGAGAGTATGGGAACCACACAAGGAGAGCAACAGAACCAGAAAATTTGAACACAAGGGTCTTCCCAGAGACTCATACTCCAACCAAGTACCATGCATGTAGATAACCTAGAACCCCTGCACAGATGTAGCACATGACAGTTAAGTGTCCAAGTGGGTTACATAGTAATGGGAACAGGGACTGCCTCTGACATAATCTGATTGGCCTGCTCTTTGATCACCTCCCCCTGAGTGGGGAGCAGCCTTACCAGGCCACAGAAGATGACAATGCAGCCACTCCTGATGTGATCTGATAAAGTAAGATCAGAAGGAAGGAGAGGAGGACCTCCCCTATCAGTGGACTTGGGGAGGGGCATACGTGAAGAAGGGGGAGGAATGGTGGGATTGAGAGGGGAGGAAGGAGGGGATTATGGGGGATACAAAGTGAATAAAGTGTAATTAATAAAAAATTTAAAAAATAAAAAAAACTCTTAAGTTCTGATTGTATTGTACTTCCAAAGGCAAATCTATGAGATAGCCATGGGTGAGCATTATGTATTGAAACGTCTTGACTGAAGCAGAACCCATTGAAGATTTATTACTCTGAATTCCAAACCACCATCAATTTATCCTAGGACCTGGTAAGTAAGAGTGTACCAAATCCAAAACGAGCACAATAAGATCATCAACAAGGCCCAATAAATGAAGAAACAATCATATCACTGGTGTCAATCACTGTCCAAAAAGTAATGTCGGTGACAGCAGCATGGATCTCGGACATTAGGCCGCTTAGCCCTCCACAATCTAAATTCACTCTCCATAAACAACTCAGCCTCCTCACTCAACACAGATACCTGCTAAAATGGCCTTGGGAGGGATGAATAATTTCTCAGCCTTGTAGGCTACTGCTTCATCTAACCACAGGTGACTGTGCCTGAAGTGTGCACTCTTAGGCAAAACCCTATGGAATTTGTATGCGCCAGCAGTATGCCTATCCTTGGCATGGTCTCTGTCAGAGGATAAATATGTATAGTATATCCTTTCAGAGTGGGAGCATATCAGCGAGGCGGCAAAATCTGCAATACAACACGAGGCCTCCAGTGACCCTAACATGTAGTGAACTCTAATCACCAGAGATGGTAGAGACTGGGGTAAACCCCAGTAAAGATGACCTTTCTCCATAGCAGAAAGTGGTCAAACCTGTTGTTAATGCTTCTGGCTTTTCAGCCTTGCAAAGCTCACAGACAGAGTACTTGGCTCTTTGTCGACCTCCCACACTGCACCCCTAGGAACTCTGGTCCAACACATTTTTTTTCCTACACTTCCTTTTGAGAAACCTGGTTAGGCTCATTGATCAGCCTTCCTTTTCTTTGCTCTAAAGGTTGGAGCTGAGGGGCATCTCTGTTGCTTTTGTCTCATTCTTTCCTTCCTCGACTTCTTGGCTCCATGTTTTGTGTCCTGAAATGGGTTCTTTGACAAAGATCTAATTGGTACCCTTTTCCCTTATGGCCCCTAAGTCTAAGAACTAGCAAGCCGGTATTCTCGTCATCTAACTCTCCCTATTATCCAATTGCTCTGCCGGATCACATGCAAACGTGGAGGATACCATCTGCTTGTTCTTTTCCTGCTGCAACTTTTTCCTTATGTGGGCAAATTCCCTGTGGGCGGAGAGCTCAGCTTCAGTTGCATATCTTCTCATCTACAGAAGGGGCAATAAGCAGCTGGCGCTACAGCTAAGGGGCACCACAACCCGTACACATGAGGGAGAGGGGCATCCTGGGACTCAGCTTGCAGCACTCTACCCCCATTCATTTTTAATTCGGTCCGTTCCTGCTTAGGAGCCAAGTGCCACGTGACATTATCTGAGAAGATGTGGAGATGCCAGTTCTCCTCAGCTAGAGAAGGCACCGACAGACCAAAGAACTGATTCTGTTCAGGTCCAGCTTGGGGAACCAGTCTGTTATTTAGGTTCCTGACAGGATATTGGAGACTCAGATGCAGCTGTAACCCTAACAGTAACCTGGGGTAAGAGAAGCACGGGCACCTCCCAAACCAAGCACCTCCTTGCCAATTGTTTGCTTCACAAGGATCCCACAAATACTTGCAAGACTAGGGAGTCTCTCGAGACTTGTAAGCTTATCTGTCCCGTGGCCCGCCCCCTCCCTCCATGGGTGAATGTTAAAGCTGTCGGTATTGTGAGGTGACCATTCAGGTAGCTGCATCTGCTTTGATTCAAGAGGCAATGAACAATGGTCTACACAGAGGAGACACCTACACTGTGGATTTAATTTCTGCTTGCAGACAGCCGGCCTGTAAGCCGACTGCAATTGACAGCTTAGAGTCTCCTCAGGAATTCTCTGAACATGGATCCAGGCCTGACATGAGGACAGCTTTCTATGTATTTCTCCACGCTCGTAACCAACTAGGTGACAGAATTCCTGAAGGTGCAACAATTGAGTCTTTAGAATTGTGATTGACAGGTGTAATTTCATGTACCTAAAGACAGGACTGACTCATTAGTCAGAAAACATGAAAAACAAGAAGTGAAAATATCAAGCAGGAGTTACTTGAAGGGAATATCCATTTAAGACTTGTGAATTAAATGTTCACAGCATTATTATTTATGATTGCCCAAACTTGAAAATAACCAAAATATCTTTCTCGGAGAAATGGATACAGCTGAGTTGAATCTACATAATGGCAAATTATGCTGAGCAATTAGAACTAATAAACTATTGATGCATGTAACCATATAAATGAACTCATAGCCTAATCAGAGTTTGTCAAAGTCCAGGTTGCTGCCTGTGGCCTCTTGGCTTAAACTTGACTTCTCTCCACTAGATGGCAGTAACACCTTTTCCTCCAGAGTCAGAGCCTGTGAAACCATGTCCATGTGGACAAAGTTCCTGGTTAAGTATCACTGCGCCAAGTACAAGAGCCCCTCAGAAAGGTTACATATTGTGTCATTTTTTTATATGACATTCTGGAAGTTTTTAATAGAACAGAAAATATGCAGTGGTTGTCAGGGGCAGAAGGGGGAGAATCTGAATACAAGAGAACAAGAAAGGCATTGGAATGTTGATATTGGGCTGTGTCCTTGCTGCCATGAATATAAACTGATATGTATTGACCTCTTCGTGTATAGAAATGCATACAATCCGTAGAGGAATTTTAATTCTGAGCATGGCTATTCTGGCAAGAGATAACATCCAAAGACCTTCTAGGTCTGTGTGATCGGGCTGGAATAAAAACACACCTTTAATCCAGGAGACAGAGGCAAGCAGACCTGAGTTCAAGTCCAGCCTGTTCAAGAGCAAGTTTCAAGTAAAGGAAAGCTTAGATCTAGGCATGGTGGTACATGATGTTAATCTCAAACAATGAAGGTAAAATTAGTTTGTAGAAGGAAGCACCGATATTTAAAAGTGATGTCTAATTGTGTGGCAGAAAAGGTGACAAATCAGAGAATATTTAACAGAACTGGATATGCCCAACTCCTACATGAAAAGAGCAGAAAGGGAAGCTACTTAAGAGACAATGAAAGAGAGAGAGGAGGTAGTTTTTATTGGGACAGCAATAGAGAGACAGGTTGCAGAGAGAGAGAGAGAGCTCAGGTAAAGACCAAATGAGCCAGAGAATGCGAAAGGGGCCAGGAGATTAGAGCAGATTGCTGGAGTTAGTTTGAGGCCAAGCAGAGCAATTCAAGGGCTGAGAGAAGCCAGAATAAGTCAGCTGGGAGAGGAGTTTGAGCCAGAACAGCTGAGTTGAACCAGCCAGCCCAGAGCTAAGAAAAAGCAAGAAAGGGTGAGCATGTTCAGCACTAGGTCTCAGAGGCAGAAAACATTCTAGGCCTAGGTTAGATTGAAAGGAGGCTAGAAGCTTCCAGGACTAGACCCAGGTTAGCTGACAGAGGCTGTAAGCCTCTGACACAACAATTGAATCAAGATAATAAAAGTTCCTCTTATAACAATTTCATGCAACTGTAACACAAATAGAAACAAAAGGAATATAAGTTAATGAAAGAAAGTAAGCCCCAATCACCCTCAGTAGACTTAAGGGATGAACACATTAACAAATAGAAAAGGGACATTTGACTTGTGACTGAGGGGGTGAACTTAGCAGATGGCAACATGGCAAGGTTGAAGCAGTTCTGGAGAATAATGTGTGATGAATTTGAATGAAGGAGCATGCTGATGTGTTAGAAGTGCCTGCAGTTTGCTTCAGAGAACCAGCAGCGGGTAAGCAGAGACACAATGCAGTGGTCCTAACAGCTCTGGACAGAATGCGGCCAGTGAGTGTCCTGGAGTAAGTGCAGTGTGGGTCCTAGTAAGTTGGTAGAGACACACCATGGTGGAATTTATCTAGCAGAGTTCGTTCTGTGCTCACGAGAGACTGACTGGTGGAGAACTAAGACAAGGTTACTGGTTGGGGATTACGCTACCTTCAGAAACCCATCTTCAGATAGTCCCGCTAGGTCCCATAGCTCCTTTTTCGGGGCTCTATCTACTGTGACATGTAGGGTATTTGGGTACCCTGTTCTCAAAACTTTGCAGTGAATGAAGTTGTTCTTTTCGTCGTCTTTGTTTTCTCAGGACAATGTCTACATATATTATAAAGACTCTCCAAAAGATTCCATACTGGGATAGGTTCTACCCAAGCAATTGAGCTGGGTCAACTTTCTTCAACACCACAAAGTGAGCACATATCTGCTTCCTTTATCAAGAGGTGGTCTCTGAAATAATGGCTCCCCTAAGTTTATCATGTTCTGTACTCTTCCTTTGCTGATGACACACAGGACAGAGGACACACAGATTGGCATGCGGAGGAAGGAGATGAAAGACAGAGATTCTACCAGAGGGAGATACTCATATCAACTAGATCTTCCATCAAAGGGCTAGGATCACAGACACAAGGCAGAGGAATGAGCCGAATCAGTGTGAGGAACAGTGGAGGAGAGCCTGGGGCACTCTATCCCCACGAATGTTGAAGATAAAATTTCATTGACAAGACTGAGCTTCCATACGGCCCCAGCCTTCTATCAGAGCAATGGATAAAATAATTTTGAAGTTCAGGAACTGGAGAGACAAAGGTCTGGAAGTGAATAACTCCAGTGCCTTATTTCCATTGTGTTTTCCTGAATGACACAAGTGGAAAGGTAGATTTTTAGTACCTGGAGCCTCTCGGTAGCTAGATGTCAAATACAGAGTAAACAGAGCAGTAAAGATGGCGGAGAAAACATATTGTTCATTGTCAAACTTGGTGCAAAGGGGACATAATTATGATTATTCAAAAAATTTTAAATGTGTCCTTGGAAAAATGGTAATTGCATATTCATTGGAGAAGGAGGATACAGTTTTCTAGGATGCGTTTGACCCAAAGGATGTTCTGTTGGTAGTTATAAACATACACAAAAGCCAGCCAAAAACTGGTGTGATGGCTCAGTGCATAATGATGCTTATCCCACAAGCCTGGCAGCCTGGCTTCCTTTCTGTAACTCACACAAAGAGAGAGGGAGCAGCCCAACTCCACAAAGTTGTCCTCTGAACTCAACACACATGGCATGGTCTATGTGTCTATATCCAATGAAACACACACACACACACACACACACACAAATAATAATAACAACAACAACAATGATGGTAAATTTTAAGTGGCAATCAAAAGAGCAGGAGAAATCATTTAAGAAGCATGTAGCAACATGGGGTAGCGGTGGTTTGGGTAAGAATGGCTCCCGTATTTGAGTGTTTGTTCCCAGTTTAGAAAGGACTGGGAGAAGGCAGAGTGGCCTTGTTGGAGGAGGTGTGCCATGACTGGTTGGGGAGTTTTGAGGTTTCAAAAGTCCATGCCAGCCCCCTCTCTCTCTTATCTCCCTCTCTCCCTCCCTCCTTTTTTTCTCCCTCCCTCCTTCTCTTTCTCCCTCCCTCTCTCCTTTCTGCTTGTGCATCATTTTTAAGCTCTCAATTACCACTCCATGCCAACCTATCTGCCACCATGTTCCCTGCCATGATGGTCTGGATTCACTTTTCCAAACTGTAAGCAAGCCCCCAGTTAAATCGTTTCTTTTATAAATTTCTTCATAGCAATAGAAGAGAAACTAAGATATTAGATTGATTCCCCACATTTGTTTGATACTTGACTTATGAACCAGCTCTTATCCTTGATTAAAGAAACTGTAAGTCAAAAAGACCATCGCCATGTCCAGAATTTGTGTTCCTAACTGCCAAGGCCTGACCCAACCACAAACACGTTCCATCTCCACTCCTGAGAGGAGTAACTAACTCATGAGGCTCCCTTAATACTTTCCTTTTTCTTCTATTTGAAAATTTTCAAGTGTCAAATAAGATTGTTTTGGATAACTTAATCATCCAAATGCTGTTTTGGTGAGACTAGTTCACAGTTTGTGATAACCAGAGCTACACTTATTTCCAGTACCAACTAAAACGTTGTTTTGAATTCATATGTCTTGCATATGCAACATTTCCATGTTGCCTGGCTAACATTATTTCCTAGCTATAGCTTCTTGTTCTCGCGTTGCAAATTATTGGCCTGGTCTGGTCTATTTGAGCCTTAAGTTTCCCACTTATCTGAGTATGTCATTGAAATCATGTACAGCGCCCTAACGAAAGCAAAGCAGGGTAGGACAATTGAACTACGTACGGCTGAACTCTGTCCTCGGAGATCTTGATGGGTCAGTCTGAGGTGGGGCTGATGATTTTGCATTTTTTCTGTTTCGGGATGATACTGACACTGTGAGCTCTAGTCTCATTACTGTTGCTATGATAAAACATTCTGAGAAAGAAAGAGAAAAACAACAACAAAATCATAAAGAAGAGAGGAATTTATTTGGTTCAAAATTTCTGTTTAGAGTCAGTGGAAGAATATGATAGAAGGAGAAGGTTGGGATAGCAGGTCATAGGCCGTAGAAGATAATCAACTACTATTCTGTTGCTCAATGCACATAATACTGAACTAATTCCTAATGGCATAACATTATACTTTTAGGTCAATACATTGCCCATCACTCACAGGAGAGGAGTCTAATTGTGATTAACACAAATGGTCAAGGTGCAGAAAATAAGAGAATGCAGAATGTTTGTCTCTATAGAATGCAAGTGCCAGCAGTACCCTTCTCTCACCAAGACTTAAGGATCGTTGAAAAAGATGGTACAGAAAGAGGTGGTGGATGACTACAAAGAAACATTGCCTTCTGGACACAGCAGGGAAGCTGCACCTATAAGGTCACAGGCTAGCAAGAACATATTAAAATTTCATGTAAACCCAGTACAGAGAGAGGAACTGAGCACATAATCCCATCCCAAATTGTAGATTGACAGTTGTTAGCTTCTGAGAGAAACAGATGCTCCTAAGAGAGTAGCCTCTGATAAGCTGACAACCTTAGCAGAAAATCCCACCATAAAACTGGTCTTGAATGATTTTTTTTTTTAATGACACAAACTTGGAAGGGAAAAGAATGAGAGCTGAATAGGGAAAGATTTGGAAGCAGGGGCGAATATGACCAAAATACAGTGTAGGGAACTTCCAAAGAATTAATAAAAAAGAAGAACTGAAAGTAAAGTGGACAAATGAACCAATCGAAACATTTACTGAGAATTTCTACTGAGCCGGGGTGATAGCACAAACCTGAATAAAAGAAAGACTCTGAGAGCTTCCTGGGAGACCTCATTCAAAGGGGCTTCTTCTGTAAAGACCATTAGGAACATCTTAGCTCAGTAAATGTGGGTCACATCAGCTGTGGGAGGGAACTGGGAGATGGGTAGTAGGGTAGTAATCACTGGAACAGAGAACTTGAAGATATTTGACAAGGTATTGGCAGTTTCTTTGTGGTCATCTGCCACCTCAGGCTCTTTCTGTACCTTCTTTTGCAGTGATCCCTGGACCTTGGTGGGGGAGGGGGATTGTCGGTATGTATGTTCTGTATAGGGTTAGTTATATATTCTCATATAAAAAGTGATACTGTGATCAGTTGCATGCCATCCTCCTGGGAATGAACGCTGACCCAGAGAGGAGAGTCATCAAGAAGATCAAGCTGGTCAGTAACACTGAATCCTCCATTCTTTTTTCATAAGGCTCTCCTCTGCTTCCAGCTGATAATACTCTACCATGGAGGCCGACCCAGATATTATTTTTGCTCATGTAACTAATATTTCCCATTTTTTGACTTGAGCACATTTCTGGTCATATAAACATATGATTGTGCCACGGTGTTGTTTACTATGTACTTACCCTATGCCATTTCCTCCTCCCCCTTTATAACTTGGTGGAATAGGCATTATGGAAAAAAAACAAAAACCTCTTGAAAGGACTACAGGTTTTAGAAACTGAAATTTGAGTCCCGAAGCCTGTGAGACTGAGGACTAGGTTGTAGAAATGTGCTGAGGTAGCTGAGTGTGCAGGGGTGGGAGGGCAAGCTGGAGGCAGCTTGGCAGCTGGCCTGCAGACTGATGATGTCCCAACCCTGCCTTATGCTGCTGTGAAAATGAAACCCTGTTCATAAATAGAAAGAAGATACAGACACAAACAGTGATAAGCATCATAATTGATGTTTACAAGTAAGTGATACGGGGACTCAGACTAGAAGGCTCAGCTGTTTCTGAGTGTCTGCAAAGACTTTGCATAGACATGCAGGCATTTGAGCCGTACCTGAAAGAATGAGGCAGTGTCCTACTGGCAAAGACGGGGAAGCTCATGACACAGGGAACTGTGGGCTCTTCTAGCTTCATTTGCAGAATATTACCTGTTAGGTGCTTGTTTGGTCGGTGGCACCTATGTTTTCATGTAGAAGGTGAGAGCCCTGAAGGATCAGGAAAGTGCAATCTACCCAGGAATTAAAGAGCATATAAAATTAATTGATTTAAGGAATTTTAGTCACATCCAAAGAAGTACATATAGCAAGAGAGATTTTAGTACCAAAATACATGCAAGTCCCTTAATCTAGTTCACCTTACTGTCACCTGAACCACAGAAGTTCAAATATAATGATAAAGTCCATGAAAGTCTTTGTCAACTTATGAAAAGGACCAATCTATTCGCCCAAATGCTCTAAGTCATAAATCAAGAGATTTAGAAACATCAGCTTGGACAAACTTTGAGAACAAAACTTGGAGTCTAGGATTTGGGGACCAAAATTCTGCAAGTACTGGAATTGTTAAATATCTTCTGAACATTTCTATTGATGACCTCAATCATCTGAAGAAGGAAATAGTGTGGACCATATTCTGTTTGTGACCCACTTTTACCTGACATATTTGTACGGCATATAGATAGATAAAGTTGCCACATAAGTCCCACATTTTCTGATAATAAGTCATGAAGAAATGTAAAACAATTCCTTGGTATACCTATAACTTTATCATGTATTAAAGATAAAGGGAAATTTGCATGCTAAAGAGATGGATGTGCTTTTTTCACATAAATTAAATTTTGGCTGGAGAGTTGATACAGCATGACTAAGAGCATCTTTATCATCCTTTAGAGTTCACTGACAATTTGTTTTCATAATCATCTATGCTGGGAACACTACTTTGTACAAATTGACGGAAGTATGTTTAGAGCCATTTTCAGAAATTGTTAGAAAGTATGTACTAATCTTGAGCCAAAATTCACTGAATGACTGCTGTATGCAGCTCAAGTCAGACACTGAAACTGTGATGTTTAAAATCAGCTATCTTAACACCGTCACACCCAAAGATACTAATCTAATGTGTGCTGAGAAATGATGGTAGAGGTTTACTAACATTTTTCTTTCTGTGAGTAAACCGTTATGTTTCCGTATGAGCAGAGAGCCTCGAACATACTATAAAGATATCCAAATCCATACCTTATAATACCCTGGAATATATAAACATGTTTTAGGCCAACGAGCTTGTCAGTGTTGCAAGGCAGGACAAAGCATGCATGTATGTTCAGAACCAATGCTGTCAGAAAGTTCTGATGAAAAAGGTTAGTGCTGCCAAAAACACCTTCCTGAGTTCAGACTAATTTTTCCTTACTCCACCTTCAGAAAACTTTTACTAAGGACATGGGGCCAAGGAGGAAGAAATAAAGAAAGCAGGCAGCAGAGAACAGTTTATGGCAAGGCACAAAGGTAAAAAGACACTTTACTGTTTTCTGATGTCATCCCTACATACATATTTGTCACAACCCACACCTTAAGAAACTGTAGTATAGAGTAACATTTGAGCCCCTGAGGTCTGAGACCAGGATTTCAGGACTTGAATCCTTGCTCTGCCACTTGCTGGTTATGAATTTTTAGACAAATTTCTTGACCTCTGTAAACCTCACTTTATTCATCCATGAAACAGAATCCCAGCAGAAGCTAACAAAAAGAACAGTCAAGTTCATTAGGGTCATCTCTATCTGCCACGGACATATCCCCATGTAGAAAAGGAAGGCGAGTGATGGTTCTGACTACTGTGCGATATTTGAGCTGTTGATATGGAGTCTGCTAGCATTGGTGGGGTGCCAAGATCACATTTGTTTCAGACCTTCACTTTAAACAAGATAAAAACGAGGCACAAGGCAACACACTCTTAACATCTGGAGGCTGCTTTTTTTACTCAAAGCTCATTCTAGAAAAAATAATTTCTGAACACTGCTTTGAAAGTCATTACTGTCAAAATTAGCTACTTAAAAAGCTGTGTTCTCGCTATATTCCCTTCAGTAGCTACCTTCAAACTTTCTCTTTTCATCCCCCCTCCCCGTTAACATGCAATTACAGTGCACACCAGGGACTCCGTATCTTATTCCCTTCTTACAAGCCATGTTGTACTGGCTGTCTTCTTTACTTTTTCTAATTTTGCCTCCTGGGCTTCTCCATATTTCCAATTTCCTCAGAAGACAACAGGGTCAAAAGGGGTGAGAAACGGAGCCCTGAATACTGGCTGTGTGATATAGTAATATACAGACACAGTCTACCTCTATATTAAAATAGAGATACTAGTACCAACTCTTGTTAAACTATGGACTTCACTTGGTGCACTGGAAAACCTTCCCCCTCTTATTTGATGTGATTGTTACTTTAACTGTCAACTTGATATAACCTAGAACCGCCTGAGAAGGGAGTCTCAGTGAGAGATTGGCTGTAGGCATAAGGTTGTTGCCTAACTCCAGGGCTGTTTTCTGTAGCCCCCATATCTGGTTGCAATCCTTGTTTTAAGAATCTCCCATCTTAATGCTATGTAAACATTGCTTGCTCCCCAGTTGTCTCCAGATATGTCAATAAAGCAACTCACAGCCAATTGCTGAGCAGGGGAGAAAATAGGACTCTACTTCCTGCCAGCCAAGGGAGGAGAAATTAAGATAATAAGTAGGAGATTGGGCCAGTAAAGATGCCCAGGTAACATAAGGAGAGAGTAGCTGGAACAAGAAAGCGGTAAAGTGCAAGTATTCTGGGATGTACGCTGGGAGGAAACCAAGTTAGCTTAGAGGGTTAATAACATAGTAATATCTGCTCAGTTATTGTGTTGTGAAACTCATTATTAAACAAATATAAAGGAGTCTCAATTATTTGTGTGATAGCCATGTTTAAGAGAGAAACATGGTTTTATAAAAATAACCTTAACAACTGGCTACATTAGGCTTGTCTGTGGGGATTGTTTTAATTCATGTGGGAAATCCCAATCCACCATGAGCAGAATCATTCCCTAGGCAATGTGCTCACCAAACCATCAGAAGAGATCTTAAAAATATAGGCTCCTAGTTGGATGTGATGGCGTGTGATGGCATGTGCCTGTAATCCCAGCACTCAGGGAGGCAGAGGAAGGCAGATCTCTGTGAGTTCAAGGCCAGCCTGGTCTACAAAGTAAGTGAGAACAGCCATGGCCCCACAGAGAAACCCTGTCTAGAAAACAACAACAACAACAAAATATACAGGTTCCAATGATCCTATAAATATACACTGAATTAAAATTCCCAAGATAGAGCAAACAAACAAACAAACAAATAAACAAACAAAGAAAACAAGATTTCTATTAAGATGTCATTTAGTTCTGATGTAGCCAGCAGGAAACATTTGGGAATCGCCAACCCAAACCATCTCAATTGGGAACTGTTTTAGTCTCTTCTTCCCCTAAACTTCCAGATGTAAACATTTGCATTAGTTCCTAAAACCAAGATTCTATGATGTCATAGCCACTGGCCAGGTGATGCTGCAGCTATCCACAAACAATAAGCCACTGTTTTCATTCATATTCATAATTTGGCAGGACTTCCATTTCATATATAGATTTTAGACTTTTCAACATTTTCATAGTATGTCATGCAGTCCCAGAATAGCCCGGAAGATGGCAACATGACCTCATGTAACGTTAATGGAGCTGCTTTATGATCTGGCCACATGGTGGAAGCATTTTACAGTATTTGGAGTTAGCAGGCTTGAGCATCCTGCTATTTTCACAGCAGACAAACTTTAGTCCTTGCTTAATTTTAAAGCAGACTTTATCGTCTCAGTTTTCTAACGCTGCCTTTTTGAGAGCCTTTATTTCCTCTGTGGCCTACAGTGTCTCAGGCAAAGCTATACCTCTTGATCCATGTTTGTGCAGCAAGTGGACAGAAATGAGCTTGGCTTGCTTTTCGCAAAATGAAAACAGTTTACGGATAGGTAGGATGGTACAATGCATTGTTCTCAGTTTTTAGTGACTTAAGGTGACAACTCTTGAAGGCTTTGAAGGGATGTGAGCGTCTTTGGAAAGGAAGCATTTGTGGAACACAAAGCCAAACCTTGGGAATATCCATTCCCTTGTGAAGTGGCCAATGCAAGAGAAAGGAGACAGGCATTGGCAGCATTTTTGTAAAGCAATGAGTAGAGCCACCCTTGAGAGACCAAGGATTCAGCTCTACCAGAGTGTTTTTAAGAAGACCAAAATGCTCTTGATAGTGATTCCCAATTCTCCAGCATTGGCAACTAACTTAAATAATTTACAGCAGAACAAGCAAAACACAACTATAAAAAGCAACTTAACATTTGCCTGCCAATTAGTAGTTCCTGTGTTTCCCGGGGAGGTCAGAAGGGCTTGAAGAGGCCAGAAGGGGATGGCTGGGGCCTGGGCAGCAGCATTGTGCTTTGGGTTTTCTGTTGTGAAAAGTACGTTGGAACAATCTCCACTGCAGGTTTGTACCGGAGTGTTCTTTAATCATGGCAGTCACCACAAGAAGCAGCAACTGTAATTTCAAATTAACTTCAGAACGATTCTTTGGATTATTGGTTTTGGCTTCGATAGCAGGACAATCTTGCCACTGAAATATTTTCATAAATAATTGGCATAATATTTCATGTGACTCATGCAATTTTTGTCTATATTGGAAACATATCATTTTTTTTTCTCGTGATTTTGAAAATAACACATGACCCTTTGGGGCAGAAGGAGGGTATCCTCAAACACCATATAACCCCCCCCCCATAAACTATAAAAGTAAAGATTATCTTCATATAAGGCCACCTTGCCGTCCATCATGGTCACAATTGTGTACGTCTGAAAATGTATTAGCTGAGATAAATGTACAACATGAGGGTTCACAATCTCTTTCAAAAAGATTAGTAACACTGACTCGCACTCTACCATTGCAGCCTAAGATATCATTTGATGAATTAATTATGATCTTGATGGTATGCTTCTCAGAAGTCACAGTCCGCAATAGCCAGACGATAGCCCCACCATTTACCAGCATTGTGGCTTAGTATTCTAATTCTTATCTTTAATGGAAATACAGCTTTTTTTCATAAGTAAACTGAAGGGTGGGTTTGGCGACCCACATATTAATTGGGGTTTTTTTTTGAGATTTATTTTAATTTTGAAAATTGCGTCTATGTGTCTGTGTTTGGATGTGTACATGTGAGTGCAGGAACTCCCTGGAGCTGACATTGCAGGCCACTTGATGTGGATGCCAGAAACTGAATTTAAATCTTCTCTCTAGTGCCAATGCGCTGTTGTTGGCTTTGTTTTGTTTAAGAAGGTGTTCTACTTAGTAGCCACTGTTATACTGGAATTCACTATATAGCCCAAGCTGGTCTTGAACTCACGGCAGTCTTGCCTTACCCTCCCAAAGGCTGACACTAAAGGTGTCAGCTGCCATGCCTAACGTAACCAGAAAGTCCGTAAATGTAAAATTCTCTGAACATTTTTCTCGTTAAGAATCTTTAGTTCATGTTCTTCAGGTGTTTGTTTTTGGTAGTTGGTTCGAGATTATCCAGTCGACAGCCCTGGATACCTGGTTTCACTATGTAGCACTGGAGGCACTTGAGCTCACTATAGCTCTCCTGCTGCCGTCCCTTACATGTTAAGATCACACTGGCTACATGTGATCTTTTTAACAAACTGAAATATTCTGCTATTTTCATTGAAATTAAATACTTTCTTTTACATTATTAATATATATTGACACATCAAAATGCCAACGGGATAGCTGATAAAAATTTTGACATTTTTACAAATCTAAATGTGACGAATTATTTTACTGCATTTCCTACCCAGGGCAGATCCTGGCACCGTGGTGCAGGCCTCTCACCATCCTGCCATGTTTTCTTATAATGGTCGACCCAGCTATGGTTTACTGGAGGGAGACTGATTTGAACTTATGTTTTCTTCAGCCTGCTTGCAGCCTTCTTAGGTTTTGTTTCATCAGCAAACTGGTCTTACAAAATTCATTTTGGATGCTTTCCATTTTTCTCTGGAATAGTTTAAAAAAAAAAAAGCATCGGCACAGTTTTTACCTTGTTCAGGTAGAAGGGATTTATTATTATTATTATTATTATTATTATTATTATTATTATTATTATTATTATTATT
>NW_026596046.1:10974083-10974428 GCF_907164565.1 Psammomys obesus
TTATTATTATTATTATTATTATTATTATTATTATTATTATTATTATTTTAAGTAATTTTCCTATAGAGACAAGGCTCCATTCGGGGGTTTATCACAATTCTTTTGGATTTCTTTGATGATGATCATGACCAAGCTCAATATTGTAATTAGGTCAGAATGTCAGGAATATGCATATGCATTATTTTAGTTCGATTCTGTTTTGTTTCAGAGTCAAACTTTTCTCATGCCCATAATTTTAGTATGTAGCCAGGATTAAGGAAACATACTTAGATCTCTATCTCTTCTTTCTTTAATTAATTGTGTGTGTGTGTGTGTGTGTGTGTGTGTGTGTGTGTGTGTGTGTGT
>NW_026596046.1:10974438-10986240 GCF_907164565.1 Psammomys obesus
TGTGTGTGTGTGTGTGTGTGTGTGTGTGTGTGTGTGTGTGTGTGTGTGTAAGGGTAATGTGCACAGGAGTTGTGATACCAGAGAACCCTCTGGAGCTGGAAGTACAGGTAGTTCTGAGTCCCTTGACATGGATGTCAGGAACTGAACTCCGGTCCTCTGTAAGATCCATGTGTACCATTACCGTCTGGGCCAGCTCTCCAGCCTCCTCTGTCTCTTCTTGAGTCAGTTACAAGAGCCGTGCACATGAGTTCAGACTCTGTCCACATCATCTGTATTTAGTTTAGTGGCTCAGTTCTGTTTCACGCTTTTTTTCCATGAATGCTGCCGAATAAATGTGTACAGAGTTCATCTGTGCCTTAGACTGTCTTTCCCAAGATACATTTATTAATGGCTGATCTGGTCCTAAAGACAGATCCAGCTCTGAAATTGATTTTAACACTTCCTGGAAGAAGTCAAATAGATTATTGCATAGTGATCCTTCCTACAAGTCCTCTTCTTCCTGCCTTATGTCTGTTTCGTTGTCTTTTTCCTACTGAGTTGGTTCCTTAGTTCATTTATCTTTTTACTTTCTTATTTAGTAATATATACACATAGTTCATATGTATATATATTTATATAATATGGTTTCAGGTATGACTATATAACATAAGTCAAACTCTGCTCTCAACTTTTACATTTTCTTCATATCTTGTAAGATAACCCTTAGTACTTTTTCCAAAAACTTTAAAAAATAAAAATTTAAAATGGAAGGTTAAAGACCTTTGTTTATAAATTGTTGTTTTTAAGGGTTTTTTTTGTAGTATTGTGTCATCTGTTCTGTAGCTCTTTTTCCATTTTTTTATTGCCTAATACATTTTTTACTCCATTTTCCAAGGACACATCCATAAAGCATTTTTTTTTGTTGTTGGCTATGGGCTATGTGCCTACATTATTAAATCCTCTGTGGCTATTTCATTATTTAAATATTTCTCCTTTTATTTATGATGCCAGATTTGTTTCAGACAGTAGCATTTTTATCACCTTATACATTGAAATTAATGTTCAATATATTTGTATTACATATGTTCTTTGTCAGCGTAAAATACATTTATTTCCCCCTCCTGTGTGGTAATAAAATTAAAATGCTTTTGTTCTTCTATTTATTTGTTTTTTTAAAAACCTTTTAATACAATTGTTCGCTTACTGGTATGATTCAATATTTCTTATTCCTTGTAATTCACTAAAAGTCTCTTGTGTGTCTTAAACAGTTTAGTTTGAATTATTGAACACTGAAAGAATTTTTAAAGAGGTACCCATCATGATTTTAGTTATTGATTTAATGGCTATTTTTGAGCTAAATAAAATGAAACATTAGGTATAGACATCAATTCATTAATATACTTGGTTGAAGGTTACACATCTAATTTTAAACTGCTTCCTGGGTGTTGTGCTGCAAATCCTCACAAATGGGCTGATGTGATGGAAGAGTCACAGATTCAAGGCCAGCCTGCACAATTCAAGAAGACCCTGCTTCCAAAACCTGGTGCTGGAGATTTCTCTCTGTGGTAATAAACTTGCTTAGCATATGAAGAGCTCTGGAGTTAAACATGAGGTCTGCAAAATGATATCAATAATGAATTAATAGCTAATAAAATTTTAAAAGCTCCCACCTACGGATTCCAGTAACTTCACCTTGACTCTGTTGGGAATCCATACGATCACTCCCTGACCTCATCCCTGGAAACAAAAGACAGAAAGCTCTGTGTTCCTGGGACTTAAGTAAAATATAACAATCGTGACTCTATTGTCACAGCATAAAATATAGACCCGTTCCAACATTGTAAGAAGAGATTTTTCAGGTTTCATGTCTAGGGAAGTATTTCCTACCGATTTTGACTCACAATACAGGGTTCGCCACATATAAAAAGCAACTCAGATTACAACAAGCAAACAGAAAGGCAAATGCACATTGATTTCAGTTCTTCTAATGGCTGCTTTTACATTAAAATCATACAGCAAGTTTCTGTATATCTCAGTTCATATATAGCCGAGAATATGCTATGTAGTATTAAGACATCAGCCTGATTGCATTTCCCCCTAATTACTTTTTATTTCTTTCACTTTCCATTGCCAAGGCAATTTACCATCTTTATTCATCAACATTGAAAACATTGGCCTTTTGTTCCATGATTATAGTTCACTTAAACTGCCCAGAAAGTGAGCAGAGCAGTAATTCTATATTAGATCACAATTGTCAGTCAGTGGCTGTAACCACTAGTTTTGACGTTAAAATAATTAGAATATAAACTAGTGCTAGAGAGAATGATATAATGAAAATAAACTGAAAACAAAAGGAGAGCTATAAAATAAGTGGGATTCATAGCTAGATTATACAGTAGATTGTATTTTTTTAGAGATTTATTTATTTTTAATGTGTGACTTTCACTTGCTGGGGTGTCAGAACACCTGTAACTGGACTTATTTAGGCAGCTGTGAGTTTCCATGCAGGTGCTGCAAACCGAACTTGGTCTTCTGCAAAAGCAGCAAGTGCTCCTAATCATGGAGGCATTTCTACAGCTGCTTTTAAGATTTTAAAACATCTGTATGTGTATTATCAGTTGCTTGCGTATATGTATGCGCAGTAGATCCTCTGAAATAAAAATTATAGTAAACTACCAGGTGAATTCTGGGAACTGAACCCAGGTCCTCTGAAAGAGCATTAAATATTGTTAACCGCTGAGCCCAACTCCACATCACCTGTAACGAAGTGTTATTAAGCAATTAGAAAACAATGGAGGGAGCAAGATGGAAAAAAGCTGCAAACATCTTGGATAGCTAATCCTCAAAAGAGAACAGCCACAGGTCTCATAAACACACGTCCAGGCTTCCACCTCCCAGTGAAATAGATCCATGAATAATAAAACATCACTGTAGATGTACCAAAATGGTTAAAATTAAATAAAGATAGTTGAAGCCCCATATTTGTAAAGATTTGGAACATTGAGGCTTCTTATTCCGCCTTGTTCAAAACAGAAATTAGCTCCTGTAAACTGGAACATGCATTCACTGGGTGACCCACATTTTCCTCCTGTGTCCTTTCCCTACAGAAATTCATGTGTGAGTATTTTCCCAAAGCATGCGCAAGGAGTTCACAGTATCAGCATTTATATAATTCCTAACTGGAAACAATTCAAATATCCATCAACAGTGTTATAATTAAATTTTGTTATATACTGTATCTGCTATACATTACTGAGAACAAATTAAATTCATCTGGCTGCAAAGCTTGGATGAATCCCAGTTCTGGGCATTAAAAGGGATATTGTGGGATATTAAAATATAAAGTTTAAAAACTAACAAACTAATCTATGACGTTTGCATATTGGAAGCACCTTACAGGCTAAGAAACAGATGCATGTGTTTGTGTTTCTTGGTATGTATGTTGCACTGACTAGGTACAAACTTAGACCATTTGTGAGCAAAATGGAGGCTAAACTGAGAAAAATGCCTCCATCAGATTGGACTGTAGGCAAGTCTGGGGGGGCGAATGTATTGGTTGATGATTGATGAGGGAAAGTGGTCCTAACACAAGTAAGTAAGGTAGCTGCATGTGAGCCTGGAGAGCAAGCCAGAACACTCCTTCATGGTATCTGCTTCAGTTCCTGCCTCCAGGTTCCTGTCATGAGTTCTTCCTTTGACTTCCCTCAATAATGGACCATGAGTCAGACATGTAAGCTAAATAAGTCTGTTTCTCCCAGAGTTGCTTTTGGTCGTGGTGTTTATCACAGCATTAGAGAACAAACTGGAGCACAGGCCAGAGTTCCATGAACAATCACAGGAAATCAGTCTCAACGTTATCCTTTAAAAAAAAAAAATAACAAGGCAGTACAAAGGCTGATGAGGCACAGTATTAAGTTTCTGCATTGTCATCATGATGGAATGAGCCTCTTGGCAACTAGCTACTCACCAAGTACTTACTCCTAAAAAATATCCGCAGGCCATGCTGCAGGAAGTACAGGCTGGAAGAAAGACAATGGCAGACTGCGGGGCAATTCGGGCAAGGGTGGGGTCTGAGGAACACAAGCACATCTGTTTATTACTTCTTTAGGAGCGGTGTCTCCTTTCCCCCACATAAAGCATGAAAATAATGACAGCTACTTACACATAGAAACCTTTTGAGAATTGTATGGTGTTGTTCTTATTAGGTGATCTGTAGACTTCTAATAAAGGCAGGGGAAATATAAGTGCTTAGCAAATGAAACAAAGTGTGATGTCCACAGGAGTTTAAGGACTGAGGTAATGTAACAGCAATGTCCAATATTGAAAATTTTAAATTGATCATTCTTTTTAAAAAAGTATAAACAATGTTAACATAGGAGATCATCAAGAAAAAAACTTTAAATAAACCAGTTTAAGAAAAAAAAAAAAAAACAAGAAGAGCTGAAAATGACAAAATTTGATCTGCAGTGAATTTTCAATCTAATCTCTTCCTCTGTTACCCTTTGTGTTCCCCTCTGCAGAGAATACCTTCTTAGCTGTCTTTTGTCCTCTCTTTCTTCCTGTCCTACAAACTCCCAGAGCCTGGTGTTATGGGTATTGTCTAGTTTATCAATAAGAATGTGACGTAATTTGTTGACTGTCACATAGCTAGGGAGACCACGAGCCTGGCCTTTCATATCTTAACATAATGACCTTCATTAGAACAATGCCAATTCTGACTCAAGTTATGATGAGTATAAAACGTAGGCTCCAGATACTGTAAGGAGGACAGCACAACGAACACAGCGGCGTAGAAGAAAGTGAGCCGGAAGTGTTTCGACACTGGACACTCAGGGTTACTGGAGGCAAGCTGGGTTTTGGAAGCCTGCCCTTTCCTGTTCTAAGAAGAAGTGCTGAGCAATCAGATTAAGCTGCTGATGCTTTACAAATTATTTTCATGTTGACTTAAATGAAACTGAGACTATAATTTACCAGGCCTATGCTTTCATGCTTATAGAGAACATTGTTGTTGTTTTTTGTTTGTTTGTTTGTTTTGTTTTATTTTTCAGTTACTTTAGACCATTTAACATCACTATGCTCTTAAACTGCAATAGCAATCATCTCAGGTCTGGGAGAAAATCTGGGCCAAAGGTGTTTGTAATTATTTTTCTTTTCTCATTTTGATCAAAGATGGCATTGTGTTTAAAATCTTACCTGGTGCTCATTCTCTGTTTTTCTTCTTCCTCTTCTAATTCTTCCTCTTCTTTTTCCTTCTTCTTCTTTTTATTTGCCTAAATCTAGCACACATTTTTGCACGGACAGAAAAAAGCAAGTCCCAGCCATGTTTACATTCTTTCCTGCATATTTCTTTGCCCAGCAGCGCCTCAGCGCTGAAGTGTGTTCAAGAGTAAACATCATTCTTTATATAGATGAATAAGAGGTAACCAGAGCAAACATCACATGACTCCACGCCTATTGAAAGCCAATATTTAGTAACCTCTCCTGCTCTTCACTTTCAAAATATTTGTCTCTGAAAAGAATGTGAGAACGAGTTTGTCAAGAGGAAGTCAAAGTGGACAAAACCGACACTCCCAAGTTACCCTCCAGAGGTTTATGTAGGAGCCTGCTCAGGCCAGACCAAATCCAGCCACAGCATCATCACCTGTGAGCCCTACAGGAGGCAAAGTCTGAAACTGAGAAGCAAACTCTGCCTGGCTGATGCCTGAAGGAGAAAGGAGACTCTGGGTTTTAAAGCTCAGGAGTTGAGGATATAAACTCATATGACATCAAAATAGGAGCAAAAATTGTCAACCTTATTCTTGAATTCAATTATGTATGTATGTATGTATGTATATATGTATGTATGTATGTATGTATTTAGAGACAGTCTTAAAAAGGAGGCTGGGATGTTATAAAACTGAAGACCCTCCAAGTTTCCTACCCCTACTTCAGGACCATTGGGATTAAAAGCATGTGTTACAATTGCCCTTTAAAGTCGGTATTTTCTTAAGTGAAATTAAACTGTGATAATAATGAAAATTAGTTCTTGCCACAGGATTGATCTCTAAGAAAACACAATATTAAATGCTGATGGTTTACTTTCAGTGCAGCATAAGCTTCACCTTTCCATCAAGCTTTAAAAAATGAACATTTGTACAAGTTTGACAGTGCATAGCCTTTGAAAGAAAATCTTACGAAAGGATTATACCTTGTTTGAAGAATTTACAGTCTCAGACTTACAATCAGTCAGAGAAGTTGTCAGGTGTTTGCATGGCTTTGAACTGCTAAAACTCATTTGAGTTCCATTTCAATGAAAAAAGAAGGGTCAATTACATCTACAAGAAGAGAGAGTTTTCTTTGTAAATTTCAGAAGAAATTTCAAAATTTTTAAGATAAACCACTTAGTACACAGTTATTAATTGTAATACCAAGCAATGTAAGGCGCAAACTAGTATTTGCAATGGTAATGTCTTAGTTTGTCTTGTGTCTCTATAGCGACATACCTAAGGTTGGATGCTGAGTAAATTAGAGAGGTAAAGGGCCGGAACCACCTTTACCACCGATGAGAGAAGAACATTTGTAAAGAGGTTTTCCTGTTAGCATCGCGACGTTGACACACTATGGCCCTTCTTGGAACAAGAGGCATTTAGGTCTAAGCAAAAAGAGACAGGGAAGTTAGAGGGTGATGTGGTTTGCACATGTTTTCAGTATCTTCCCAATGTGTGTGTGCGTGTGGTGTGTGTGTGTGTGTGTGTCAGGGTGGTATGTAAGTAGAGATTTGCTCTCAATGGTGCCTGTACATATTTGTAGGCCGAGAAACATTTGAGCATTCAGAGCCTAGCTGGTATGTGTGTGTGTGGGGGGGTTGTCCTTGAAAGTCCTATTTTCACATCTTATTAGAGTATTTTTCATGCTGCCCTTGAGTTTTCATGAGAATTGTCATAAAAACGACAGGCCTGCTTTGTGCACTTCTGCTTCCTGCCTTACTACATGACCCTTCTCATGCATGGACTCCTGTCATCTGCCAGGAAGCCTCCACCTGAAGTGTTTAAACTATAAACCTCTAAAACTGTGAACTAAATAGATCTCTTTTCTGCATAAACATACCTGCCTCTGCTATTAAATTGTATTAATGTAAAGCTGAATAATGTAGAAGGATTTTTCATATATGCTCTTATCAAAAGCTAGAAAGTAGGATGTATTGCAGGTGCCCATATCCAAAGGTACTTGGACAACTCAACTTCCCTCAAGTTGACTGATGCTGATGTGTTCGCTCAATGAAGCACAATGATCATGATTGTAGCAGAACTCAACAAATTATATGAAATTAATGTGGTGCAGCCAGCAACTGGATAGAAGAAGCATTTATAAAGGTGTGCCAAGAGATTGGGGGTTGGGGGAACTGTATCAGAAGAATTTAGCAAGAACCATTAAGGGGGGCACTGTAGAAAGTAGCTTTCCTGGGGTTTGGTTCTAAGTCTCACCTATTAAAGAGATGGCTACCAAGGATTCCACAGAGACCTTGGTGATCTTTGGAGGACTTCCTAAAAATGGCCCAAGGAAGAGAGAAAAGAAAGTAATGATAGACAAATGGCTTGGATTTGTTCTGTTTTGGTGATGTGTCTACGCAAGTTTCACTGAAAAAAAGTTTGTAGCTTCTAAAACCTGAAGTTCAGTAACTCCAGATCTATAGAAAAGACCAAGTTCACTTATCTGGTGACTATGACTCTGGGGAATACAGCTCCACTGTACTGTACTCACTATTATCCTTGGGATAAATTAGATGATAATACCTAGGTACAGCCAATAGTATGCATTTATCAAGTGCCAGGAAGGCCATCTTGTATGGTCAAGTAGCTCAGGAACTGCACAGCCCCGGGAAGAAACCCATCTAATGGTCTTCTGCAGATTCATGAAATTCAAAGTGCTGTGTCTGCATACATCAGCTCTAGTAGGCTTGATAACCAGAAGCCCGTAGGGGGAATGAAAAGATACAATCATTGCTGTAGAATATACAAAGCAAAAAAGAACGACAGCCAAGACCAGGGCTGACATAAAGAGGCCCAGAGGATGTCATTTGTATGATGAAAGCCAGGTTTGACCAACCAGAGGACCCGTGTGGATAAAATCCAGCAAGGATTGGTTAATGGGCCAGAGCTGTGGTTCTCAACCTTCCTAACGCTGTGACCCTTTAATACTGTGGTTACCCCAACCATTAAATTATTTCATTGCTGCTTCATAACTGTAACTTGGCTACTGTTGTGAATTGTAATATAAGTATCTGTTTCCCAATGGTCTTAGGTGACCTCTGTGAAATGGTCATTCAACCCCCAAAGGAGTCACAAGCCACAGGTTAAGAACCACTGGGCTAGAAAGACACCTCAGTTGGAAAACACTGGAAGCCTGAGTACTTGAGTTAAGTCCTCAGTGCCATGGAAAGGGAGCTGGGTGTAGAGGATGAGCTTTGTTCCCTGCTTTGAGGGGCTGAGACAGATACAGCCTTTTGTATCATTGGAGAGTCAGCCTGCTAATCAATGAGCTTTCACCCAGTGAGAAACCCTGTCCTCAAAATCAAGGTAAAGCTTATCTGAGGAAGGACACCTGATGTTGATTTTAGGCTTCTAAATGCATGTAAACTTGCACACACACACACACACACAGTACAATCAGTTAATACAGCGCTCTTCTGCCCCGAGCCTCCCATTGGAAGAGCCTTCACTCACCCCCTCCCGGGGGGGTGTCCCAGAGACAGCGATGTGCGTGAAGACATGAGCTCTCATCCCTAAAGTCACCATGGAAGAAAAGAAGCTGGAGCGCATCAGTTTTAACTTTAGGAAGTGATTCCAGAGCAGGAAGGTGACCCTGGAGCGCCCCATGTCAGCAGGTTCACGTGGCCGCTTGGATCAGGGGTATATGAGAGACAACATCATCACGAGCTCTTTGTGGTTCCCAAAGCTACTGCAGCAGATGCATGAGTTCTTTGAGCTCTCTCTCTCTCTCTCTCTCTCTCTCTCTCTCTCTCTCTCTCTCTCTGTCTCTCTGTCTCGTAGGGATCAGCAGGACTGTTTTGTTTGTTTGTTTGCAAAAGTTTTACTTGAGAAAATCATTTGACTCCCAAAACAAGTTCATGATGAAAGTGAGCAGAAAATAATACAAGTAAAGAAATTTTCAAAGGAGACGAAATTGCAGGTTCTTTCTCATTTCTTTAAGCTAAGGAATACACATTTCCAATTGAATTGAGACGAGAGAAGTAAGATATTATTATTATTATTATTATTATTAATTACTGCTTACCTTACATTCTAGTATTAGCTTACAATTCACAGGGCTTTCACACACACACACACACACACACACACACACACCACACCACACACAGACACAAATACACACCACACACAGTTAGAAATGAATTGACACTCTTGCTGACTTACTGAGTGGGTGTGTCTGTGTGTAATGCCAACCATCACTAATCTTCTGGATGTAAGCATGACTGTCTGAGATTATTAGACTTCAGAAGACTAAATCTTTAGAAAAGTGTTCTTTAAAAAAGTAAAATATTTGTCCTAATTTTATAGCTATAAAGTATCTTAGAACAAACCTAATTTAACCTTTTTTATTATTTAGAAATGTAAAGTATGAAATCAGGAAATGGGACATGAATTTCATAAAGTTATGAAACAAAAATGATCAGGAGATAGACTTCAATGGTTTCTTTGAATTTCTCCTGAGATGGCGCATGCAACAAGGTATTTGCTTTCGCAAATACACTTGAAAGAAAGAGATAGTATCTCAAGAGGGAGGTGATGGCACATCTTCTTATAATTCTTGCTCTTAGAAGATAGAGGCAGGAGGATCAAAAGTTCTAGGCAATCCTTAGCGATGTAGTGAGTTTGCAGTTGACCGAGGTAATATATACCATTCAGAAAAACAAAACAAGCCAGTCCTACTCAGAATACAGGGATAATCTCTCCTTCTAGATCAAAAGTCAGGCATGTCTATTCTTCAAGATGGAAGAATCTTTAGCTTAGGTTTCTTCCCCTGCAAGGTAACTCATCGTATGCATATGTAGCCATTACACCTCATTGGCATTGTTCAGAGGGTCTCGGTGGCTGTTCTAGTTTGACCTTCTCAAAAGGTGCAAGTGTTGAAGCTTTGCCTCTAGATAATAACACTGTGATAAAGTAAAGAAATCTTTAAGAAGTAGGGCATGATGAAAAGAAGGTAGGTCATTGGAGAAATGTTCTTGAAGGGGATTGCCCTTCCTCTGTCTCTTTGTTTCTCTGATGCCAAGACTTAAGTGGCTTTGCTCTCTGTGTACCTGTTCTATGATGCTCACAGTAGCATCAGACCCAAATGCAACAGGACCAACTGGCAATGGCCAGAAGCCTCTGAAACTAGGAGCCAAACCAAAGCTGTCCTCCTCAAAGTTGCTTATGTTAGACTTGTTGCTACGTGGATTGTTAACACACTGACAGCCTAGAAGACAAGCAAATAACACATTGCTTACTGTGGTGGGCTTTCAGTCTGCACCCTCAGAGTCTAAGGTTTCCTGCCAGCTGCCCTGAAACTTTGGTAGACAAATGTGTTAGCTGGCAGGGCTAGATATACTTAACCTCAGAGCCTTCACAACTGTTGAGAGAGACTGGACTCTAACTTGTAGTCAGGTAGTGTGGTGTTCATTACCTGGCTAACAGTTATGAAATGGTACTTTCCCACAACCGATGGGACACAGATACATACACGGCGGGGGGAGGTTCTCTGACATACAGCTCCACATAGCTATGCATATGTGAAGTTGAAGACTCAAATAAGACACAAAGCATGTAATTCGGTGAAGAATTTAACTGTTTCAAATTCATGCTACTGCCCTGGGTTGTAAAGCAAGAAAGAAATTGGAGCAATGAGAGATAGAAGAAAGGAAAAATGAGAAGCAGCCCAGAAAGGTAGTCCATGGAAATGAAGTGAAGCTAGAGAGTGGTCTTGAGCTCCTGGCAATATTTCTTCCATACTCACAAGTCTGCCGCGTTGCTTTCAGGGAGTACCTCAGTGGGTTAATTTTCTACTCACCCCAGCACTTAAAACCCATCCTGTGTCTTTAAATCCAGTGTCCACACATCTCTCTCCCATTCTTGCCCCTATCATTGCTTCCTCTGTGTATCCAGGTTTCACTGGTGACGTCGACTCTGCTACTATCATCATTGCCATTACTTCTGAATGAAAAGTATCCCTGCTCCCTACTATCTGAGCACATCTGTCATCAATCCTGCTGCCACCATTTGCTTTTGTCCTCTCTGGCTGCTTGGTATTCAGGATAGGTCTATCTATTACACTGCCTTTGTCCACTCTTCTCCAGAGCCTTTTCATCAGCCTGACTCACTGCCTGCCCCCATCATTTCTCCCACGGTGGGGAATAGGAGGGTTAACTCAGGACATCTGATTCTTGGGCGATATGAAATCAGCGCTGCCAGGCTGAGAAAAACAAGGGCTCTCAAGGTTATTACAAGGAACTTCTAGGAATGAAGAGGAGAGATTGGATTGGCTCAGGTGATCACACTGTTTCCTTAAGGGAACAGAGGCCTCTCAGACTCATAAACATTCAGCCACAGCTCCAGGATCAGGCAGCAATCAGGCCCTTGGACCTGAAAGTGAAATCATGTTTTAGATTGTTTTCTAGCCTTTCAAATCCATTTTTTTTGTTTCATTTTCTCTTATGATTCTCTTAGGAGCAATGGATATTTATTAAACATAATGAAAAAGAGACTGAAGATGGTCTTAGGGAATGGCCCCAGGAGATACACACACACACACACACACACACACACACACACACACACACACACA
>NW_026596046.1:10986250-11019636 GCF_907164565.1 Psammomys obesus
ACACACACACACACACACACACACACACACACACACACACACACACAAAACCTTTTATATAAACCTAGAATAAGGAAAGAAAACATACATGTTTTTATATGTGACAGTAACTCTTTTTATTTTTACATATGGCTTTCCCCCAAGATTATCCATTCACTTTGGAAAAAAGTGCTATATATATTCGTAGTACAAATCTACCTATACATATGTGCAATAATATATCTATAATATGAATATGTATATGGCATATAATGTATGTTATATATGTGGATTTCATATATTCACCCTGTCAGCTCATTTTGTTAAAGGGAAGGTCAGCCAATATAGTTTGCCTATGAAACTCTGTAGAACATAGGACAGGATTATCCAGTGATTCCCTGCCAAAGCCCATTCAAGAACATTTTGCTTGCTCCTCAGGAGGGGAACTCTATCTTCATTTTTGTCTGAAAGGTGAAGTGCTCCCCAGGAAATCATGTTAGTGGGGTGTCCTGGGAGATGACAGACCACAGCAGCATATCTACAAGAGCCTGCTGAGATTACACCCTCGGAGCCCCTCCCTAATGTCAATCACCTCAGCTGTCCATAGCAGACAGGTTCTTGACCATATTCTGTGGGACAAAGGCTCTGGGAGTACCTGCCCTGTGCTTCCTTTTATAATGCTGTCCTGTTACAGTCCTCACTTCTGTCTTTACTGATGCCTGCCTAACAGTGCTAGCCTTGCTCCCTTCTCCATTACTGCACCCTTCCTAAACTAAGTGTCCATCTTGTTATTTATCATCAGCCATCAATGCAACACACAGACACATAGATATATACACACATATCCACACACAAGCACACAAACAGATACACTCACAGACGCACAGGCATGCACGAGTGTGACTTCCAGCTCTTTCTGAAGCCTGCCAGATAGCCTGGGCTTGTGATTTGTGGTCTGTCTCCCTCAGAATTCCCACTCTTAACCTTTTATCATGATTTTGTGGAAACATCTAACTGCAATGAATAAATTCTGATGATATTTATTCCTCTTAGCAGAGGAGGAAAGTCTCGAGGAACAATCTTGGTCTCATGGGACTTCAGAGGACAGGGTTTCATCTCTAGAAGTTCCTTGGAAGAAAGTAGATTTTTAAGAGTTATAAACATTATCAAAAGACTTGACCTGCAGTACTAGCCAGTCAAAAACAGTGCTGGTGGGGTCGACAAGATGTCTCACCGGGAAAAGGCACTTGCCACCAAGCATGATGATGACTTGAGTTCAACAACCAGGCCCACATGGTGGAAGGAAAGAATCAGCTCTGGAAAATGTCATTCAACTTCCGTAGGCATATCGTGGTACATGTGCATTCACACACACACACACACACACACACACACACACACACACACACACATGCACACACTCATGCACACACAAATAAATAAGTGAATGAATGAATGAATGAATGAATGAGTGAAAAAATGAACTAATTAAGGTAAAAACAATTGAAAATGCAGGAGAAATGAGAAAAAAATGAGAAATTAATCCTGAGTCAGGAAAAGTCATTTCAACTTTGTAACCCCATGCTTGTATGTCTAAAGCATTAAGGAAACTGAGAGTATCAAACACACATTATAGTGAAAAAAAATTGCCCTCTGCATTAGCGCTGCCTCTTCTGCTGCACCTACTTCAATTTTTTACATTCTAGACACCCTGGCAATGCCAATGGGTACCCTGATTTTTCTTCTTAGAGGTACCTTGAGTTTGGGAAGTGGGACCTTCCCTCTTTGTGTGTTGGTTAGCTCCATGCTTGGTATTAAGCATCGGAGCGCTTGTGCCAGGTACTCAGTGTTTCTGACGTCAGGGAGCAGGCTTTAACCACAGAAAGAAACTCTATGCGTGTGACCTTCTGATTGCATTCACAGGGAAGGAACATGAAATTTCAATAGAAAGGCCCAGAATGGTTCCAGAAAATGATTTCTTGGATAAATTATTCACACCGAGTCCTTTGTGGTTTATGTATAGTGAATTCCCATAAGCTGCTCCTCCTTTGCTTCAGCCCCTCCTGGAGGCATGTCTGATCTCAAAACCACTAACGCAATCGCCTTGAGTAACGATATATCCCAAGTCCTCTGCAATCATGACACGTGTTTTGATTAGCTACTTTATTTTTGAAAATAAAATTCTATCATTCAATACATCCCAACCATATTTACCCCTTCCTTCACTCCTCCTAGCTCCCTGAACATACACATGCCTCCTCTCTTTCACAGATCCAATCCTCCTCTGTTTCTTCTTCAGAAAAGAGCAGGTCTCCAAGAGACGACAGAAAGAAACAAGATACAATAAGACAATGTGAAAGCCTTCATATCAAGGATGGGTAAGGTGACCCAATAGGAGGAAGAGTCTCAAGATCAGGCAAAAAGAGTCAGAGATATACCCACTCCCACTGTTAGGAGTCTCACAAGAACACCAAGCTGACAGCCATAACATAATGCAGAGAACCTGGTGCAGACCCATGCAGGTCCCGTGCTGCTTGCCATTTCAGTCTCTGTGAACTCATGTTCACTTCCTTAGTCGGTTCAGTGGGCCATGTTCCCCTGACGTCATCCATCCCATCCGCTCCTATAGTCCTTCCTCCCCCCTTTTCCAGGGGCTTCCCTTTTCTTCGAGGGAAGGGACCTGATGGAGACCTCCACCAGCTCCCGTCTACCGCCAGAGGAAGCCTCTCTAGTGACAACTAGATAAGGTACCCATCTATGAGTACAGCAGAATATCACTCGGAATTGTGTTCAGTCGTGTTGGGTTCTACCATAGGTCTGGGCCATCCACTATCTGGTTCCTGGCCATCAAAGCAGTGTCAGGCATGGGCTCCCTCTCATGAAGTTGGCCTCAAGTTGAACCAGATATTAGTTGGCCATGTCCACAAGTTCTGTGCCACCATTGCCCCAGGACATCTTGCAGACAGGAAAGCTTGTAGGTGGAATGTTTTGTGGTTGGGTTAGTGTCCAGGTTTCTGTTTCCGTTACCTGCAGAGTACCTTCTTTCTACAAAGAGACTAGAATGTAGGGGTGAAGGCTTCAAGCCTGCACCAGCTTGACCTCTTCAATAAGCTGAGTGTAAGAGATTCCATCCAGCTCATTGATTAGTTATTTTCCCCCTAAACACATTTCACGTTTCATGACAATTGAAGGATTTCACCAACACTGGTCTTCCACCTGCATGTCTAATTAGCTACATGTTATGTTTTCTTCTAACGATTTACTCATATTCAGGTCAATGATGGCTTTCCCTATCTGTTGTTTGTACCACCTCACAATACTTTGCTTAAACACCTGTGTTGGAGAGGCATTTTCTAATACCCCATTTTGTATTTTCATTCTCTTCTTAAAATGCTCTTGGATGATAAACAAGGTTTCCCTGATACATTTGATACGTTCCTTGTTATTTTAGAGATTTGTCTTAGAACCAGTGGCACAACCAAATGCGCTATGGTTGAATTTCCTCCACTAATTCAGCCATCCTGGGATTGTATCAATCATCAAATGAACTTGCTCTTTCATCCCTCCCAAATCCATACTGTTTGCCAGGTTTCTCTTCATAGAGTCAATTTATTCACTTTTTTTTCTTTCTTTCTTTTTTTTTTTTTTTTTTGGTAGATAGAAATGCAGTTTGGAACACAGCTGAGAGGTAAACCTGGAGTAGATTTTGAATTGCCCTTTTGCTGGCAGGTGGTGAGAAGGAATTTTCATTACACAGAGATGCCTTCAAGAGTTAGACAGGTGTGCTAAGCATCACTGTGCAGGAGCATATAAGATGTGAGGAGCTGGTTTCTGGGTTGGAAATGGCAGTGAGGAAAGACAATCTCGCTTCCATTAGTTCACAAGGAGTTGAACTAAGAAGGTACTCAACTTAGCAGCCCAACAGCTTGGCTCTAGGAGGCATCTGTTTGACTGTTTCTTGAGCCTCATTAACATAACCAAATCCGATCACTTTACAGAATGTATTTTTAGAATGTTAATAAATATACATATGAAAAAGGATATCAGGAGAAAAAAGTTTGAAAATACTGGCATAGGCAAAGTTAAGCAGATTTTTTTTTCATTGCTACACTTCTTAAAGTTAGCAGAAAGCTTTGTCAAATAAATTTCTTAAAACGATAAGAAGTATGGAAGACTCCCAACAGTACCAATTTTGTCTGTTTGAACAATCATCCTCCTTTGAGAAACCCTCTACCTTCTGTGGCCTGGTAAGGCTGCTCCCCCCTCAGGGGGAAGTGATCAAAGAGCAGGCCAATCAGATTATGTCAGAGACAGTCCCTCTTCCCATTTCTATGGAACCCACTTGGACACTAAACTGGCATGGGCTACCTCTGTGCAGGGGTTCTAGGTTATCTACATGCATGGTACTTGGTTGGAGTATGAGTCTCTGGGAACACCCCTGTATTCAAATTTTCTGGTTCTGTTGCTCTCCTTGTGGGGTTCCTGTCCTCTCCAGCTCTTACTATTTCCCACTTCTTACATAAGATTCCATACACTCTGCCCAACAGTTGGCCATAAGTCTCAGCATCTGCTTTGATAGTCTACAGGGCAGAGCCTCTCAGAGGCCCTCTGTGGCAAGTTTCTAGGTTGTTTCCTGTTTTCTTCTTCTTCTGATGTCCATCCTCTTTGCCTTTCAGGATGGGGATTGAGCATTTTAGTCAGGGTCCTCTCTCTTGATTAGTTTCTTTAGATGTACAGATTTTAGTAGGTTTATCCTATGTTATATGTTTATATGAGTGAGTGTATAGCGTGTGTGTCTTTCTACTTTCTGGGGCAGCTCACTCAGGATGATCCTTTCCAGGTCCCACCATTTACCTGCACATTTCATGATTTCCTTATTTTTCATTGCAGAGTAATACTCCATTGTGTAGATGTACCACAATTTCTGCATCCATTCTTCAGTTGAGGGGCATCTGGGCTGCTTCCAGATGCTAATGGCTAATACAGATAAAGCTGCTACAAACATGGTTGAGCAAATGTCCTTATTGTGTACTTGAGCTTCTTTTGGATATATGCCTAGGAGTGGTATGGCTGGATCTTGAGGAAGCATTATTCCTAGTTGTCTGAGAAAGCACCAGATTGATTTCCAGAGTGGTTGTATAAGTTTACATTCCCACCAGCAGTGGAGGAGAGTTTCCCTTTCTCCACAACCTCTCCAGCATGTGTTGTCACTTGAGTTTTTCATCTTGGTCATTCTGATGGGTGTAAGGTGAAATCTCAGGGTCATTTTGATTTACATTTCCCTGATGGCTAATGAGGTTGAGCATTTCTTTAAGTGTTTCTCTGCCATTCGATATTCCTCTGCAGAGAGTTCTCTGTTTAGAAGATGACAATGCAGCCACTCCTGATGTGATCTGATAGACTAAGATCAGAAGGAAGGAGAGGAGGACCTCCCTTATCAGTGGACTTGGGGAGGGGCATGTGTGAAGAAGGGGAAGGGAGGGTGGGACCAGGAGGGGAGGAGGCAGGGGCTTATGGGGGGATACAAAGTGAATAAAGTGTAATTAATAAAATAAAATTAAATTAAAAAAAATAAAAAATAAAGAAAAAAAATTAAAAAAAAAAAAGAGAAACTGTCTACCAACCCGAATGGGGGTGGGTTGGGCCAGAGAGAGCTAGGTCTTAAATGACATGGGCAGTATCTACTCAATAGGATATACTACACATATCATCATCAGTTACAGGCCAGCCTCAAGTCTTGTTGTAAACACTGAATAGTGCTACTGGCCTCCCATGGAAAGGGTCTTTGTGTTTCTGCATAAACCAATGCCACAATGGGCCCATTGCAGCCAGATAGGTGCCAAAAATATTGCCTGAACAAAAGAATCTAAAATGGAATGACATTGTCTCTTACTATCTACATGAAGGGAAAAATGGCTTGATTGAGCAGGACACCATGCAGTGGTTACTTAGGGAGACCCCGGCTCCATGGGAACAGCAAAGATCATCACTGTGTCCAGCAGTAGGAATGCAAGATGAAACTCTGAGACCCACTGAAGGTTTGCAAATGGCTCACAAAGGAGATTTCCAATTATACATGCATTTTGTAATGTAGATAAAAGTTGAAGATTTATGCAACGCATCGCCTCTAAGTTTCCAGAAATATTGATCAATACCAACGATGGTAAAACTTGGAACATTTTCTTTTGTCATTTATATGATTTATTTATATTCAACAAATATTTGCAAGGCATGCATTCTAAAAATCCCATATATATTTAAATTTTTACATTCCTGGACTGTGAATGCCAGTAAAATGCTAATTTTTCACTCTGACAATTATGGCTTTTATATCAATAGTCTATACATATCATTAATCCAACAAATCCAGAGTCTGAAACACTTCTGAAGTTTTAGTTAAACCTTTCCAGAGAGGGACAGAATATTCAAAGGGACTGCAATGGAGAAAATTTAGTAAAGAGATTGTCAATACGGTCAAGAGGTGGAAAAACCACAAGCTAGAGTTCAACGTTCTGGTGTAGCTGCAAGCCATCATCCACCACCTAAGCCAAAGTGGTAAGTAGTACATGCAGTCAAAGGATGTGGAATGGGGCATGCTGTATGGACAACAGCTGCAGCAAGCCTCCCTGACATCTTGGACAGAGTCACATGACTTATTGCTTGGCCCCCTCCAGTGTTTATGATTTGTAAAATCCAATGGCTGGAGATAAAGCAATCTGTAGCAGGAAGCAACCCACCTCATATTATGGGCAGAAAGCTATGTAGAAACAGAAGCCAACATATCTGGAATATCTTGTGCAAATCTTCTGTTGTATGACTTGAATTTAGTTATGGTAAATACTTATCTCAACACTAAGATTACTCAAAGGGATGATAGAGATTCATTTCTCTTGATCAGTGTTTATCTGTTTGTACACACCATAAAACAAAACACCATGTGACAGATCAGACCTCTCTTTACATCACACCCATTTAATCAGAACCTCTGGTTTGAATTCTAGGCTTATGAAGTTTGAGTTTCTTAGGGCAATTCTGATATACATTTAAATTAAGCACCTTTGAAAGGTATTTCTAAGATGTATCGTTGAAGTGTGTCTGTGTGCAAATCCATTTGTGGATGTCGTATTTTGGCAGTTCTTGTAATTTATTTTGCAAACACTTTTTTTTTCTTTCCAAATGGAGAGACAGAGAGACAGAGACAGACAGAGAAAAAGACAGAGGCAGACAAAGAACAAACTTTGATTATATTCATGGTATCGTGTTTAAGGTATTGCTCAGTAGGATCTTCTCCCAGTGAGGAAGGAATGCCTCTCTGGAGTGAAAACTTTTGGTGTCTTTAACCACTCAGTTATGTTATTTTAAACATGTATTTGTTTTAATTCCAGGTGTGGGATGTGGGGCTGATTCAAATTCAATAGTTTGCCCTTAGCAGCAAACTATTTCCCTTGTATGGGCTCTGAGAGGGGTTCTTTCCCAGCTGCAGATAGTTTAATTCTGAGGGATCTGAGAGGGAATAAATGCCAGAGCCCAGAGAGTGTGGGGGCTCCAAGGAAGAAGGCTGTTGCCTCCTCACTACTGCTCCTGGTTGCTGTTGTTGCAGTTAGACAAGAAGAAATTGGGCCCTAAACAGCAGGAAGTAGCCCAAGGGAACTACATGAATCCCCTGCTGACATTCTTTCTCTCCTACCTGGTGTTGAAAGGGGTTAAGGTAGAGTAGAAAGGAAGAGGTATAAGAAACATCATTTAAAGTTAAAAAGTAGCACCTATACCTCTCCATCTTAATTCCACGGACAGATTCTTGTTGAATGTCTTTATTTTGCATAGAGATCCTAACAATGACACATTCCAAAAGAGATGTTTGTGTTACTCAGTGGAAATTCATAGACCCAAATGTTGACCCACATTAGCTATACTTATTTATTTAACATTTGCCTAATTGGATGAGAATTGATTTTGATCTCAAGTCAGCATGCTACATATGTTTGAAATAGGCCTTGCAATCAACTACATGCAACAAATTTATTTAATCAATCAAAACACTATAGATGGTGCTGATGAAAGAAATCAGGAATCTTCTGTTTTCTGTTTTCTTTTTAGTTGATTTGCTTACACAAATCCTGGAAGATCAAGAATACTTTAATACTTAGTATTTTACTGCATTTTAACCAACATAGTCTTGATAAACACAGTGACATAAGCCAGTTTTCTTGTTACACCTCCCAATAAGAATATACTGAAGCAGACGTGAATATTCATTGATTTGATGGCACAACAGAAAAACCATAGAAAGATGTCCACCTGGAGCTAACATCAGCTTCCTCATTTCTCATCTACAGGATGAAACACCACTTCTTTCTATTCTAAAAACTCAACCAGGCTTAATGGCGTGGAATGGAAGTGTTCCGTCTTCATGCCCTTGTACTTCCTTTCCAGTCACACACAAAAATTTTGGTTGGAACTATTACAATAATAAATTATTAAAGGAGGATATAGAAGGACCTTCAGTGTATAAACAGATTAATTCTCAAACCCTTTTAAGGCAAGTAGACCATGTTAATATAATCTGTAAACTGTTCAACTGCCCAAGGTAAAAGATATTTGAAATATCTACTTTCATATACAATAACATTGGTTAAATATTTTGACTCAAAGCAAAACTATCTTCTTAGGTGAATTCTTTTAACTTCAGTCCTAGAATATATATATTTAAGTATGTGTGTCTGTGTGTGTGCGTGTGTGTGTGTGTATATATATATATATATATATATACATTAAAAGTAGATTTTAAAAGGTTTCATTACAGTTAATTTTTTAACTGTGTCATGGCTGAGTTGTGGAGCTCAGAGAACAACTTGTGGAGGCCAGTTCTCTTTCTACAGTGCGGGCTTGTAGATCAAATTCAAGTAATCAGTCTTGGCAACAAGCACCTTTACCTGTTAAGCCAGACTGCCAGGCCCTAGAAATAAAATTTTGACCATAAGGAAACACACAAAGTGTTTTATAATTTATACAACTTAGTCACCAATCTGGACATTTTGGGATTCATCCATTTCCCCATTATTAAAAGAACAGGTAATAATTCAGAAGAATTGAGTTAGTTAATTTTCAGTGTTTTTTTTTTTTTTTTTTTTCTCATTCAGCAAATTTTTGGTTGTGTCCTTCATGTTTGCCTTGTGCCTCTGTGCTACACAGTTTTAAGTCAGAGCAAGGACAGCTCTGTGCAGAATTCCTGAGCTGGATCCTGTCCTCAGGGGAGACTCATTGTATTCGTGATGCCCTTTTGTTGGCACTTCATGCTCACGTCTGTGCTCCTGCATTTATATTCCTATTGCCTCAACGAGGCTAATTAATTTGCAATTCACTAACATAAATCTGATTAAAAGCAGCTATTTAGCATTGATAAAGAAGCCAGGTAGAATTAATAAAGATATCAAGAATAGCGTTTCAAATAAGAATTTCACTGTCATGGAAGAAAAAGGACTCCTCAGATAAGTACATTTTATGAAACTGTTGAGAAAAATAGAATCAATGCTGTAAGGAACCTATACCTAGGTTCATTTAACATGTTTTAAAGTAGCTTGCACATAAGAAGAATGTAGACATTTAACATTTCACATTTTTGTGTTATTCATTTTCCTCTCTGGCATGTTAGAATCATTGAAACTTCAGCATTACACCAGACTGTCAACTTTTCTTTCTTCTTTCCTTCCTTCCTTCCTTCCTTCCTTCCTTCCTTCCTTCCTTCCTTCCTTCCTTCCTTCCTCCCTCCCTCCCTCCCTCCCTCCCTCCCTTCTTTCCTTCCTTCCTTCCTTCCTTCCTTCTTCTTTCTTTCTTTTTTCTTATTTATACATTTGTTTGTTTGTTTGTTTGTTTTCACTTTCTCTTCTTCAGGTTGAATATTCTTCAGGTTAACACTTGGTACCCAGCTGCTGGTACTGCACTGGAGGCTGAGGAACCTTTCAGGGTGGCTTCGCTAGAGGAAGTTGGTCACAAGGAACTTCCTTGTGGTTTGAGAGCTTGGTGGTACTTCCTGTATACTGTGCTTACTGGCAGCAGTGTGCGTGGGCAGCCACCTTATACTCCTGCTCTCAAACCTTATACCAAGATGCCCCACAAATTACGAGCCGAAATAAGCCTTTCTTTGCTTAAGTTCCTTTTTGTCACAGGTTTGGTTCCATCAATGAATAAAGTAGGAAACACAGAGTCCTGCTCATAACAAGTTAGCAGATGTGTCAAGGGCGTGAGATAAACCCTGCCATTCTTCCTTCAAGTTCACTGATAAGTTCCTCACCTCTGGAAGATTCTTAGACGCCATTGTTACAACTTTAATGTTTCTTTTCATTTTTACGGGTGTGGATCTCTTCGCAGATATTATATATTGGATGTTTCCTTTCCAGCACACTGTTTCTAATTCCTTAGGTCTAGTTTCCTATTCGCGTTGCACATATTTGTAATTACTGCTTTGAAATATTTGCCTGACAAGTCCAACATGTAGATATAGGTGTCTGTAGTGATTACGTTTCTTGATGGGTGGCAGAATATTATTTTTCAGCGCTTCATAATTTTGTTGATAACTGAATATTATAGGTAATTAAGTTTAGCAACTTCAGATTATTTGTCTCCCTCTATGTCCTGTCCCACATAGTCTTCTTGTATTCTGTTGTTTGCTTGATTTATTTGAACTAATTCTATGGAGAAAGAGAAAGAAGGAGAGGGAGAGAGAGAGAAAACATTTTTTTCTATAATTATGCCTTTGAAGTTTCTCATAATGTATTTTTATTATTGTATTTTATTTTTAGAGCTAGGTTTTAGGAATTTTTCTTAGTTTGTTGTGGATATTTGATCAATGACTGTTGGAAGTTGTGCTTAAATATGTTGAGCCATTAAATCTACCTTTTTGCATTCATTTGTGTATGTTTGGTGCATTTCTGTCTATTGCTGTGTTACAGTGTTGATAAAAACTTATTTCAGTTTATAACACCTATTGCTTATCTTAATGGCCCTGTGACTCTGGATTTGGGCCTAACTTAGCTGTATTGACTGCTTCAGGGACTCATAAAGATGAAATGTTGACCAGGGCACCTAGAACCCCCTCAAGACTCACCTGGAGGAAGGTGCACATCAAAGTTGACATTATTATTGGCAGATCTGAGTTATTTGGAGTTACTTGACTTAAGGATTCAGTTACTGCTGAATATAACAAACTGGACACTGGTCTTGATTCTTTACCACGTGGGCCTCTATTTAAATCCATAAAGGCCACAAAGCTTGTCTCGTCAAAGCCAGAAGGCAAGAGAATGTCCCAGCAAGGCAAATATTAAAACATTATGCAACATAACCAAGAAAGTGGTATTCCATCACCTGTAAAATGTTCAGTTTGTTACAAGTCATTGGTAGGTTCTGATTATACCAAGGGATGGACTTCTATAAGAAGGTGAGTCTCTGTGATGGAGAGAATTGGGCTCATGTTGGGACATGTTTTCAAATGTCAGTTCTATTTTCTCCATCTTCAAGTCTTCATGCTTAGCCAGGAGTGAGTAACTTTCCAGGGCCCTGCGTGGTTTCTCCTAAGCAGGTGTATCCTCCTGGATGCACCGAGTCGTCCAAGTATTAAAAGTCAGATCTCAGCTTGTCTTTTTCATCTGTTCATCTCCCTTAATCTACCTTCTGTGTTTTGAGCCAGTGTCCTGTTGAATCAAGCATCTCCTCCATTATGGATGTCGGGCTTCTGTCATCTCTCCCTTATTATTTCCTGCCCATAGCTTTATGGCTTTCAACAATACGATTATAGACTATCAACTCCAAATATCCCACACTCTGGTTTGGCTGAAAGTGGAGCTTCCAGTGTAGTCTGTCTGTCTGTCCCATCTGTGTGGAGAGGACCCCATACAAACAATGGGGGAGAGAGCGAGCAGAGGCAGGAAATGTGCAGCTCCAGTCCCACAGCCTGTCAGCCCCTAAGTATAGTAGAGCTTCATAGAAGGTGCCCACCCTTTTCTCTGTGTCAGTTTTTAAGGCACGCAGGCACTGTTCGCCAACTTTGTCCAGTTTTAACCACTGTTCTAAGTTTCTGCTTTAGTCAAGTCTTGTCTCTCAAGTCTGCCAATCAAAAAAGAACTTAAATAACAGCCCATGTGATCTACATGCATGAAAAGTTTGACAAGTAGAAAGTAGAAACCAGGGTCATTTTTAGAAATTCTGAATCAGAATGGTTCTAATATGAAAGTCCATACAAGACTTCAATTTAGAAAGATTGGTATTATCTTGTGTTGAGAAAAATAAAAAACACAGTCACTTGCTCCTAGAATGCTAAATGGAAAAGAGTAGCTCTTTTGTTCATATATTTAAAAAACAGCTGGTTTCTTTAGATATCCTGGATATATAAAATTAATAATATGTTTATTACCATATATTTGGTTATATAATATATATGTTTATATATATATTTGGATTTATATATAATGGTATAATAATTTGTATTTATTACTATATTTGGGCCATATAACTGGACCAAATTATAGTATAGTCCTACCACTACAGGTTAATGTTCAACGATACTTAGTTGGACATGAGATTTTATGTGTCCATATGACTGCAATATGGGGTCTCACAGACTGAACCACCAGCCGAAGAATATGGGTGAGCTGGTCCTAGACCCCCTACACATATGTAGTAGATGTACAGCTTGGTCAACCTGTGGGTCTCCTAGCAATGGGAGGAGTGGCTGCCTCTGACTCTCTTGCCTGACTTTGGAACCCTTTCCTCTAGCTGGGCTGCCTTGCCTGTCCTCAGGGGGAAAGATGTGCTTAGCCCTGCTGCAGCTTGGTGTGCCAGAGTGGGTTGGCACCCATGGGCATTTTCCCATGCTCTGAGAAGAGGGGGTGGGGTGAAGGGGGAGGGCGTGAGGATGGGACTGGAAGGGGAGAAGGGAGGGTGCTTCGATCAGGCTGTAATGGAAGGGAAAGGGCTCAATTTAACTACCAAATGTTTACCTAATCTTCTAGAACAGTCAACTGTCTTTGCCCGAAGACTCTTGTCTTGAATTTGAGCATGTCACACCTGAGGAGAAGTATGGTACAGCCAACCAAATGTATTGAGATTGAACCTTTTTTTTTATTTCCTTTTAGCTTCAAGGCAGGCACTTCGCTTTTCTGTGTTTTAGTGCTCTCATTTACATAATGGATTCAAGTATTTATTTGTAGGACTCCTGCATGTAGCAAGTTCATAGGACTGAAAGCAGAGTTTGGTCCTTAGAAACACTGTGAGCATGCTATCACTCTGGGGTGTTATTATCCCGGTCTGAAGCACTTTTATTCACACACTTTATGACTGTAGCAGCACTCTGACTGCTTGGCCTCTCCGCTTCTGTTTTTATTTCCTTAGAGTCTATTTGCCAATCTGTTCCATTAAGGGGCCTTTTAAAAGGCTCTTAAATTGCCCTTTCTTCCTCATAGTTGTTGTATTTATGACTTGAGACAATAGGCACTTGCCTTGCCAACTCCACCTTCAAGGCTTCACGTTAGCATAAAGAAATCAGCCTTAGTGAGAAGATAAAATGATAAGGGCTAAAAAGTATCTTTTTTTTCCCCTCTGAAAAGGCATATTTTAAACATTTACCAGCACTTTCTAAGGCTTCGCACAGTATTTCCAATAAAATGTAAAAGCCCATTCCCTGTCTTGTACCTAAAAAATGTCGAACCTGGTTGCTTCTCCAATGTCATTTCTTGTTTTCTGAACTTTGCTCACTGGACTCCACTCACAGTGCTCACACTGTTCTTTAAATACATCTGAAGCTTGTTTGTGCCTGGGACGCTCTTCTCACCAAGGCCTTTCTTGGTATTTTTCTCAGGTTTCTAATCAAGTGTTTTCCTTTTTGTAAGATATTGCCATACCAATTTTAATTTAATAAAATTTGATAAAACCTTATAATTAGCACATAAACATTTATATGTATACAGGTACTATATGCTTCCATATATGTGCACATTATGCAAAGATCAAAGTAGAGTTAGCATACCTGTTTTCTCAAACATTTCTTTGTGTGGTGGGGAAATCATTCTGAAGTATTTCTCTGACTTCTTGCAACAAATCCTTATCTCTTGTGACTGCAGTGTACATTGAACACAGAACTCACCTCTCTGGTCTTACTACTGAAACTTAGAACCCTATTTTTTGTCAAATGATGCATTCTATCATCCTTTGTTTTTCTCTAGAATGCTCCCAGCTCTTTGATATTCTGTTACATATGTAGTAGTTATTTCTCATTAGACCATCAGCCCCACAGAATCCCGTATGCAGTAGTCACTGCCCATTAGACCATCAGCATTGTGGGATCAGGTACTTTGATGTGTTTTCTTCACTGTTAACAACCTGATATCCCATAGTAGCCACTTCCATCTGAGTGGTACACAGTAAATAATGATTGAAGGAATGAGTCACTTAGTAATTCAGAATGAGTGGACAACTATTTTCAACCTCCATCAAAATATATAATAAATACTTTGACGTGCACCAACAGTAGACATTAGTAAGTTCTCAACCTTTGGGTGAGTAACAAAAAATGCCTGCATGACACTCACCGTGTGCAGTGTATAATGATAGGTGGTACACGGAACCACACTCATTCCATTCTTACAGCACGCTTTGCATAGATGAGTGAATTCTGCGGTCAAAGACAAAATCAGGTAGCTCATATGTGCTAGAATAAAGATGAAAACTCCATGGCCAGCAACAGTACTACTTAACTTCCTAATTCCATTAAATTGTTCCTATATATAATATCGTATATTATACGTATATATCATATATTGCGTTACTTCCATTCTTGGTGAACATGTTTCTTTTTCATTTACTTGTTAACCATTTGTATTTTAGTGCAAACTACAACTTCAAGTCTGTAGCTCCACTTTTTCATGAAAGTCGGGGTGTTAATCCCTCCTGACATAGTCAAAAGGACCCTTTGCCTTGATATTTCAGGGACTCTTATCTTTGTGTTGAGTTTTCATCCATACTTGGGACTTGAGTTTTACCTAGTCAGGTCCAGTAATTTTTTTTTTTTCAGAATTTCTAGCTTTTGTGATGTGCTTAGGAAATGTTTGCCCATGACTAGATTGTCATCTGACAATTTTAATTTTTAAAAATAAGACATAAAACTATCTGCTTTAAAAAAAAAAACAGATATAATAACTGTATCCAGTAAGCTGAATGTTACAATGGTCTCCATTCTGGATCCCATGCCCCATGTCTGGATAAGATCTTGAACTTTATTACACCATGGTCTTTTCTTACCTGGTGACATTTTAAGTTTTGGTATCAACATTAACCTGTTTGTACGAAAACATTCTAGAGCTGGGAATGGTAGCACATTCCTTCAATCCTCATACTCAAGAGGCAAAGAGTGGCAGATCTGTGCGAGTTTAAGGCCAGCCTGTTTTATATAGGTAGTTCCAGAACATCTAGAGATACCTACATTGTGAAGCCTTGTGTCCAAAAAAAAAAAGCTAGAAATTCTCTCCCTCCCTCTTCTCCCTCTCCCTTTCCTTCTTCCTCCCTACCAAACTCTCTTTCTCTCACAAACACACATAGCTGTGTAACAATAATTGATGAACATTAACGAACTAAGGTCATTAATTTGAAAGAGAGCAAGGAAAGATATATGAGAGGGTTTGGATGGAAAGGGGGGATGGGAGAAATGATATAACTATAATATAATCTTAAAAAATATTTTCAACAACAAAATAAAATATAACGAGATAAACCATCACTTTGAGGCTGGACAAGGCAACCTAATAGAATGAAACAGCCCCAAGAAATATCAGAGACCCAGTAGTTCACACACTCACATAGCTCATAAAAATACTAATCTGAAGGCCATACTATATATGCAGAAGACCCTGGGCAGACCCCTGTGGGTCCTGTGCATCCTGTTTCAGTCTCCGTGAGCTCATATGAGATTGGCTCAGTTAATTCAGAGGGCCTTGTTCTGGTGTCCTCCATCCCCTCTAGAATATAGTAGATAAAGGCTCCATGTAGACACCAGTTTGCCCTCTCCATGTTCAATGAGTTGTGTGGGTGTTGTCTTCAGCATTGGGGCCTTGCTATCACTTTGTGGACAGCAGCCTATTGTCTTGGCAACAGCTTGGATTTTTGGGGGGACTTTTCATGGGATCCTCTTGGCTATCAACTCATTTGGATATAACCTAATCCTGGAACTGGAAGCTTCATTTGGTGAAAAGAGAAGTCCAGTTGGGATTCTGTCTCCCTCATTATTTGGAGCCATCATTAGTATTGCCTTCATACTAATGATACTTCATACTAAATTTTAAGAAGTTTTTGCTTCACTAGGTTTTCAAATCAAGCCTTATTCTCTGTCTCTCCTCACATTCTCTCCCTCAGCTCCATCTTCCTTTTCCCTCCCCATCTGATCCTCATGTTCCCATCTCCCCATCTCCCATCCACCCATAAAATCGATTATATTTTCCCTCCTAAGGAGATTTCCTGTCCCCCTCGTCCATTCCTCTATACCTAACATCTCTGGGTCTATGGACTGTAGTAGCTTATCATTTATTTAATGGCTAATATCTACATACAAGTGAATACATACCATATTTGTATTCCTGGGTCTGAGTTACCTCATTGAGGATATTTTTTTTCTAATTCCATTCATTTGTCTGAAAATGTCATAAAGTCATTTTTTAACAGCTGAGTAATACTCCATTGTGTAAATATACCATATTTTATTTATTTTTATGTTGAGAAACATCTACATTTTTTTTCTAGTGTCTGGCTATATGAACTGAGCATCAATAAACATGGTTCAGCAAACATCTCTGTAGTAGGAAGAGATATTCTTTGGGAATATGCCCAAGAAGGGTATAGCTGCAACTTGAGGTAGATCAATTTCAAACTTTCTGAGGAACTGCCATAATGATTTCTATAGTGGCTGTAAAAGTTTGCACTCCCACCAGTCATAGAGGAGTCTTCTGTTTGTTCCATATTTTAGCCAGTATGAACTATCACATGTGTTATTGATCTTTACCATCCTGATAGGTATAAGATGAAATACAAAAGTCGTTTTTATTTGTATATTTCTAATGACTCAGGATGCTGAACATTTCTTTATGCACTTCCTAGCCATTTAAGTTTCCTCTATTGAGAATTCTCTGTTTAGCTTTAACCCCCCCCCTTTTTAATGTTATGATTTAGTTTTTTGATACCTAGATTCTTGAGTTGTTTGTATATTTTGGATATCAGCTTTCTCTTATAGGTGAAGGTGGTATATATATATATATATATATATATATATATATATATATATATATATATATATATATATATATAGTCATTCTGTAGGTTGTCACTTTGTCAAAGTGTCAGTGTTCTTTGCCTTAGAGAACTTTTTCAGTTTTGTGAGGTTTCATTTATTAATTGTTGATCTTAATGGTATTCTGTTCAGAAATTTCTTTCCTGTGACAATGAGTTTAAGGCTCTTCTTTGATGTCTCTTTTTTTAATTTTTTTTTAATTACACTTTATTCATTTTGTATCCCCCCCATAAGCCCCTCCCTCCTCCCCTCCCGATCCCACCCTCCCTCCCCTTTCTGCATGCATGCCACTCCCCAAATCCACTGATAGGGGAGGTTCTCCTCTCCTTTCTGATCTTAGTCTATCAGTTCTCATCAAAAGTGGCTGCATTGTCCTCTACCATGGACTGGTAAGGCTGCTCTCCCATTAGGGGGAGGTGATCAACGAGCAGGCCAATCAGATTATGTCAGAGGCAGTCCCTCTTCCCATTGCTATGTAACCCACTTGGACACTGAACTGCCATGGGCTACACCTGTGCAGGGGTTCCAGGGCATCTCCACGAATAGTCCTTGGTTGGAGTATGAGTCTCTGGGAAGTTCCCTGTGTTCAAATTATCTTGTTCTGTTGCTCTCCTTGTGGAGTTCCCGTCCCCTCCAGCTCTTACTATAAGGTTCAGCATATCTGATTTTATGTTGAGGTCTTTGATCCATTTGGGGTTTAGTTTTATGCATGGTGAGGAGTATGGGTCTATATGGATTCTTGTACAGGCAGCCATCCTGTAGAAGATTTATTGAAAATGCTGCCATTTTTCCAGTATGTAGTTCTGGCTTCTTTATCAAAAAATAGGTGTCCATATGTATGTGGATCTTCAATTCAATTCCATTGATCAACATGTATGTTTTTGCTAATACCATGCAATTTTTATTACTGTAGTTCTGTAGGTTTTTTTGTACAACTTAAAATAATGGGACCTCCAACAGTTATCTTATTGTTCAGAATTGTTTTAGCTATCCTGGGTTTTTTTTTTTTCAGTATGAATTTGAGAATTAGTCTTATTAAGAACTGTGAAGAAATGTGTTAGAATTTTGATGGGGCTTGCAATTGAATCTATAGATTGCTTTGGGTTAGATGGTCATTTTTCCTATATTAATCCTACCGATAATTGAGAATGGAAGATCATTCCATCTTCTGATATCTTCTTTAATTTTTTAAAAGACGTGTAGGCTTTAAAATTAACTTATTAATTTTACATCCTGATCATATCCCCCTCTCTCATCTCCTCCTGATCCCATCCTCCCTCACTTTTCCTACCTATTGCCATCCCCTGGTCCTCAAAAACGGGGAGCCAGCCTCCCTCCTCAATGTGGACTACAATTGTAGTCTTTACCAGCTTAAGAAAGACACTCCACAGTGAATGAGCCATCTAATGTCTGCTATTTTTTTTTAACCCTCACAAATTATACTGTGTACTGTAAATAAGAACCAAAATGCTTTACTTAGACACTCTGTGTTGAATACAACTTCATTCTGGATTAAAGATGTAAACTTCTGGTGAGCACAGATTGGCTCTTTGTTGGGCAGAACAAATTTTAAAGGCTCCTTCGAGATAAAGGGCACATTGTCTGACCGACTCCTTTCTATCATTTGCATGCAAATAAATAGCTACAATGGCCCCCACAAGACAGAAGGTGGAGAGTGCTAGAAATCACAGGGGCGTAAATGTCAGGGTTCAATATACAGAGAATGAGGGTAATCTGATTGTCGGAGGCTTGCTTTTAACTATCCTTTATGTAAGTGCAAGCCACATCGTGATGTGCAACCCAATTTGTTCAAGATAGAAGACGATAGCATTTGTCAGGTAAGTGATTTTTATCTAAAGCATATGCGGACCTCAAGAACTCAGTAGCCAGTGTTAGAAACCCCGAGTTGATACTTCTCCAAGCAACACCTGCGAGTTGACAGCAGCTGTGAGCAAAGGTGCTCAGCCACCCTGCATCCTCAGCAAAATGCAAACCAAACTCACTGTGTGGTACCACCTCGGCCTCAGAGCAGTAATGAATGTCAAAGATAAAAACAAAGAGAGGAGAAATATCGGCGAAGGGTTGGTTGGAGGAACAAAAGGACGTCAAAACACTGATGGTGGGCGTGTAAATTAGTTTTCACTAAAGGGACAACAGTGCGAAGGTCCCTTTCAAAATTAAAAACAACTGCTGTACGATCAAACCACCCTGTATCTAAATGCATGAAATCAAAATGTCAAACATGTCTTCACTTTCACATCCGTTGTCACCTCATTTACCATATCCAAAACATGTAATTAGCCTGTGCCCGGCAGCGAATGGGTGGATACACTCACTGTGGCACACAGGCCTACACATTATCTCAGTCTCCAAGGCTGAGCGGTTACAGGTATGAGCAACCGATCCCAGCTCAAGGAAGTTCTTCTAACTTTAAATAACTAAAATTATTATTTTTTTGTTTCCTAAGACACAAACTCATGAACTGTGTGAGATGGACTGCATCTCAGCCTTAGGTTAAAGAATAGTGGCTGGGCTCCTCTTGGTAAGGCTATAATTTACAGTTCCCCACAAATGCAAGTCCCTTCTAGTCTTTAGTTTTATGATATGCAAATAAAATGAATCCCTGAAATGTTTAGAGTTCAAGTTGATTCTCAGAAATCTTCATAAGTTCCCCTTTCAGTTTAATTTTTCTGTAAAACTGGATCTGAACAATACAATGATCTTGTTGTAGAAGAAAGTGATACGGGTTCTGTGCACTAGATTGCTTCACATTAATACATTGTATAGGTCATGAATGAAAGGTTAATAAAATTTATGATTATTAGATCTGTTTTCTTATGATTCCCTGCACTCTGCCAAAGGTTTGGTTATGAGTCTTAGTATATGCTTTGATACACTGCTAGGTAGAGTCTTTCAGAGGCCCTCTGTGGTAGGCTCCTGTTTTGTTACTTTTTTTCTCCTACATCCAATGTCCATCCCATTTGTCTTTCTAAGTGAGGATTGATCAACTTACCCCGGGTCCTCTTTCTCATTTATCTTCTTTAGGTGTATAGATTTCAGTATGTTTATCCTATCTTATAGGTCTATATAAGTGAGTATTTACCATGTGTGTCTTTCTGCTTTTGGGATACCTCACTCAGGATGATTGTTTCTAGGTCCCACCATTTGCCTGCAAATTTCATGATTTCCTTGTTTTTAATTGCTGAGTAGTATTCCATTGTGTAAAAGTACCACAGTTTCTGAATACATTCCTCAACCAAGTATCCAAGTGGGTACCCTAATGAGGGGAACAGGGATTGTTTCTGACATAAACTCAACGGCGGGCTCTTTGACCTCCTCCCCACCCCCCAAGGGAGGAGCAGCCTTGCTAGGACACAGAGGAGAACTTTGCAGCCAGTCCTGAAGATACCTGAAAAACCAGGGTCAGATGGAAGGGGAGGTCCCCTATCAGTGGACTTAGAAAGGGGCAGGAAGATGAGGGAGGGAGGGTGGGATTGGGAGGGAATGAGGGAGTGGGATACAGCAGGGATACAAAGTTAACAAACTGTAACTAATATTAAAAAAAAAGAAATCCCAGAATAATTTTAAGAAAGATCTGTTTTCTAGTTGATTTAACAAACAACACCTGGGTAAGTTTTGGGTAAAATATCTGATGTGCCAATATTTTGGCTTAGAAAGACTTCCTTAGTTTCAAAGTTGAGGAAAATCCAATTTATTTAAAGCACACAGCATTTTGTAACTATCTCAGACTAATCTTGGTGATGGCTCTAGTCTGACGATAAAGAGGCTTCCATATTGTAAACATCTGTGATATTTTTCTTATATTCTTTTTGTTACTAAAAATATGAACTTATGAGCTTGCTGGAAACTGAAATGTGTTGAAGTGATCTTTTTAATAAAATAAAATGATCATTTTTCTTTACTAGGGTATAAGAGGATATAAACAATTTTCTGAACTGCTAGTCCTTAAAACATTACATTTGACAGAAGCCAAACCAATAAGCTTTGGGAATAAGCTTTTATGAGGGGCGTGTGTCCTGATGGCCATCTAGTGAGTTGTAAATCTCTCTAGAGAAAATTCACTGAATCTGCCTCACCTACCAAACATCTCAGTTTAGCATCACTGTTAACTGTCAGGTAGCAGCTAAAGAATGATCAAGTTGGACTGGAGTGAGACATCTTAGCTGTAAGGCTCAAACTGTGCAGGATCCAGGGTGTGAATGGGTCTCCAACATTGCTGTAATGGAAGTTTTGGTTTCCTTGTAACTCAGTTATGTTGCGTAAACATGTTTTTGTTTTAACCCTAAGGGGGTTTTAATTGGGCTTTGGTTTGTCCACAGCTGTTAATTGTCTTATGCGGGGCATGGCTTTGCCAGGTGGTAACGGCCTTCCTCCTGTGGCATGGAGAGGTGCATGGTCTAGAGCTCTGAGGATATAAATATGAGAACCCACAAAAGAAAGTGTGGCAGAGTGTAGTGTTGGTGTGTGGGGAGTGGCAGTGTGGGCAGACCAGGGACAGACAGTGTAGTGGTTTGGAGCAGGCAGACAGAAAGGCTTTGGGGTGCAGCAGCTTTTAGAAGACTGCTGGCTGTGTTTTTTTGTTGACAGAGATTGGTATATCCCCCAAAGACCTATCGACCCTAAGCAGCCTGAAAAAGCAAAAAGGTGTGTGTCCCCTTTCCCCACTAACCTCTCTCCTACCTAGGGTTGGGAGGTAGAGGTGTGAATACCCAAAATAAAGAGTTTTTAAAATGAGTGCTATTTCTGACAGGAACTCAATGGCTGGCTCTTTGACCTCCCCACTCCCCAAGGGAGGGTCAGTCCTGCTAGGCCACAGAGGAGGACTTTGCAGCCAGTCCTGAAGATACCTGATAAAACAGGGCCAGTCTAAAGGGGAGGGACTCCTCCCCAATCCGTGGACTTGGAAAGGGGCAGGGAGGAGCTGAGGGAGGGAGGGTGAGATTGGGAGGGAATAAGGGAGTGGGATACAACTGGGATACAGAGTTAATAAAATGTAACTAATAATAATAATAAAATAAAATAAAAAAATGAGTACTATACATGGCCATAGCTACAGTATCCTCCTCCATGGTACTGTTTAAATGTAGGCATCTTTAAAGGCTTTGTCTGTGTGTTTGTCTGTGTGGATATCCTTTCTCTGGTACCCTGGAGCATTAGAGATCTTTCCTGAAATGTTTCTGTAGGGCTGCACCCTGATAGCAGTCTTCTTTCCATTGACAAGGTTGGTATTATTATAAAAGAAAAAAAGTCCTAGAAGATCTGTTCTTGATACTCTCTAAATACATGGGCAAGTTTTGCCAAGCATACAGGCCCTCGCTTGGGCCAGCTGCCAACCTCGAAGCCCTGATGGGAAGCTCTGACATCTGGTGAGATTGCTCACAGTCCCGCAATCAGCATCTCCTGCCAGAGCCGGGCCATGCCCATAGAGGTAATATTCTGGAGGGTCAGGCTGGGTGGGACACAAGCTCACTACTATCATTTAATATGGACCCCCAAGAGTTAATACAGCCACAGTAAATTTATATAGAATAGACAGCAGATCTCTGAAGCATGGAAAGTTCAACGTTTTCTCTAGGCTTCTTCACTAAGGAATAACACACTTACTTCAGTGTTTCAATGGACTGTCTGTGTTTACATGGTCACAGAGAAGAGTGTAGAAATGTCAGGATCTCCCCCCTAGTAATTCCACCTCTCTCTTATCTTCATGAAGAAAACATAATGGGCTGCAGCGATGGCACGGGAGTTAAGAGCATGTAATACTCTTGCAGATGACTTGAATTTGGGTCATAGCACCCACATCAGGTAGCTTACTGTAACCCCAGGGGATCTAACATTTCTAGTCTGCTAAGGCACCTGCACTCAAATGCGCAAGCCTCTACCCAGATACACATGCATACACGAAATTAAAAATAATAAGTCTTTTGAAAAAGGAAATAATGATTGGGTGTAGACTCTAGAGCAAGAATACAACAGATGCTTTGGATCCTGAAGCAATGGCTCAATGGATATAGAGCTTGCTAGGTTAAGCCTAAGGACCAGAGCTCAGAGTAACAGAATCTACATAAACAAACAAAAAACCCTGACATGGCAGCACTGGAGACAGGAGAATCTATGGGGCTTGCAGGCTAACAAAACTAACTGAATCATTGACTTTCAGGTTCGGCAAGAGATCCTGTCTCCACCAAAAGGTGAGAAGAACTAGAGGAAGATAACAGAAGTCAATCACTGACCTCTACGCGAGAACTCACACACAATGGCATACCCACATATTCCATACAGAGGAGGCACACTACATTCAAACACACAGGAGGGTGGGGGGAGATGAGGAGGAGAAGAGAGGGAAGGAGAGAGAGGAGAGAGACAAAGAAAGAAAGTGAAAGAGAGAGAAAGAAGAGACCCATGTCTTCCCCAGCCCACACTCCAACAGCCACTTGGTAAAAGTCAATGCTGTTACAGTGATCATTTCTGTGCTCTTAGGGTAGAGGCCTTATTTTTGTCCTTTTTCTTTATTTAAGCCAGAACTCCCTTGTGTGATCAAGTTTTATAGAATCTTCCCATATATGTAGCAGGGCAAATTAGCAACAAAGGTGTGTCTCCTCGATGGTGCTGTGTTTTCCACTATAAAGATACACCTCAATTTGCCATTCTAAACTTCCACTATACAAAAATGTTTAAATCACATAGCAAGGGAAATCTGTATTTTCAATCTTTGGGAGTGTGAAAATTATTGTAAACTCAGTGAAAGAGATTATGTTTCCCATATAAGATCGCACGAGTTGCAAGGAAATTAGGTTTTCCATATAAGATCATACCAGTTGGCACTAAACTTAGGAGGTAATTTTGCTTGCATATATTGTTGTCCACTGAAGTACAGATTTTCCCACTGACCTTGTTTTTCAATAGATTTCATTCGTTACAGCTGGGGCTTTGATTGTAACCTGGACACCTGGAGTAAACTACAGAGTACTTGTTTACTAATCTGGTTTAAGTAAAAAGTAAGTCACTCTGAAGTATAATGTTTTTGATTTTTAAATAGATATACAAAACACTTTAATGAGAAGTAAAGATAATTTTAAAATGGGAAACTAAAATTAATTTCATCTGGCTTTGCATAATCAACCTTATTGCCTATCAAAATGTCATTGTCAGCACGCGTATATAATTTTGATCAACTTTTACACACAGGTTATTTCTCTGTTTTTGCAGGCGTTGTTTCTTGGCACCCAGCAGATTCCCAGATCTGCAAGCACTCAAGCTCCTTGTATTAAATGCTGTGATATTTACTTATTACCAGTGAATATCTGCCTGTATACATCCTATTATTTTTTGGTGGTTTACAACCACCAGTGAGATGTAAATGCTATTGGCCTTAGTGCTTAGGGAAGAAATGACAAGAAAAATGGCTATAGGTGTTCATTTCTATTCTTTTCTGAGTGCTTTATCGAAAGGCAGTTGATTCTGTGGATGTGGACCCTTTGAATATGAAGGGACAGCTACACTTCATTTGATTTGATAGATGTAGTTATAGAAATCTACTTATTTGCCACCAGTGGGCCCTGTGGCCTGACTTCATCACTGAATAAGTCACCTCACAGAACAACTAGACACTAGTCAGGCTGGGAGGTCTTTTCCTAATCCTTAGTGATTCTCAACTCTCCTGCATGCTGCTTATACTGATATCATATGACCCACAGAGGATAAAAAATGTAATGAAATGAAGTAAACCAGAGGAATCTATGTTATCCGTGACTATGTTAACCAAGGTCTGCAAAACCCCAGGTTGTGTGAGTTCCTAAGTAGACCCCTTAGAGGAGCCTAACGCTTGCAAAGCAACTTTCACTGCATCAAATCCTGAAAGGTCCCATGTACTCCCCAATTTGTTAAAGACGATAGAAGCAGAGGCCCAGTGTCATTGCTCTGTCCTTTGCATCCTAGAAATTTGCAAATTTTCGGTGGTGCAGCTGCTCTGATGTCTCTCTCCCTCCTCTTCCTCTTCCACATCCTCCTCTCCTCTTTGCTTCTGAAAGGCTGACTTTACTCTGTACTTCCAAACAGGGGTGCGCTTGCGTTAGCCTTGTCGGTTGGTAAAGGATGTCTGCCAGACACATGCTATACGACTCACACTCTGTTATTGCTGAAGACATGCATGGTTTTTTTTTCATCTTCAGCAAGTTTGATGGGCAACTTGAAACACATTTTCATTGATTGCACTTTTTAAAAAGTATGTCTAGATATTTTGAGAGCCTGGGAATAACTGTTTTATGAAGCTTCTTCTTTTCTCTCTCAATAAAGTCTCCGTGGACAATGCTACTCTTCCTTGGAAGTTTCTATCTACAAAGATAGAACTTTGTACTCAATCCGCTCTGCTTTTGTCCCTTCTTTGAGGAAACCACTATTGGCTACTAACAGAGACCTAGAGAATGAAAGCTCTAGGTTAACAGGAACTGTCTCTGACATGAACTCAGTGGCTGGCACTTTGATCACCTCCCTCTGAGGAGGAGGCAGCCTTACCAGGCCACAGAGGAAGACAATGCAGCCAGTCCTGAGGAGGCCTGCTAGGCTAGCATCAGAGGGAAGGGGAGGAGGACCTCTCCTAATAGTGGACTTGAGGAGGGGCATGGGAGGAGATACGGTAAGGAGGGTGGGATTGGAAAGGGATGAGGGAGGGTACGCCAACTGGTATACAAAGTGAAGCCAATGTAATTAATACAAATAATTAATTAATGAATGAAGAATTTTTAAGGGAGAATTGCAATTTTCCTTATAGACTAAACTTCATTTTGCCTTTGACATCAATAACTAAATCTTTCTGCTCAGCTTCTACCTAGAGATTTTTATTGATTTGACACCATATGTAATTTGACATTTACATGGGCTCAAGGTATGATTTATAGATCTGGTATGCACATATGTTATAAAAACAACAAATGCACCAAAGCTGGGTATTTCCCAACTATGGACACTTGGGAAGGCACTGACCCCTCGGGGCCTTCCTTCTTTCATGTACGATCAAGGTTCTCCTGGCCCTATAGCACATCTGTGAAAGCCAAACGAGGGGATGGACGTGAATCACACATAGTGCAGCACAATGCCTGGTGAATAGTTCACTTTACAAACCAAACGGTCATTTATAGGGCCTTGGAGAAATGTCCCTGCTCCCACTGTCTGAATCATACTAGCCACTTTAAATAACATTTCCTAATCTAACTAAAAGCGAGGAAGAGAAGTTTGACAAAATATGTTGCTCTGGAAATTTTCCTCTTTATTCTGGGAAATCCATACAATTATGAAGAACTAATGAGTGAAAAAGTGCAGGTCACCCAAAATGCCCTGTTTCTCTCCACCGTTGAGAAGAAACGTCAGACCTTGGACTGAAGGATGTGGCTCATTTTTATAGCACTTCGGGGAGTAGAGAGGCCCCTCCTTTAGTACCTGCCAAATGTCTACAGTATCAATAATCCATCTTGCCTGACTCCGGGTTTTCTGTGTAATAGCACTGAACACGGGGTTGGTTAGGGACACTAAAAAGTGATTTTTGAGAGCTTGTAGATGTGGGCTCCAGCACAACCGTGATGCTTTCAGCGCCGCTGAGACTATCTAAGCTTTACTTTCTTGCCGTCTTATAAATAGAAAATCTTCCTGTATTTTAGAACTCCTCCCCCTCCAAATCCAAGGCCCTAAACCTGAGCTCAAAATTGGGGATTGCTGGAGAAAATCAAGTGACCCAAACCCAGACACCCAGTGGTTGCAAAAGGAGACTCTAGACCCTATAGCTTTAAAAACAACTTACTGAAGGAGAACAGCTTACCTCCCCTATTCTGCCTTAAAGACACCCCCCTTCCCTATTCTTAGTTCCAAAAGCCTAACTTGAAGATGTAATCTGCCTTCTCTTGAGCTCTGGTCATGAAATGACTGGAACCTGTGTCCTGATGATGCCATGGACAAGACTTAGGATGTCACCTTTCTGGGATTAAAGAAAGCTTTCTGCAACTATATGAAGTTGTCTAAATTCTCCTTTTTCTTTTCTTACAAACTTAATTCTTACATATCCTTACAGTACAAAAATAACTCCCTAAAGCTTTATTTTATTGCAGGGACATTAGGGAAATTTGGTTGAAGGAGAAACTAGGTGTGAGGGTGAACCTGGCAGCACCATTGATTATCATTGTCTATGTGAACATTTTCGCCTGGAGGAATGTAGCTGCCTGTCCAGTTGTGTGTGGAGACCCTGCTACAGCTTTATCTGCTTGTCTTTAGCACCAGGCTCATGCATGGCACACATCTAGAACTCTGATGTAGGCTCTTTTCCAGTCTATCTCACTCCTTCAGTCTTAACTTGATCTGCTAGGGCTCTGATGCCCCTGCTTCTCCTCATGGGTTCTGTAAGGAAGACTAGAAGGGGATCACTAGAAGCAGACAGCGGCATTAGATAGCTGATCTCAGGAGGAATATGCAAAAGTGTCTTAGCATATAGTCTAGGACGAGATAGTGAAGAAACCTGGGAGAACCTTCAGTCCAGTCACCAAGCCTAGACACTCAGTTACAGTGCCCACCATCTGAAGGAGAAGAAGAAAGCAGAGTTTCTTTATGAAGCCAAATTGCCCTTGAAAGTCCTGACCACTCTCTTGGCTTCCCCAGCTGAGTCATGGCTTCCTGAGCTGCCAGGGGGGCCTAATAAAGACTGTGGGTGGTTCTGTATGGGGCAAAGGCACGGTGCTAATCCCAGCTTCTTGGGCACGAGCTTTTATTAAAGAACAAGCTGGTTGATTGATGGTGTTATTTTGACCTTTCTTGGGCCCAGTTGACTTTGAGAAGATGGGGAAATGGATTCTTGGAATGGTGCTCAGCACTGGCAAACCCACAGACGCTGTCAGGGGACAGAGTGCCAGGTACTCAGCCTCCTAGGGTACACCTCAGGTGAAGGTTCCTATGTCATACTCAGGCTTGGTTCCTGGCATCAGGCTGGGAAAGGCTTTGCACAGAACACCAATCTAAGTGTGGTCCATGTCTGTGAGTAAAACGCTGGCACACTCTTTTTCTAGTCTTCCTTTCTCCCCTCCTCTCCAAACACATAAGGACATGTGCTCATCACCTCTTCCATGGATGAGAAACAAAATAAATAAAGGTAGAGCTGTAAGTACAGAACAGCATGGCCTCTTTGTTTTTTGTTTGGTTGTTTTCATATTTTTGTTTTGATTGCTATCATAAATAACTGATCAAGTGGCCATTGTAATTTTGCTAACAGAATATGCATATTTTTCCAAACAATGTCAGGCTATGGAGACCTGTGAAGTGCTCACAATATTATGATATTAAAGAAGTTCCTGGCTGCAAGTAAGAGACCTAATCCCAAGCAGCTGAAGGTACGGGCTGAAAGCAGAGGAATTCTGGGATAAAGCAAGGTGGGCAGAGACCATTTTACTGAACTCAAGAGCAGAGAAGCTCTGGGGATGTCAGCTGGAGCTGGGATTCATTGGGAGGAGCCCATCCATAACAATTTTGTGGTTCTTACTACATGTCAGGCCAAGTCTTGTTATCTACAGACAGAGCATTGTTATAGTGAGAGGGAGGGTTAGAAAGGGGTACCCAAGAGGGCCTAGAGTTTACATTTTTTAGTGAAAGTTTAAAGAAATCCTTTTCTAGCTCGGATCTAAAAAGTTACCAGTGAAGACAGGGATTTCAATCCGTTAAAGCCGTGATCAGCAATTAAGGGAGGGGTACAGCATCCTGGAAAGAGTTCAGAATTAGCTGGTTTACGCCTGTTCAGCCTGGAGGCTTACCATACTTATTGTAATTTCTCTTCATTCATGAAAAAGCCAATAGATCAGGAAGTCCCAAGATTTAAGGTCAGGCAAATGTATCAGGATTTGTTTTTCCCATACTTCCTTAAAACATATTTGAACAGATTATGGGATGAAAACAAAGAAGAGAATCTCCAGAGTGCAGAGTGTTTGGGGTCCTGATGGTTTAGTACAGTTTTCACATGAATAAGACCTCTCCATCTTGACCTAAGTGAAAAGCAAGGGTTTGGAACACTGCCAAATTAAAAAAATCAAAACAAACACAGAAAAGATAGATGGGGGCAGATGTTTGTAATAAATGTCAAGAGTTGCAGCTCCACCCTGATGGAAGAGGTTCTGGGGATGCCATTCATCCTATTTACAACTGCCAGACTGAAGAAAGGGGTGGGGTGGGAGAGTGGAGGAAAACAGCAGCCCGCATCTTTTCTCCATTGAAAGATTTGCAAAGCAGAAACTGCACAAGCTAGGAAGCTTTCTATCCTGCAGTGACACTGTTCCTTAGGCCAAAAGGAAACCAAATAGGCAATTGTGATGCCCACGTGGTACTTCAGCAGTACAGGAAGAGTTTGAAAGGGGTGTGGTGAGTTGTGCCTCCAACAGTGCTCAGGAGGCACAGTCAGGGGAATTTCGAGTTGGAGGCCATGTGTATCTGCAGAATGTGTAAGACAATGTACAAGAAGACAGGAGTCAAAGGCAGTCACTGGAAAGAATGAAGGCTGTTTGAGTGCTCCTTGGAAAGCGCACACACACTCCACATAGTGAATGCTTAATAAATACCTGCTACTTATTGGGTGCATGGATTAGACTGTTAGTCACTTAAAAATTGCATTTTTGTGGCAACCTTTTGAGGAGGTTATTACAATCCATGGTACAAAGAAGGAAACTCCGATGCAGAGCTGCTGACTCAAGTTGCCAAAAGCCGTGTGGTGAGTCAGCCAACAGAGCCAGGGGTGTCAGGAGCCTCTCCCCCACACTGAGGCCACCCTGTGACCTGAGATTCTTCATAGCACTGCTTTAAAACGCTGGCACACTCTCTTTCTAGTCTTCCTTTCTCCCCTCCTCTCCAAACACATAAGGACGTGTGCTCATCAGGATTGCTCATTGAGACAGCAATCCTCAATCAGGGTGATTACTCATTTCCTGGTGGGAAGGCTTTTCTGAGCATTCCAACTACAGATCCAGAAGAAAGGCTGTTTCCTTGTGCCTCCAATGGTCCACCCAACTAACTCCCTGGCCACTGTTGTCATAGTGTTATCCAGGACCTCTGTATTTTAGAGTTGACAAAATCTACATGGAGCCTGTTTGGCTCCTTATATTTCAAGGCAAAGATAAAGTCTGAGAGTCAAGTTACATGCTTCAAACAAAGCTCTAGATAGTGCATGTAAGGTGGACTTGTAAGTATGAAAAGCCAGTTGTGTATAGCCTGTGGATAGAGCATGTAAAAGAGCTCCAGGCCATCTCAAGATAGAGCCTCTGGACATAGCTGTGAATGGAGTCTCTAGATGGAGCCTCAGAGCAAGGTCAGAATACAACTCCAGGTAGAGTTACAGGATAGAATGAGCCTCTGGAGAAGGCTCTAGATGAGGATCTAGATGAACACAGAGCCTCTGTTTGGAGCCTCTGAAGGAGATCTCAGTGGAGCTCTAGAGAGATTCTCAAGATGGAGCTTGACCCCATTTAACATGATCGTCATAGTTCATTGGCTACAGAGATGGCTGCTGTGCCCACCACACCTCCAGCCTGCAACTAAAACCAAAGCCTAAATTATACTGTACACACACACACACACACACACACACACACACACACACACACACACTTAAAAACATGAATCACAGATTTCCAAATAACAAGTGTGAAATACTTTTTAAAAATCTCCAACACATAGCACCATGCCTTCCAGCCTCCCTTCCCAGCTGCCTATCAAACTAAATTCTACTACCCCCGGGAAGGAGGACAGAGATGGAGAGCTGTTAAATCCATCCCCAGGAGGTTCAACACTTTCAGCAATTTATAATAAAATTGCCAGCTGAACTTCGTTTACAATTTGGCCCCAGGGAGATCAGCAGTTCAATGTGGGTGAGAGCTTTGCAGTTGGTAACTGGGTGGTGGAAACAAGTCTCCAGCAAACATCTAGCAAGGCTGACAACTATAGGAGCCTGTGCTCAAGTCACTCTGGCTTCTTTACCAACCACTAGAAATGCACTGTTGTTAATTCCAATAAAAGCAGAGTATATGCAAGCTGCTGACTGACAAAGAGTCTCACCATGGACAACAGTCTTCCAAGTCAAGTTTACGTAAACGACTTTAGCTGTCCACCCTCTTTTCTTGGGGACTGTCCTTTCCTATCTAAGAAGGGAATGTCACCTCAATGAAACATGTTTGGATGAGAGGTTATCTTGCTTTCATTCAGGAAAGGAGAATGAGGATCAGGGATTGATTAGAGCTGGAGAACCACCCTGATCTCTAAGTTGCTCATGGAACTATGAGTTATTGTTCATACTTCATAGCTGTGATATGTTACTGTAACGTACCCTTACATTCACAGTTGATAAAGTGCTATCTTAGCTATATCTCATTTGATATTTACAGCCAACCTGGTATGGTGCTTTGCAGCCTCATATGTCAAAAGAGCTATAGAAAGCATCCAAGTGTCTTCCCAGAACAGTGTCCAGTGGTAGAGAAAATAATGTGGAAGTACCAGAAAACAATTATGGAAATGTGCCCAGTGTTTGTCAATGTCCCCGATCATGAATTTCAAGATAGATCTAGGAAAGATTTGTGCATACAAAAAGTGACTTAAAAATATTTCTTATTCTCAGTGTCCCAGTCTCTAATGATGAATTATGTCATGTTTTCTTTTTTTCCCTTGGCAGCCAGGGAGACCAGCTCAACAAAGTAGTAAGTGATTTTTGCATCTTCATGAGCCCATCTACTTAGCATACTTTTACTTTTATTTCTTTTGTTTGTTTTATTATATCTTGCTGTCTGGATGCTTCAGACCGATAACCGTGGTTATCCATGAAAAAATACATTACTAAATAAACACTCAAAAAAATGTGAGCTGTGGGGCCAGTCCAGCAAAAGAGTCTTTTTGTTTTAAAAAGCACTGTAGTCACAACCTCACACTGCCATCTTGTTCTCCCAGAGGATGTCTTAAAACTGACATACATTGGTTACTAAAGAGATAGAAGAGATGGTAGGGGACCTAGGACCATGTGGCCCCTTGGCTGTGCCATCACCATTCTGTACAGCAGGGACCTCAGGCCTTATCAGAATGGAACACTCTGGAAGTTGTGGGATATGCCCCCACTATGACTACTGTGTACAAACAAGCAGTCTTTCCTAAAGGGGAAATTTAATTACAAGAAATTTATAAACATGTTTGGAAACAAAGGTAGAACAGTTGTTCTGTAATTAGATACAAGCTGGTTATAATCCCTTACTGGAAGCCAGTCCCCTTGGGAAGCTGGTACAAATAAAGACTTAATCAGGGAATTACAACAGGAAATTTGTGTCTGGCCATCTTTCCCACTTGGAATGACTGTGATTGTGTATGTGCATGTGTTTTTGCCTATGAGTTTCCACATGTGCCTAAGAGGGAAGGCAGAGAGATGCAATTCCTGGAGAACAGAGCACTATTCCCTACAGAACAGGATGATAGCCATAAGTCAGGCTCTCCCCTCTCTCACTTCAGCAACTGTTCTAGTGTTGCTGAACAAAATGGGGTTCTGGAGCTGCCATATTTTTATGTAAGGAACAGTAGAGAGAGATTGAGTCATGTTGACTCTTCAAGAGATAGGTCATGGGATGAGGGAGATTCTTGCTTCCCTCCTTACCTGAGAATACAGATTAAATCAAAAGTAGAAATGGGCTAAAGCTAGCACTCTTGGGATGTGGTTGGATGGTAATTTATTCTGGTTTCTTCAGAAATGCTTGGTCTCAAATCTTTCCCTGTCTTCATGCTAATCCCTTCCTTAGATGGCACTTAGCTCACAACTGGGCTATGTCATGATTGTGTTCTTTTTCCACCACATCTGTAAGTTAACAGTCCTTTAATCAATCTTAAGTGACATTGAGTATGTTATTCCTTTGTTTAGAGATATTGCTCAGCTCACCACTCACTACAAAAAACAGCCAAGATACTCAGTTTCTAACCAATACCCATCACAATTCAATACTGACTTTGTAACTCTATATCCCTTTCCTGGTAAAAAAGAAAGAAAGAAAGAAAGAAAGAAAGAAAGAAAGAAAGAAAGAAA